>NC_089035.1:19918214-20588928 GCF_034140825.1 Oryza sativa Japonica Group
CCTATAAAAATGTATTTACATAAGTGGTTTAAGGCATTGAGGTGACCTCAACCATTTTAGCAGCGTCTTTTCTTTTTCTTTTGGGGCAACAGTGAAAATAAAAGCCTAGCATCGAAAAAATGATTATTGTAATAGTGAAAAATCGTGCATTTACATGGCTACTCTACGTTTCGTTTCAGTTTATATGTTTTAACTTTGGTCAAAATCAAATTGCCTCAAGATTGACTAAGTTTATAGAAAAAAATAGTAATATTTTTAAACCCAAGATAAATTTACTATAAAAATATATTTAATTATTAATTTAATAAAACTAATTTGTTAATGTAAATATTGCTATATTTGTCTATAAATTTAATCAAACTTAAAGCAGTTTGATTTTAAGTCAAAAAAAAAACATCATGTAACTAGGGAGTACGTCGCTACATGAGCATCTATCAAATGTTACCGCTATTGAATAACTGAAATGTTTTATTCCTTTCGCCCCGTTGAGGCGTTGACGTTGTTGGAGCATCACTGTCAGGAGCTCCCGCTCATTTCATTAGTTACCAGGGGGCGCTCGCCAATCAGAGTCGTGATTAACTTTGCTAATCATAATTAAACTGCAGCGCGATGGAGAGAGCGTCGTCGTCTCCATCGGCCGTCTCCCCGTAACCCGCATTTATTAGTAATTTTTTTTGGCTTGGTGCCCAAGCCTGTGACTCACAAACCAAGCAACCAACCGTACTTTCTTTTTTATACACGCTGCCGGCCGCTGCAACGTAATCATATATCGCGTGTAGAGATTCTCCATTCTCTCCACGCGCACATGGCGAACGAATTGACCTGAGAGAGGTGACCGATCTATCGATCAGAGAGCTAGCTATGGCGGCGGCGGCGGCGCGAGAGGCGGCGGACGGCGGCGACATTAATGGGGGTGGAGGAGGAGGAGGAGAGAGGTCGTCGAGCCCCGCGGCGGCGGCGGCGGGGAATAGCGACGTGGGGCGCGTGGCGGTGCGGCGGATGTTCGCGTTCGCCGACGGGGCGGACGCGGCGCTGATGGCGGTGGGGGCGGCGGCGGCGGTGGCGAACGGGATGGCGCAGCCGCTCATGACGTTCATCTTCGGCGACGTCATCAACGCCTTCGGCTCCACCTCCTCGCCGGACGTCCTCGCCAAGGTCACCAAGGTGCGTGCGTGCCTTCTGCGTGCGTTGCTGTTGCTACCCCGGTGTTGCCACCTAACCCATCGATCACCTACTGCCATTGCTGGGTGAAAACGTTACCATTTAAAAAAAAAAGAGAAACTAATATAATAATAATATTTTTTATCAACGGTTACTGTTTCTACAATTTGTTTTTTCCAATTTCTAAAGTTGATACTAAACGGTTGAATTCATAAATATAAAAATTTCATGACTGTTTCCATCTGTTTTTGTAAAAGTAATAAAATGATGATACTGTTTTCAACCATTTAGGGCATGTACAATGGTTGTCAATAGTGGTCTCTTAACGTCGCTAACTAGGAATACTTGTTGATATGGAAGAAAGAGAAAAAGGAGAGACAAAATATCGTTGTCATGCGTAACAACGGCTTAACAATGACTCTTAATCACTATAATATTAAAATATGGTTGCACGAGGATAAAAAAATGGAAAGGATATTAACAAAATGAATATTTTTCTAAGTTAATGATTAGAGCTTTTATCGTCTCAACTGTCATAAAGAAGTCTCTAAATAATCTTTTATTTCTTAAGAGACTATACTCATCTCTACTGAACGTCTCCTTGGAGGTCTCGCGCGATGTGCTCTCTCTTAAAAACTGAGTTCTTTTTAGGCCCAAAACTGGCCTTTCGAGGCCCAAACCGAACGAGCTGCAACTTCTTGGGCCATGGTAGTATTTTGGCCCAAATTTAGAGACCAGAGCAAAACACTCGTCGTCGTCGCCGTCGCGTCCGCCGGAGCATGCTTCGCCCTCGGCGGCGGCGGCGGCTTTCCGCGGCCGCGACAGCGAGTCGGCAGATGCAGCAGGGCTATCTGAGCCAACCACGGGTGGAATGCGGTATTCCCTGATAAACCCACGAATCTGATTACCAGACTAGGTTTTGTTGTTGTTAGTGTAGTTTGCGATCTATTTGAGGGGCGATGATTTCTTTCTAAGTTGGGATATACTGAGGTGAAATAGGCGTTATTCGTGCTTTCAGAATGGGCAGGATTGGGATCAGGTGGTCACTTGGTTGAAATTGCCTTGATAGTTTTCCCTTCATTTCGATTCGATTTGGGTATATGCTAGTAATACTGTAAATCTGTAATAGTAAGCTACGACGGCATGTAGGCGACTTATTCTTGTCAATAATCAGTTCTATTTTCAAAAATGTGTCAGTAATAAGGTTGATAGGATATGAATCAGTAGCCAACAAGACATTCCAATCACAATCATAGTAGTTGTATCGACGAACAGAATCAATCAATCACAATGTATTTTCAGAGTTGCAGCGTATAGGGCAGAGGTGAAATTATCGGTGCTTGTTTTGTCATGTAAATGTTTTTTCAACGTCTTAACCTCTGAATTAAGGTGCTCTTTCTTTTTTTCTCAGGTGATTTTGAATTTTGTCTACCTTGGCATTGGAGCAGGATTTGTTTCAACTCTTCGTAAGTGGCTTTCCAATGCAACGAAATTAGGACATCTTAATATCCACTGTTGGACGGAAACCATCTCTTTTTGGATTACGAATTTGATGAATAATAGGTGTAGTAATGTACTTGTGTTTCTGTATTGATACTACAGTAGTGATGTTCATATCGTTTTAAGGCTACTACTAGAAACAAAATTTCCTGATATATTGGCTATGTTTTGGTAGAGGTATCATGTTGGACAATCACTGGAGAAAGGCAGGCTGCACGAATCAGGGCATTGTATCTCAAGGCAATACTTAGACAGGACATTGCCTTTTTTGACAAGGAAATGAGCACTGGACAAGTGGTTGAGAGGATGTCAGGGGACACATTCCTCATTCAAGATGCCATTGGAGAAAAGGTAGTTTGTTTTATCTAGTGTAAAGAGTGTGCTTTGGATTGAGAGAACACAAATACAACTCCCTTTCTGCAATGCATTGCTAGATACTTACCAGTAAGTGCATCATTAGATGCAACAGATCTCTATGGTTCATATGGAAAATCTTGCTCCAAATGATTCTTTTGTTGCACCCACCCACCCACCTGAACACAAACTCAAAGCCAGCTCTAAAAAATAAGAGGTAACTGAAAAAAGAGGACATGGGGGTTCAAACTCACAGAAAAACAATTTACTTTATTTAAATTTATCTAATTCATTGCATACATGGTTTGAGGTAATAACTCAGTTTAGTAGTCAATGTTAGCTACATGAATACACCCATACATCATACCCCACAGTACAGAAATATGAGTTTGAGCTCCATTCTAATGTATGATATATTTAATTATTTAATCCTTGGCTGTATGCAAGTTTGACAGTTATTGAGTCACACTGTATTCACATGGATCAATATCAATAATGTATGTACCATATTTCTTGTGAAATACCTTTTCATTGAAGTTAGCAGATCATAAATGGAGATTGATTCAATCAATACGAATTGTGGATCTATAACATGGACTCATCCTCAGATTTTGCAAAATATAATGAACTATCGATTTTAAATAATAAATAAATATGTACTCCTTTTTGTATAGTATAAGCATCTAGCAAAATCTAACTAGCACTACATATTCGTTTAACACATCCTTTTTACTTAGAGTGGCAAGTGTATACAACTCCTTTCTACCTTCTTTGGAGGCTTCATTATTGCATTTGTGAGAGGATGGCTCTTGGCACTTGTGCTGCTCTCATGCATTCCTCCAATTGCGGTGGCCGGTGCTTTTGTGTCAAGGTTGATGACAAGAATCTCAACCCGCATGCAAGAAAAGTATGGTGATGCTGGAAACATTGCTGAACAGACTATTGGGGCCATTAGAACCGTGAGTGCTAGCAGTACAGTAGATAATTAATATCTGAGTCAGCTATTTCCTGTTCCTACCAAGTTAATCAGTTTGTTTTTTCTTAATTGGCACATTCTATGAAGGTTGCTTCATTCAATGGCGAGAAGCAAGCTATAAACACATATAACAAATTCATAAGAAAAGCTTATGAATCTACTCTACAAGAAGGTGTTGTTAATGGCCTTGGATTAGGTACCGTAATGGCAATCTTGTTTTGCAGTTATGGTTTGGCAGTTTGGTATGGATCGAAACTGATAGTCAACCGTGGATACAATGGTGGCATAGTTATAAATGTTCTAATGTCTGTCATGATGGGTGCAATGTAAGTTTCATATATTAACCCTGCTCCCATGAATAGTTAAGATAAGATTAAAACTTGTTACAGAATTTACTTGTTAGTGTAGATTATGGGAAGGTGGGTACATGTCAGGTGGTTATTACGAGCATTGTAGGCTTGCATTTACATTTTGTAAGGAGTTTACAGGTAGATGGACCATTTTGTTTCTTGAGTTTACATAACACTATACATGCTAAAATATACACCGGAAAAGAACAGAACATCTGATAAAACTTAAAGGTTAATGAATAATTAGCCATATTTCTCTGTCAATGTACCTCTCTGTGTATCCCATTTGTTGAAATGCAAAATATGTTCTTTACTACTCCCAGGACAACATGGGCCATGACTTACTGAGTTATTACAGCAATCAGAGTTTCCAATAGCAGTGAAACTAGTCATATTAACATGTGAAATAAATTATTTCCATGTCACTGTCATTTTTCAGGTCATCTGGTTCCTGATTTGGCTTATATGTCTTCTGTAGGTCCTTAGGTCAGGCAACACCATCAATAACAGCTTTTGCAGAAGGTCAAGGAGCAGCATATAGAATGTTTAAGACAATCAAAAGACAGCCAGATATTGATGTATGTGATACCAAAGGTATCATATTGGAAGACATCACGGGTGATGTTGAACTGAAGGATGTGTACTTCAGCTATCCTACCAGGCCGGAATATTTGGTATTCAATGGATTCTCCTTGCAAATACCAAGTGGCAGAACAATGGCCCTAGTTGGAGAGAGTGGCAGTGGAAAGTCAACTGTGATCAGCTTGGTGGAGAGATTTTATGATCCACAGTCTGGGGAAGTCTTGATTGATGGAATTGACATTAGAAGAATGAATCTGGGATGGATACGAGGAAAAATCAGTCTTGTTAGCCAAGAACCAGTGTTGTTCTCAAGTACAATCAGGGAAAACATCGCCTATGGGAAGGAGGATCAAACTCTTGAAGAGATCAAGAGAGCAGTAGAGCTTGCAAATGCAGCAAAATTTGTTGATAAGTTGCCAAATGTACAACACAAATTTAAATGCACATAATGTTAATTCTGTTTCTATTGTTGATCAATATCTAATGGTTATGGAACATTGCAGGGTCTTGAGACGATGGTTGGGGAACGTGGAATTCAATTGTCCGGAGGGCAGAAGCAAAGAATAGCAATTGCTAGAGCAATTATAAAAAATCCTAGGATCTTGTTACTTGATGAAGCAACTAGTGCATTGGATATGGAATCTGAGAGGGTAGTTCAAGATGCTTTGAATAGGGTAATGCTTGAAAGGACTACAATTATTGTTGCACATCGCCTAAGTACAGTGAAGAATGCTGACGTGATTTCTGTTCTACAGCAGGGAAAGATGGTTGAACAAGGTATGGCATTTAAAAACTTTCGAAAGAGATTATCTTAAATTTCATATCGATTAGTAACATGTTGTTCCTGCAGACAGTATGAGTACAAACCTAATACCCACTGTGTAGTGCTCATGATACAGGGTACTTTTAAATTCTCAAGTTTTCTACACATTTTAATTGGCTAATTAACACATCTTAACTAGATAAATCAAAGCTGCTTCTGACTACTAATCAACAGATAGACAACAACCTATTTACTTTGGGTATGTGGGTTTTAACCGTCATACTCCCTTAAAGTTATAGGCCCTCTCTTTTTTATTCGACATGATTCAGCACGCTACTTGATCTACAGGTTTAATTTTGACTTGCTGGTTGTTTGTGTTATTCAATTCCGAGTAGGTTCTCATGTAGAACTGATGAAGAAACCTGAAGGTGCTTATGCTCAGCTGATCCAGCTCCAAGGGGCACAGCAGGATGCTGAAATCCATAATGACGACACTGACATGATAATAAGAAGCGATTCAGGCTCTAGGTCTATAAATGTAAAACCAAGAAGCCAAAGCACCTCATTTAGGAGATCAATTACTAAAGGCTCCTCTTTTGGGCATAGTGGCAGGCATCCTATCCCTGCTCCCCTTGACTTTCCAGATCCCATGGAATTCAAGGATGATCTGGGCATGGAGGAGACTACAGACAAAGTGCCTCGTGGCCAGAAGAAAGCTTCAATCAGTCGACTGTTCTATCTGAACAAACCAGAAGCTTTTGTTCTTGTACTTGGTTCTGTAACCGCGGCAATGCATGGACTCATGTTTCCAATATTTGGCATACTGATCTCAAGTGCAATAAAGATGTTTTATGAGCCACCATCAGAACTCCTGAAGGACTCCAGGTTCTGGGCAAGCATGTTTGTTGTGGTGGGAGCTTCTGCATTTGTTCTGATTCCAACCGAGTACTTCCTGTTTGGATTAGCAGGTGGAAAGCTTGTGGAGCGTATACGTTCACTGACATTCCGAAGTGTCATGCACCAGGAAATCAACTGGTTTGACAAACCTGAACACTCTAGGTGTGTACACAGTCTTTCTCTCATCATATTATTCTGCCTTTTGTCCTATGATTTATTCTATCAAAATTCCATGTTCCAGTACTTACACCAATGTCATGGTGAATACTCTCTAGTCTACTCAAAACAACTGAATAGCAAAGAATTTAAAAATATTGAACAAAAGTTTTGGCATGTAATATAATCCCTACTAATCTTTCACAGTCCTTTGTTTCTCATCTTCCCATTTGAAAAGTTCAACACCTATGAAATCATAATTTATGACTTTCCCTGAAACAACGTTAATTTTCCACTGGTTATGTGGTGCAAAAAGAGTGTTTCATAAACAAAGGCACATTGGAAAAAAGAGACAAGTGCATTTTGATGAACAGTATATACTAGGTAGCATTATCCCCCCAAAATGACCAGTACTATATTAATTCAGGTGGATATTTAGAATGGTTTTCATGCATGCACACACAGGTGCATCATCACATTCACCAAATGTGCCTCCAGATTGATGCAAACATTCAGATTTCATACTAACCATCCCATCTTCTATTCCTTGGAATAATATCCTTGCATAAATCTCAAAGTGCTTTGGATGGTTAAGATAGTACACGTACTATACATATGGTTTTAGATTTTCCAGATCTATACATTAAAAAGTTAAGAATTGTGCTCATCAGCTAGCACTATTTTTCTACTGTTGTCCTTACGCCATAAGTCTCAACATTTGTTGTAGTGGATCGATTGGTGCAAGGCTGTCTGTTGATGCTCTGAATGTGAAGCGCCTTGTTGGAGACAATTTGGCACTTAATGTCCAGACTGTATCAACTGTCATATCAGGTTTTACAATAGCAATGGTGGCAAACTGGAAGCTGGCATTGATTATAACAGTGGTAGTTCCTTTGGTTGGTTTCCAAGCCTATGCTCAAATGAAGTTTTTGAAAGGTTTCAACAAAAACGCAAAGGTACATACAATGGATTAATCATGAGCATTGTGCTACCCTTACAGATGCTTTCTCATGCAACACGTTGTTTGATGTTATTCTTTGTTGTAATGCAGCTGAAGTATGAAGAAGCAAGTCAAGTAGCAACTGATGCAGTTGGAGGCATCAGAACTGTGGCATCATTTTGTGCTGAGCAGAAAGTGATAGAAGCATATGAGAAAAAATGTGAATCTCCAGTAAGGCAAGGAATAAGGGAAGGTGTAGTTGGTGGCTTGGGTTTTGGCTTCTCCTTCCTTGTGTTCTACTTTACTTATGCTCTCTGCTTCTATGTTGGAGCAAAGTTTGTTCACCAAGGAGTGGCAACGTTTCCTGAAGTGTTTAGGGTGCGTAAATTTTCTTATCCATTTTACATAGCATTGACATTTTGATATTTTAGTCAACTTATCCAGTGGCTGTCAGGTCTTCTTTGTTTTAGTTTTGGCTACCAGTGGAATCTCACGAACAAGTGCAATAGGCGCAGACAGCACCAAGGCTAATGAATCAGCTGTTTCTATCTTCGAAATCCTTGACCGGAAATCCAAGATTGATTCCAGCAGCGAGGAGGGTGTGGTCATTGCAAGTGTGAGGGGTGACATTGAGTTCCATAATGTGTGCTTCAATTACCCCCTACGCCCAAATATTCAAATATTTAAAGATCTCTCCTTGTGCATTCCCTCTGGAAAGGTTGCTTTCTATCTGAACTAAGTGAACATATTTAGTATCATTAACACATTGCTAGCTTGTGTTGATCTTAATTACATTACATTATGGTTTCAGACTGTTGCACTGGTTGGAGAGAGCGGAAGCGGGAAGTCCACGGCGATTGCGCTGCTTGAAAGGTTCTACGACCCGGATACCGGCAAGATCCTTCTTGATGGGGTGGATCTCAAGACATTCAAGGTCAGCTGGCTTCGTATTCAGATCGGGCTCGTGGCACAAGAACCGGTATTGTTCAATGACACCATCCACGCCAACATAGCTTATGGGAAGCAAGAACAGGCATCTCAGGAGGAGATCATGGCCGCTGCCGAAGCAGCAAACGCGCACCAGTTCATCTCGGCTCTGCCTGACGGGTACAGCACCGTCGTCGGCGAGAGAGGGATCCAACTGTCAGGCGGGCAGAAGCAGCGCGTCGCCATCGCGAGGGCCATCATGAAGGACCCCAAGGTGCTCCTGCTCGACGAGGCGACGAGCGCGCTGGACGCAGAGTCGGAGCGCGTGGTGCAGGAGGCGCTGGACCGGGTGATGGTGGGGAGGACGACCGTGGTGGTGGCGCATCGGCTGTCGACGATAAAAGGCGCGGACATCATCGGCGTCCTCAAGAACGGGGCGATAGTGGAAAAAGGGGGGCATGATGAACTGATGCGGATAAAGGATGGAACCTATGCTTCGCTTGTCGAGCTTAGTTCAAGTTCAAGGTAAATCTTCTGAAAGCCTGAACATTATCACCTCTAATAGTATGAAAATACTGACTTCTCCTGAATAGAGTTTGTCCGCTGGTACTGAAAATGGTCATATATATGTAAGTTTATAGTAGGAAAAGCAAAGCTATGCATTCTATATTTAGTTGGATGACATGCACTGTTTTTCTCTAACTAATTAAATTTCGTTGTATATATATACCGGCAATTCAGCATATGTGCATCAGTGGATGGTTTTGGATGTTATTTGATATTCACCCGGATAATATACCACAGCAAGCAACAAAAACGACGAGTTCTTGCTCAATCAATTTACCAGTGCTTTATTTACAAGTAACAGTCCAGGTATTACAATCCGCAAGCAGTTTAATTACACGGAAGGGGAACTGATAAGAGTATTGTCCCGATCGATCATCTTCCAACCCTTTGGATGCTTGATGACGACACCAAACGGCACGTCATCAAAGCAACACAAAGGCTGGGGATCCAACTGTATCTCGTCGTCGTTGTCCAAGGAGACGAGGCAGGTCGGGAGCATGGCGGTGCGGTGGCGCAGCTCGGCGAAGAAGAAGCGCGGAGCAGCCTGATCATCGGCGCCGGCGGCGGCCCTGGCGAAGAAGTTGACGTGGTAGTAGAAGGCGTCCCAGCAGTCCATGAAGTCGCTCGCCGTGGCGGTGGCGGTGGCGGCGACGAGCTCGTACTTGACCTCGTTGGCGGCGTCGCCGTTGTAGTGCTGCAGCGCGCACTCCGCGAGGGACTCCGCCTGCTGCAGCACCACCAGCGGGTCCGGGCGATTCTCCGGCTCATCTGGCTGCTCCTCATCCATGGCGTCGGCGTCGTCGTCCAAGTAGAAGTAGTCCCCGACGTTGGCGCTCGTGATGGTGTAGCTGTACGCGCCGCCGGCGCTCGTGAAGGTGCAGCTGTTCGTGGTGTGATCGGCATGGTCGTCGTGGTAGGCGGGAGACGTGGGCGGCGGCGGCGACTGTGCCGGAGAGTAAGGCGGCGACAGTGGCGGAGGACAATAAGGCTCCTCATCCTCGAGGTCGTGGCTCCTGTCGTCCGCTTCTTCGAACGGCACGTAGTACCTCACCGGCGGTAGCAGCGGCATGACGGCGGCGGGCAGTCGATCGACGATGAGAGTGAGACGGATCGATTCGATTGTCTCGGAGGAAGAGAGGAAATCGATCGGTTTGCGCTATAACGAATGCAGCAAGCGGCGCACGCACCGTCCGCCGCCTGATTTTATCGATGGGCACGCCTGTGATTCGACTCCGACTCGGAGTAACAGCTGTATCGGCCAATGCGCGGTACACGGATACGCCTGACGTACGTACGTGGTGCCGGCCTCGACTCTCCGCTACGCATACGATGTTTTTTTTACGATTTTTGTACGATCAAACGAAGACGGCTCTTGGCATCGTAACGCTACGTGGTGCACGCGCATGTTGCAGCCCAAGAGCTCATGGATCTGAAGCCCATACACGTATACTCATTATTTTCCTTTGCCTTTTTTTCTCTGTATCCAAATAAATACAAACCATGCCAAACATTGGCTCATACATGAAGTTTGCTGCATCTTATCCTGATTTGTGCCATTGGAAATTTAGAATAGTTCCAACTAGGGGTGATGCTACCAGGGTCCGAGGTGCAAGGAACATATGTGTATGGGTAATTTACTTAAACTAGGTTCACATCAAAATAATTTACTTAACTTAAGCTGGGTCACATGATAAGTGTTGAGCGACAGCACGAGTATATAAGATTGATTAGGAAAAATAAATTACTCTGGTTAGCTGTGCCAGGAAGCTTAATTATAAGATGTCGGGACGATGATGTGATTAGCTTGGGTTTTTGGATATGGGCTCAACGCTAGAAAAGGTCCAGTGTGGGACCAGAACTTACAATGTTATGAGCCTAGAAGAGAAACGTTTGATTGTACAACTATCGTAACAAATTAGTCGTACGTATAGCAACGCCGTCGTTATAATGAGTGGGAATAATTCAACTCGGAATAGGAACGAATGTAATAATGTGTGCTAATCCAAATATGGTTGGGCTAGCTAGCTAATCCCATTACATCCTCTAAACCCCAAGACCCTAAACCCCAAGCAACTTGCATGTTTCACTTATGGCGCCATACTTTTTACTAAGAAAAGTTACACATTTGAATGCCCAGCATCGGTCGACTGGGGGAGGTGGGAAAATCGGTCGCTCCCCCGGCCCTTCCCCCATGTGCGCACCTGTTTGGGCCCACCCACTTCTCCCTCCCCTTTTTCATAAAAGATGTTTTACCTAGTGTATTTACAATATTTTACTATTTATAGATCTAATGTTGCAGTGTATTAAAATATTCTTTTGTAAAAAAAAACCCAAACTCTCTATTAAGGGAATTTGGTTTATTTTTTGTTCTACCAAAAAATATTTCACCTTCACAATGTTTCACTATATATAGATCTAATGTTGCAATGAACGAAACATTTCATTGCAACAAAAAACCCACATATTTTGGAAACCCCATATTAAGGGAATTTGGTTTATTTTTTGTTCCACCGAAAAATGTTTCACGTAGTGTACTCACAATGTTTCACTATATATAGATCTAATGTTGCAGTGAACTGAAACATTCTTTCGCTATTTGCTGAAACATTGTTTTTATATAAGGTGAAACAACATCCGATTTAAACGAGTGAAACATTTTCGATCTATTTAGTGAAACAATTCCGATATACCTAGTGAAACATCGTGTAACATTTAAAAATAATTCAATAATAAGCTAATTTTTTTTCGACGAAATATATCCATGTGTGGTCTTCTTTGAAGATTTAATTGCAACGAATTTAATGGTGCAATCGGATCTTGATTTGGATAAGTAATTTAAGAGAAAAATCTATTTAAAGTAGTTTTGCACGTAAATCGGGCGCTAACGTCATGCTGACATCAGCGCCCGATTTTAATCTCCTCCCATCGAACGCCCGAGCGGGAGTCACGTCCTTATTACATTATAAATTATCTATACTTACATAGTAATTGCTCGTAACTTTCAATATTTACGTTGTAATATTTCTAATACACAATGTATAAAAATAATTAAGATTAAAAGTAATTTATTATCTATTTAAAAGATGATACGTGAGAGATAAGAGCAATCATATAGAGAAAATAGTGACTAAAATCTATACTTCCTATAAAGTTATAACCCACTAGCAATATGCAACCGTGTCACATCATCACCCACTAGCAATAATTACATATTGAATCTTATACGAGCATAGTGACATACAACATTATCTATAATTTATTTAATTACATATAAATCAACATGCAAACTTATCCGATCATCACCCTCATATCATTTGCAATATTTTAACAAATATATTATCATTTTTATAATATTTAACACATAGTTATCAATATGTTGCACATTAAAGCGTGAGTATTATTTGTTTATTTCATGATAAGTACTAATAAACACTAATGTTCTATTATTTTTTTCTTTCTATTCCTATTTCCTAGCTTGATTGTCGAAAAATATATATTGAGAGTTCTCGTAGCAAATTGCGGGGAATCACATAGTTAAAACAATTACTCTTGCCATTTGTTACTTGGTGTGGTAGAAATATTTCGATATCAACCGATAGTGTTTCTCGTTGGCAACATTGTAACCGACCCACTGCCAATAGGGAAACCTACAGTGATAGGCCCTACGAATTGGCAGTGTAGCTGGTTCTAGGACGGTGAGAGGTGACATCATGGAGTTGAATATCGACCTGGAGTGGAGATCCAGGCAATGATAGTAAGGGAGCTGGTGGTGGGCTGGCCGACGAAGAAGAGGCGAGACACATGTTGGTATTTGATACGATCACAGATAAATCCATAAGCGGAAGGATAGCTGTAGCACTTCACCACAGAGTATTTCAAGGGTATCGAATCACATGGAACATGTGTGTATAATACAAGAATAGGATTAGAATAGAAAGAATTTCTATGGATTAATAAACTTGACCAGGGAGGCATCGCTCTCCCTGGTCTACCATTTGAGTCCGCTCTACGGCTTTATAATGTATCCGAACATGAAGGATTACAAAGGTCAGACATAGTTGTCACCACTTGCCACCTATCTCTACAACCCATGGACCACACATCAAACAAAAATAACTTCTAACCTAGACACAACCTTTATGTTATTGATTACTACTCTAGCCTCGCACATGAACTTTCATTTTTATCTAGAGTTCTAGTACTAAAACACTTAATAGAAATACTAAGCGATAAACCCGCAACGATGAAAATATATCTTACTTAATAAGAAAATTAAATACCAAAAGGAAATCTCGATCGAATACTCACTTTATTAAAGAAGCATTTGCCGAGGTACACGAGAGAAGGGAGTGCCGACAACTCCGATACTTCTCTAGAACTTTCCCTCACTCTCACTCTATTTTCTAATACTCTACTAGAGAGTAGCCTTGAATGAAAGTGAGTTGTACTCAACTTGAGTTGTGTGTTGCAAATGAAATGACCCCCTGGTTTCATAGTGTCAAATAGCGGTTACAGAGGTCAGTACACCCACAACCATCATTATCAGCCAATGGGAGATTGCCACATGGAAAACGATGGGGCAGAGCGCCACCCCTAGCTTGGCCGAGAAAATGGACATTTAGCCACTTTCAAAAAGCGGTTTCACTGGAATGCCATCCCGAAAACGCGTTTCGCTAAAATGCCAATATGAAGCGTGCACTCACATCCACTTTGCCATTTTGGCTATTTTGTGTATTTTTGAAATCATTTTCACTAGAATGTCGGGTGATGAGACGGAATTACCCCTGTTGGGTGAGGACGAAGGGAAGGAGGAGAAGCCGCTGGTGTCGGTGGAGCCCGTGCTCGCCGGCATCAGGGAAGGCAAGGGAGAGACCACAGCCTCCGTTGGCATTGGTG
This sequence comes from Oryza sativa Japonica Group, assembly GCF_034140825.1. Classification (NCBI taxonomy): domain Eukaryota; kingdom Viridiplantae; phylum Streptophyta; class Magnoliopsida; order Poales; family Poaceae; genus Oryza; species Oryza sativa. Next base: position 19,932,284 of record NC_089035.1, read on the forward strand.
CCCGTGGTCGTCACCGCTTGCTTCGGCGAGGTGAAGAATGAGAAGGCCCCTAGAGAGGCACCAAGAACGACAAGGTGCTGCTGCCGCTAGACCCGTGGGCGTTGTCGGTGTCCTCGCCTCGTCCTCCAAGAACGCAAACATGTTCCCACCCTCACCGCCTCCGCCGCGGCCACCGCCCTTGTCCCGCCAACCACCGGAGCAGAAGGAGGCATCTTCTTGTGCGGGAACGAGGGCAGGAGGAAGCATCGCCGCCGGGTGCGGCGCAGCGCGTGGAGAAGGCGACCGCGGAGTGCGCGTGCTTTATGCGGAGCTCGGCGAGGTGGTGGCACGACGTCGCCAGCGGCTTATCGTGCTCTCTTCAGGCGCTCGCTGTCCCCGCCGACCACCTTATCCTTGCCACCGTCGAGGATCGTCATGCCGCCCCTGCCCCAGCCGCATCAATCCCCTTTCACCCGGCTGCCGTTGGTCCCCAGTGACTCCAGGAGCTCCACGATGTCGCCCATGGCGAAGTGCATCATGCAGTTGATGTGGCCCTGCCCCGACGCCGGGAAGAAGAGCACGTGCGCCGCCACCGTTGCCGCCAAGTTCATCAGCTCGCGCCGCTAGGTCGCCGCGGCTGTCGCTGCCGGCGTGGTCGCCATGGCCGGAGAGACGTCAGGGCGCTCGCTCGCTTGGTTGACGCCAGCCGCCGGCCGCCGGCCGCCGGCCACTGCCCGTCTCCCGGCCACTGCCGCTCCGATGGCGTCCGAGAGAGAGAGAGAGGAAGAGGGGAAGAAGGGGAAAAAGAGAGGTGGGAGAGTATGACAGGTAGGGCCCGCGTCAGGGGTATTTTGGTCCAGGGAAAGCATTTCAGTGAAAAATGATTTCGAAAATGCACAAAATGGCCAAAATGGCAAAGTGGCGGTGAGCACGCGTTTCATATTGGCATTTTAACGAAATGTGTTTTCGGAATGGCATTCTAGCGAAACCGCTTTTTGAACGTGGCTAAATGTCCATTTTCTCAGCTTGGCCAAACAAGGCAAACCGCCTATGGCCGCCGACCTCCTCCCAGTGTATGACATGTGGGCCCGTATGACAATGCACATCGGATAGGTCTCAAATATGATGGTTTTGCAGTATTTTGTGGGCTCTCAATCTATGTTCCGTGTTTGATTGGCCGGAGGTATATTTTGTTGTATGGCAGGTGTATTGTCGAATAAAATCTAATCCATACAAATATTTGCTAACATTTATGAAAATAGTTAGTAACAAATCCTATCACTAGGTCTGATGTTTCATTTGATATAGTTTTATGGAGGAGTTGATGGTCAAATTTGATATTTAAGGACCATCAACGACACATTACACATTAGAAAACAATTTTTCGTTCGTCCCTTCCCCTTAATTTCACGGGCGGAGAAAAAGGCAAAACCTCTGCTTTAAGCTTATCGCAGGGGTGGGGATCCCCTGGAGTTCACTCCAACTCCACCCGGTGAATTTGATCAAATCTCTACCGTCTATATATAACAACGGTTGAGATGAACTATAACAAATTCCCACTAGTCTTTTTTAAATAAGCTAACTTGTCCTAATTTTTGTAACAAATCAACAAATAATATATATCTAGAGAATATACAAACTGATTTTACTTGCATAACTCGAAAATGCCATGGTTCATCCACTGTATAAAAACGTACTGGGCTTGTGGCTCGTTTTTAGCAATATTTGTGTGTGTATACGGTATGTGTATGTTTGCACGTACTATGCGGTTAACATTGTTTTATACATGACCATAGCTTCTTGTTTGGAGAAGAGAACGTGCATATATACTTTGTTAATTTTGTTGGCAGAAACATTTACCCATTAGGAACATAAAAAAGAAGAAAGTAAGTAATTTTCATTCAAGCCAATGTGATGGAGAGAGTTAATTAGGATAAGTTAATAGGTGGGCTTCATCTTAGCCATAGAATTACAATTGATGACACGGATTTAGTCAAATCCATCAGGTGGAGTTGTAGCCAACTCTAGGTGATCTGGACCCTTATCGCAGTGGGGGAGTATCAGAGCCGCTTGTGTAAATGAAATACTCACTCTGTCCCACAATATAAGGGATTTTAAGTTTTTGCTTGCAACGTTTGACCACTCGTCTTATTCAAATTTTTTATGCAAATATAAAAAATGAAAAGTTGTGCTTAAAGTACTGTAGATAATAAAGTAAGTCACAAATAAAATAATTAATAATTTCAAAAAAATTTGAATAAGACGAGTGGTCAAACGCTGCAAGCAAAAACTCAAAATCCCTTATATTATGGGACGGAGGGAGTACACCGGCAACCGCTTAATTATTCAGCACTGATCAATTTAATTACCAGTGCTTTATTTACAACTAATAGTCCAGGTATTACAATCCGCAAGCAGTTTTATTACACGGAAAGGAATTAATAAGAGACATGCTATATACGTATATTGTCCCGATCGACCAGCTACTTATTCAAACCCTTTGGATGCTTGATGATGACATCAAACGGCTCGTCATCAAAGCAACCGGAAGGCTGGGGATCCATCTGTATCTCGTCGTCGTTGTTCAATGAGACGACGCAGGTCGTCGGGAGCATGGCGATGCGGTGGTGCAGCTCGGCCAAGAAGAAGCGGGGAGCCGCCTCCGCCGCGCCGGCGCCGGCGGCCCTGGCGAAGAAGCTGACGTGGAAGTGGAAGGCGCCGCGGCAGTCCATGAAGCCGCTCGCCGTGGCGGAGGCGGCGACGAGCTCGTACTTGGCCTCGTTGGCGGCGTCGCCGTTGTAGTGCTTCAGCGCGCACTCCGCGAGGTATTCCGCGTGCTTCTCATCCATGGCGTCGTCGTCGGCGTCGAAGTCGAAGTCGAAGTAGAAGTCGTCGTCCGCGGCGACGTCGACGGTGCTCGCGAAGGTGATCAAGCTGTCCGTGGTGTGATCGGCATGGTCGTCGGAGAGAGGAGACGTGGGCAGCAGCGTCGGCGATGCCGGTGGCGATGTCGGCGGCGGCGACGGCTGTGCCGGGGAATAAGGCGGCGACAGTGGCAGAGGACAAAACTGCTCCTCCTCCCCGAGGTCGTGGATGTCGTCCGCTTCTTCGCACGGCACGTAGTATCTCACCGCCGGTGGCATCGGCATGACTGTCTCTCGGAAAGAGAGCGGAAATCGATTGATCGATCGGCTTGCGGTATAGCAGCGAGAAAATGCAGCAGCTAGCTAGCAGCGCACGCACCGTCGGCCGTCTCCGCGCGGCGCCTGATTATATGGAGTGGCGCGCGTCGACTCCGATTCGATCGAATCCGACTCGGAGTAATAGCCTGGATCGATATCGGCAAATGCGGCACATTCGGAGGGGGGATTCGAGTCGGAACAGGAAGACGGTGGCGCGCGACATCCGAGCTGGAGCGTGACGCTCGGCCGCATGGCCTCGCGATGTCGCCTCCATGAGTCCATCCAAATCTGATTAGGCTTTTTTCCTTAAAAAAAAATCTTATTAGGTTAGCTAATTACTCCATTACATCCACTATGACACTTGATACGTACACAAGCTAGCAAGCCAACTTGCACGTTTCTTTCCAACGTTAGAGCAGGGAAAATCACTACCTAAAAATGATTTTTTTTACGAGCATCCTAATAGGTTGAGTTCCGCATCTGCAAAAATCGACTCTAATTTTTCTATATGACTTAAAAAATATGTATGCAAAAATCAAATTTTCCAAATTGACCACTTAAAATATCCGCACGCAAAGGGCTCTTACTCGCCCGCATGCAAAAATAGGAGAATGATTAGGATCAGTCGACGGGGGAGGTGGGAAAATCGGTCGTTCCCCCTCCTCCCACGTGCGCACCCCCACTGGATCCACCCACTTGTCCCTCCCCTTTCCATAGAAGATGTTTCATCTAGTGTACTTACAATGTTTCACTATATATAGATCTAATGTTGCAGTGAATTAAAATATTCTTTTGCAACAAATCACCCGCATATTTTGGAAACCCACTATTAAGAGAATTTGGTTTATTTTTTGTTCCACAAAAAATGTTTTACCGAGTGTACTCACAATGTTTCACTATGTATAGATCTAATATTGCAGTGAACTGAAGTATTCCATTGCAACAAAAAAAACCCACATATTTTGGAAACCCCCAAGTAAGGGAATTCGTTTCATTTTTTTCCACCGAAAAATGTTTCACCTAGTGTATTTATAATGTTTCACTATGTATAGATCAAATGTTGCAGTGAACTGAAACATTCTTTCGCTATTTGCTGAAACATTGTTTTTATATAAGGTGAAATAACACCCGATTTAAACGAGTGAAACATTTTTGAATACTTAGTGAAACAATTCCGATATACCTGGTGGAACATCGTGCAACATTTAAAAATAATTCAATAATAAGCTAAAAAAATTTCGTCGGAATATATCCAGGTGTGGTCTTGTTTTGAAGATTTAATTACAATGAATTTAATGGTGCAATCGGATCATGATTTGAATAAGTAATTTAAGAGAAAAATCAGTTTAAAGTAGTTTTACACGTAAATTGGGCGCTGACATCAGCGCCCGATTTTAACCTCCTCCCATCGGGCGGCTAAGTCGGAGTCACGTCCTGCAAAAATACCTCCAGAAAATTCCCACTTTTTTTTTTATTTATTATCCACTCTCTCTCTCTCTCCTCCCATCACCCCACTCCTCTCCTGGCTATCTCTTTCTCCCACTCCTCTCACCCACTTCTCTCCCCTCTCCTCCCTCCCAGCGGCGGCGTGCAAAGACGACAACTTCCTCTTCTCCCCCACTCCTCCTCTCCCCGCTCCTTCCTCCCGATAGCGGGGAAGGGTGTATTCATCCCTTAAGGGGATCTTTCATGCATATGCTATCTAAATAGTCATCAAAAAAATAAAAATAAATTGACAAGATAGATTAATACGAAATATATCACTCCACGAATATGTAAGTTAAAATTTAACTTGTACAAGTTGTAACAAAAATAACAAATATAACTACAAATGTATTATAACTATTTTTAGTTTAATTTTTTCCTTTTGTTACAACTTATAGAAATCGAATTTAGCCTTGCATGTTTGTGGAGTGATATATTTTATATTAATTAGTTGTCATTTTTTTCAAAATTTTTATAACTATTTAGATGGCATGCATGTAATGAGAGTTCATCCCCACGGGGAATGAAAATCCAAATCTGTTAGAGCAGACGTGTAGTCAAAAGGACAGATGATCGAGCCCGGTGTAAGCCTGTAATAGAGCTAATACTCTAATAGAGTCTAGTGCGAGTCTCTAACAGACTTATGGCTGGATGAAAGCTATAATTTCATCTCATACCTTGTGTGAACACTTGTTAGCTAAGTAATCAATTTCCCTTTGTAAAAAAAAGGACGGAGGATCTTTAATAATAGATATAATCCGAAGCTCAATCACTATTGATTATTTACCCATACAATTTTTGTAAAATGTAAATATATTATAATTGTAGTGTAATTATATTGTGATTATTTACCTATACAATTTTTATAAAAATGTAAATATATTATAACTTGCATGTAGCTATAGTATTACTTGTATGCAACTTTCACATAATTTTACACCGTTGGATTTACTTTAAGATTCATGCAAATTGGGAAGAAAAAATCATAGCACGCACTGATGAGGACTTTCGGTGTCATGATATCCGCTTCGAGAAAATAGCTTGTAACTGTAAGATTTTTGAAGTTGTAGTATAGATATAAACAAGTTATAAACCCATAATGCAATTACAATGTAATTATACTATATTTACAAGTTACAAACTTTTAGGATTCCCAACCTATGTTAGATTTTGCTATATCTATAGCGACATATTTTCTTTTCAATCACATAGTACACTTTATGATAGTCCTGATATCATTGTACCCATCGTGAAAGTTACTAAGAACCAAGATTTTTTAGATAATGGAATGAAATAACATCTCGGCCTTTGCTCAAAAAAGCTACAGCCAATTATTACAAACTAGCACTCTGTAAGAGTGTAGTCCAAATGAAAGCAAACACACCAACCAAAAAAAATACCAAGATAAGAGCATGATTCCATATTTTCCCATCGATGCGTGCAAGTTAAAATACCATTGTATAAGACAATTTATCTAAGAAATAACATCACCATGCATTAGGGTTCCGTCAATTTCACTCCGTTAGCCTAAGTAGTTTTTTTTTCATCTTCCTCTCATCCATCGGTCATTTTCTCTCGTCTACGAGTAAAGGGGAGGAGAGTAACAAAGAGGACACAGAGTTGAGCTAGGCGGTAGGGCGGTGGTTGCTGATAGCCCGCAGAAGGAAGAGATTCGTGGTGATGGCATGTTGCAAGGAGGATCCACAGGATGGGAGGGGCTTAGGCGATGAAGACCATGGGGCAAGCGGCAACATCATGGAGTTGAATAACAACTGGGAATGGAGATCTAGGCTACGACAGTGAGGGGAAAAATAGATGGCGGTGGGCTGGCCGATAAAGGAGAGGTGAGACACACTTGTAGAAAAATGATTTTTGCAGGCCTCTCCCCTTAATTTCATAGGGAGAGAAAAAATACAAAACACATGCTTTAGGCTTACGGTGGTAGTGTGTGTGTGTGTGTGTGTGTGTGTGTGTGTGTGGTGATGGTGGTGGGAGGAGGGGGGTGGCGGGTTTGAGAGGATGGCAACAACACTGGTTGATCCAGAGCAGCTAGCCCTGCGAGCCAGTTTAAGTTGTGGGGTGGTGGAGTGGGCTTGGGTGGTGATGGGATGGCGCGGTGGTCCGACGATGGTCGTTGTGTAAGATGGTTGTGTGGGACTATGATCAGGAATCGCTAGCGAAAGCCTTGCCAGACCATGGGCCTGGTTGATGACAATGATGCCATTAGGCGTCGTTCCCCTCCTTGAAGGTGCTGTTATGGCGCTAACCCCTCTTTTCTAGCACCAAGAACCTTCAACGTGCAACGGTGGCCATTGGTGGACTCCTGCAATGACTCCGAAGCTGACGAGGCCTTCGCCGTCTTGGTATCATTTCTTGCTTTACGGTGGGTGACCATCATTCTTATTTGGTTACTGCTAGGCAAAGTCGGAGCTGCTTCGCTGTAGGGGTACAATGAAGCTTGGCAACGAAGACACATCGCAATCTCTATATAGGATTGTTAGAACCCTAGTTTAGCTCGTAGATTGGTCTTGCGGCGCCCACGAATTCTGAGAGAGAGAGAGAGAGAGAGAGAGAGAGAGAGAGAGAGAGAGAGAGAGAGAGAGAGAGAGAGAGAGAGAGAGAGAGAGAGAGAGAGAGAGAGAGAGAGAGTTTTCTCCATTTCTAGGTTGGATTCATTTTAGTCTTGACACAAAGGCAGCCGGCACAGAGGCTTCGTGGTTCTACTCCACCGAGCTGCGCATGCACACCACCATGTCACCATGTTTCTGACTGTACTGTAGCACCTATATACTCTTGTTAAATTTTAGATTTACTTCCATGTAATTAAATGCTTGAATATTGTAAGAACTCATGAATTGATCTATGCAGAATGAAACAAGAAAAAACAATATGGCTGTTCTGTTTGTTAGGCACAAAATGCACGATATGGCAGTATATATAGAATTTTCAAAACCAAACATTCACTTGTACTTATATATTCAGCTAAATTTAGGTTGAGAAAAATGGGCAGATAGTTGACTTAAAATCTGCAACAAAATATAATTCAGTGCATATTCAACAAAATTTCTAACATGCAACCAAATATGTCATTTCTGTTTAATTGTATAGACAAATACTAGCAGTAAAAATTTACAACCCAACTCTTATATTTACACAGTCACAAACAGTTAACTCAATCTATTAATAATCACTAACTCAATCCACACTCGTACCATAAAAGCAAGGTCTAACTCAATTCATAAGCAGTGTCAATCAAAATCATAATAACCTGGACAGGTGAAGTGTCCACCTATGTAGGATGCTCTGTTCTTTGTATGTAGTAGGTCAGAACTACACGAATAACAAAACTTCATGTCAATCTCCAATTAAGGCTCACTAATTTCATTGTCTCCAAATTCTAACCCACCTATGAATTTAAAGGTTAGGTTAGCAAAACAAATAATGAATATAGTCAGTTTGTGCAAAAAGCATTAAAGAATATTCTCGCCAACTTTATCTTCTTAATGTAACAAGCAGAAACATGTCGGAACCATAGTACCATCTTCAGGATTCAACTCAGCATAGAAGAGTTCACCTTCAGAATCCTCATGCATTGCCCTTGCAATAAAGTTAACATGTCCAAATGAACCTTCAGCATCTATGATATAGCAACTCTTCGTAGCTTGTACCAACTCATATTTGATCTAGTTTGTAATATGTGATAACTTGTAGTCCAATTTTACAATTGAAATGTAAAGAGAAAACAAGAGATATGGTCCAAGACAAATATATTTTATTAAAATCCAGTTGAGTAATAAGATAAGGTGAGAAGACAGTAAAACAGTTTGGGTCAATGGGAAAATGTGAAAATATGTGTATTCCACATATTCTATGCAGTCTATAATCAGTAGAGAGACAAGGAGATGACTAAACACTTTAAATATACTACCTTCAGTCACAAAGAAGTGACATATACTACCTTCAGTCACAAAGAAGTGACATTTTCAATTAGTTCGATTATTAATCCTCATGCGACATCCCCACGAGGGATGAAAATCCTTATCCTTGTTAAAAGGACGGAAGATTTGTTGACTAATAGATTTTTTTTAGCTGAGTAATCTATTCAAAAAAGGACGAAGGATCTTTAATAATAGATATAATCAGAGGCTGAATCACTATTGATTATTTACCCATACGATTTTTGTAAAATATAAATACATTATAACTCGTATGTAACTACAATATTTTACTTGTATGTAGCTTTTACATAATTTTACACCCTTAGATTTATTTTAAGATTCATGCAAGTTGGGAAGAAAAATTCATAGCACGACTTATTTATTTTACTGGTGAGGACTTTCAGTGTCACTACTTCCGCTTCGAGAAAATAGCTTGTTACTGTAAGATTATCTTTAAGTTGTAGTATAGTTATATACAAGTTACAAACTTATAATACAATTACACTATAATTATACTATATCTACAAGTTACAAACTTTTAGGATTCCCAACCTATATTAGATTTTGATATATCTATAGCGAAATATTTCTTTTAATTGCATTGTTGTCGAAAGACAACTGCATCACGTCGAACAATGTGGTTCACTCAATGAATTGATGGATTAGTAAAAGCAATATATTAATTGGTAAAAAAATTTTGGGATCCCCCCGTTACATGGCCCTAGGGGCTATTTATAGTCTTAGTATAGGCTCATACCCTCTTGGGTTTAGTTAGTACATGGGAATTTATAGGGATACTCTTATGATAGGGACATTAGTGGGGGTACACAGTGTCTTTTGTATTTATGGACCATCAGGCGATCTCTTTGGGCCAGCCCATTAACAGCGAAATGCCCCCATGGGCCGCAGGGCCTCCCGAGCCCATAGTCAAAGGCACCTCCTACTCGGGTGAAGGCCGCTTGCTTCGCCTTATAGCCTTCGCCCTTAGTGGTGACTTGGCCGAATTAATGGAGAGGGGACTATCTATACAACATTCGACTAAAAATTAGCCTAAAAATCTGTCAAATATAACTGTGACATAATTACAATGTAATTTTCATAATTACACTATATTTATACTATAATTACATATGTAATTTTTATAATTACACTATATTTGTATTATAATTACATATGTAACTTGCATGTAACTCGCATGTAATTATAATATAAGTAAGATGTAAGTTCAACTAGATCATAAAAATATAATATATAGTTGCCCAATGAGGCAGTCACGCTTTCATCCCATGAGGTCACAGGATCGATCCTAAATATGGTTTTGTTTTTCTTCCTAAAAGCACATACCTTGATGCGTATTAAACTGTTAGCATGAATCTAGGACACATCCAACGGTTTAGAAAGTGAAAGATTTATCCATCAAAAATCTGTCAACAAATATTTAGCAATTCCGATGGAGGGCTTGGTGGCGAACCCTTTGGTCTTTGTCGCTTGGCTTCGCCCAAGCACTTCACCCTATGGCTTCGCTAAGAGGCAGGTGTCTGTGAAATTTCATTTTTGCTTTCCTGGGCAGCTGCCTTAAGAGGCCAGCGGTGGTAACACAACTTTCGCAGGCTAAGATGCCATGTATAAAAATCGGTTTATATGCACATGCAACTCAGTAAGGGTTGTACCTCCCTGGTGCAAAACACAATTGCTGCACTATTTGTAGAAAACGATAAGAAACAAAAGAATAAATTAGCGGTGATGCTCTACCAATTTGGGAAGACGTTTTTTTTTTTCAAAATGAAGATCTGAAGAGGAATTGTATCCTGATGCATTAATATAAATTTTAAAATATGGAATGTTTAATGCCTCTAACACACGTTCACATCATTGTCATGTGCCATAGCTCTTTGCTCTTTGAGGTAGCCATGATCACCTCAAACACTTATCGGATATGAAGAAAACATCATCGTTCTAGCCAAATAAATAAAGATGTAAAAGTCAAACTTTTTAAAAATAGAGCAAGAGTCCTTTAAACACATCAGAACACATTGGCATCGATTAAATATGATAAATTTAGGGCATATAATTTTTTGGGGAATGTTCGGTCGCCACTTCGCATACCCTTATCATTGGGTCCACAATGCTCTTTAGATTGTCGCCCGTGTCCATAGCATTTTCTAGGCGACTTGTTCTTAAATGTCCACCTGTGTGTTGTTGTTTGTTCATCTTCCTCACCCCACTGCTTCAACTACATCAACAACATTGGTTGTAAAGTGCATCTAAGCTCCCTAGTGGGTTTTAGCTAATTGATGACAAATGGTTAATTGACTAATGTGTTCACTACTACAGGAAAGATTTTCCTGAATGCCATACCCTTTTGTTTCCAGGCAGACCGTAAGTGAAATCGCACAGGAAAATAGGGGGGGACCGGCGCCAGGCCATCGCCTGCACAGGAAAATCAACTTTCGTGTGCAGGTCAGTTAACAGGCCCGCACGTGAAAATAAAATAGCCCACCCTACATCAAGTGCTCGATATCCCTTCGCGCCCCTTGCCCCTCCGCCCACTACCCCACTACCTCCCTCTCTCCCACCTCACTCTCTCCCACTCCACTCCTCTCCTCCCACTCCTTTCCTCTCCTCTCCTCTCCCTGCCGGCCGGCGGCGACAGCAGGCGGCGGTGCTCGGCCCCTTCCTCCCTCTCCCTCAGTTGCGGGCGGGAAGAAGGGCGGCGGCGGGTGACCACGGCAGCGCGTGGCCCCTCCTCTCCCTCCCCTTGCAGATCCGGCTACACGCCGCCCCTCCTCTCCCTCCCCTTGCAGATTCGGCGAAGAGGAGGCATGGGGGCCCGACGGATCTGGCAGAGCGGCGAGAGGCGGCGTGCGGCGGCGGGAGGGAGGCGGCATGCGCCCCTCGGCGGTGAGAGGTGGTTGGACAAAGGCGGCCTGCGCCCCTTGGCGGCGGGAGGTAGTGGGATAGAGGCGGCCCTTGGTTCCCCTTTCCACTTGGTTTCTTTTTTGTCACTGCATTATTTTTCTTTTTTTTAAGTAGGGGCAATTGTGTTCATATAGTTTAATTATTATTTTACACCTGTTTTTTAGGGTTTGTGATTTTGCCCCTGCTTTTTTTAAATGAAGCAGCCGTCTACCTCTGGTTTTGACGGTAGTTTAGTGGGTTCGAAATTTCCGAATTAAACGAATAAAAAAATGATATTATAATTTGTGAATGACATCCTACCCTTGTTTCACTAAAACAGTCAACCACTTGCTGGAAGTGTAATTTCCCCAATCCAAAACCCTAGAGCGGCGGCGGCGACGCGCGAGCACAGAGAAGGGGAGGAGCGGCCCGCGCGCGGCAGGGAGACGCAGCGACCCGGTGGGCCAACTGCCGCGGGGCCAGCGCGGCGCGCGGCGCGGCGGAGAGGAGCGGCGGCCTCGCGCGCGCGCAGGTAGGCGTGGTGCGGCGGACCCGCGGGCGCGCGTGCAGGGAGGCGTGGCGGCCCCGCGGCCAGCGCGCAGGGAGGCGCGGCGCAGCGGCCATGCGGCCAGCGCGCGCGGAGAGGAGCGGTGGCTCCGTCGGCTCCTCTCTGTTTTATGCAGTTAAGTAGGTGCTTCTTTTTTTTTTTTTTTTTTTTTGACAATAAGTAGCTGCTTCTTCATCTGCATAAAAGATGATAGCATTGAGGGAATTTATGATACTCTTTCAGAATGTGCTACCATAAGCAAATGTGCTGGTGGAATTGGTGTCTCAATTCACAATATTAGAGCTTGAGGCAAGAGTATGGATATATTTGTCCATTCACCACACACTTAACACCCTTACCATGAGTTAAACAGAGTATGGGCAAGCGGCTGCTTCATTAAAAAAAGCAAGGGCAAAATCACATACCCTAAAAAATAAGGGTAAAATCACAATTGAACTGTAAAACAAGGACAACAACACAATTGCCCCTTTTAGTAAGTTTATACACCTAAAATTTACACATCTAAAATTTATATACCTAAATTTTATAGAGCTAATGTTTATAAGTCAAAATTTTATATAGTCGATTCAAATTCAAATTCGAATTTAACTTGTACAAGTTGTAAAAAGTAGCAAATATAACTATGAATGTACGATGATTACTTTCAGTTTAATTTGTTAATTTTGTTACAACTTGTAGAAATTGAATTTTGGCATTGCATTTTGTGGAGTGATATATCACATATTAACCTATGTTATTATTTTTTTTCAACTTGTAGAATAATATCAAATATATCACTGCAGTGGAAGGAGCAGTGACCTCCGTGGGCTAGAGACCATCCCCTCTCACATCCGTTGACTAAGCCCGTCTCTACTCAATGCCTAGACATCGCAGCTCGCCGCCGCCACCAAGAGAGGGCGAGGGAGGCGCATCAGCACGTGAGGAGCTGATGAAGATGATGCCGACGGCTGGTTCTCCCATCTTCACTGCGTGCAGGATGGGGGAGCACACGATGAGGTCGAGGGTGGGAAGTCCGCCATCAGAATCCACCGCCGACGCCATCGTACCTCCAGCTAGCGCCGCACGTCCAGATCCGGCACAGACTGCCGCCGAGAGGCGCGGACCACCATCGTCCCACGGCCGCACGCCGCCTCCCGCCCCTCAAACTGCCTCCGTACCGCCGCCGCACGCCGCCTACCGCCAGATCCGACGCGGACTGCCGCCGTCCCACCGCCGCACCTCCAGATCCGGCGCGGGCCGCCTCCCTCCCACCACCGGCCGCCACCGGGTCGCTGCCTCCCCTCCCGCCAGATTTGGTGGAGGGGAGGGCCCTGCCATGTTGCAGCTGTGGTGGATGAATGGAGGAGGAGGAGAAGGAAATGTGGAGAGGATGAGAGAAGGAAGGAGAGAAGGAAGAAGAAGAGAGAGGGGAGGGGCGGTGGAGACAGGATGGAGAGGGAGAGAGAGAAGTGGATAAGGATGGGGCGAGAGAGGAGTGGCTCGTCTTAGGATGGGTGTCGGTTTTAACTGAAAAGTGGCATCTATTTCTTTTGCCTACAAAGATGCTGGTTATAGGGTAGGTCCCGTAGTTGGGATAGGGACTAAAATGCCGGTTTTAGTTTAGAACCGACATCTATATCTAACAGGGGTAATAGGTATCGGTTTTGTTTAAAAACCGGCACCTTTTAAGTGATAAAGGTGACGGTTCTTGTGGTTTGGACGGGCTGAGGGGCAAGGGGCCCCGCGGGCCAGGGGGAGGCACTGTAGGTGGTGATTTTACCACTTCCACGACCTATAGAGCTGACTTATATTAACTATTCTGCAGTAGTTAACAAGTATTATTAACTTTAGAGGAGTAGGGTATATAAATGTTATGTCTGAGTATTTAAGCACGCGGCAGGAATCCATGCCGTCGCCGTGGGCCGTGCTTCTCCTGGACCTGAAATGGCCAGCTGGTGCGGGATTCTATTCTCAGATGAACGTCGTGGAGCTGTGATGGTGGTGGGACGTTACGCGGTCGGGATCGGATCGATCGGCGCTCAGCCCCACCGGACGACGGCGACGGCGCGCGGCCTCCGAGTCTTGGACGCACGCAGGGGGACGGCGACCCGTTTGTCCGCGCCCGCGTGCATGTACTTGCAGTGATTTTTCCTCGTTTCTTTCCTTCGATTACCGTGAAAGTTTCGTACTTCCTCTATTTCATAATATAAGTCATTTTAACAATTTTGACATATATACTGATGTTAATAAATCTAGACAATGTAAGTCCATCTAACATTTTTCATATTTATATTGATGTTAATAAATCTGGACTGTATATTGATGTTAATAAATCTAGACAGTCTAGATTCATTAACATCAATATAAATGTGAAAAATGCTAGAATGACTTACATTATGAAACGGAGAGAGTACAATACTTACTATGTTCTAATATAAATAACGTCTTTGATTTTTTAAATAATATTTAACTATTTATTTAAATATTTTAAGTACATCAGTGCATCAATCTCTGATTTACTGGTAGTATTGGCTATATACTGCTCGTATTGTGGCAGCAGCATGAGGCCTGAGCATGAGCATATATACTCCTTATGCCTGATTGAATTGATGATGCTATTCTTGCTATCTCTGCACCTTTGAGCCAAGCTCTGAACGAGTGGAAGGATATTGAACCTATCAATTTTGATATTGGCTTTTCTGTACTGAAGAATCCAGAGTGTTGTGGGTTGATCTTTGCGTCCAGCCACCGAAGTCACGTAGTGATGAGGTAGTTCTCGTACAAGCTTCGTACGAATTTCTTCGTGTGTACAGTAGGGCTGAGGGGAAAAAACATAGGGCGAGATTTGTGGGACCGATATGGCGATCGAACATGCAACTGGCTAGACATTGTTACACAGGAAAGTATGATTATAGAAATGGACGTTTCAGATTTGTTTACGTCACCATAAGTAAAGTTTTCTCTCAGATATAACCGTGAGATCTAAGACGTTTATTTTTTAATCCAATTATAATTTTCAGATTTGCACTACATTTTTTTTTCCTTATGATTAGCCTACTACACATACACTATGGGTAGTCGTCATCGGACATTGGGTGCCGGTGGGACTGTGGGAGGCACAGTCCCGTAGCCTGTAGGTAACCATACCGACATCTCGGCCACGGCCGCACGCCGACCCAGCGCCTTCCGGCCTACGGTCTTCTCCCCCATTTTCTCATTTCGGTATTTTCGATTGTTTACACTATAATTAGACTGTTTTATATTTTATAAATTTTTAAGAGGAAATTTATAGATACATGTATAAATAGTTACTGCTTTCAAATGTTTTTCTTTGGGAACGTGATAAAGATTGAAAGGCCCAAAACGAATGTACCCGAATTCAAACAAGAGCGAGAGACTTTGGGCCATCGTAGTGTTCTGATCTTCTGGACTTATGGCCCATATACCAACTGAATTCAACAACAGCACACTTCTCTCCCAGTCCCAGCCTCCATCACCCAGTCCACCTCCCCACCTCCGCCGGCCGGCGGGGCCATGACTGCGGCGGCAGCCAAGGGAGACGGCAAATGCGCCGCCGCCGCCGCCTCCCCTCCGGCAGGATGAATTGAGCAGTCCGTCGATGGATTTCGGTATTTCCAGATAAAACCCTCAACTCACTGTTTTCTCTGTGCAACGAGCATCTCTTGAGGGGAAAAAAGAAGGCGATAATATCGTGAAATTGGGCGTCTTTTTCTGCGTGTGCTCCGAATAGGATGAATTAGGCAACCGCTGGTCGCTTTGGCTGCTGTGCTGGCTATATTTGGTTTACTTGTAATATTTTTGTTCCACTTCTTTATCATTTGGGTATATGCTGTTCTTGTGATGGGCATATATGGGCCCAAAACCAAGGTTGCCTCAGATATGATTCAGTAATCTACTCCGTAGAATGTATTCCAGGAAACTATTCACTCGCAATGCAGGAGATTGATTGAATTTTTAGCTTAACTCTGATTATTCGTTTGCTCGTACTGTCAAGCCAATAGAGTTTCTGTTAAGATTATTTGTCCTTCGTATTTTATCCTGCACACTATCATACATATTTTATGGTGACCAAATTTACAATTCTCATCTAGTACTAGTAATCTGCTCAGTTATGTTTTAGGCTGGCAAGTCACATCTGAACTCTAGAAATTCAAAAGGTATTACTAAATGTTGGAAATGAACCTTCCTCTTCTTTTTTAAGGGGAACAAAGTGTATGAGTTTCCTGTGATGGGTGCCTAAACTAATTAGGGTATGCCATTTACGTAGAGCTGTATATTGAGCCCCTTGTAAGTTGCATAATGATGTAATGTGTTTCTTTATGAGTATTTGCAAATGAGCAGCTCCCAATTTAAATATGGACTAAGTGGCAACTATTCTTTCAGAAGAATACGTCTTCATGTAGAGCAGTAGCCTGTATGACAGGGGTAAAATTATCTGTGCTTGTTTTTTCATTGATTTTTAAATTTCTTAATCGCTAATTAAATCACTCTTTTTTTTTAATTTTCAGGTGATCATGAATTTTATCTATCTTGGTGTTGGAGCAGGACTTGTTTCAGCACTTCGTAAGTGTCTATCTTATGCAAGAAAATAGGCTATCTTAAACATCTATGTTTGCATAGAAATTTATTTTATCTTTTGATATAGAAATTGGAGAATAAAAATGTACAACGTGCTACTAGTACTTGCAGTTCTTTTGTCAGGAGCTTTTTATTGGAAATATTATTAGAAACAATGCTTACTTGATTCATTATGACAATTTGGTAGAAGTATCATGCTGGACAATCACTGGAGAGAGACAGGCAGCACGGATTAGGGCGTTGTATCTCAAAGCAATACTGAGGCAGGATATTGCCTTTTTTGACAAGGAAATGAACACTGGGCAACTAGTTGAGAGGATGTCAGGAGATGCATTCCTCATTCAAGATGCCATTGGAGAAAAGGTAGGCTTGTTTTCAGTGTGTAATCTAATTGATTAACCAAAAGTAGTTCTTTTGAGAAGTTCAGTTACAATATTTCCTATACAATTGATTTGGTTTTGTACAAATATTTAGTAACTGAAGAAAGAAGACCCAACGAATCCCTTTTAATTGAAATTTATGTAGTCAATTTTCTGTAGCCCATACCCAATTGCATGCATCATACATGGTCTATTTAGGAGTTTACAGAGCCCTAAAAAGAATCTAGGAGTTCAGAGAAATAACTTGGTTTCATGTGTCACAGTCAACTGTGTGAATCGCACATACATTGTTCTAACTACATAATATGAGTTTGTGCTTGACTCAAGTAACTCTTTGGTCATGCATCATATATGTTCTATGTAGGAGTAAAAAATAGTCAAGATGCATAATCTTTGCCTGTATGCAAGTGGAGACAAAAAGACATATTATATGTATCAGCATTATAAGTTCAATGAATCTTTCTTTTTTTAAAAAAAAAATCCCAGTTGATGGATTTTCCAGACCATAAATGCAGTTGGGTTCAGTCAATGGGAAATGCATATGTTTAACTTGCCAAGTACTGCATTATATTTCATTATCCTGCTTCAATGAGAAATATGTACATGTACTAATTCTCTATTAGCATATAATAACATGTAAATTTTGTTATACATGCGTTGTCTATTAGGCTGGCAAGTGCATCCAACTGCTTTCTACTTTCTTTGGAGGCTTCATTATTGCGTTTGTGAGAGGATGGCTGTTGGCACTTGTTATGCTTTCAAGCATTCCTCCAGTTGCTGTGGCTGGTGCAATTATGTCAAGGTTGATGGTAAAACTGACCATCCGCATGCAAGCAAAATATGGTGATGCTGGAATCGTGGTCGAACAAACCATTGGGGCCATTAGAACAGTGAGTGATGGCCGACTCTTATATTTGGCTATAAAATCTTTGCTATCGCGTGTATATTGATCCTGTTCTTTTTATCTTCTTTTGCTTTGAAGGTTGTTGCATTCAATGGTGAGAAGAAAGCTATAAACACATATAACAAGTTCATAAAAAAGGCATATGAATCTGCTCTACAACAAGGTGTTATTAATGGCCTTGGATTAGGTTCCATAATCTCAGTCTTTTTTTCCAGCTATGGGTTGGCGGTTTGGTATGGATCTAGATTGATAGTCGAGCGAGGCTACAATGGTGGCATTGTTATTAATGTTATAATGGCTATAATGATCAGTGCAATGTAAGTTCATACTTAATCTTGGTTACCGCTGTATGCTTGAATGAATTATATAACATGTGGCCCAAATATGATATATACATGAAGGATTCAGATTATGGTAATGTATGATCAAGTTTACATTTTGTTTGAAGTTCTTTATTGGGTGCACTTTTTTCTTCTAGCGTTATAGTCCCTCAGGTTACAAATACTTTGGGAGCTTGGAATATCAATATCTCTTTAAATATTTAGTTTGGGTACATGAAAATCATATTTGTAGTGTCTCAAAATTTACCTTTCTAGATTATAGTTACATTTGGTTTTAGAAACATATTACATTTAGGAAACAACAAGTATTTGTGATTCGAGAGAATATTTGGTTAAGAAGTGAAACATCTGATAAATCGTAATTTACAAAAAAAAAGATAAATATTTGATGATTACTGATCATTATTTCTCCATGGATGTACATATTTGTGTCTTCCATTGATAAATTCAAAATATTGTTGGTTAACACTCCCCAAGGCAACTCTCACAGTGACAAAGCTAAACTTTCCAGCGGAGTTAAAATCACTAAAAATATGCAATATGGTATTTATATATCTGTTTCACATTGTGCGGTTTATGGTTTGAGTTATATTTTGTTCTGCAGGTCCTTAGGTCATGCGACATCATCAATAACAGCCCTTGCAGGAGGTCAAGGAGCAGCATATAGACTGTTTAGGACAATTGAAAGACAACCAGATATTGATGCATGTTGTACCACAGGTGACATATTTGAAGATGTCAAGGGTGATGTTGAACTCAAGAATGTGTACTTTAGTTATCCTTCCAGACCTGAACATTTGGTATTTGATGGATTCTCCTTGCAAGTACCAAGTGGCACAAGAATGGCCCTAGTTGGAGAAAGTGGCAGTGGGAAATCAACTGTTATCAGTTTGGTGGAGAGATTCTATGATCCACAGTCTGGGGAAGTGTTAATTGATGGAGTTGATATTAGAAGAATAAATCTTGGATCGATAAGAAGAAAAATTGGTCTTGTCAGCCAAGAACCAGTGCTGTTCGCAGGTACAATCAGGGAAAATATCACGTATGGAAAGGAGGACCCAACTCTTGAAGAAATCAATAGAGCAATCGAGCTTGCAAATGCAGCAAAGTTCATTGATAAGTTGCCAAATGTACAATGCCAAAGTAAAATGTTCTAATTGTTAACTCCATTTCAGTTGTTAGTTGACATCATGAAATATCGCAGGGTCTTGAAACGATGGTTGGTGAGCGTGGAATTCAACTGTCTGGAGGTCAGAAGCAAAGAATAGCAATTGCTAGAGTGATTATAAAAAACCCTAGGATCTTACTGCTTGATGAAGCAACTAGTGCATTGGATATGGAATCTGAGAGGGTAGTTCAAGAAGCCTTGAATAAGGTAATGTTAGAAAGGACAACAATTATTGTTGCACATCGCCTGAGCACAGTAAAGAACGCCGATATGATATCTGTTCTACAGCACGGGAAGCTGGTGGAGCAAGGTATACCATACAAAAACCTCTTCAGAGATTCACTTTTTTCTTTGAAGAGATTTAACTTGAAATCTGATTTCTAGAGTGTACATACTACATATGTCTGCGTATCACTATTGAGATATTGTGACTATGCACAAGGCATTTTCAGGTCCACATTGATGGTCTGGTGTGTATGTTTCAGAAAACTTTAAAATGAATTTATATTCGACATTTACAATATTTTAAATTCAGCTCACTGGATAATTTCAATTTGATATGAAGATAGTAAATAGAAGTTCTTTCTGACCCCTAATAAACAGATAGGTAATAGTTCACTTGTGTAGCACTGCTTTTGTACCATATTAGCTGTAATATTCCTTTGGGCTTTAACAAAATGTTACACCTTTTTGTTCAAGAGCTACTTAATGCACAAATTTTGGTACATAACTTACCAGTTGTTTATGAATTATGAAAAGGTTCACATGAAGAATTGATGAAGAAGCCTGAAGGTTCTTACTGTAAGCTGATTCATCTCCAGGAGACTCGGCAGGAAGCTGTGGCACCTAATGATGACCCTGATATGATAATAAGAAATGATTTTGACTCTAGGATTATAAATAGCAAAACAAGAAGCCAAAATATCTCATTTAGGAAATCAACCAGTAAAAGCTCCTCTTTTGGGCACAGTGGTACCCATCCTTTCACATCTACTTGTGACTTATCTGATCCCATGGAGGTCCACGATGATCAGCACATAAAGGAGACCACAGACAAAATGTCTAATTGCCAAGAGAAAGCTTCGATCCTCCGCCTTTTCTCTCTGAACAAGCCGGAGGCCTTTGTTCTTGCACTTGGTTCTATAACTGCTGCAATGCATGGAGTCATTTTTCCTGTATTCGGCATACTGGTTTCAAGTGCAATAAAGATGTTTTATGAGCCACGTTCAGAATTACTGAAGAACTCCAGGTTATTGGGCAGCATGTTTCCGGTGCTTGGAATTTCCACATTTCTTCTTATTCCAACAGAGTACTTCCTATTTGGACTAGCAGGTGGGAAGCTTGTGGAGCGCATACGATCATTGACATTTAAAAGTGTCATGTACCAGGAGATCAGCTGGTTTGATAAACCTGAAAACTCTAGGTATACATTATGTCTTTCCCTAATCGTGATGTGGTACATTTTTTCCTAGGACTTGTTATATCAGAATTTCCTTCAAGAATCAAGATGCACAACTGCATGAATATTAGACTTATTATGGTTGTTCATGCTCTCAAGCTCTTAAACCAAATGTACGAATAATATAATTTTACGTACCTAACAAATACTCTGGCATATATATATTTTGCTTGTTAATATATCAGAATTCTTTGAAAAACATATTCTAGAAATTAAAATTTCAAAAATAAAATATCATAAGAGCTTTCTGAAAATTTGATGGGTACTAAAATTAGTTAAAGTGGATTTTTTAAGTGGAAAAAGAAAAGGCATTATACTTGTCAGCTAGCAATATATTTTTACAGGTGTACTTATATGGGTTTCAACTTTTTTTTTTCTAGTGGATCAATTGGTGCAAGGCTATCTACTGATGCTTTGAACGTGAAGCGCCTCGTTGGGGACAATTTGGCACTAAATTTCCAGACTTTGTCGACCATAATATCAGGTTTTACAATAGCAATGGTAGCAAACTGGAAGCTGGCATTGATTATAACAGTGGTAGTTCCTTTGGTGGGTTTCCAGGCCTATGCTCAAATGATGTTCCTGAAAGGTTTCAACAAAAATGCAAAGGTACATGCCTTGAAATTAATCATGAATATTCTCCATACAGGTGCTCCAACACATGGGGAGTTGTTTTGCCTAATTTTTTGGTGCAATGCAGTCAATGTTTGAAGATGCAACTCAAGTAGCAACTGAGGCAGTTGGAGGCATCAGAACCATCACGTCGTTCTGTGCTGAACAGAAGGTGATGAACGCCTATGAGAAGAAATGTGCATCTCCAATAATTCAAGGAATAAGGGACGGAGTTGTTGGTGCCTTGGGTTTTGGCTTCTCCTTCCTTGTGTTCTACTTTGCGTATGCTCTCTGCTTTTATGTCGGAGCAAAGTTTGTTCACCAAGGAACAGCAACATTCGCTGAAGTGTTTAGGGTGCGAACTCATTCTTATTTCATTTTGCATAGTGTTAATCATGCTGAGGGTGTGAACTCATTCATTTTGCATAGCGTTGGTCATTATTAACATTTTGGTTCACTGATCATATGCTAGGTCTTCTTCGTGTTAGTTTTGGGTATTAATGAAATCTCACGAACAAGTGCAATAGGATCAGAAAGCAGACGTGTTAATGAATCGGTAGTTTCTGTCTTCAAAATTCTTGATCGTAAATCCAAGATTGATTCGAGCAATGATGAGGGTGTGGTCATTGCAAGTGTCAGGGGTGACATTGAGTTCCAGAATGTGTGTTTTAAGTACCCCTTGCGCCCAAATGTTCAGATCTTCAAGGATCTATCCTTGAGCATTCCTTCTGGAAAGGTTGCCTTCTGTCTGAACTAACAAGTAAAATATTTATTTCTTTACAAACTGCTGTTTGGTGCATAACTTTATTGACGGGATTATCATTTCAGACTGCTGCGCTGGTTGGGGAGAGTGGAAGCGGGAAGTCTACGGTGATTTCACTGCTTGAGAGGTTCTATGAACCTGATGCTGGCAGGATCCTTTTTGACGGTGTGGAGCTTGAGACTCTCAAAGTTAGCTGGCTTCGTCTACAGATTGGCCTTGTGGCGCAGGAACCGGTATTGTTCAACGACACCATCCGTGCGAACATAGCTTATGGGAAGCAAGGTGATGCATCTGAAGAAGAGATCATTGCTGCTGCTGAAGCAGCCAATGCGCACCAGTTCATCTCCGGGCTGCCTGATGGGTACAACACCATTGTTGGCGAAAGAGGGATCCAATTGTCAGGTGGGCAGAAGCAGCGTGTCGCCATAGCGAGAGCCGTTATAAAGGACCCCAAGGTGCTGCTGCTGGATGAGGCAACAAGTGCTCTGGATTCAGAATCAGAGCGCGTGGTTCAGGAGGCGCTGGACCGGGAGGTGGTTGGTAGGACTACCGTGGTGGTGGCGCATCGCCTGTCGACAATAAAAGGAGCGGATATCATCGGTGTCCTCGAAAACGGGACGATAGTGGAGAAAGGCAGGCATGAAGAACTGATGCAGATAAAGGGTGGAATATATTCTTCACTTGTTGAGCTTAGCTCAAGCTCAATGTAACCTTTCTGAAAGCCAGAAAACCACTCTTCTTCAATTGGACACTGATTTAGTCCCTGATATGGATTGTTGGTTTGCATTCCAAAGTTTTATATATGTATGTTTGTACTAGGAAAGGGTTGTTCCTTATGCTGTCTGTTAATGCGCAACTACCATGGAAGACATGCCCAGTTTGTAGTTTGTAATATTTAAATTTTGTACAATGTGTACCATCAACTCAGTATATATGAATGTTCAGGCTGTAGCCTATGAGCCTATTTGGTTGTGAATGCTTTTTTTAAAAAACAAAATAGGTCCATGCAGCTTTTATTTCTGACGTAGGTTGAATCAAACGATCTATTATGGGTTATTTCCGGACTGTGTATCAACTACCTGTGCCAATTCATGGAATTAAGAAAAAATGGCACAGCCCGCCTTCCATGCTTAACCCATAAAGAAGTTGAAAACTGAGAAAGATTCATGATATATATTGAGTTGAGCAGATTACGGAGTTGAAATTGAACCAAATTTGGATTTGGTATGACCGTATTGGTTAAAGTAATTCCCTATATCTACAAATATTCAAAACAACTAACTTAATTAGGACTAACATCTGGTATAAGTAAGACTACTAACTCAATAAAGATGACTTCTCAATAAAATTTCTTTTAAAATTTGTAAACTTCATTGTACTGATTCTTCCATATAGTACCACATACGAGTCATATGACACGTGAGTTTGATGGTGAATGCTTTCTATCGGTAGCGCGAGGGAAGAGAAAATGGAAGGCAACTTAACCACTATATGCTATACAACTACTTTTTTTTATCTATGTATTTATTTATCCATATATGTGTGCACATGGTTGTCTTCTTAATATTTTTCTTCTCAACAATTTCTTCGATTTTTTATCCAATCATATCGTTGTATTTGTTATAATTAAATCTTTATAACAAAATATCACATGATTATACTCTGATGAAAGAAAAACATATGTTTCAAACCGTTAAAACTCAATGTTTCATACGCAATAGCGTCATGTTTTAACTGGTGTTTTCATTGTGTTTCACAAAAGAAAATTAAATGTTTCAATAACTTTTTTGTTTCACCCTGTATAACTCAACGTTCACAAGTGGCTGACAAAGTATTGATATATTATCCCTACTCACTCTTTCTTCTGCTATATACTTAATTTTCTCTCCACTCTATCCCCGCATAGGGAATATATATATATATATATATATCTATATATATATATATATATATATATATATATATATATATATATATATATATATATATATATATATATATATATATATATATATATATATATATATATATATATATATATATATATATCATATGCGCACAAGCTTCTCTTACACACTCCGTACACACCAAATAATAAATGTCATGAAAAACTATACAAAATATTGAACATTTACTCCTAATAGTATTACACATATATGCAAAGTATCATATTCAAATTCACTATATTTTAGCCATAACAAAAAAAGAGAAAAATCTTTTTTGTTCACTTACATCTTTTCGTTGACTCGAGAAGTTCATGTGAAGGGATCCTTTTATTTCGATAAATATCTATTATCATATCCGTGCCATTCGTTTTTGTATTTAATAACATTCGATTTTCTTTTATCCGGGTTTTTTGTTTCGGCTCCAATTCAAGAAAAAAAAAGAGTAAATTGTAGTTTGGACCACATATTTTTACCATTGTTACAATTTAGACAAGGTCCTAGCAATGGTTTTCACTTTGAACCACATATCTTTACCATTGGTTTCACTCTAGACCACCCCCTCATCTTCTCCAAGTCCGGCAGCCCATCTCCAATGCAAGTACTGTTCGTCTCTCTCTCCCCCCTAGTCTCCTGCTATCTGCCACGCTGTCAGAGGAGGTGGTGACTGCTCCCGAGACATGCATGATCCAAAGTGGAGCATGTCAGCAAGAGTAGGGCAGCGATGGTCTCGTCCAGAACTCCGGCAGCCCAATCTTAAAGGAAAGAGTACGGAAGCGGCCTGGAACTCCGGGCACCCAATCTGGAGGGACGAGCAGCATATCATGGATCGGCAACATCGAAAAAGCTCGAGCACGAGCGAACGGCCAATAGCACTGGAGGTGCTGGTGATGGAGCTCAAGTAGGGAGGCAGGGCAAGAAGGGCTGGTCTTCATGTTGAGGTAGCCAGTGGTGGTTATCAGTTCTGTGGGTTCGACACGTGCAGGACTCAACCTCAACTTCTCAAGCATCGAAAATTTGATCCTCGCACACCAGCTCAGCTACAGATGACATGATTATGAATAGCCAAACAATCATGGTTCAGGCAACTCCAACTGAAGCGAAGCAATCGATGCCGCCAAATCAAATGTGGATGATTGAAATAGCCGTGGTAGCACTAGCACCGTAGCAGCTCAAGCAATGCCCTAGGTCCAAACTGCTATGCTTTGGCAAGTCTAGCTGGTGTGAATTGAAAATTTTGTTAAACCCCTTGTCCATTGTGAAACTCAAAAAAAAAGGTCCAAGATGAAATTCACTCAAAAAAAAAAAGAGAAGAAAACGGAAACGGTTGGGTGGTGTGGACCCTTTTCCGTCCCAATTTACACTTCCGTACCTTTCTCTCTGACAGGTGGGCCCTGATAAGCAGCGGCCGTGCGTCCGCAGTTACGTCTTGTTTCGTTTACCTTCTCCGACTCCTGACGCGGCCTCAACAAGAAGACCAGAAGCTTCCTCCAACTCCGGCCGCCACCGACCCCCCTCGACACCCGACTCCCTCCATAAATTTCCCCCCCTCCCGCGGCCGCCGGGAGATCATCGCCGACGACAACCAGAGCAGAGGAGAGGGGAGGGGAACCCAAGCAAGCAATCAGCGTGGAATCGGATCGGGTACGAGGAGGAGGAGGAGGAGGGGGATGGATTTCGAGCTGCGCAAGGCGCGGGAGAAGCTGGAGCGGGAGCAGCGGGAGCGCGTGCAGCGCGCCAAGGACAAGGCCGACCGCGAGCGCCGCGCCAAGGCCGAGGCCGCGCGCCGCCGCGACGCGCTCGAGGCGTCCCACCGCGAGCGCCGCCTCGACGCCGCCCGCGCGCAGGAAGAGGTAATAATACCACCACAAAAGCACACAACAACCACGTTCCTAACCTGCTAGGGAATCTAGGGTTAGGATCACTTTTGCTCCCCCCGTCCGTGATCCATTTTGCGGTCGTTTGTATTGGTTTTTATCCTGTTTGATGATTGTAAATAGGCTTCTCAAGTGGAGTAATTCGATTCCCAAACCCAAATTTGATCCCAAAGCCTTCATGTTAATTCTGAGCAAACACATGCGGCAAAGATTATGCATTCACTCGATCGCCCAATGTCCCCTTTGTTGTTATATTAGAAACAATAATTTCTTTTCCTGATACTTTGGTGGATATCTTGAATGTTTGATTGGTTCAACTTGTTGAATTGGACTGCTTGCTCCCCATGACAATTTATCGAAATGCTTGCATTTGTTTTCTTTGGTGTCTACTCCTGCCTTTTGATGTGCTACCGGCTCGTGTTAATGATCTGTTTTATGTATTTGTGTTGTAATAGGCTCAGCAGAAGATGGAAGAGGTGATGCAACTTGGAAAGGGGATTTCTTTCTTGCACATGTTTGAAGCTCTTCGATATGATGGTCCTGGGGATAAGATCAAGTTGCCACCATCGTCTTTTAAGGAATTGTCTGATGAAGGAGCACTGGACAAAGGTCCCATGTACTTCAGGTTGTCAAAGGTTAGAGACAGTGTTCCGGGTGCCCCTCAGGATAATGATGCCGATGAGGCAACATGTTGTGGTGTTCTTGAGTTCACTGCAAGGGAAGGCTCCGCAGAACTCACTCCACATGTGTGGAACAATCTGTTCCGGGGTGATAGCCCAGATGTTCCTCTGATTGAGGTTAGGTATGTCAGTTTACCCAAAGGGACATATGCGAAGCTGAAGCCAGAAGGAGTGGGGTTCTCAGACCTTCCTAACCATAGGGCTGTCCTTGAAACGGCACTCCGCAATCATGCAACACTATCTGAAAATGATTTTGTTGTGGTGAATTATGGGCAGCTGCAATACAAGTTGAAGGTTCTTGAATTAAAACCTGCATCAAGTGTTTCTGTCCTGGAGACAGATGTGGAAGTTGACATTGAAGGACCAGATTCAGTTTTGGACAACGTAGAGAATCAACATGTGCTTGTGCCACTTGAGACTGGAAAGGTTGAATCTGGAGTTGTGGAAGAAGGAAAGTTTAGGTACTACAAATTTCTTGTTGATGAAGGTATGGGTGAGAAAGTAGCTTCTAGGCATGCAAATATTGAGGTTAAGATAGAGACATATACAAGTGGTGGTGACACTGATATTTATGTATCAAGGCATCCTTTAGTTTTCCCAACTCAGCACCGTCACGAATGGTCTTCTCATGAAATGGGATCTAAGGTCCTCATACTGAAACCAAGGGATGCCAGTCTCTCCAGTGGTACCTACAGTATTGGAGTTTATGGTTTCAAGGGAACCACTAAATACCAACTTTCTGTAGCTATTAAAGATGTTCTTAATGGCCAAAGGATTGGTGAGCAGGCTAGTGCCTCATCTAGTGTTGATGTTGATTCAGTGGTGTGCAAGAACTGCAAACGCTATATATCCAACCGAACTTCACTACTTCATGAAGCATACTGTGTGAGACACAATGTTGTTTGCATGCATGATGGGTGTGGTGTTGTTCTTCGAAAGGAGGAAGCAACAGATCACGTGCATTGCAACAAGTGTGGGCAAGCTTTCCAGCAGAGAGAAATGGAGAAGCACATGAAAGTTTTCCATGAGCCACTACAATGCCCTTGTGGGGTGGTCCTTGAAAAGGAAGATATGGTATGTATTTTGCCTTCGCTACTTATATTCTTTGAACATTCTTCCTAACTTCTGAAGTTCTTTTTTACTCGTTGAATCCCGCCAATGATTTGAGTACACCCAGTTTACCAAGCGTAATATTGTCTTTACTTCTAAACAAAATGATTGCAATACCTTTTTAGATGTAATAATTTTATTTGCATGATATATTTTTATTGCCAATGGTTAGTTTTACGAGTATTGTTCCTCACTCAATACAAACAGTAGAGAAACTGCCTACCAGCTTTTGTTTCAAACAGTTACTGTAATTTACTGGTAATGTAATATTGGAAGTCACATGACTAATTTATTCTGTTCTTAAATCTCAGGTTCAACACCAATCCTCAACCTGCCCTTTGCGCTTGATTGTGTGCCGATTTTGTGGTGACACTGTTCAAGCTGGTGGAGAACCACTTGATGCTCGGGATCGGCTTCGCAACATGTGTGAGCACGAGAGTATCTGTGGATCCAGGACTGCACCATGTGATTCTTGTGGACGGTCAGTCATGCTGAAGGACATGGACATTCATGTGATTGCTGTGCATCAGAAGAGCTAACTATTGTAAAGCATTGGCTCTGAGAAAGATGGCCTGTCCTTTATCCTGCTGGGCTTTAACCACCAAGGCCATGAAGTTTCAGCACTGCTGGACCAAATGTTATTTCCTTTTGTGTTACATATATCTTGTGTCATTGGTTAAATTGTAACACTGCGTATGGGAGCATGGAACACTGGGGCGGTGTATGGGAGTATGGAACACAGTGGCGGTGTCTCCTTATGTATACACAAACCATCTATAATATTTGATTTGAGCTTTCTCATATTCAGGAGCTTTATTAGAAACTTTCATTTCCGTGTCTATACTTCCACTGTTTTATCATTAGGGCTTTTTTTTTTTTGGCTCCGATGGATAATGATAATTTCGTTGCGTAGTGTTTGCACACACGATGCATTTGAATGGAAAAAAAAAGTTGACAACTGAACAAATTTTCGCTGAATCAAAAAAGTAACTAAATTTTGGCCAGAGACATGTCCTTTGGCTATGGGGACCCATCGACTCATCGAGCATCGATAGACCAAAATTTGAGAATTTTGGCCTAAAATTCTCTCTATATTTTATATTATAAGCTGGTCTAACTTCTTTTTAGTTAAACTATTTTTTTTTGTTTGATCAAGTTTTCAATAAAAACAAATATATTATTAAAATATATTCAATGTTAGATTTAATGAAACTAATTTAGCGTTTTAGATGTTGCTGAAATTTTTTTTATAAATTTAGTCAAACTCTTTTTAAGTTTGAATAGCAAAAAAAATAAAATTAAAATGATATTTTTTTAAGATTTATGGTACGAAACAGTGGGAGTACTTTTCATCCGTATACAAAGTTTCTTATGTCGAGGTTCTTTTGCTGGTGATGCTAGCTAATTTGCCGTCGAGTTTATCCTCCTTGAGTGCCGTGGATGGTAGGGCGAAGTGAGAGCCGGTGCCGGTTTGATAGCCACACGACAAAGATATATCTCCAGGTATTGTGCCGAACATCAATTCATTCAGATCAAATAGCAAAAGATATTAGGCGCGGGCAAAATTCGTCCTAGTCGTTTCTCTCTTCATTCTCTCGCTTAGCTCCAGATTTGCTGCGACCAGCGGCGAAGGCGCAAGAACTAATTGCTACGGACTCAATCCGGGGCACTTCCGTTGACAAGGTAACGATCGTCGATCAGTGATTTCTCTAATATCTCCTCCTTCCCTTACCATCCTAATCCCACATATATAAAAACTGTTAAAAAAACTAATCTCTACTATTATAAAAATTAAAGATGTTTTTGCCAGTACTTTAGTATGTCATCCGTGTATGGGTTGGTTTTTAAGTTCGTTCACTTTTGAAAATACATATCCGTATTTGAGTTGGTTTTTTTAAGTTCGTTCGATTTTGAAAATACAAAAGAAGTCGTATAAAAAATTTCTTTTAAAAATCTCACATGCTTAGTTGAGACGATCGGACTCCTAATTGCAGCTCATGATTTTCTAAAAAAAAAGATAAATCCAAACGAATTCCCACAGTGAATTTCATCTCAACTAAACCATATAATAATAAAAAAATTAAAATAGCCTTCACTCGTTACAACGTACGGGCATTTTTTCAGTGTGCTTAAAAATGAAAACTGATCAACCGAGAGAAAAGAAAAGGGAAAAATTACAACAGCCCTTTGCTTTGAGTTAGCTCAGTATTTGTCAACTGATGCGTTCTTCTAATGTAACAGTGGTCTTGATTGTGGGATGTGATTGATTAAGTGGGGCATGCGAGTGAAACAAGCGCCAGCAAGCGGCAGGCAGCAGATTTGGTGGCTTCGATATTTACTCCGTATTTCTTTTCATCTTGTTTAGTTCCAGATTCCTACAAAATAACCGGAGAATTTACCAAGATCTTGGCTAGGATCGTGCGACCACAGATTCATAACCGCAGAAAACAATGAACCAGGGGATAGCAATTTACACCACCACATCACCAGGAAAACAGTGAAAAATACAGGAAAGCAACATCGGGAGCCCATTGGTATATATATATATATTTTGCCATTCCTCCTTGCTGTAAACAAAACCGATCCTCAAAACCATTATTGGTGCTCTTTAATGTACATGTCGAAACTACAAACCTACTAGCCATCACCTCTATTATATTTATAGCCGTTGATCATTTACAATTTCAGCAAGGGAAGGTGATTCAGAGCCATTGTATTTACTCGGAACTGGGGTGTTCCGTCTGGACTGGCGCTTTGTCGCCACGAGAACCTGCTCCGCCTCTGGTTCGTCGGAGATGGAGAACTTCTCGTCGTCCTCGTCGCCTTTGAACACCGGGTGGATGTAGGCATTCATCAGGTATCCTTTGAGGTCGAACCCTGGCTCTCTTGCGCGTTCTAGGGTATCCTTCCGCATTGCATCCTGGAAAAGGGAATGATGAGACGTTATTGGTTGATTTCAGTTTGAAGGTTGAATTCCACAGTTTCTCTAATTCACAAGATGCACATTCTCCTTTTGACATAGAACTGACAATGTCCAAAATAAAATATAGAAGCTTCAATTCTATCCAAGTTATGGCTCCCATCGGATGGCCTATTCAGCTAAAGAAAAAGCCAAAATTTGAATTTTCAAACTTAATTTTGACATTGATTTTAAGATATTTTCAACGTAGTTTCTTTTTCAACATTGGCTTTTAAGTCACCGAGAACACATATATAAAAGTTTTACCTACAAATTCATTTTTATTCTCTAATAAGCCGTTTTGGCTTATTACGAAAAAAGCCAAACGATGAGGCTGTATGTTAAGACATTTATTTTGCATGATAAAGTTTCAACACCATCTCTGTAGATATCACTACAAATGATTTCTTTTGTAAGCAGAACCATTCAACAGCAGTAGCCTTGTTGTAAAAAAAGGCACGTCGAAAATAATTTAATGGCAGAGTACTTATGTTGTACTATTGGTAAATTTGAACACATAGGACCATCACACACACTTGGAAAGGATTTAAACAGATGCCTTCAGATATCTTGTTAGTTGCAGACTTGTGCTTGGCATATTTCTTGCAAAGCAGCATTCGATGAGAATAGCCACTTCCATGTACTCTTATTCTTAAAAAAATGTGAATATTCATCGACTAAATAATACTACTTCAGTACGTCATACACCCAAATCTTACTGAAGGCAACTATATGCCAATCCTGCTAACAAGATTGTATAAAACATTTTAAACTTGCTGGCTGTTAAAATCTACCATTTCTGGATATTTAGTTCATTTTACTACACCACGACAGCTTTGGCTAAAAAGCAATTCTATAGGGCTCTAGACAAATTATGGTAACAGACATCTACAATGTTTTTGGTTATTTACAGTTCATTTCAAATAGAACCATGGGTGAATTGGTGATAATACGCTCATATGTTCTTATCAACATGTATAGGAACTTTCATCCCAAGGTATTAACTACGAAAACTTCAGAATTTTAATATTGTTTTTTATTTCACAAGCTAAGGTTTAATAGATAAAAACTTAAAATACATAGTGGCATGATAAACTGATTCTGAGATGAGCATTACCTGTAATGGATATTCCACAAAAGCAGGCTCATAGCGATTCTTGCAGTATTTATAGAAATAAAAGGTTACAACAGGGAGAACAAGGAGCACCGGTGTTGACTGGCCAGCACCTTTTGTGCTTAGTAATCCAAGGAGAAGCAGCTGTGATACGATTAATGCTACAATTATGCGTCCATGAACACTTGGCCAAAATGCTGCTGCACTTTCATATTCTTGGTTGTACACATTTATTATCTGAAACAATGAACCCTCAGTTAGGAAGTCAATCATTTTAATACATAATCAGAATGTAGAATTACTTGTTCTATTGCACCGAAGACTAAATTGTCACACATTTAATTCCTTTGAATACAGTGAAAGGCGAGAGTGCTAACTTCTTACATGGAAATAATAGTAGACAACATAGCCAAAGAATCAAAAGAACTATATAATTGTGGACTAGCAAACACATAGACTATCACACCTGACAAACAAGTACAGACAGGGTATGCGATTGTATAGCAACATGATAAATTATATGGAGCTACCTAATGCAATTGGTTATCCATTATTTAAGTACAAAACAGAAAACAACATCGTTTTGATTCCAAAATGGGGGAAAAAACAAGTTTGAAGTGTCCTTGATGTAGCAGAAACGCAGTCAAATTTCAAACCAAATTAAATTTGTGCTGGGAGAAACAACGAGGACAAACCCCTGGCAAACAATAAGTGAAAAGGATAATGGAAACGGAAATTCTCACATTCATTTTATGAATCCAAACTAAGGGTGATGAAATGTAAGCATTTTTTTATCTCATTCTCTCATTCATAATCAATGCTTTTGGACCCACAAGATGGTTTGCAACAATGTACTGGACATGTTTCTTAAAATTTAACATGGTTAATTTTGCTATATGTCATATTAAATGATGGCACATATGATGATAGCAGTAGCCTCAAAACTTTAAAGAGGGCTCCTCTGCATGTTTCTAACAATGAAATTTACAATGCAAATGATTTGCTTGTCCGACTGCCATCAAGACAGCACATGCATTCCATAGTATCCTGATGTGGAACTTCAATAATAACACAGGAAGTTAGCCAGTGAACCCAAGCCTCATGATTATTTGAACAAAGTACAAAAAGAAGTACTCAGATTGATAGACATATATTTGTGAAAATGATTTTTTCAAGAATTACTTTCACTTGGCACCCCAAAACAAAAGATGGACAGATTCATGATTAATCACAAAGTGCTAAAAATCACAAAGTGTTCCAAAGGGTTATTACCTGGTGACGGTATACCACATATGCTAACCCAAAGAATATTAATATGAAAGGAAGCAAAAATGGTGTCACCACAGCATAGACAAGTCCGAGCAAGAAATAGAGCTGTATTTGAGGCTCATTTGAGTCAAAACCAATGCTTCCAGGGTCCATTGCTTCTTCTCTGTCTTTCTCAGTCTTGACCAAGAAAAAGTTTTTCAAGTGGAAGATTATCAATGGTTTCAATCTTAAAATTTCACCAGCTACCCCAGCCCAACCATCAACCATTACATATGTTATAAAAAAGGTTGCTTTCATTGGAATTGCTTCACCAATTGTCCTTGGTATTCTGCAAAGAGGCAAATAAGTACAGTTGAAAAGGAGTATAAGAGTTTCTTCGAAAAAGAAAGGAAATACAATAGGAAATTGTAGCACAAATGAAGAGCATGAAAGGCAGGGCAGCAGAGCAATGTAAAAACAATAGGCAAACGTCAGTGACAAAGCAAGTTTCCTTATTAGTAAATGATATGATGAATGTGCACCTTCGTGCCACTTTTTTCACGGTTCATGTTTAGTTCTGAATGAACAAAAAACACCCATGTATATGCGCTCTAGAATGGTTGGTGCTACTCCCTCCCTCACTCTCTTCTTTAACTACAGCTGGCTCATGTAAATAAATTGCAACTGCCATCTATGTCATAGGTAACAGCCAATAGAATTGCCTGCTGTCTCATGTCGTGCAAAACTTTTAAGGCTTGAGACACATCTATATTGTAACTAGCAAAAGAATGCAACTATCAGTTTGGCATAGTCAATATTTTTTTGTTTTGTCAACTACCTCTATGAACAAAACAAAGGAAAAAAATATCAACACATTGACATAATTTATTGTACACTTCTATCTATGGTTGGTGATGTTCTATGGTTTAGTTGAGCTCAATCAGAGAGATAGGATGGCTTGTAAAATTAAATTAAATTGTGGTATCAGGACATATATAAATTGCAAGCATACAGGATAATGGATTGAAGGTGCAGCTTGTGGGGTAGACAAAGAGGACATACTCATTTGCTGATTGGTGAAGAAATGTTTTGAGCTGCTCTAAAGCAGATCCTGCAATAATGCTTCCCAAGAATACATTAAAGAACAAGAAGATATAGTACTTAAAAGCAGATCTCCTCTCCAGTGAGGACACCGATGTCAATCCTTCAACTTTAGACATAAACATTAATATGCTAGGGAGCAATATAAGGAAAATCTTCAGAGCAATTCCTGGCAGAAATCCTTGGATGAATGATTTAATAGTACGCCTGGGCAATAGTTGAAAAGAAAAATTGACATAAGTGAAATGACAAATCAACAACAGAAGAATGTAGAAGAAAAAAGTAGTAAATCAAATGTAAAGTTTATGAACTTGTCTATTTAGGGCATTAGGTGCTCAAAGATATACTTTGGCTTGGTAGGTTCCATGACTTGCTTGCTCCTCAAAGTGGTACATTAATGGATAAGTTGTGAGATTGGTAGATTGCCAAAACATTTTCATAATAGAGGAAAAATAAGATGCAAAAAACAGTATTGCTTAGCATCAACCATTCAATGGACAGATTTCAGCAAGTACTGGATCAGGTGTATAGAACAGACTTTAGCTGCACTAGAACATCAAGTTATTGATGGCCACAGGCAACAAAGCAGGTGCAAAAGCACAACTGATATAATGCTAATTAATTTCATTCTAGCAAGTTTCAGTTGTATTTCCAAAAGAAAGCAAGAATGAAATGTTAACAAACAATAAATTTGCAATGACTGGAAATTCACAAATTATGTGCCAAAATATATAACAGAAATACATCTGTAAAGAGTGCACAGTGCAGCAGGACTAAACCCCTTCATAGCATCCAAGCCATGTTTTCAATTCTTTAACAGTAAGTTCAAGTTCAACCGTGATTTCATGCATACATTTCCTCAGTTTCATTCGGTAGGAAAAAGCCTCTGTTACCTCTGCATGATATTTATCTTGAAGCTTACTTAAAGCCTTAAAGGACAACTGACCCTATGATATCTTGAAAGGATTTGATCATCAAAAGTTAACAAAAATATATTTTATCATTTTTTTTCTGCAATAACATTCCTTGCAAGTTGCAACCCACACAGAAGTCTAATTTATTACATGGCAGTAGCACTTAAATCATATATTGGATGATGATAAGATCATAAAGCCATGTTCTGAAAATCCAATACTAGAAAAGCAGTATGTGGTAAGCTTTCAACTGAAAAAAAAAATTGAGGAACAACTGATAATAATTATTGCAGAAGAAAGAGATAAATGCACGTACATTTCAATCAAAGGCTTCAGAAATGGAGCTGCCTTCTCAATCCCTTCAATATTTGCAAGGGACTGAACAAATGCAATCGGGAGCACATAAAAGAAGTTCAGGAAGAAGAATGCAACCGCAATTATCAGCCTCCTAATTGTCAGGTAAACAAAAGGAATAGAGAGGTTATCCCAATAGACATCACGAGGTTCTGGGGCCCACTCGGTCAACCAGACAGTTGGATTACTGGTTTGCTGTGTCTGAGCACACACTGCTGCTCCCCACCGCGATCGGAAGGAAACAAAGGCTGCTGGCACAACTGATTTTGGATCCTTCATAATCTTTCCACGTTCATCAGTTTCCTAAATATCATTTATAAGAAGTTAATCCGGTGGTTTATGGTACTGGGGAAATCCTTTTAACATGTGAAACACAACATTCAACTTATACAGTGCTAATTACTAATAAAAGCTAACACATATTTGCCAATATTGATGGATGCAAAGACAAGAAAGAAAGACACTATTTGCTTCAGTAAAATAGCAAGAAGCTTTACTTTTGTTAAGACACTATATGAAGTCAACTGTAGTATTTTGAAATAACACTAGACTCAAAGCAGAATAATGCATTAGGAGGCACAGCACAAAGATATTATGACTTACTTCCTTTTCTATCCTCTCAATTTCAGATGTGTAGTATTCAATAGCATCCACCTTTGAACCAAAACATCCAAGAAAACCAGTCTGGAAAAGAAGTATAGAAAAATAAGAAGAATAAATAAGGAATCATAAATAAAAATTATTCTTTTTTGTTTTGATAAAAACAACAAGAACTGTGTAAGAGAAGTAAAGAGATTAACATGATCAAATTTAGCAACAACCTTTGTAGTAGGCCTTTGAGATGTATTTCTTTCATATTTCAGCTGATAGTAATCAAGCCAATTCTGCATTTTCTTCTTCTCTTTGACCATCTTATCAAGCTTATTTGCATTATAGACAACCTATACCAGTCCATGAAATGAATGATAAGAACATGGTAGTGGTAAGCCATATCAGAGCATAGATTTTTTTTTTTTAGTAACGATAAGCAGTTAAAACTAAGGAATCAAACAGAACTACATTTGATTGCAGAAAGATAAAAAGGAAAGGCATATATGAAAGAAGTTAATGGCATATAACTATTCACATGACTTCGCTATGAACTTTGAACTGACCAGACAGAAAGATCCAGTGAAGCATAAATACCAGACTGTAAAATATAAATATTACCTGGTGCGTAAGATAATGGTCAGGATGGTTTACAAGGAAGAAATGTTCCACAAGCTCACCAATTGATTCATCAGGATCAGGCGGTATATTCCGCACAAGGACCTAAAAATCAACATTGGTCAATTAGTATATCATTGCTCTTCAGTCATAATCAGTTACAAAATCTTCCTTCACCAGAGGCTTTCCAATTTTAAAGATGAGTTCTCCCACCAACCTATCTTGGTTAGCCACATTCAGCTTAGTTAAATATCTGGATAGAACCAGGTACTTGCAAGTTCAAAAGTCACATTAAAAATTATACCCAGTTGGCAGTTGAAACTATTGGTGCCCTAACTAATTCGTCTTTTCTTTTGGATAGAAATCCATTTCTTAGAGCATCTATAAGAATAAACAGTGCAAACATACCTAACAATTTTCATTTTACAGAATGAGCAGTATACAGCAAGCATTCAATAATGATACTTTTATGGTTTTGATGTCAACAACTCAATGTCCATAACATTTCAAGAATAGTGGTTTTCATGATTATCTTTTTTATCAGCTGATATTTTACATTATTCAAGTTCCCACGTAGTCCCTCAATCACTATCCATGAGGTGAAGCTTTTTTGTCTTCCATAGATGTGTAAAAAGACTTAAGTGGCATTATTAGATTCATTGTGAAATGAACACTGTTAGTGACATGACATGCTATGAACTAAGTAGAATTGGAAGGCACATTAGAAAGAAAATATCAAGTAATATAAATTGAACTGCCAAATGCATAGAGTTCACAAGATCATACCGTGAACTGATCTGGGCGGCGCTTCTCTGATGCAAGAAAGCGCAGACGCATTGTTGCCACTATTTCATACTCCCGTAACAGCACATAGCATGTCCAAAATGTGAAAACATAAGCCATGGTCAGGTGAGCTGCGAACCTGCATTAAAAAAAAGTCACAGGCATAGTGAACACTAAAACAATAGTTTCAGAGTTGATGAACAGGGTATCCTGCAAGACTAATGTGCTGCCTGGAAGGCTAATATCAACTATAACCACTCACCTACTTATCTATGGCAAGATCAAACCTTTGCGACTATTTGTCTAATTACTATTACAAAGTATCACACCAAACTGACACAACAAGCTAGGTTAAAATTAATGGCCTTCAGAATTGCACACCCCACACATGCAAGCTACTACCGTTTCTGACTCCCAGCTCATGTATTATCACAGAGGCTGGGTGGTTGTTCATACTGCATGGTCATCTCTATACATCTTCGGATCTTCATGACTTTCCTAAGCCCAAATGGGGAAAGAAAGTAAGAGCAATCATCATTCCACTTACCATTTGAACCAACCCCATACTCACTATCTTAAATTGTGTTTGAAGTAATCTATCAGGCATGCCCATATTTTAGCCAAAGATGGTACACAACATTAACAGTAATATGTAGGTATATTACTATATTTTAAGACAGAAAAATTATCTGGTACTAACCTCTTTGACCCTACAGGTATGTTGGATATTGAAAGTTTGTCAATATCACTGTGCTGCACCTTCGAGCTTTGAAGGGTAATATTGGTCCAATTAACAGGCACAAGAATAATAAATGCTAGAACTGTGATTGGAGCAAATATTTTAAGCCTGCAACAGTTAATAGTAAAGGAGATTAGTGTAAAAGTATTGGCAGAGAAAAGTAACAGAGATGGGAGATACCCAGTGGATAAAACAGAAACATTCAACAAAACAACATTTTCGGTACTAGAAGTACACTTCTACATATGTAAGAAATGGAGAAATAGCAACGATTTAGAATCCATAAAAATATAAGACAATTAAAATGAATAGTATGTAAATATTAAAATATGGTCCAACACTAGAGCCCTTCCCTTCTGTCAAGGAGAAAACCTGAAAGCTAAACCCCCCCCCCCCCCTCCCTTAAATATATGTCTGACCTAAAGTATAATTGACGACTTAAAAAGTTAGCAGAATTTATGAATATAAATTGCATACCCTATTAAGTAGATCCGCAGATAGACAGCTGAATCAAGGCCTGCATGGCTAATTAACTCATCCTCTGGCATTTTGAGAGCAGCAGGCATCCAACTTAAGACCTTCAAGTATGATCGCATGTCCAAATTGACAAACTTCCGCACAAATGCACCCCCATGACTTGGACTCTCTCTTGCACCTTTGAGATACCACTTTGGGAAGTAAACCCTATCGTTGATGGGCTGTAGTCGCAGGAAAGCAAACGCTAGCAGGAAAGTGATGGCACTCAGTATGTTGATAGCTGCAGAGACACCTATATCTTGAATAGTAGCCATATTTGTCCTTCAAATAACTTGCGAGAATTACTACAGATGCTAGCTGAAAGATGTAAGAAAACAATACTACGGTTACAGGGAACAAACTTTTATGTTAAACAAACTATAAAATTAGTGAACAAAATAGCAAAACAATGTGACATGTTGAGTGGGGAACACAACCACACAATGTAAAGAGGGGTATAGCCACCAATCTTGGAAATTTCATATCATACATTAAGTTCTAGTTTGATTCATAGTATGATTCCCATATAAGCACAGGCTTGAATCGAGGTTTAACTCCACAATTATGTTCAACCCTTTTAGCACCAAGATCATGTAAAATAGGTATGTAATTCCAAGATATGTTTTGTTTGAATCCATTATCCTATATCAATGGTGACTGCCTCAATTGTTTTCTTCAGCACAAAGGTATGTTTTGTGTGAATTCCAGTATCGCATCAATAACGGCAGACCAAATTGATTTTTTTTAGCACAAAGACAACAAGCAGATCTAACAGATGAAAATGCCCATTTAAAAATACTGATTCAGGGGTTAATATTGTCAAGAGGATCGCAAGACATTGATAAGATACTTTCAGAGTTTCGCATGGTATAACGTACATTAACTCGAGCATAGGTGCAGCAATCCTATCTGACTGACAGCTACAGAAAGGAAGTAAATGTTGATTTTATTCCTAAAATTATATTTGACAACCAGAAGAGAAACCACTAATATTCCCATCATATCAGCTCTGCGATGCTCAATGGATTAGGCTGAT
Organism: Oryza sativa Japonica Group; assembly: GCF_034140825.1. Classification (NCBI taxonomy): domain Eukaryota; kingdom Viridiplantae; phylum Streptophyta; class Magnoliopsida; order Poales; family Poaceae; genus Oryza; species Oryza sativa. The sequence goes on from NC_089035.1 coordinate 19,972,119, forward strand.
ACGAACTTTGGACCTCCAGCATTTTTTTTAAAAAAGAACTATATGAGCTGCAACAGGACTGGAATTATGGATGGTTAGATATAATCCAACAGTCCTTATAATTAGTATTATTGTAGCACATGTGCGAGTAAGAAAACAAAATTTGGTTTTAGGTGCAGAATATCAGCCGTGTGATCGGGACAGGCCAAAAGATCACAACTTGGGTATAAATTCATTGAATTGAAAAAACGTCCGCTTGAAGCCTAAAGCTTTCCTAAAAACAAAATCTTGAAACGCCAGCCTAGAAAAGTAATTTAAATTTAAAAACGGCAGGCATTTAAAGGTAGCATTAAGCAGGCAGGTTTCTTACTAACTTTAATTTGCCAACTGGACGAAAAAAATCATAAGATCATTACTACTAGTAGTATAATGGTAGCCAAAGCCATATCTTCTACCATTATTTAATTTGTGAAATTGACAGCGAAAAAGCAAAAGAAAATTGCGGTGGAAGCCAAAGCCAGTTCATCTGGTAGTAGTACTATTTTGTGCTAACAGTTGGGATTTAGCACATGAACAGTTAAACAAGAAAGACAATAATCTTAGATTAGTTGCGGTAATAGTACTCTACTTTGTCATATCAGAAAATAAAAGAACTCTACTCCTACTACTTTGCAGCAGAGTCCCAAAGGGGAGAGCTTTTCCGAGTGGCATACAGCAAAATTTCCCTATTTTGTTTGCAAAAACAAAACAAAAAAGATTCGTTTCCCCCATAAAAATCGGAAGGACACCAACAAAATGTTTCTCTTCTTGGACTCCCCCGTAAGAATAGCTGAAAAAAAGTTTTAAGACAACAGAAGTAAAGCAAAGTCGTATAGCGCTATAGCCGCATGGTCACCCATGGAGGAAACGGATTGAAACAATCACCAAAACATCCAAATGCATCGGAGACGGGGGGAGACAAAATTTGAAAGGGAGGAAGCACCCGGAGACCCCAGATCTGACCAGCAACAGGAAGCGAAGAACAGGAGCAGAGAGAATCGCAGGGAGAGCGGAGGGCGGGGAAGGAGACAACAAACCCAAGAACGAACGAAACCCCGAAACCCACCTCGAAGAACAGCAAACCACCACCCTAGCCGCCGCCGCCGCTACACATCCCCCTCCGAAATGCCGCCGCGCCCACTCTGCCCCCCTCCCTCTCTCCTCCTCCTCCTCCTCACCGACGAACGAAGCAGGACGCAGAATAAACTGCCACTCGTACTAATACTGGCACACTCTACTACTCCGTGGATGGATGGAACCGGAGAGCGACGCGGCCGCTTGTCCTACTCCCACTGCAGCAGAGCAGGGCGAGGGATCGCGATGGGAGTCGGGAGGACTTCTTCTTATGTAGGAGTAGTACCAGGAGTAGGAAGGAGTTGGGCTGGCTGGCAATCTACCCGTCGCTTTTGGAAGGGTCCGACTCTTCTGTTCGAGGAGGAGAAGAAGGCGACGAAGCCGAGAAGGGGAAACGGGCGAGGAGAGGGAGAGAGAGACGTTGCTGTTAACCGCATGCGCAAAGCTGTCACCCCGCGTGGCAGCGTACGCCGCTACTTGATGGAGTTGGAGTTTACCTTGGGTTAGGTTGGGTTGGGGTTCGCTTCGCTGCGTGGGAGACGTGGCGGCGAAGCGTGGCCGCCGCCCGCACGCGAGACGCCGGCTTCGTCTCGGGGGCGTGGGTGGGAAACGGGAAGCGGGGGTGGTGGTCCACCACCGGAGCAGGTAAAGAACAAAGAAAACGGACACGATATGCAACGTCAGGGCCTCAGGGGGGCGCAGCGCAGCGCAGGTGCGCCCTTTTTTTTCACTTTTGTTACTGCTAATCTGGTCCAGATGCAAAACGGGAGTTGGAGTTTTGTGTACTGACATTTTTCGGGGTTTTTTTTTCCTACTAGGGCTCTAGGAGTACCATATGGCAGTGAGATTTTGCTTGCGTGTGGATGTAATGAGTCGTAGGTTCTGTTTTTAGGTGAGCGGTGTTTCCTCTGTAGTTGGTACAAGGGTACAGCATCAGCCCCGTTTGTAGCACTATGTTTGTGTTACCACCAAATGACCAGATTGACTACCAGCACAATTTCAACGTGCAATAGATGTACAGCAGTAGCACTTGACCGCTTAGGCAGCTCCTAATTACGTAGTAAGAGTAGTAACATCTTACGCAAAATAGCACTGATTTTAAGTGCGGTGCATATCAAGAGCCGGAACGGATCGGCAGGGAATAAAGTCCACACGAGAACGGTGACAGCCTCGCTAGTAACCACCGGACACTTATTACCAGAAAGAAATGTTTAGTCCGTGACCACCGATCCATCAATGTTTTGTGGTGTAGTACTACGTACTGGTAGGGTAGGAGGGGTACTGCTAGAATCGTACGTACATTGTTGCAGAAAAGATTGCTCGCAAGTGACAAACAGAAACCGGCGTTGTCAATAGTTGCTCCATAAGCTATACCCCACGGCTTTTTCACTAACACCCTTGTAAGTACTAATTTTTCCATATAAACCTACTTGATTTTGTGTAAATGATCCCACTAAAATATCAATCAATCACTAAAATATCAATCAGTAATACTCCTCAATCAGTGATAATTGATCTCACGGGGTGCTGGCTCTGTCATTGGTTATCAAACTGGTGCGAAATGGGAGTATGCGTGCGTGTGGTTGCCGTGCCGACACGTACGCTGAGAATTCTCACGTCGATGGAACGAACTATTTTAATCTAGAATCCAATCCGGACGGGCGTCGCGTCACCATCCGGATACAGTACGGCCTGTCGGCAAAACACATGTTTTTTTGTCCGTGTGACCGTGTCGGCACACCGTACCTCAGCTGCCCAACCAAAACAACCGGTATCGCCTCGCCCTCGCCTCTGCACGCTCGTCAAACGCCTTGAGTTGACATATACTACTCCATAGGAGTAGAGTAATGCAGTATAACGTGCGGGACGCGGCCGCCTCCACCGGATGCGACGCGGACGCCTCGTGAAAATGGGACGGCGGCGCGAGAAAACGGGAGGTTTCGCCGGCCAACGAGGCAACGACCCACCCGCTCCAGATGTTGCGCCAGCGCTGCGCCCACGAGACCGACCACGAATCCTTTGCTTCCGGCTGCGGCCTGCGGCGTTCTGACGTCCGATCGCGGGGGTTCGGTTGATTTCTCGGTTTCTGCTTTTAACGGCTGCATGGTTCTGGAGTCTGTCTGTACTTCACCTGGATTCTGTTCTGTAGGTGTACGTTCTACTACGGAGTACTAGCTGCTTCGACATGTTGACTTCAGTTAATTTTACCGGCGCATTGTGTAGGGCGTGCATATAGTAATAGTACTAGCACATGTCGGGAGGATTATATACAGTACTTGAGACAACGTGCGGCCGGCTCGTTGACATGTCAAAGATTTTGTGTGCATGTGCTAAAAAGTGTGCATACCCGTTCGTGCTCCTCGAATTGACATGTGCATCGGCATTATATTAGTGGCACCCGTTCTTTTCTCCAATAAAAATTGGAGGAAGAATTAAATTTTCGTTGTACGTTTTTCAAACTGCTAAACGATGTGTTTTGTGTAAAAAATTTATATATAAAAGTTGCTCTAAAATATCATATTAATCTATTTTTCAAGTTTGTAGTGATTAAAACACAATCAATTATACATTAATACCACCTCGTTATGCATAAAAATAATAATCTTCATCTTCAGGAGAAAAGAACACCACCTTAGTGCCCTATTTAGATCCCACCTCAAAATTTTTCACCTTGTCACATCGAACGTTTGAACACCTGCATTAAGTATTAAATATAGACTAAAAATAACTAATTACACAGATTGCGACTAATTTATGAGACAAATCTTTTAAACCTAGACTGTGTTTAGTTCACGCTGAAGTTTGGAAGTTTGGTTGAAATTGGTACGATGTGATAGAAAAATTATTTGTGTATGAAAAGTTTGATGTGATGGAAAGTTGGAAGTTTGAAAAAAAAACTTTGGAACTAAACAGGGCCCTAATTGTTCCATGATTTGACAATGTGGTGCTACAATAAACATTTGCTAATGACGGATTAATTAGGCTTAATAAATTCTTCTTGCGGTTTACTGATTGATTCTATAATTAGTTTTTTATTAGTGCTCGAACACCCCATGCGACATAATAACCGATGTGACACGCCAAAACTTTACACCTATGGATCAACACCCCCTAAGTATGCTTTCACAGGGCTAAATTTGTTCCCACCCCTAGGTTAAATAATCGTTTGCTGAGGCCATGTTCTAAAGTAGAGGTCAGCTTGGCTACTTTTTTTTTAACTACCAGATGGTGTGTTTTATAAATAAATAAATAAATATATATATAGAAGTTGCTTTAAAAAAATCAAATGAAACCATTTTGTATTTATTTTAATAATTAATACTTAATTAATCATATGCTAATCATGTTTCTCATTATGCGTGAGGCTAATCAACCCTTTCCAATCTCTATTTAGAATGCACCCTAATTTTTTTAGTTTGTTAAAACAATTGGTGAATAGCCAATATAATCCCAAAAGTTTTACCAAAGGCCCTATTTTGACTTACAATTATCATTGAACCCACTTGATGTACCACACGGCCGATCCTAATCATCATTTGTATTAGCAAATGTCCATTTTACCCTTAATTTACATATACTAGAAAGAAAAAAATGAATAAAAATTTTATAGATGTAGTACTTTCCATTATCTCAACCTGCATATGGGGGTTGTGTTTTAATGTCTATCGTATACTTATAAGAAAATGTATTATTAAAACTTTTTTAAAAAGCGCAATGTAGTTATTGAACGTATGTCTAAAAATTAGGTTTATAGGGGTTCTCGTTATGTAGGCATTTTTTCTTATACATGTGAAAAGGGGTATAACAGCCATTTAATTAATCAAGAGAGGTGTTGATTAGATTTAGCCATCTGACTTTCTAGGTGGGTTAAAGATGAGTTTAAAGTGAAACAAGAACTTGAAGAAATAAAATAGACGAATTGAAATATCAAGAATCAAATTGAGAGGCTTAGATGAACTTGAAAGACTAATCTACAATTCTTCGTACCAGAAAATGTCAGTATAAAAAACACTGAACATTAGTCTATACTTTATTTACGCCCATAATCATCCGCAATCTAACATTTTCATTGTTAGGCTAACTGCAAACACTGGACCTAGCTAATTAATTATATTCTCCTACTTCCGTCTTATAATATAATACATCTTACCCTTTTAATTAATTTGTCCCATAATTGTATTAGGCTATGTTTAGTTCCTTCCAAAGTTGGAAGTTTAGGTTGAAATTGGTACGGTATGATTGAAAAGTTGTGTGTGTATGACATGTTGATGTGATGGAAAAAGTTAGAAGTTTGAATCTAAAGTTTAGATCTAAACACATTCTTAGTTTACTCCTCCAATTATTAACTCTTGCACTAGTTTATTTTTCAACTATCAACTCCTATAATATTTTATTCCCTCAACTATCACATTTTTATACTATGAGACATATACTTTTGTTATTTTCTTAGTTTTTATAAAAAAAATAATACGATCCTTATATCATAGAAGGAGGAGAGTTAATACTATTATAGTAATAGTTACTCCTCTGATATAGAAAGCCAAGGTCTGGCAAATTGACACGATGATATGATCTGAAAGAAACAAAAGGAGGGCAGCCAGCTCGGCGGCAACTAACGGTTGGGGTGGTTGCATCGCATCATCATGGCTCTCCCTTCTGCCGCAGCTGAAGAAAGCGGCATCGATCACGATCTGCTTCCGCTGGTCCCCGTACGTTTTCCCCAAAATCTTGTTGCGTTCCGGAGCATTTAGGTAAACCTCATGTGTGGGGCCCGCTCTCCCTCGACGTGATTGCCGGCCACGTGACGAGCCGAGCCGAGCCGAGGAGTTTGGGACCGTTGCTGCGGCCGCCAGCCTTGCAAAATGCAAACACCAAGATTTGATTAATAAAGAGGAGGCCGTGGTTACCGTTATTTGTGCGCTACTCTCCACGTTTTCGTCAGCTGTTAAGTTTAGTAAGGGTAATTGTGTTGTTGCACCTGCTTTTGAATTGTAAGGGCATCCACAATGATTATCTATAGGCTCTCTACAAGATATCCATGTCAACATATTTTCTTACCTAGAAGAGATTAAATGAAGAGAGAGAGAACAAAGCTATCTACTAATATGAAGATAGTCTATAGAGAAAAACGAGACAATGGATTAGAGAGCTATAGATACCCATGTAGACATACCATTGAAGTGATTTACTATTAATCTAGTCTATTACTGAGATGTACATGTTTTATAGATGACACCTTACTTTATTATTGCGGGTGCTCTAATTGTGATTTTGTCTTTTTCTCTTTGGAGTTTGTGAGTTTGTTTCGGATGTGAACGGCGATGTATGTTTGGAAAAGCGAGAGTAAAATCGCAAACCATAAAAAAAGATAAAATCACAATTGAATACAATTATTCCGTAATAGTAGTATAATCTGATGTAACTTAGTAAGCTTGAGATGTTAATTACACACAAAAATACAAAATCATTGGAATATGGCCATTTTTTCTATTAATTATCCAAAAATATATGACCTGTTACCCCAATTAATTAGCAGTGGCAAATGCAGGTTGGGCTTGATTAGTTGATTGGTACGTGGGCAATTGGACCTGAAAAGAATCCATCCCTCGCCTTAATCATGGCATCCCTGTACTACGTCGTCGTCCCCATCTTTTCGTTGGCGCCAATCGAACGATCGACCAGATCGATCGCGATCGACGTGTGCCGGCTCATGACCGAGCACCGATGGTGACGCGCACTGCTGCTGATACATACATTAACATATATAATCTTGGGCAATTTGGGAGGAGCGAAAACGAAAGGTTTGGAGGGAGATATCGAAACGAGCGGCGTATTTGTCAAATGGAGGAAAGGTACGCAGTGTGGCTTTAATCATACGACAATAAGATGGATATTAAATTACATTATTCATCTTGCTGATAAAAAAAATATCAGCAAGATATATTCATGGGCGCCACTTCGTTGGCAGCGTGTATTTGCCTGTGCGGTGATTGGTTGGTGAATATGTAAGCGTTAGAGCAATTACCGTGGGCATCTAAACATAAACCAACATAAACCTCTAAGATACCACGTATGACTAAGTGGTATGTGGACAAACATAAGGTTAAACTTTTATAACTTTGAGGATCAATAACATATTTAGTTTATAAGAACTATAACAACATGTATGGATTTGTTTTTTAAAGTTCTATAATAAAAGTAAATATTTATTTATTTATTATATATATTATAATAGAAAACAAGGTTAAAAAAATATATTTTGAAAATCATGTCATTGTTTAAAACGTAACCGAAAGAAGTAAGATGGAGGAGAGAAGAGTGGAGAGAGAAAAAGTGCCACCCTTCTAGCTTAAAATGGCAATTGCTCCGCAAGCAGCTGACATGGCACACTCTGGTCTCGTTTGGCTGTCCAAATCCCGGTCGGTCCACGTGTGGCCTTATTTGGATGGTGTGTTAATCCCAGCCCATCATTGTGTACTGCATATGTGTAGGGCTATTTGGGAGCGAAAACGCGAAAGGTTTGTGGGCTAAATGAAACGAGAGGCGTTTTGTCAAAATGGAGAAAGGTACAGGCATGTGCCTTTAATTAAAAAATTGATTAATGCGGAAGAAACGAACAAACGATCGCTAGCAAGATCTTTAATTACATGCATGTTGCTATAAAAAGTCTATTTCAAAGATTTTTTTAGGTTTTTCTTGAGACATACATATTCCACAAAGTTGACTAGCGTATAAGTTGATGAGACATACATATGGAAACTTTGTTGCTGGCATGTAATCCTGCGGTGATCGTACTCTTTATATTCTTCAAAGGGGGAATAAATCTACTTTGTCTCTCTCAATTCATGCCCCTGGTTAAATCGCATTTCTCAACCGTAAAACTAGATTTAACCCGTCCTCCAATTCACAAAACCGTTGCAAATTGACTCCTTAGAAGGTTTGAGAGGCGGTTTCTTCCGACGTGACATTTTGATCATGCGACTGGTTGAGTCAGGACATGAACCCCACATGTTAGTGTCTTGTAGAGAACGTGTGGTCGGTGAAAACTCACTGAGTGTCGAAATAAGATTTCGGCAATACTTAAAGGGGGTGGCTATCAAGCTAGAAAAGTAGATGGGTTTGAAGACAAGGAGTTTTATACAGGTTCAGGCCTTCTTATTCAAGAAGTAATACCCTACTCCTGTCCGGGGATGATTCCGCCGAGTATATTGTTGATCGTATGATCTGGGGGAAAAAAGGTGTCCCGAGAGGAACCCGGACCCCTCCTTATATAGGGGAAGGGTCCGTATTACAAAATACAGTCCATATCCCTAACGAAATATGTGATTACAGATAAAATACAATCGTAACCGACTAAGATCCCGGGTATTTCCTTGATAAACAAGTCTAGAAACTAACCCGAGTCCTCATAAATATATTCTATCTATATTTGATACCGTGTACCCAACTAAACTATAACTGCCACGTAGATATTGGATATCCATAATCTCCACAGTAGCCCCCGAGACCTTTGCAGTCAACGAAATAGCTTTCTCAGAACAAAAAGCAATAATCCGAGTGCTTCAATTCCTACTGCTCTGGCCTGCCGAGTACTAAAATCAAAGACTGTGAAGGGCGAAAATAAAACATGGTGCATCGAGTAGATGCACCTAATTAGGTGTAGCCCCTGACTATGTGGTTAGTTGAAAAACTAAACATGTAGTCAAGAACCGAGTGGTCTTATAACCAAACATCATATAGCAAAGCATGCATGGTTGTCACGCCCGGAATTTCTATCCAAAATTCCAAACGCTTACATGTGTGTGAACCCTCGTCCAGGAATCAGCCGAGGCACACAATAACAAATTGATAATAGAGTACAATTATTACTCTAATTAATAAGCGAATAAAATGTCATTACAGAGGTAGATAGTTCCTCTCAATCAATAAAGATCTAACCAGCGGAAAAATAAGATAAACGGCGCAGACGACTCCACTCCACAGGCAGCTTGACCAGGGCTACACCTAATCCTCCACACCATCAGCATCACTGTAGAACTCCTCCTCTGATGAATGATTGCAAGGTGAGTATATGACATACTTAGCAAGCCACGCAGCAAATATGCAAGTGCACAGGATAACAAAGGATGGCATAGTAGGGTTTCATTTGCATAAACAGCAATTAATAAATATTTCAGAATTTAATAAAACAGTTAAGTAATAATTAAACAATATTAATCCAACGCTATACAACATACCCTGTTGCATAGGCCCAACCATTCTGAACAACCAACCCCGGCTGCACAGTTCTATCTCCAAACCAGGAATTAACCATTCCAAACCAGGAGCTAAATAAATTATTACCAGTTATAGCATCTTTTATTATGGTGAGAAGTGTGAGACTAATCACGAAAGACATTGTTAGACCCGCCATTACCGCGGGCACGGCTATTCGAATAGTTTTACTCTGGCCAGAAGTGTACCACTGTACCCACAAGACACAGCCCCACAACATGTCACCATGTGCCTCAATACCACCACGGTACCTCGGAAAGGAGCTGTGACAGTACCCCTCGCACAACACAATCCACCACAGCGCACCGTTCCTGGATCATAATCACCCCCTTATAAACAAGGCATGTACTTCCCAGCGACCCCCGTGGGCTTATCTCCGCCACTTCTCAGTCTGGTGCTCCGTAATGAACCATGCTATACAAAAGGTAAAGCCGTTGCCCACGCTGGCTTGTGGTTGGCACGGTTAATGTTTCACAACCGAAAATCGTGAACCGGTCCTTAATTGTCATGAGCACGACCATCAAAACCATGTGCTCACAACCCACCATTATCAAGTTTTAGTTGGCAATTTAATTAATTAACCAGTCACGATTGACCACCATGAGCTATCATTAAGCCATCATTAAATAATAGTGAATCATAAGTTGTCCCATTTATATGAGCTAGTGTCTCTAAGCACGGCTAAGCATCCTATTCACTTTAGCTAAAACCATATAATGTTCTAGCTAATCAATTTATTAACCAAGTGACAAGGATAGGGAATCAATAGCAAAAGGGCTATAACAAGGCAATAGGTTATTTCCACCCAATGACATTCAAAAATAAATGCAGTAGTTGAATAGAAACAATAGCTTTAAACGGGATCAACATGCTCAAAGGGTTGTTTGGGATCTGTGTGACTTGCCTTGCTGGCCTTGGAACTCTTCAAATTCTTCTCCTGCGAAAACGGACTCTCCGGAAACGTCGGAATCTAAACAGAAAAGAGCAAAATCACCAAAACAGCACATAAACAAGCATGAACAGTACATGTGGATATTTTTAACATGTAGATCTCAATTTTAGAAAAATTTAGAGACTTGAAACAACTAAATCCGAGCTAAGATGAATTAGTTATGAATTTTTAAAGATTAAATCGGATTAAAACACTTATATGGATTTTAATTGAATTATGACGCAATAATGAATTATTTTTGAAAAGAAAAAAGGGATTATTGCGTCAGCGGCTAGGGTTCACGGTAGACCGGGTGCATGGCGGCGGCTCACGGAAACGAACGGCCGAGATCGATCCATCCAAAACGAACGGCCGGGATCTATCGGCCCACGACCGGTCCACGGGACATGGCGACGATGACGTCGGCGATGACGTCATCACCGGCGGCGGCTCGGGCGCGCAAGCTTGCCGGCGAACGACGACACGACGGCGCTAACGAAGGACACCAAAACGATGCGGGCGACGCGGCGAACTCACCGGTGACCAAAACAGTGGCGGAAGATCAACGGACGGCGACGGCGACGAGGAAGAAGCGGCGACGACCTTCGGGTTGACGACGACGGCGGTCTTCCGGCGATCCTCAGCGACGACGGAGGGGCGGACGAGGATGGCGACGACTTGGCGAACCCGACGATGGCCTTCCCGAGCGACGACGACGACCGGAGCGGCGGCGGCGCATGGCTGGACAAGCGGTGGCACACGGGCTCACGAGGCTAGGGCTCTACCGGCGACGAGAGACGAAAGCGAGGGTGGCGACGGGTAGCGGAGGCACCGGGGGTCCTTTTATAGGGGCTAGGAGCGGCGATGGAGGCCCACGGCGACCGGCAACGGCGAAGGAAGGTTTAGGGTTCGGGGAGAGAGATGAATCCGATTCGAGATCAAATCCACGGATTTCCAAACGGAATTAGCCGATAATTCCAAAAGGGAAAAGATAGAATGGATCACGGGGACCATTTTCCCTCTATCAATTTCGCCGAAGAAGGAAAGATGCGGTCGAATTTGGAAGGAGACGGCGGCGCGGCTCGGCTAGGGTTCGGCCGGGAGACGGCACGAGGAAGACGACGGCCCTGACAGGTGGGCCCCACCTGTCAGCGGGCGGACGCGTGCGCGCGAGCGGGCGGCTCGGCTGCGGGCCGGATTGGGCCAAGGGAGAGAGAGAGGGATGTTTCGGCCGACTTTCGGCCCAAAGCCAAAAGAGAACTTTCAAAACTTTTTCCAATTTAAATTATTCATGAAATGCAATTCCATTTATTAAAAATACTTCCTTGGCTCAAATAAATCCCAGAAAAATCTAGGAACTATAGAATCAAGTAAAGTATTTAATAAAATTTTATCTGGACCAATTTTATATTGGAATTTATCATTTAAAATTATATCTTCTCTTCTAGGCTTTTAAAATCAATTCTAATAATTCCAATTAAACAACAATTTATATATTTGAGATTTTTAGTGTGTGACAAACCTACCCCCCTTAAACAGAATCTCGTCCTCGAGATTCGGAAGAACTGGCGAACAAATGCGGATGAGCTGACTTTAATTCATCTTCTCGTTCCCAAGTTGATTCTTCCTCTGAGTGATTACTCCATTGAACCTTGCAAAAACGGATAACTCTATTCCTAGTTCTTCTCTCATCTGTTTCCATTCCAAGATACGGATTGGTTTCTCAACATATGCCAGATCCTCTTGGATTTCTATCTGTTCAAGATTAGCTTCCTCAGTGGGTACCCTTAAACACTTTTTCAACTGTGACACATGGAACACATTATGGACACCTGCCAACGATTGAGGTAACTCCAACTGATAAGCAACCTCACCTCTTCGACTGACAACCTTATAAGGTCCCACGAAACGCGGTGCCAATTTTCCTTTGGTGCGAAAACGATGAACTCCTCAAAGAGGCGTGACACGAAGGTACACATGATCTCCTTCTTCAAAACTCAAATCTCTGCGACGATTGTCGGCATAACTCTTTTGACGAGACTGAGCCACACGCAATCTTTCTTGAATGATCTTTACCTTCTCTTCTGCTTCTCTTAGGATATCAGTCCCGAAAACCCGACGTTCTCCCGTTTGATCCCACAAAAGCGGAGTGCGGCACTTCCGACCATACAGTGCTTCGTAAGGAGCCATTTGAAGACTAGCTTGATAACTGTTGTTGTACGAGAATTCCGCGTAAGGCAGATTCTTATTCCAACTTCCACCGAAGTCTAAAGCACAAGCTCTCAACATGTCTTCCAAAATCTAATTTACCCTTTCGGTTTGTCCATCTGTCTGCGGATGATAAGCAGTACTGAAGTTCAGCTTAGAACCCATCTCTTCCTGAAGCTTCTTCCAAAACTTTGAAGTAAACTGACTACCTCGATCAGACACTATTTTCTTAGGAACGCCATGCAAACACACAATCCTTGCCATATACAATTCCGCCAACCGACTTCCGGAATATGTTGTCTTTACTGGGATGAAATGAGCCACTTTGGTAAGTCTGTCGACTATCACCCAAATAGAGTCGTGGCCTGATGACGTTCTGGGTAGACCAGTGATGAAATCCATACCGATTTCCTCCCACTTCCATTCTGGTATCTTCAAAGGCTGCAACAAACCGGCGGATTTCTGATGTTCTACCTTGACCCGCTGACAAACATCACACACAGCTAGATATTCCGCTATCTCACGCTTCATACTTGCCCACAAAAATCTTTCCTTGAGATCTTGGTACATCTTGGTACTACCAGGGTGAATGGAGTATAAAGTATCATGAGCTTCTTTCAGAATTGCATCTTTTAAATCTTTGTTGTTTGGGACGCAGATTCTCTCGCCCAACCATACAGTTCCTTGCTCATCTTCCAAATACCCGATAGCTTTTCCTCGTCTCATATTCTTCTTAATTTCTTGAATATCAGGATCATTAATTTGGGCTTCTCTAACCTGATCGATGAGAGTGGGCTTCGCTTCTAAGGCTGCAACAAGACCTCTACTGACAATTCCCAAATTTAATCTTTTAAATTCCTTGCATAACTCCAATGGCAACTGTCGTCCTTCCGTAGCATTGCAATAGCCTTTCCTGCTAAGAGCATCTGCTACAACATTAGTCTTTCCCGGGTGATAATGAATTCCCATGTCATAATCCTTAATGAATTCCAACCATCTCCGTTGTCTCATGTTCAGATCTGGCTGAGTAAAGATATACTTTAAACTCTTGTGATTGGTGTACACCTCTGTACGAGTACCGAAAAGATAATGACGCCAAATCTTCAGCGCATGAACCACTGCAGCTAACTCAAGATCATGAGTAGGGTAGTTCTTCTCATGCGGACGTAACTGACGAGATGCATAGGCAACCACCTTCCCATCTTGCATCAGAACACAACCTAACCCAAGCTTAGATGCATCGCAATACACTTGGAAACCCTTCTTTGGATCAGGCAAAATCAAAATGGGTGCTGATATTAAGCGACTTTTCAACTCTTGAAAACTCTGCTCACATTCTTCTGACCACTTGTACTTCACATCTTTCTGAAGCAGTCATGTCATGGGCTTAGCAATCTTGGAGAAATTCTCTATAAACCTCCGGTAATAACCCGCAAGACCCAGGAAACTGCGAATCTCTGAAACTGTCTTTGGTTGTTTCCAGTTGGTTATGGATTCCACATTACTAGGATCAACGGCAACTCCTCCGGCTGAGATGACGTGACCAAGGAACTTCACTGCAGACAATCAAAATTCACACTTGCTAAACTTGGCCTACAGTTGATGTTCTCGTAGCTTCTCTAGTGCAAGGCGAAGATGTTCTTCATGCTCTTCTTTGGTTCGGGAGTAGATAAGAATGTCATCAATAAAGACCACCACGAACTTATCTAGGTATTCCATAAACACCTTATTCATCAAGTTCATGAAGAAAGCGGCGGCATTGGTAAGTCCAAAAGACATAACAGTACATTCAAACAACCCATACCTAGTGGTAAAAGCCGTCTTAGGTATATCTTCCTCTTTGATCCTCAACTGGTGATACCCTGATCGGAGATCTATCTTGGAGAAAATGGTGGCACCTTTAAGCTGATCAAACAAATCATCAATTCTGGGCAGCAGATACTTATTCTTGATAGTCACATCATTTAGTGCACGATAGTCCACACACATCCTCTGGGTATGATCTTTCTTTTCCACAAAAATAACTGGAGCTCCCCATGGAGACGAACTTGGTCTGATGTATCCTTTCTGAAGCAAATCATCTACTTGTCTCTTGACTTCTGCTAATTCATTGGCTGCCATTCTATAAGGTCTCTTATGGATCAAAGTTGTTCCTGGTACCAGATCTATTCTGAATTCAATATCTCTTTTAGGCGGCATACCAGGTAAATCGTCCGGGAACACATCCGGGTATTCCTGTACTATGGGAATCTCTTCCAAAGCTATTTGGTTCAGACTTGACCTTAAAGGCTCAGAAGACAATGCATGAACAGTTACAACTCGACCATCATTGCTGGTGAGAGTTACTTTTCTGTTGGCACAGTCTATCACACCTTTATATCTGGCTAACCAGTCCATCCCTAGGATGACATCAAGGTCTTTGGATTCTAACAGAATAAGATTGGCCAGAAATGGTACTCCTTGAATCTCTATTCTGACAGAGGGGCTACGTTGCAATGAGAGTGCTTGATTACTCGGGGTACTAACCATCAAAGGACGTCTAAGATCTTCTACTTCCATCCCATGATTCCCCGCAAAACTCATAGATAAAAATGAATGTGTAGCACCAGAATCAAAAAGCACTATTGCAGGAAATGAGTTAACAGGGAACGTACCCAAAATCACATCTGGAGCACCTTGAGCTTCTGCAGCAGCAACATGATTGACACGAGCCTTTGATGCTGGTGCGGTAGAGTTGCTCTGGACAGGGACAACCTTCACGCATCGGGGTTTTGGACACTTGTCAGAGTAATGGCCTGGTTCACCACAGTTGAAGCACACCCCGGGCTTGCTACCTTGCTCCTTCTTGGCAGGCTGTTGCTGTGTCAGAGCTGCAATAGGGCGTGGAGCTTGGTTGCGGATGTTGTTGCCCGCGTTGTTGTTGAAGAACTGACGCTGCGGACGAACAACAGATGAAGAACCTCCCTGTGGCATGGACTGGGGTCCCAAAGTAAGACGCGGCCTCTGACTATTCCCCTGTTGTGCCTTGAAGTGAGCAATCCGGCGTTTCTTCTGCTCCATGCGGTTGTACTTGTCCTCCTGACGAATAGCCTTATCCACTAACTTCTGGAAATCATGATAATCCCCAGTCATGAGTGGGTAAGAAAGCTCATCATTAAGTCCTTCCAAGAACTTCTCCTGACGCTCTTCATCAGTGTGCACATCTTCCGGAGCATAACGAGCCAGACGATTGAACTCGTGCAGATACTCGGTGACCGTGCGGGATCCCTGGGTGAGCGACCTGAATTCCTTCTTCTTGAGAGACACCACTCCCGATGGTATATGCGTCTTCCGGAAAGCAGCGGTGAATTCAAGCCAAGAGATAGGTTCAGCAGTAGTCCTGTTAAGGCGGAAGTGATCCCACCACTCAGAGGCAGGGCCATGCAGTTGGTGTGATGCAAATGAGACCTTCTCCTGATCAGTGCACTGAAGCAAGTCCAACTTCTTCTCTATGGCGTGCAGCCAATCACCAGCCTCAACTGGATTAGTAGTGCTAGAAAAAGTAGGCGGCCTCACACGAAGAAATTCTGCTAACTTGTTCTGGGGAGGTGCATGGTTGTTTCCCTGGTTCTGCTGGTTCTGGAGTTGCTGCATCATCATGTTCATAAGCTGTGCCTGTTGAGCCAGGACTTGGGCAAGCGTGGGATTCTCTCCATTGTTGTTGTTGTTGTTGTTGATGTTGGGGCCTTTCCCGTTGCTGCGAGTGAGCACCATCTGGCATGGACAGGAGCACAGGAAGAGAAACCGAGGAAAAACTACTTAGGACAGAGAATTAATTTTTGTACTAACTTAACTTTTATTGATTTTAACTGAGTTTCATTATTACAAAAATGAAGACTCTCATACCACTAAACTCACCAACTACCTAACACTCGAAAGCAAACAAACGCATGCGCTTACATCCCACCACTGATGTAAACCACATGCAAGACCCACACACACAACCAAACTTAAAACAAGCAAACTAACACAACGATCTAGGACAACGGCTTGACAAGGCATTCTAGGTCTTCCGGGCATCGGAGTTGATTGAAGGCTCGTTCGGCTCATCTCCATCATCTTGAGTAGCTCCCCACTCGACCTTTGAGTGGGTGTGCTTCAATTCTTCTCCTTCATCATCACTTACGTTGACGACCGGAGGATCCGCTGGGGCTGAGGCAGCTTCTTTCTCCACCACACGAACCTTTGGCGCCAACTGGTAGCGAGGGACAAATAGAGCTCTCTTCATTGCGGTAAGACGAACCCTGGCCTTTTGTGGTGGTGCTTCTCCCTTCAACGCGGCTAGTTCCTTTTCCAAACGATCCACCTTGTCCTCTAGTTTGCAAATCTTACCACGATTCCGGTCTTCACGATCTTGAGCTGCTAACACAATCTCCGCGCGGGTCTCATCCATAGCCCACAGCATCTCAACCAAATGCCTTGTGGTGGCATCATTCTCAATCCCCTCAGGTTCAAGGTAGCTGCCACGGTCACTTCCCTGGGGTTGGAGAGGATGGTAGCGATACTCAGTGTTGGCCAACTGATCACTGTAGCGATCACGGAGCTCTCCTATGGCGATCCTTGCCACCTCCTGACATGCATGAATATAGTTTCCCCCTCCAGCCTCGAACATCACCGATGGGATATCTTCACGATTACTGTTCAAGGTGACTTTGACACGGCACTTCTCTTCATCATGATCATGAGGAATCTGGGCATACAAAGGGGCAGTCCCAAAGCCTATGGCAAAGGACATCGTACGCAACTCCTGGACAAATCCCTCAGTACCAAACAAGTACTCAGGCTTGTAGCGCGGCATCTAAAGACAAGTGAAAGGAGGGAGTTAAGACATTTATCCAATTAATAGCACAAGTTTTTGGATTAAATTGAATAAAGTTAGAAAATCAAAGTAAAAGGTAAGTAAATAAATAAAGTAAACCAAGCTTGCAAGATACGTTGAAACAGTTGGAAACAGGATCACAAATTTTGCACTTTTAAACAACAGGTTTCAAAAGAAATAAAATAAAAGAAAGTTATAAAATCAACATGCTAAATTTATTTCATTGCAGCAAGATTAAATAAAACAATGTTGTAAAACCTTTGCTGGTAAATGGGCCATTAGTACAGTAATAGATGTACAGTACTAACAACACTGGAATAATTAATAAATTTTGAATGAGAACCACTAAAATAGATTATGAAGTGCATGTGCCATTAGTTTGGTTTAATTAAAAGAGAAAGCGAGGAGAACAGTTCTACTTTTCCAATATTTTTAGAGGGCTTCTATGGGTAACCATTTGGCATAACCTAGGGTCAAGGAGGCTCTGATACCAACTTGTCACACCCGGAATTTCTATCCAAAATTCCAAATGCTTACATGTGTGTGAACCCTCGTTCAGGAATCAGCCGAGGCACACAATAACAAATTGATAATAGAGTACAATTATTACTCTAATTAATAAGCGAATAAAATGTCATTACAGAGAGGTAGATAGTTCCTCTCAATCAATAAAGATCTAACCAGCGGAAAAATAAGATAAACGGCGCAGACGACTCCACTCCACAGGCAGCTTGACCAGGGCTACACCTAATCCTCCATACCATCAGCATCACTGCAGAACTCCTCCTCTGATGAATGATTGCAAGGTGAGTATATGACATACTCAGCAAGCCACGCAGCAAATATGCAAGTGCACAAGATAACAAAGGATGGCATAGTAGGGTTTCATTTGCATAAACAACAATTAATAAATATTTCAGAATTTAATAAAATAGTTAAGTAATAATTAAACAATATTAATCCAACGCTATACAACATACCCTGTTGCATAGGCCCAACTATTCTGAACAACCAACCCCGGCTGCACAGTTCTATCTCCAAACCAGGAATTAACCATTCCAAACCAGGAGCTAAATAAATTATTACCAGTTATAGCATCTTTTATTATGGTGAGAAGTGTGAGACTAATCACGAAAGACATTGTTAGACCCGCCATTACCGCGGGCACGGCTATTCGAATAGTTTTACTCTGGCCAGAAGTGTACCACTGTACCCACAAGACACAGCCCCACAACATGTCACCATGTGCCTCAATACCACCACGGTACCTCGGAAAGGAGCTGTGATAGTACCCCTCGCACAACACAATCCACCACAGCGCACCGTTCCTGGATCATAATCACCCCCTTATAAACAAGGCATGTACTCCCCAGCGACCCCCGTGGGCTTATCTCCGCCACTTCTCAGTCTGGTGCTCCGTAATGAACCATGCTATACAAAAGGTAAAGCCGTTGCCCACGCTGGCTTGTGGTTGGCACGGTTAATGTTTCACAACCGAAAATCGTGAACCGGTCCTTAATTGTCATGAGCACGACCATCAAAACCATGTGCTCACAACCCACCATTATCAAGTTTTAGTTGGCAATTTAATTAATTAACCAGTCACGATTGACCACCATGAGCTATCATTAAACCATCATTAAATAATAGTGAATCATAAGTTGTCCCATTTATATGAGCTAGTGTCTCTAAGCACGGCTAAGCATCCTATTCACTTTAGCTAAAACCATATAATGTTCTAGCTAATCAATTTATTAACCAAGTGACAAGGATAGGGAATCAATAGCAAAAGGGCTATAACAAGGCAATAGGTTATTTCCACCCAATGACATTCAAAAATAAATGCAGTAGTTGAATAGAAACAATAGCTTTAAACGGGATCAACATGCTCAAAGGGTTGTTTGGGATCTGTGTGAATTGCCTTGCTGGACTTGGAACTCTTCAAATTCTTCTCCTGCGAAAACGGACTCTCCGGAAACGTCGAAATCTAAACAGAAAAGAGTAAAATCACCAAAACAGCACATAAACAAGCATGAACAGTACATGTGGATATTTTTAACATGTAGATCTCAATTTTAGAAAAATTTAGAGACTTGAACCAACTAAATCCGAGCTAAGATGAATTAGTTATGAATTTTTAAATATTAAATCGGATTAAAACACTTATATGGATTTTAATTGAATTATGACGCAATAATGAATTATTTTTGAAAAGAAAAAAAGGGATTATTGCGTCAGCGGCTAGGGTTCACGGTAGACCGGGTGCACGGCGGCGGCTCACGGAAACGACTTTCGGCCCAAAGCCAAAAGAGAACTTTCAAAACTTTTTCCAATTTAAATTATTAATGAAATGCAATTCCATTTATTAAAAATACTTCCTTGGCTCAAATAAATCCCAGAAAAATCTAGGAACTATAGAATCAAGTAAAGTATTTAATAAAATTTTATCTGGCCCAATTTTATATTGGAATTTATCATTTAAAATTAGATCTTCTCTTCTAGGCTTTTAAAATCAATTCTAATAATTCCAATTAAACAACAATTTATATATTTGAGATTTTTAGGGTGTGACAAACCTACCCCCCTTAAACAGAATCTCGTCCTCGAGATTCGGAAGAACTGGCGAACAAATGGGGATGAGCTGACTTTAATTCATCTTCTCGTTCCCAAGTTGATTCTCCCTCTGAGTGATTACTCCATTGAACCTTGCAAAAACGGATAACTCTATTCCTAGTTCTTCTCTCATCTGTTTCCAAGATACGGATTGGTTTCTCAACATATGTCAGATCCTCTTGGATTTCTATCTGTTCAAGATTAGCTTCCTCAGAGGGTACCCTTAAACACTTTTTCAACTGTGACACATGGAACACATTATGGACACCTGCCAACGATTGAGGTAACTCCAACTGATAAGCAACCTCACCTCTTCGACTGACAACCTTATAAGGTCCCACGAAACGTGGTGCCAAAGCAAAAAGCGCCTAAGTCCCTAGGGATCACAACGGGCCACGCTGGTAATAATATTGGGCTGAAGTACTGTACAGGCCCAGGCCCATTAGCTCTCCCGATACCCTAACAAAACACCGAAGTCCAAGCGACGCTTCGTCTGCCCTGCCGAAACTCTCGCCATTTC
The DNA here is from genome assembly GCF_034140825.1 of Oryza sativa Japonica Group. Lineage (NCBI taxonomy): Eukaryota > Viridiplantae > Streptophyta > Magnoliopsida > Poales > Poaceae > Oryza > Oryza sativa. The sequence goes on from NC_089035.1 coordinate 19,992,615, forward strand.
CCCACTCTTTGCTACAGTACAAAGCTGCGCCAACGAAGCTAGGGTTCATCAATCTGCCCCAATCCATTCTCAAAAATCCATGAAACTTCTCCACGCGCCCACCGCACTGATTACCCCTTCCCCTCCAGCTATTTCTCAGACCGAATCAGATCATTCGACTCGCATCCATGGCGGAAGAGAGAGAAAGTTTCGAGAGTCAGTGAGCGCCCTCTGACATGACGGAGGAGAATCTGAAGGAAATGGTGGCGCACGGCGTTCTTCCGGCGAAGGAGATCATCGGGTGGCGACCGACGTTCGGCGAAGCATTCCCAACCCCGGATACACACGAGGTCGTGGTATTTTCTCACTTATTTTATGGTGGATTTTCTCTTCCAACTTAAAGATTCCTCCGAGGAATTCTGAGCTTCTATGGAATTAGCCTGCATCACCTGAATCCAAACTCTATAGTGCACATTGCCAATTTCATTCATGCCTGCGAAGCTTTTTCTGGGCATCTGGCCTCATTTCGCCTTATTCCGCCGAATATTCTTCCTCAAACCCCAACCGAACAAGAGCAAACCATGCGTGGTTGGGGGTGCCGGCTTCCAACTCAGAGGAACACTAAGCCAAAAGTATTTCTCCATGCCCTTCAAGACCTCAAACAAAGGTTGGCACGCAAACTGGTTTTATGTTCAAAATCCTGAACCCGCACTACCCGAGTACTCCTGTCTTCCTCCGGTTTACCAGGACACATGGAATTCATTGCCTATGGGAGATGAAGCTGCTCAGGCAGTGGAATTGATGGAATGCATGCTAAAGCTGAAGGAACAAGGTTTGCATGGAGAACAAATCACTCGGCACTTCATCAAAAGTCTATTAGCTCCAATCAAAGAGAGATCCCGCACGGCTTTTGAGTTTGACGGCAAACATGATCCAAATCGTGAAGATCCAGACTCTCTTGACTTCAAGGTCATGAAGGAAAGAATGTACAAGATCTTCTCAAATGCTATTGTCGTCAGCTATTCACATGTGCTGCCAGTTGTACCATACAATGCATTCAACCCTCCTCCACCGGTATGTACTCAAACACTTCAACCTTCCTAAAAATATGATCTTGTCTTTTTGTTAAATCAATTGACAGTGGAAGATATTATGTCTAGGAATTTGCTCTGATAAAGTCGGATCCCCCAATCACTCAGCGCCGATCACCTCGCCGTCAAATCGGTCAAGGGAGCAGGGGACCAAAGATCCGGTCCGAAGCCCAGCCCAACACCTCTAATCCAGCCAGCCGGTTAGATTCCCGTAAGAGGAAGTTAGTGCTGAGTGACGACGAAGGCGACGACGCCGAAAAGCCTGGAGATAGAGAAACAACCAGAGAACTGTAGAAGCAGGCTACTCCAAAGAAGAAAACATCTAGTCGTCCTATGCCAAAGATCAGGAAATCTTCTAGGTACAAATCATATAACGATCTTCCTTGTATTGATGCACACCCAGCATAGAAATAATACTGATAACAAAAACTTGTAGGAAACCGTCTGATATAGATCCTTCTGGAAAGGACTCTGATCCGGCTAATATGGAAACAAGTTCTTCCAAAGAAACCACGCCGACTGATGAGGATCACCCGAGTGACAATCAGCCGGCAACCGACAATGTAGAATCCGACGATCAACCCCCGACTGAAAACCAGTCGGCCGAAGCTAAAGCCGGAGTTAATCAGGAGCCCCCGACTGGAAACCAGTCGGACACAGGGCCAAACCAAGAGATCCCAGAAGTTGAAGCCCAAGCAGACAGCTCTCGCGGTCAAGATGCCAGCAATGACCGAAGTTCTGGATCTCCTTCAAAGGCATCTGAGTCCACTCGTTCTCGTCCAGAAATCATCACGGGTAAGCACTTTGTCTGAAACCACGTTGATCTAACTGACTCTATTTGATTGTTCGACCGTTATTCATGGATGCATTAGGACCAATGATTAGTGATGAAGAGGAAATTCTCCGGATACAAGCGGCCGAAGATTTGCGCCCTCCAATTCTGGTCAAGTGGTGGGATGACGACTTGCAACCTCAAGGAATTGTGATAAACCGGCAAAAAGAAGACGAAGAGGTATGCCTACTGAAAAATCACTCGGCCAGGCGACTCGCATTATAAACGTAAGCTCTCTGACGCCTGACCTCAACCATCTTGTTCGCCATTTAGCTCGAGCGCTAATAAAACTGTTTTGCAGAGGATTCACCTTAGGAACGAGGCGAAGACTGCAACCCTAGAGAAATTAGTTCCTGATCTTGGAACCCTTGAAGCTGTCAGAGATCAACTGCACGAGGCAAAAGAGCTTGCCAAGAAAACCGAGCACGATCTAAGAGATCGGATTGCCCAGCTCCAGGAGTCTAACTTCGAACTGAGTGGCTCATCAAATTGTGATAACGACGCAACCCTTGCAAGTATCGGGCCGACTGAATTAAGGCTGCTTCGCGGGCCTCTTCCAGTCGGTGCAAATCATCCACTCGGTCGTCTCCGTAGCGCTCTTTGCGAAAATTGCGAAAACACAAAGATTCAAATTCTACTTCACTTGGCAACATTGCCTCTGCTCCATAAACTAGGAAGAATGGCGACTAGCCCGTAGCCCGACTGGGGGTGGTGCGCAAGGACCAAAGTACAGATGGCAGCTGTTCCACCCATTTGCCGGCATAGGGATTCAGTCGGTCAAAAACTCGTGCCTTTATTCCTTGGAGTAGTATGCCGTTGGCTCGTTCAACTTGCCTATTGCTCATAGGATGCGCTACGGAGGCATAGCAAATTTTGATGCCGAAGTCTTCACAAAAATCTTTAAATACTCCACCAGTGAATTGAGTGCCATTATCAGTAATAATCCGATTAGGTACCCCAAACCGATGCACAATGTTGATGAAAAAATCTCTAGCTTTGTCTGCCGTGATCGTGATGACCGGTTTAGCTTCAATCCATTTGGAGAATTTGTCGATAGCCACGAAGATATGTGTGTAACCGCCGACTGCCTTTTTGAACGGGCCGACCATGTCAAGCCCCCAAACCGCAAACGGCCAGGACAGCGGGATGGTTTGCAACTCTTAGGCTGGCAGATGAGTTTGTCTGGCGAAAAATTGACAACCTTCACATGTCCGCACGATCTTGTCGGCATCGGACACAGCGGTGGGCCAGAAAAAACCTTGCCGACAATGGTGCGTGCAGCAGCATGGTTGCCACAGATACCAGAATGCATGTCCTTCAGCAATTGTCTCCCTTCTTCTAAGGATACACAGCGTTGCAGAATTCCTAATGGACTTTTCCTGTACAGCTCGGTCTCATGAATAATATAAAGCCTGCTGCGCCTGGAAATCCGCTCGGCTTCGTCTTTATCTTGATGGAGTTCTTGGGAGGTCAGAAATCGTATAAGAGGCTCTCTCCAGTCGGTTTCGACCATAGCTATGTCTTGAGTGTCCGCGGGTTCAGCTGTTTCTCTCTTGGGTACGGTTGGCTCATGAAGATGTTCGACAAACACATCAGAAGGAGCCGCTTCGCGTTTGGATCCAAAATTCGCTAGTCTGTCAGCTGCTTCATTATTATGCCGAAGAACGTGAGTGAGTTCGAGTCCATCGAACTTATCTTCCAACTTTCGTACCTCTTGTCGATAAGCGATCATGTTGTCGTCGAGGCAGGACCACTCTTTCATAACTTGGTTAACAACTAACTGTGAATCTTCGCGAACTATCAGACGCCTGATTCCCAAATAGATTGCGATACGTAGTCCGTGGAGGAGCGCCTCGTATTCTGCCACGTTGTGAGATGCAGAAAAATGTATCCATAGCACATAGCTCAGTCTTTCTCCAGTTGGGGAAATTAAAACAACTCCGACCCCAGTGCCTGAAAGTCTCTTTGACCCGTCAAAGTGCATAGTCCAATACTTGATCTTTTCCTCGGGCTTGTCCTCTTGGCACTCGGTCCACTCGGCGACAAAGTCGGCTAAAGCTTGGGATTTGACCGAAGTTCGCCGCTTGAACGATATATCCAAGGACATCAATTCTAAGGCCCACTTTGCGATTCGCCCGTTTGCTTCACGATTATGGAGTATATCGCCGAGTGGAAATGATGTAACCACCGTGACCGAGTGGCCTTGGAAATAGTGGGATAATTTCCTGACGATGATTAGAACACCGTACAACAGCTTCTGAACTTGAGGATATCTCGTCTTGGAATCGGCCAAAACCTCGCTAACGAAGTAGATCGGTCGCTGGACTTTCTGAACATGGCCTTCTTCTTCACGCTCGACAACCAGGACCGCGCTCACAATCTGAGAGGTGGCCGATACGTATAGTAATAACGACTCTTGTGGGTGTGGCGAGGCCAAAACTGGTGGAGTGGTGAGAAGTTTCTTGAAGTCTTCGAAGGCTTTCTATGCTTCGGGTCCCCACTGGAAATTGTCTGTTTTCTTTAATAGTTTGAAGAAGGGCATCCTCCGCTCGCCGTGTCGTGAGACAAACTGGCTGAGCGCCGCCATGCATCCAGTCAGCTTTTGAACATCTTTCTGAGAGCTCGGCGGTTTCATGTTGAGGATGGCGTTGACTTTCTCCGGGTTGGCCTGTATACCTCTGTGAGACACCATAAATCCAAGCAACTTCCCTGACGGTACTCCGAAGGTGCATTTTTCAGGGTTTAATTTCATCCTGAAAGCGCGTATGCTCGCAAAGGTTTCTTCCAGATCCGTAATCAAATCATCCTTCTACTTGGTCTTGACGACTACATCATCCACATAGGCTTCAACATTGCGACCAATCTGAGTCGAGAAACATCTCTGGATCATGCGTTGATAAGTTGCTCCCGCGTTCTTCAATCTGAAAGGCATGGTGATGTAGCAGTAGGCCCCAAAGGGCGTGATGAACGAAGTCTTCAAGCAGTCGGATTCTTTCAATCGGATCTGATGATATCCCGAGTAGCAATCCAAAAAACTGAGTAGCTTGCAGCCGGCGGTCGAGTCGACTACCTGGTCAATGCGAGGCAGCCCGAAAGGATCTTTGGGGCAAGACTTGTTGAGGTCGGTGTGATCGACACACATGCGCCATTGCCCAGTCTTCTTCCGAACTAGGACTGGGTTAGCCAGCCAGTCGGGATGAAGGACTTATTTGATGAAGCCTGCTGCTAACAGCTTGGTCAATTCCTCCTTGATCGCGTCCTTCCTGTCTTGTGCAAAGCGGCGGAGTCGTTGTTTGATGGGTTTAGCGTCTTCCTTAACATGCAAAGAGTGCTCAATCACCTCTCTAGGAATACCAGGCATATCAGATGGTTTCCACGCAAAGATATCTTTATTGTTTTGAAGAAAGGTGATGAGCGCGCTTTCCTATTTACAATCTAACTCCGCGCCTATTACAGTAGTTTTAGTAGGATTAGAAGGATTTAGGGGAATTTTCTTGGTCTTGGCTTCGCTTTCTCCACTCTTTGAGATCTTGGCCGTAAGCATTTCTCCTTCGCTTGCCGTGGTTGCAGCCAGTCGGATGTCTTCTCGAGCAATCGCGATCTCACGGGTTTGAGCCATCTTGCAACTTTCCTTGTCACATGTGACGGCTTGCTTGATGTCGCTCCGTAGGGATATGACTCCTCGAGGACCAGGCATCTTCATCATCATGTAGGTGTAGTGCGGGACGACCATGAACTTGGCTAACGCCGGGCGTCCGAGTATGGCGTGATACGCTGTCTCGAAATCGGCGACTTCGAAGCAGATGTTCTCTGTGCGGAAGTTCTCCCGAGTACCAAAAGTGACCGGAAGAGTAATCTGGCCGAGTGGTGTTGCTGATAGCCCTGGGATGACTCCGTGGAAGGGTGCGTTACTCGGCTTTAACACGGTGCGCGGGATCTGCATGTCGTCCAGGGTTTTGGCGAAGATGATATTGAGTGCGCTGCCACCATCGATGAGAGATCTGCGAAGCTTGACGTTGCGAACCACTGGGTCTAGTACCAGGGGGTACCGCCCTGGGTGGATCACTCGGTCAGGACGATCCGAGTGGTCAAACTTGATTGTTATCTCCGACCACCGAAGATATTAGGGCGTATCCGGCTGAACTGCAATGATCTCCCTTTCAGTCAGCTTTTGCTTTCTTTTAGATTCGTAAGCTAGAGGGCCACCAAAGATATGGTTGAGCTCCTTGCGGTGATCTTGAAAACCTGTCGGGGCATCATCATCATCATCCTTCTTTTTCGACGTGCTTTGTTCTCCGTCAGGGGTCTTCCGTGCATTCTTGGCATATTGCTCTGCAAACTGCTTGTAGACGAAGCAATTTTTAGCTCCGTGGTTGGAGTTGGGATGATGCGGACATTGGGAGTTCATGATCTTGTCAAAAGTGTTGACGCGCGAACGTTGTCGGGAGGAGTGTGTAGTAGTCGCGACGAGTTCCTCGGGCTTACGCTTGCGGTCCTTGTGATTGTTACTTCCACCCCCTCCCGTAGTCGGCGCATCTTTCTTTGGCTTCCAAGTAGGACCCGACTGCTTGGATGCGATAATGGCGTCTTCGGCTTTGGCATATTCGTTGGCTTTTTCAAACATCTGTTTGACTGTCTTGGAAGCTTGCGCCCGAACTTGCCGACTAGATCTTCGTGGCGAATTCCTTTGGTGAAAGCGGCGATGATGACGTCGTCGGTAATGTCGGAGATCTTGTTGCGCTGTTCAGAGAAGCGTCGGATGTAATCTCAAAGGGATTCTCCAGACTTCTGAATGACGTTGTAGAGATCAAACTGTGTGCCGGGGCGTCCAAAGGTGCCCTGGAAGTTGGCGATAAAGTGGTCACGAAGTTCTGCCCATGATCCAATCGTGCCACAGGGTAATCCATGGAGCTAGGACCAGGCAGAATCAGCTAGGGCCACAGGTAAGTAGTTTGCCATGGCCTTGCTGTCTCCTCCTGCTGCACGGATTGCGAGACCGTAGACGGTAAGCCAAGACTCCGGATTAGTGGTGCCGTCATACTTCTCGATTCCAGTCGGCTTGAAGCCGGCTGGCCAATCCACTCGACGCAGGTCGTTAGTAAAGGCAGCCACTCCATCCACATCGTTGTCATAGCGATCTGGTGAATGGCGGTGACCTCGTGCTGCACGGTGCTGGTTAATCGTATCGCGAAGATCGACAGGACGCTGGCGAGGTGGGGAGCGTGGCCGTTCAACTCGGCGCTCCCTGTGTCACTCAGGAGGCGAGTGAACAGATCGCTCGTCGTGGCCCCTGCTCCTGCGATTGGATCCTGTGCCGGCGATGCTGAGGCTTGGCTGGTGGTAATCATGAGATCGGAGATGGGGAGCCCGGCTGCCAGTCGGCGTGCGGATGCTTCCGGAGTTAACCGGGACCGAAGCGGCGATCATGGTCTTGGTCTGGTTCAAGATGTTGACGACGTGATCAGCTTGATTGAGTGCGTCTTCTTCGAGGAGGGTGTCGAGAAGGGTGCTCGCAGCGACAGCGTTCTGTTGAGGGGTGCGAAAGACCGCTGTCCCCTCGATGTCTTGCTGCCTGATGAGATCTCGTGCTCGTCGCCCTGCGTCCAAGGCTCGTTGTCGTCGGTCCTCGGCCTCCTTTGCAGCCCGTTTGCGTTTTTGTTGCTCTCGCCGCAGCCGTTCTTGCTCTTGTGCTTGGCGCTCCTCTTCCAGTCGGCGTCGCTGGGCTTCCTGCTGTACGTGTCGTGCTTCTGCTTCTCGGGCTTGGCGTTGTTCTTTCGTCTCGTTGTCGGCCATGAAGATGCCGAAGTAGAGAGGGGTGTAATTGTCTTCAAAGCTCTCGTCGAAGTCGTCGAGGTTGCTGTTGTCGTAGCGGTAGCCGAATTCGCCGTACTCCACGATCTCTGTTGGTCGTGAGTCGACGCCGGGGGAGCTGAAATAGCCTTCCAGTTGATCCGTCGAAATTGTGCCGAGTGGCTGGAGTATGACGCCGACTTCTTTGGAGCTAGGCAGGATCGGTGTTGAAGCCGACTTCCGCCTAGGCCTACGGGGAGAAGACGCCCTTGTAGTGAAGACGGCAGCCAAATCGTCGGGGAGTTTCATCAGGATTGGCGGGTAGGCCCCATCATCTTGATCTGGTGGTGTCGGAGTAGATGGGATCTCGTCCGAGTGGTTTGAAGCCGACTCAATCGAGATAAGCTTGGAGTAGATGTTGGCCGAGTCCGGAATACCGAACGGGGCTGAGACCTGTTTCTTTCCCGACTGGTTTGGATCCGAGTCGAGGAGAGAGATCTTGCCGAAGTTGTTGGTGATGAAGTCGAGGCTGCCGAACCGAAACGCCTGCCCGGGAGGGAAGACGAGGTCGTCGATGCCGGAGACGGAACCCATCGCACTAATCGGCAAAGAACTTGACGCTGCCCCTACCTGGTGCGCCAACTGTCGAAACAAGATTTTGGCAATACTTAAAGGGGTTGGCTATCAAGCTAGAAAAGTGGATGGGTTTGAAGACAAGGAGTTTTATACAGGTTCAGGCCTTCTTATTCAAGAAGTAATACCCTACTCCTGTCCGGGGATGATTCCACCGAGTATATTGTTGATCGTATGATATGGGGGAAAAAAGGTGTCCCGAGAAGAACCCGGACCCCTCCTTATATAGGGGAAGGGGTCCGTATTACAAAATACAGTCCATATCCCTAACGAAATATGTGATTATAGATAAAATACAATCGTAACCGACTAAGATCCCGGGTATTTCCTTGATAAACAAGTCTAGAAACTAACCCGAGTCCTCATAAAGATATTCTATCTATATTTGATACCGTGTACCCAACTAAACTATAACTGCCATGTAGATATGGGATATCCATAATCTCCACACTGAGGGAGGAGGAGGCAGCCAATGCCGCGTCGCCACCCACACCCAACGCCCTCATCTCACCTCCTCCTCCACCCACCCGCCGTTGCCATCAACCCGGGCGATAGAGATGCCCTCGCCTAGGACCCAAATGTCACCGACCCCTACAGTGGTGGGGAAGAAGGAGTGGAGGCGCTGGCGAGGCTAGAGTTGGCGAGGGCGGGAATGAGGTGGTGGAGGAGGGGCGCGGGAGGGGAGGCAGCGGCAGGGAAGGGAGAGAGGAGGCGACAACGAGGCTTTCTCACCTCTGCTCTCTCGTCACCTAGTAGCAATAAAGGTAGCAAGCCCCGCCGCTCCCACTGTCATGCGGCCTCAAGCCCCGCCGCCACATGGTTCCCATTGTCCTATACTGCCGCTAAGCTCGCAGCGCTCCGTCTCGCTCGGCGCTGCTACCATCCACCTGAGAGAGGGGTCTAAAATTTATTTTTATTGTTTTACTCACTGACATGTGGGTCCCATTTAGGTATGTTTCAGTTGAGGTGTGCGATTGAATCAAGTGCATGAGTTTAGGGACGAAATGTAGATTTATTCCTTAAATGGGAAAACATGCGTGGACCAAAAATTCCCGCACACTCGAGTGGGAAGGCCGAAATCCTGCTGGTCCACGATGGCCTCACCAATTGTTTAAGTTCAATTTGGGTCCTCAGTGGACATCGAATTCAAATAACATCTTCGAACTATAATACTAGATACAATACGTTATTCAACTTGCAATGCTAGGATACCCGAGATCTCAGGTCATTATTGTACTCGGTTTCAGATGATATGACAAGCTGATTATAGTCAACTCGGCTGAGTCAGCATGGACCAACAAGAGTCAGGAGGCGAATTCTTACATATTCACTTCTGCAAGCAGCTAGCTTTACAAATAATCTCAAGCACATCTGAGAATGAGATAATCTAAACAATGGCTACGTTACAAGTAGAATCCAAAAATCTTAATAAGTGTCAAGCTTGACTATCTGTTGAAATCTGCAAAGCTTCTATACTACTCCATCTAGCTGTTGAGAGAGAGAGCCTTCAGGCTCGGGCAATCTTCGACGCACGGCGTGGATGGCATGATGCACCCAGGGCACGACATCACGCCGCTCTCCCATGGCGCGGCGGCGAGGCCGGTGAGGTCGTCGCGGCAGATCGGGCAGGTGGTCCCCTTGAACAGCCACCTGGTGATGCACGGCGGGTGGAACGCGTGCCCGCACGGCAGGTTCGCCGGCGGCGTCTTGCACCTCTCGCTGGCCGTCAGGCCGTCCAGGCAGATCCCGCAGGTGTCGCCGGCGCGCGTCTCCAGCCAGACCAGCCCGCGGACGAGCGACACGGGCTCGCTGAACACCAGCTCCACCGCCACCTTCACGCGCGCGGCGAAGCGGTAGTGGCCGCCGGCGAGGCCGTCGTCGTGGTTCCGCCTCACCGCGCGGTGGATCCACGCGGCGGCGTCGTCGTCGGGCATGGGCGTCGCCCAGTTGCTGCGGGAGAGGTCGACGCAGCGGAGCTCCCGCATCCCGGTGAACACGGCCCACGCCATCCGCCGCGTCTCCTCGTAGTCGAGGAAGACGTCGCCGCCGGCGCCGTCCAGCACGTGCTTGCGCTCCGTCTCCAGCGTGAACTTGATGCCGTCGTGGCGCACGGGCTCGCCTCCGCCGCCGAGCCGCCGCGACCAGCACCGCACCTTGACGTCGCAGACGAAGCGCACGTACGAGGGGCCCTCCTCCAGCGGCGCCGTCCCGTGGTGGCCCTCCAGCTGCTTGCTGCTGCTCCGTAAGCGTATTATCGTTTCCATCGCCATGGCCGCCGGCCGCCGGCTGATCTCGTTCGATCAGCAGCTAAGCTTTCTTCCCGCGCGCTGGACGGCTAGCTAGCAACCTGCTCGATGCGAGAGATGAAGAGCACGTTCGGCTAGCTAGCTCATGCATCGCCCTCCTAATATAGGCAGTAGTATTAATTACTGTAATTAGTTTGCTGTCTGAGTCTGATTATCGGACTCGGATGTGCAATCCGACTCGGATGAATCGGGACGAAATTAATCAGAGTCGGAAATCCGTTAGTTAGTCCTCAAATCTCAATCGAAGTTGTCGAGGCAGTCGATCGAGCTCGATCAGGGAAGATAACCTGAAAGTAGCTAGTGGGTTATGGTTTACCTTTCCACGTTGAAAATGAAAATCGCTTCTCACTGTTTATCAAAAACCAATAAAAACTACTCCCTCAATTCCAAAATATAGCAATTTTTAAGTAGATGGAACACATCTTAATACTATACTATGAATCTGGACTAGATGTAGGTAGTAATGATTTTGGAACAAAGCTATACAGATAAACCAATAACCAACGGATTCATGAAAACCGAGCGCTTTTGAAAACCCTATTCGGAACTAATTAAGTCCTCTCCAAACAAAACAAAGAAGTTCAATGGGACATTAGGAGAAAACTATTCTAAACTCTCGAGGGCATATGTCACTTAAATAGTTATGATTTTTTTTTAAAAAAATTTAAGAAAATATATTAATATGCGATATATCTCTCCTCAAACATTCAACTTAAAATTCATATCTACATATTACAACGAAATACCAAATTAAATTGTAATTAGTTAACGTATATTCACGGTTAAAATCGTTTTTTTTCATCATTACCATGGGTAGTAGTTGCAGACGAAAAGGTTAGGGAACGTGGTACTGTTGTTTCACTTCGTTATTAATTTCTTAATATCAATCAACTGAAGAAATAGATGGGGACGAGGAAAAAGGAAAATGTCGATGCCACGAAAGAAGTGCTCACTCGCTGAAACCTTGGCACCATAATTTTTGCTTGATCCATTAAAAAAAACCCATGTTTTAAAAATGAATCCTCGATAAAAGTTATCCCAAAAATTAATAAATTGATCTGCACTATATTACCCATTAGCGCCAACAGATAAGGATACCTAGCTACTATTATCAGTATATATAATTTTAGTGTCATTATGATAAAGGATGTGAACCCATCCCCATTATATAATGTGTTGGCATTGTCCCTCTCACTCCAATGGCTGACCACTGTGGTGATTGAGATCGCGATGAGCCGATGAGGGTTATTGGTACTGAATGTACATGATACTGCACGGACAACTATGTACGTTAACATTGGCCATACTAGAAATATAATTTTTTTAGAAATAGAGAACGTAGACGCTCACAACGCGTGCACACTTATCCCTATGAACGCACAAATGCACACCCTATTTCTATGGGCATCTCTGAAAGACTGTGCCAGCATATCTTGAGATTGATGAAGTCACTATAGGTACACCGTCTACCACTGAAAGAATAATTAACGATAAATACGAGTACCCGTGTCAAATCTAGGATTTGAATCTAGATGGGCTAGTTCTACCACAAAGAACCTAACCTGTTGAAGTACGCTCAATTCGCTAGAAATATATATTTTACTATAGGGTGGGTACGTGGACCCGATATTGGTTAATTACTTTACAAGATATATCGAGTTTAATCATATCGATTCATCTATCACTACTACAGAAACTCTAAAGGGTGCCGGTTGAAAAACCCCCTTGGGTACCGGCAGCCGGGAGGCGACACTGATTTCCCCAGGTCAAATGTGACGGCTCGAAAATCCGCACCTTTGAGGCGCCCATGAGCAAAAAAAAATCGGCTCAATTCATCGAGCCGATGCATTGAGCCGTCAAGCCGATCCAATCTAAAACCCAAATCCTAAAATTTCATCAAGAACAACACATCAACATCAAGAACACATTCATCAAGAACACAGTCACACACATTCATCAAGAATCAAACACATTCATCAAGAACACACATTATCGAGGAGGAGGCTGCCTTCATCACCACCGCCACTGCCGGATGGAGAGGAGGGCGCCGCCAGCACCGCTGCTGCTGCCGAGGATGCCGCCGTCGCCACCTCCCGCCGCCGGGCCATTGTCGCCACCTCCCCCGCCAGAACTGGCGAAGGGGAGGGCACCGCCGCCGGGCTGTCGGACCAACGCCGTGCGCCTCCCCTCCCGCTGCCGACCCACCGACGCCGCATCCACTTCTGCCGCTGACCCGCCGCCACCGCCTCCCCTCCCGCCAGATCTAGCAGAGGGGAGGGCGCCGCTCGCCACTGCCGCCTCTCCTCCCGCCGCCGCTGCCATCGCCTCCCGCCGCCGCAGCCGTCGCCTCCCTCGAAAGCGCCAAGAGAGAGAGAGAGAGAGAAAGGAGAGGGTGAGAGAGAGAGAGTGGTCACGGGTGAGAGGATAAGGTTGCCCCCTCACTCGGCGAGTGGATAAGGCTGTATGTCGGCTCGGCTTGTTTGATAGGGTGTCGGTTTTCTAAAAAAAACCAGCACCTTTAGGGCCCCTTTGAATAACAGGAATGAAAAAACGGAAGAATAGGAAAAACATAGGTGCCGGTTTTAGCACTACCTGCACATATAGTGACGAGACCTATTTAATGTTTTGTAGTAGTGTGTAATAGTAATCATCATATTGTCAATTAATTAACCATTTCAATTTTCTGGCACGTATAGTGGCGAGACCTATTTAATATTTTGTAGTAGTGTGTAATAGTAATCATCATATTGTCAATTAATTAACCATTTCAATTTTTCATCAATCCTCAAACCGAAGAGATAAATGTCCAACCTAGTTGGGCCAACTGTGATATTCTAGGGGCACCATATTGCTGGTAGCATGACGGCGCGAGGACGAGGCGGGAGAAGTCTCGTCGGCACATCGGGCACGTCCTCCCCTCCAGCAGCCACCCGGCGATGCACTGCCCGTGGAACGCGTGGCCGCACGGCAGCCTCACCGGCGTCGTCAGGCCGTCGGCGTCGAGGTCGTCCAGGCAGATCCCGCACGGCTTCCCGGCGCCGCCGCCGGCCGCCACGACGTCGGCGACGAGCGCCTTGGGCTCGCTGAACACGAGCTCCACCTCCACCTCGACGAACACGACGACGCGGTAGTGGCCGACGCGCTTGCCACGGCCGAGGTAGCTCGCCCGCGCGAGGCCGTGGATCCAAGCGGCGACGGCGGCGTCGGGCCTGGGCGTCTCCCAGTTGCCGTCGGAGAGGTCGTAGCGGTCGAGCCCCGGGAGGGCGGCGACCATGGCGGCCCACACCACCCGCCGCGCCGCGTCGCGGTAGAGGAAGACGAAGGGGTCGTCCACCGGGCGCACGTCGCTCTGCATCGTCATGGTGAACTGGCGGATGCCGCCGCCGCCGTGGGGCGCCGCGGGCTGCAGGGGCACGGCGACGCCGCCGCCGCCGAGCCGCCGCGTGGAGTATTTGACGGTGAGGGCGCAGAGGAAGCGCACGTACGAGGGCCCCACTTCCAGCGGGGCCTTCCCGACGTGGCACTCGTCCAGCTTGTTCTGGATTCCCATCAAACGGATCCTTGTCTCCATCGCCATGGCTGCCAGAAGACGAGGAAACCAATACGTACGTACGTACGCGCCACAGCGGGAGATAGCACGTACATATATCGGTGGTGTACTAAGGTTGTTCGTAATTAGAGCGGATTCGGATCGGAAAAAATAATCAGAATCGTCGTTGTACAACATTATTATTGATAAACCTTGACGGAAACAAGAAGTGCAAGTTGAGAAAAAGTTTTTCAACTCAAATTCAAATTCGAGCAAACTTTTGATCTACTGACAACTTCAAAGTTGATTTCAATCATTTTTTTTAGCAAACATGACGAGGACATTACTTCGTCGGAAACGCACATAACTTCACACGTTACAATGATAATTTCAAGTCAAAGTCTAGTTCGGCCCCCGGAGAAAACACTGACTTCAAATGGATCTAGCGCTTTCATGCCAACTCCGATTTAGGTGATCTTGGACTTCATGGAAAGCTTATCTCGCTACCTTTTAAACGCATCTGGTCTCATATTTATATCATTCCAAATCAATGGGAATTGTCAAAACAAGGCAGTGCTGTTGCTGAAACCGAATTTGGGCCTTAGGCCTTGTAATAGACTAGGCCCATATCGGAAGTGTCTCCCTCCACCTCCACGAATTAACACTTAACCCTAGATCTAATTTCCTCTATAATGACTACGTACACTCTCTAGAACAATTGGGCTTTGTTTAGTTGAATTTTGCCGAGTGCCATTCACCTTGTCTCTAGTCCTCGCTCGATTAGTCGGCCAATATAGATTCAGAGCCTAGTAGTTGGTGTGTTGATTTGCCGGGTCGATTAGATCTACCACTTCAATCGCAACTATTCCTCTGTGCTTAATTACCTATTCGCAATATTTAGATTGCATCATATCTTGTTTTTGCAGTGTTCTCTCGTTTGTATTGCAGGGATCATCAACCACGCGTCACGGTTGGTACGACATCGTTTATGATTTGGCGATTGCACGACGTCATGGACTTGTTCTGGTTGGTAGCCACGTCGCAAACGCCGCACTCGATCAAAGCGATAGTTATCCCCTTACTAGAAGATCGGGCCATGAGAGAGAGCGTCATCAGACGAACAAGAGTTGTGCATCGTTAATTCGTTATATATATTAATCAAACTAGGAAGGTAGCCCGCACATTCGCGCGAGCATGTATCTTATATTGTGTTTGAGAAACTAATAAGGAATTAATATGAAATGGATAACACTTGCCACGCTTCAGAAGTACTACTCCACAAATTTTCTTCATCAAAGTTGCTTGATAATTTTTCCAAGCTATTTGTTAACTTCAAACTATATAATATTGAATTCATTCCTAGAAGAAATTATTTGTAATATTTTTCGTTATGTACAAAGAAGTTAACTTAGTATAACTGTAAATTCAAAATAAGTTTTTTTAGTGTTGATTCCCTATTATATATATGTGTAATAAATAGTGTTTTTTTGTTAAAAAAAACCTAGTCAAGATGAGTCCTAAAATTTGAATTTAAGATTAACAAATATAACTTTTAAACCAACTATACACTACTATCTTAATGTAGCTTATATATTGTCACACCCAGAAATTCACGGACCAGAATTTCTAAGCTGAATGTGCATTAAACCCCTGTCCAGGACCAGCCAGGGTACACAAACGACAATTGTTGACATACAGATCCACGTCTTACAAAAATATAAAAGATTACAAATGCAGCGGAAAAAGATAAAAGCGAGCTAAGCCTGAAGACTTGACTCCTGCAGCGGGCGACTCCATTCCACAGGCATCCTTGACGGCAGCGACGAAACCAACCTCTTCGAGACATCTTCAACTGAGAAGGACTTCAACTCTGGTGTGGGGGAAAAGAGAGCAAGACTGAGTACTACCCACTGTACTCAGCAAGTCATACCGGAAGAGGAGGTATGATGCAAGATATATCCAAGGGAGGCTAAAGGTTCTTTTGCATAAAGCCGGTATTTCAAAGCAGTAGTTGAAAGCAGTAAAACAGTTGTAGTAATTAATCCATATTAACCAATCACTGTCCAACGTTACACCACGTTGCAACAGGCCCAAACCACCACCTGAACTAATCAGTTCCAAAAGCTAACTAGGGTGAAACTAATCACGGTGAATCTGGTCGACCGCCCATAACCGCGGGCACGGCTATTCGAATAGTTTTACTCTGATCAGAGGTGTACAACTGTACCCACAAGACACAGCCCCACGACACGTTCCCGTGCGCCGACATGCCACCACGACATACCGGAAAGAGGCCGTGACAGGACCCTTCGCATAACCCCCTCTAACCGATCGCACCACACCTTAGGGTTCGCCCCCGTCCCCAGCAGGCAACGGGCATCCCCCCTTTCGTGCCGCGGTGAATCCGGAAGCCGATCAACCGGACACCCCGGCCGACCCAACTCCATCACGCCCACCCTCGCCTGGGTACGTCGGCTAGAGAAAAGCTACACTACAAGCCCAGCCGTTGCCCACGCTGGCTTGTGGTAAGTACGATAAATTCTTCCAGGGCATCCCGCGAACCGGTCCTTAAATGCCATGGGTGCGACTAGCAAGACCATGCACCCACAGCCCACCATGACGTGTATTTTAATTAACCAACACCATTACGGTGGCACTAAAACAAAGCTATACCAATAATCAAGTCTATGCTTTAATGTGATCCCCCTTTGTGCACTAGTTGAACTAAGCATGGCTAAGCATCTCCTAAACCAACATCTAGTCGTTTTAATACCCACGTTATCAACGGCATAAGGTAAACAATATATGGCTGAATAATAGGACCCATCCCAAATCATATTGTAAAACAATGCAATATTTAATAGAAATGCGAGATATTTGTAAATTGGGTACAATATGATCAATTGTATTGCATGACTTGCCTTGCTCTCGCACTGATGGAACCACAGCAACGTCTTCGAGAAACCGCGAATCGACGAAACGGCCGAAATCTACGCGACGAACAAAGCACGCAAGCAAAACATGCTATAAGACTACTGAAACAGAGAACAAAGCCATTTTTAATGGATTCTACACATTTTTATGAATTTACTGAGACTTGAATGGACTTAATCGAAGCTCGGATGAATTAGTTATGATTTTTAGAAGATTCTCTGTGTTTTTACTATTAAAGAAAAGCCTTAATCAATTTATTGCGCAATATTGCCCCAGGGCTGACGTCAGCAAGGGGTGGGGCGGCGCCGACATGCGGGCCCCACTGGACAGAGGCACAGGAGAGAGGGAGAGGGGGCGGCTGGCAGGCGGGACCCACCGGGCAGCGTCACAAGGGGGGGGAAGCGGCGAGGCGCCCGGTCGGTCCGGCTCGGCTTCAAGCCGGCCAGCCGGTTATGGCGAGGGCGGCGGCGGCAAGCGGCCACCGACGGCGGCGGCCGGCGATGCAGGCGACGGCGCTTCACGGCGAAGCGCATGCGGGGAGCGGCGGCGCGCGCGAGAGGAAGAGAAGGGGAGGGAGTTCTCACCGGGGTTCGGCCGGCGCGGGAGGATACGACGGCAAACGGCGACGGTGAGCGACCGGAGGGCGACGGTGAACGGCGGCCGAGCTCCGGGACACCCTAAGAGAGGAAGTGAGAGAGGTTAGATGGAGAGAAGGTGTCCACGGCGAGCGAGAGCCATGGCCGACGGCGGCAGCTATGGTGGAAGCTCACCGGAGTGCGAGGAGATGCGAGCTCCGGCGATGGAATTGGACGGGAGAACGGCGGACGAGGTGGACCTCGGGATGGCGGACGCGGCGGCGCCGATGGCGGGGTGCGGCGGCGACCCTAGCGGCTGCCAGAGGCGGCCGGAGCGGTGGAGATGGCGGCGGCGGGTGGGTGCACGGTGCTAGGGCGATAGGGAGCTCGGGGGCGGACGGCGAAAGAGGGAAAAAGGTGGAGAGAGGCGCGGTGGTCGGTTATATAGAGGTGGGGAGGCCGGACGTGGCCGGGAGCGGCGGTTCCGCGGCGACGACGTGGAGAGGTGGAGGAGGAGAGAGAGGGGGAGAGGATTCAAATCGAATCCCGTCCGTGCGGACGCGCGCGCGGACGGGAGAGGGCAGGGCGTGGGGCGGCGACGTGGGGACGTGTGGGCGTGGAGTGGGGCGCGGATGCGGAGAAAGCGGCGGCGTGGGCGGCGGTTTCGGCGGCGGATGGTGGCGGCTGCCGGAGGTTAGGGACGACCGACAGGTGGGCCCCACCTGTCGGCGCCCGGGAGGAGAGGGGAGGTGGGATGGACTTCGGGGAGGGGAGGTGAAGCGGGCCGGCGCTGGAGGGAATGGGCCGGGCCCAAGAAAAAGGAAAAAGGAGGGAAAAGAAAAGATAAAAGGAAAAAGGATTTTCCCAGGGATTTATATATTGCACATGCTCATTTTTAATTGGTTAAAATTATTTCCAATGCTCTGAAAATTCCGCTAAAAATCCTGTTAGCGTATTTTGACATGTAGAATCCAAGAAAAAATCCACATGCCGATTCCGATTATTATTTGCATTTATTAATTTAGGGTTTCTCTCTTGCCTCTAAAGAAATAATTTCTTCCAACCATTTATTAATTGAATTTTTGCTAGGGAAAAGAACTTCTGGGCGCGACAAACCTACCCCCCTTAAACGGAATCTCGGCCCCGAGATTCGGAAGAGCTGGCGAAGAGGTGCGGATGGGCGGCCTTTAATTCATCTTCTCTTTCCCAGGTGGCCTCTTCCTCTGAGTGGTGGCTCCACTGAACTTTGCAAAATCTGATTACTTTGTTTCTGGTCCTTCTCTCGCTGGTTTCCAGGATACGAATTGGCTTCTCCACGTAGGTCAAATCTTCTTGGATGTCAATGTGCTCTGAGCTAGCTTGTTCCTCAGGTACCCTCAAACACTTCTTCAGTTGAGACACATGAAACACATCGTGGATACCAACCATATTAGATGGAAGCTCTAGCTGGTAAGCGACTTCACCTCTGCGTTCCAAAATCCTGTATGGTCCCACAAAGCGTGGTGCCAATTTGCTTTTCGTCTGGAACCGGTGTACTCCCCGGAGCGGAGTGACACGAAGGTACACATAATCCCCTGCTTCGAAAGTAAGCTCTCTTCGGCGGTTATCAGCATAACTCTTCTGCCGAGACTGGGCGATTCGCAGTCTTTCCCTGACGGTCCTGACTTTCTCCTCTGCTTCGGTTAACACTTCTGTCCCAAACAGTTGGCGCCCACCTGTTTGATCCCAGAAAAGTGGTGTGCGGCACTTTCGTCCGTACAATGCTTCAAACGGTGCCATTTGCAAACTGGACTGATAGCTGTTGTTGTAAGAGAATTCCGCATACGGTAGACTTTTATCCCAGGCTCCACCAAAGTCAAGTGCACAAGCTCTCAACATATCTTCCAAGATTTGATTTACTCGCTCAGTCTGACCATCTGTTTGCGGATGATAAGCCGTGCTGAAATTCAAACGAGTCCCCAATTCTTCTTGCAGTTTCTGCCAGAACTTTGAAGTGAATTGACTTCCTCGATCAGATACAATCTTCTTAGGTACCCCATGCAAACACATGATTCTTGAAAGATAAAGCTCTGCCAACCTTTTCCCAGTATAGGTAGTGTGTACTGGAATAAAATGAGCAACTTTGGTGAGTCGATCCACGACCACCCAGATTGAATCGTGCCCCGACGATGTCCTGGGCAAACCTGTTATGAAATCCATTCCGATTTCTTCCCATTTCCATTCCGGGATCTGAAGGGGTTGTAGTAGTCCTGCGGGCCTCTGATGTTCTGCTTTGACTCGCTGACAAACATCGCAGAGTGCGACGAATTCGGCTATCTATCTTCTCATGCTGACCCACCAGAATTTCTCTTTGAGGTCCTGGTACATTTTAGTACTGCCGGGATGAATTGAATACTGAGTTTGATGAGCTTCTGTGAGTATGAGATCCTTCAGTTCTTTGTCGTCAGGCACACACAATCTTTCTCCCAACCAGATTGTGCCATGCTCATCCTCATGGAAATCTCGAGCTTTTCCAACCCTCATATTCTTTTTCAGCTCAGCTATTTCAGGATCATTTACTTGAGCTGCTCTGACTTGATCCACGAGCGTAGGCCGTGCCTCTAGGGCAGCTACGTACCCGTGTTCTACGATGCCCAAATTTAGGTGCTCAAGATCTTGCTGCAATTTGTCACACATGCCTTCGGTACATACTGCATTGCAATAGCTCTTTCTGCTCAGAGCATCTGCTACCACATTTGCTTTGCCTGGATGATAGTGTATCCCCATGTCATAATCTTTAATCAACTCCAGCCATCTTCGTTGCCGGAGATTTAAGTCGGGCTGGGTGAAGATATATTTTAAACTCTTGTGGTCAGTGTAGACTTCACAGCGGTTGCCAATAAGATAGTGCCGCCAGATTTTCAGAGCATGAACCACTGCTGCCAACTCAAGATCATGAGTAGGATAATTGCTCTCATGTGGACGCAACTGTCGCGAAGCATATGCGACCACTCTGCCTTCTTGCATCAACACACATCCCAACCCTTGGCGAGATGCATCACAGTAGACCTGGAAGTCTTTCGTCTGATCTGGCAGAATTAGAACTGGTGCTGAGACTAACTTCTTCTTGAGTTCTTCAAAACTTTGGTTGCACTCAGCTGACCACTTGAATTTTTCATCTTTCTTTAGCAACTGTGTCATGGGCCTGGCAATCTTGGAGAAATTTTCGATGAACCGACGGTAATAGCCCGCAAGTCCAAGAAAACTCCGGATCTGAGAAACTGTCTTTGGTGGGGTCCACTTTGTAACTGATTCCACATTTGATGGATCCACTGCCACGCCTTGATCAGAAATGACGTGACCCAGAAATTTGACCTCCGATAACCAGAAGTCACACTTGCTAAACTTGGCATATAACTGGTGCTCCTTCAATTTCTCGAGTACCAGACGAAGATGTTGCTCATGTTCCTCTTCTGATTTTGAATAAATAAGTATGTCGTCAATGAATACCACGACAAACTTGTCAAGAAACTCCATAAACACTTTGTTCATCAAGTTCATGAAGAAAGCCGGTGCATTGGTGAGTCCAAATGACATAACCGTGCACTCAAACAACCCATACCGAGTGATGAAGGCTGTCTTGGGAATATCCTCTTCCCGAATTCTCAACTGATGATAGCCTGATCGCAGGTCTATCTTGGAAAACACCTTAGCTCCTTTTAGCTGATCAAACAGGTCATCAATTCTTGGCAACGGATATTTATTCTTGATTGTGACCTCATTAAGGGCCCGATAATCAACGCACATCCTCTTAGTCTTGTCTTTCTTCTCCACAAAGATAACCGGAGCACCCCAAGGTGAAGTACTCGGTCGAATGTACCCTTTCTGCAGCTGTTCATCAACTTGCTTTTTGACTTCTGCTAGCTCGTTAGCTGCCATTCTGTACGGCCTCTTGTAGATTGGAGCAGTTCCGGGTGCCAGATCAATTCGGAACTCGATTTCTCTCTTCGGTGGCATTGTAGTGAGGTCTTCAGGAAATACCTCAGGATACTCTTGTACTATAGGAATATCCTCCAACTTCCTGGGACTTTTCTCCACTGTTTCTGTCTGACCCTCAATAGCAGCCTGATTCAAACTCGCTACGGACTTCTGCGACACTGGAGAACGGAAGGTGATCTTCTCCGCTTTGTCGTTGGTTAGGGTGATGGTGCGGCTTGCGCAGTCAATCACCCCCTTGTGTCTGGTCAACCAATCTATTCCGAGAATGACATCCAGGTCTTTGGATTCGAGAAGGATGAGGTTGGATAGAAACGGTGATCTTGTGATTTCTATAGTCACCGAGGGGCAATAGTGTGATGTCCTCATGTCATTTCCAGGGGTATGAACCTGCATCGGTATTTTAAGTTCCACTACCGATAATCCATGTGCCCCAGCAAATCTCTTGGAAATGAAAGAGTGCGAGGCACCTGAATCAAAGAGAACTGTTGCTGGATATGAGTTCACTGGAAACGTGCCCAGCACGACCTCTGGTGCCGCCAGTGCCTCCTCTGCAGACGCATGATTGACGCGGGCCTGAATGAACCTGGGTCCAGCGCGATTCAGCTTCGGACACTTGCCAGCAAAGTGGCCGTGCTTGCCACAGTTGAAGCAGGGTCCTAGCTTTCCTACAGCCCCCTTCTTGGGCTGTTCTGACTGAGCTGACACAGCTGGTGAATCTGACTGAGCTGGTGCCATTAGTGGGGGTGGAGTCGAGTTGTGGTTGTGCTGCTTACTGTTGTTGTGACAGCCACCGTTGTAGTCATTGTCGAAGTTACTCGGGTGATAGGGACGGTGCTGACAGACGATCAGGGTGGAAGGCCCACCTAGCTGTCCCGTCATGAAGCGAGGCTTCTGATTGTTCCCCTGAGGAAAGCTGATCTGAGCTGCCTTTCTTTTACGGTCCATTTTGTTGCGTTGCTCTTCCTGACGGATAGCCTTGTCCACAAGCTTCTCAAAATCATCATAGACTCCGGAGATTAGCTGGTTGGTCAACTCATCATCAAGACCAAACAAAAACTTCTCCTGCTTCTCGGCATCGGTGCGCACGTCCTCAGGAGCGTAGCGCGCAAGGCAGTTGAACTCGTGCAGGTACTCTGTAACTGACATGGTTCCTTGCTGGAGCGCACGGAACTCTCTCTTCTGTTGTGCCATAATCCCTTCAGGAATCTGTGCCTTCCTGAAGCTTTGACAAAACTCTGCCCAAGTAACCTCCGTTGCATCTAGACGGGTCACCACGTAGTTATCCCACCAGGCAGAAGCAGGACCTTGCAACTGATGTGTAGCAAAAGCAACCTTCTCTCGGTCGTTGCATTGCAGAAGGTTCAGCTTCTTCTCAACAACACGGAGCCAGTCGTTGGCCTCCATTGGGTTGGTGGTGCTTGAGAAAGTAGGTGGCTGGATGCGGAGAAAGTCTAACAGTTTGGACAGGTGTGATGGTGGAGGAGCAAACCACTGGTTCTGCTGCACCTGTTGCAACACCTGATGGTGATGTTGCTGCATCTGTTGCATCGTCATTGTCATCATTTGAGTGACCGTTGGGTTCCCGAGCGGTGGGGATGAACTGCTGTCAGATGCACCACCGACATGAGCTCCATCGGTCTGCTCTTCGCTGCCCCTGGCGTCGCTGGAGTCACGGGGATCATTCCTTGTCTTCACCATCTGGACGAGGATAGGTAGAAATAAGAGAAAGGAAGAAAACAGATGGCTCGGAAGCTAATCTTTGTTATAAGTTTAAGGGCAATTATCTTAATCTTGATTAAAACACTGAAAAAGAGGCACGCAACTCCTAATAAAGGCAGCCATACCACTGACACATGATATCGACTGCCGACTAACCCACAAGCAACAAACCTAAGCACGGAAACTAGCAAGCAAACAAAACTAAGAAGACGATAAAGCTAAGGGCGGTGACTCTGAAGCTTGGAGCGGCGCTTGCGATCGGAGAATAGGTCTGACATCTAAAGAGGACAGAGGGATAGGAACTAACACATGCTCAAAACCAAATTAAATAAAGCAACAAATGACTCAAGTAACTCGCGGAGCATGATGATTTTTATGCATAGAACATTTTTCATGAACCCGGATAAAGACACTAATGCGACTGACTAAACCATAGCTTAATGCATAAACTAGTTGCATGGAAAATGATGTGCATAAAATTGCCCCATCGAACATAGACACGACCTAATGCATATCACCCGATAAATTCCCAACTGACTGTCAAATAAACTCCAAATAAAATTTTTCTAAAACCCTAGACCGAGCTAATTTTAAGGATCCGATCCGAATGAACGACCAAGATTTTTCCCACAAACCAAAGAGGCAAAACCCCAAATTTTTCCCGAAACAAATCCAAGTGCAAAAAGCATATGCAGATGAAAAGGTTTAAGAGAGCTCTTAGGGTTTCCATTTGGCTTGTCCTACGGTCAAGGTCGGCTCTGATACCAACTTGTCACACCCAGAAATTCACGGACCAGAATTTCTAAGCTGAATGTGCATTAAACCCCTGTCCAGGACCAGCCAGGGTACACAAACGACAATTGTTGACATACAGATCCACGTCTTACAAAAATATAAAAGATTACAAATGCAGCGAAAAAAGATAAAAGCGAGCTAAGCCTGAAGACTTGACTCCTGCAGCGGGCGACTCCATTCCACAGGCATCCTTGACGGCAGCGACGAAACCAACCTCTTCGAGACATCTTCAACTGAGAAGGACTTCAACTCTGGTGTGGAGGAAAAGAGAGCAAGACTGAGTACTACCCACTGTACTCAGCAAGTCATACCGGAAGAGGAGGTATGATGCAAGATATATCCAAGGGAGGCTAAAGGTTCTTTTGCATAAAGCCGGCATTTCAAAGCAGTAGTTGAAAGCAGTAAAACAGTTGTAGTAATTAATCCATATTAACCAATCACTGTCCAACGTTACACCACGTTGCAATAGGCCCAAACCACCACCTGAACTAATCAGTTCCAAAAGCTAACTAGGGTGAAACTAATCACGGTGAATCTGGTCGACCGCCCATAACCGCGGGCACGGCTATTCGAATAGTTTTACTCTGATCAGAGGTGTACAACTGTACCCACAAGACACAGCCCCACGACACGTTCCCGTGCGCCGACATGCCACCACGACATACCGGAAAGAGGCCGTGACAGGACCCTTCGCATAACCCCCTCTAACCGATCGCACCACACCTTAGGGTTCGCCCCCGTCCCCAGCAGGCAACGGGCAGCCCCCCTTTCGTGCCGCGGTGAATCCGGAAGCCGATCAACCGGACACCCCGGCCGACCCAACTCCATCACGCCCACCCTTGCCTGGGTACGTCGGCTAGAGAAAAGCTACACTACAAGCCCAGCCGTTGCCCACGCTGGCTTGTGGTAAGTACGATAAATTCTTCCAGGGCATCCCGCAAACCGGTCCTTAAATGCCATGGGTGCGACTAGCAAGACCATGCACCCACAGCCCACCATGACGTGTATTTTAATTAACCAACACCATTACGGTGGCACTAAAACAAAGCTATACCAATAATCAAGTCTATGCTTTAATGTGATCCCCCTTTGTGCACTAGTTGAACTAAGCATGGCTAAGCATCTCCTAAACCAACATCTAGTCGTTTTAATACCCACGTTATCAACGGCATAAGGTAAACAATATATGGCTGAATAATAGGACCCATCCCAAATCATATTGTAAAACAATGCAATATTTAATAGAAATGCGGGATATTTGTAAATTGGGTACAATATGATCAATTGTATTGCATGACTTGCCTTGCTCTCGCACTGATGGAACCACAGCAACGTCTTCGAGAAACCGCGAATCGACGAAACGGCCGAAATCTACGCGACGAACAAAGCACGCAAGCAAAACATGCTATAAGACTACTGAAACAGAGAACAAAGCCATTTTTAATGGATTCTACACATTTTTATGAATTTACTGAGACTTGAATGGACTTAATCGGAGCTCGGATGAATTAGTTATGATTTTTAGAAGATTCTCTGTGTTTTTACTATTAAAGAAAAGCCTTAATCAATTTATTGCGCAATATTGCCCCAGGGCTTACGTCAGCAAGGGGTGGGGCGGCGCCGACATGCGGGCCCCACTGGACAGAGGCACAGGAGAGAGGGAGAGGGGGCGGCTGGCAGGCGGGACCCACCGGGCAGCGTCACAAGGGGGGGGAAGCGGCGAGGCGCCCGGTCGGTCCGGCTCGGCTTCAAGCTGGCCGGCCGGTTATGGCGAGGGCGGCGGCGGCAAGCGGCCACCGACGGCGGCGGCCGGCGATGCAGGCGACGGCGCTTCACGGCGAAGCGCATGCGGGGAGCGGCGGCGCGCGCGAGAGGAAGAGAAGGGGAGGGAGTTCTCACCGGGGTTCGGCCGGCGCGGGAGGATACGACGGCAAACGGCGACGGTGAGCGACCGGAGGGCGACGGTGAACGGCGGCCGAGCTCCGGGACACCCTAAGAGAGGAAGTGAGAGAGGTTAGATGGAGAGAAGGTGTCCACGGCGAGCGAGAGCCATGGCCGACGGCGGCAGCTATGGTGGAAGCTCACCGGAGTGCGAGGAGATGCGAGCTCCGGCGATGGAATTGGACGGGAGAACGGCGGACGAGGTGGACCTCGGGATGGCGGACGCGGCGGCGCCGATGGCGGGGTGCGGCGGCGACCCTAGCGGCTGCCAGAGGCGGCCGGAGCGGTGGAGATGGCGGCGGCGGGTGGGTGCACGGTGCTAGGGCGATAGGGAGCTCGGGGGCGGACGGCGAAAGAGGGAAAAAGGTGGAGAGAGGCGCGGTGGTCGGTTATATAGAGGTGGGGAGGCCGGACGTGGCCGGGAGCGGCGGTTCCGCGGCGACGACGTGGAGAGGTGGAGGAGGAGAGAGAGGGGGAGAGGATTCAAATCGAATCCCGTCCGTGCGGACGCGCGCGCGGACGGGAGAGGGCAGGGCGTGGGGCGGCGACGTGGGGACGTGTGGGCGCGGAGTGGGGCGCGGATGCGGAGAAAGCGGCGGCGTGGGCGGCGGTTTCGGCGGCGGATGGTGGCGGCTGCCGGAGGTTAGGGACGACCGACAGGTGGGCCCCACCTGTCGGTGCCCGGGAGGAGAGGGGAGGTGGGATGGACTTCGGGGAGGGGAGGTGAAGCGGGCCGGCGCTGGAGGGAATGGGCCGGGCCCAAGAAAAAGGAAAAAGGAGGGAAAAGAAAAGATAAAAGGAAAAAGGATTTTCCCAGGGATTTATATATTGCACATGCTCATTTTTAATTGGTTAAAATTATTTCCAATGCTCTGAAAATTCCGCTAAAAATCCTGTTAGCGTATTTTGACATGTAGAATCCAAGAAAAAATCCACATGCCGATTCCGATTATTATTTGCATTTATTAATTTAGGGTTTCTCTCTTGCCTCTAAAGAAATAATTTCTTCCAACCATTTATTAATTGAATTTTTGCTTGGGAAAAGAACTTCTGGGCGCGACATATATCGAATACTATGTGGAGAAACTCAACTGCTACTGATCTCCAACGTGTGAGCCCCTTTGTATTTGGCCATGGTTTGCTTTTCATGCTTGCTTGCTTGTGTTATTAGCAACTTATCTACCGTGCTAGGCTCCGAGCGTTTCATTTGTTTCATCTTATTTCCCCAGTTACCTCACCCTCACACATAGTCTGATAGTCTTGCCCTATTGGACACTCCAGGAGATCTTGCGATATAAATCAAAGAGCAATTGCTCGCAAGATTGTCGAAACTAGATTTCGTCAATACTAAAAAGAGTGGCGAATAAGCTATGAAAGTGGATGGGTTATGAGACAAATGATTTATACAGATTTAGGCCTTCTCGATGAGAAGTAATACCCTACTTCTGTCCAAGGAAATATTCCGCCGATTATAGTATTGAATTGACGATCTGGGATATGATTCTGCCCTCAAGGGACTCCCAATCCCTCCTTACATAGGTGAAGGAGTCGGGATTACAGAATAAAGACTTTATCCCTTACGGTCTAAGTGATACTTTACAATTGTAATCAACTAAGACTACGAGATACTTTCTTGACATACAAGTTAACAAATTACCGGAGTCCTTATCTTTACATATTTTGTTACTATGAGTTACCCCCGATATCTAGTCAGGTAACGTAGTACCCATAATCTACATAGTAGCCCCTGAGACCTTCACAGATGACGAGACAACCTACTCCTGAGTGGTAATGATCTTCTCCCGAGTGATTTCATGAAGAATCCGAGTACTTGAATCATCCTCACCACAACTCCCGAGTACCTCAATCATCTCAAGTTGTGAAGGGATAAAAAAGAAAAAAAATCTAGGTGCATTGACTAGATGCACCTAATTAGGTGTAGCCCCCAACTATGTGATTAGTTGAACAAACTATATATACATTCAAGGAAAAAATAACCAACCGTGTGGTTTATAAAAAAATATATATAGTCACCAAAATGACTGATTCAATTATAAAACATATATATGTGGCTTAAATCTTCAGAAATAATAATAATTTATAGGATATACCAACTGCTTTTGATATAAAAAAAACATTTAGCCTAAGCGTAAATGCTGATTTTAACGACTCACTTACGTGATAACAACATTTGATATAGTAATCGAAATGTTTGTAACGAACCCCACAGCTTTTGCAGCTTATAAAGAAGCCCACAAAATAAGCATAAAAATGCTATAAACTACAGGGTACCTTTTAAATTGCATCGTAGCAATTCCCTAAGGAATTAACTAACTGTGGTATAAAATGATTTGTAACGGTATTAGGTATTTGATCATGTGCAAATTACCAAAACAAAGTTTGCTGAAGTCCCAAAGGAACGTTCCAACCGCACCAAAGGATGAAAACACTGTTTTTTTTTTAAGTCCATGAAGCTTTTTTTTTTCTTTTTAATTTTCCGGGATGGGTAGGTATAAGAAAAGAGTGGGAAGCTGATGAAAAGACCTTTCAATAAAAAATGCCTACAATTTTCAAATCATTCAGATTCTTTCGGTAATAAACACAGATCAATATAACAGTAGCGACATTCAGGTATGTTCAGAGTATTAAGATATGATGGGAATCACAACGACTGAGAACTCTTTGGACGCACTATTTCAAATAAAGCAACGGGAAATATCCAAGCTCTATGTTTGTTCTCTCCTCTCCGTCTCCCTTTCTTCAGTACGGCCCATGAAAAGAAAAGGCAATGGGCCTAGCAAAGTGGACAGAAAAGTCTCCGAGAGCAAACAACCCGCACAACAAAAAAACAAAAAAAAAAAAAAAAAAAAAAAAAAAAACGGAAAGGGAAAGAAATCAATAAGGGAAAGAAGACCGGGCCGACAACGTTCGCTGGAACAGAAGTTGGCGAATGTTCGCCAGGTAGCCATTTCGCCACCCCTCCCTTCCCCCACGTTGGCTGCGTTGCACGGGGAGAAGCGCGCGTCTAGGCGCGAATTAGCATTTTGTAATCTGCTTGTCACGTTAACGATTTATGTCGTAGTGCTTATTTTATACTCCCTCTGTTTCGAAATGTTTGACGCCGTTGACTTTTTGACACATGTTTGACCGTTTGTCTTATTTAAAAATTTTAAGTAATTATTAATTATTTTCCTATTATTTGATTCATTGTTAAATATATTTTTATGTAGGCATATAATTTACATATTTCACAAAAGTTTTTAAATAAGACGAATAGTCAAATATGTGCTAAAAAGTCAACGGTGTCAAACATTTCGAAATGGAGGGAGTAGTTTCAGAGTCGGTGGGACAATGCAAGACAAAACAAGTAGAAAAAACTTCTCCTACGGGAAACACAATGAACCAAATTCGTTGTGATTTCAAGATTACCATTGCCGTAGTTCTCATTTCTGAAGTAAGTAACTCCAATAAATTGTACCGCGTTTTCGATATATAAAAGCAGGGCAGTATGGCGGTATGGCCTTTTCTCTATGAAAAATAAATTGTACCAGAATACCCTCAAAATATGAACTCAGTGTCGAATAGAATTTTTCTTCGATCAACCACTAAAAATGTCCTTGAAATGCCCAAACGATCCCAACAAGAGCAAAACAAAGATCCTTGATTGCAAACCAAACAATAAAAACTTCCATTGTTTTCTAGAGGAAACAAAGAACATCACATAATCATTTAATCATCCAGCTTCGGGCCAGGAATATTCTTCTATCATCTCAAAAACTGCTTGCAACAGGAGACCTTAGTTAGTACTGTTCCAATGAAAGCTGACTTGTCATCCAATGCCGAATGCACTGGTCCTCTGTGTTACTTGAGTATCCAGAGGATAAGGTCACCTGACATGGATAATGCCAAATGTAGGCATGATTAATCTCATCAACAGCAACTTACATGTTATTTAGATTGTGAACTGGCTATCGACAACCTGGGGCTGTAATGGTCACTTCATTCACACTGCACAGCTCAAGATCAATAGCTGACGACGCCTCTCCGTTTCTGACCCTTACGTTGAAGTATGCTGGGTGCTTGGGCACAGGCAGACTCACCCCTTCACTGCTTAGCATTGCCACGACATCTGACATGGTAGGTCGATCAGCCGCATTCTCCTGTACACATAGCAATGCGATGTTGACGCATTTCATCATCAGTGGTGCTTCTACTAGGCAATCGGTTAACAGGACCACATCTATGAGTTTGAGCCATCTTCCCTCTGTCCATAGCTGCCAGGCCTGTAAAAATGCACGGTCAGAACTTACCCACGAAGTGATGCTAGCTAGCTAGTATATAAACATGCATAAGAGCACTTACATATCCTAGAAGATTTAGGAAGTCACCATACTGGTGGAAGCCAGGATTTCTTTTCCCACTTACGATCTCGAGGGTCAGAACACCGAAACTGAACACATCGGATTTGACCGAGAAGAGACCCTCAGAAGCATACTCAGGAGCCATGTAACCGCTGAAAAAACAAATCATAATCAGTGCTGGTACAAAATCTTTAAATTTTTGGATGTTAACTCATGTTAATGATATAGTCAAGTAATATGTGCTTACTATGTACCCGCCACCCTTTTTGTGTTTCCTTCAATATCATTAGAGCTGAATATTTTAGCTAGCCCAAAATCTGAAATTTTAGGATTCATATTATGATCCAAGAGAACATTACTTGCTTTCAGATCTCTATGTGTGACGCGCAAACGGGAGTGCTTGTGTAGGTACAGGAGTCCTTGTGCTATCCCTTCAATTATTGCCAGTCGTTTGTTCCAATCTAGCAAAGCTCTTTGATTTGGCTCATCTGCACATACGTGATACGTCATATAAGGTTTGCCCGAACAGCCTAACTGAAGATACGCTTCACCAATGTTTCTTACTTGAACCAAATAATCCAAAAGATGTAATTATACCAAGTATAGCAAACAACATAATATCAGTGAGGCTTTAGATACCAAATATGAAGAAGTCTAGGCTTTTTGTTTGGTAGATATTCATACACCAATATCTTCTCTTCTCCTTTACTGCAGCAACCCAGGAGTCTAACTAAATTGGAGTGCTGGAGTTTGGCTATAAGTTGAATTTCATTTCTGAACTCCACAAAACCTTGACCAGAATGTGAATCAAGCCTCTTAACAGCAATCTCTAATCTGTCAAGTTTACCCTGAAAATTTAAGGCGTTGATCAGTAAATACTGGGATTAATCTAAATTATGAGCAACGACTTGATTGTGTGGCATGTTAGGCCATTCTTAGAACTGATCAGTATTCACTATTCATGCGAAGTATAGTTAACCTTGTATATTGTACCAAAGCCACCTTCACCAATTTTGTTTTCTCGAGAGAAGTTATTGGTTGCACGTATTATGCATGCAAAGTCAAACAACAACTCCGAGCTCTGTCCTTGTATGGGCCAGGCTAGTGCTTCCTCTTCATACAAGTATGTAGAAGTTTTTTCTTGCAGGGAAGCTTTTCCTGAGTTGAGAATTGTTGTCATGTTCAGTTAGAGCCAGTAAAGCATTCATATACCTATTACTGGAATTGAAATTTGTGACCAACAAATTGCACAAAATAGCATTTCAACACCTAACCTATTTTATTCCTTCTGATGATCCATCCGAAGCCAAGGATGACGCAGAAGAGAAGTACACCCATCACGGGAAACACTATGCTTACAGCCAAACCACTGAGCTTTCTCTTGCTTCTATTGCCTAAAAATGGTAGTTGTTAAATATACACATTCATGGATGAACAAGGCACTAATAAAAGTCTCTACTTCAGATAGATGAGGTACATTGACATACCATCTGCAGATGTTGAATTCGTTGATGGCCCCATAATTCGCATGGGCTCCCCGTTGTAGAATATGCTTGTTTCGAACCTTATCAAACAACGCACCCCAATAATCCTTCCCCCTCTCCTCCCATCAAACCACTTCAGAGACTCCTGAATAGTACCCTGAAGACACTTGAAGCAACTTTCTGAAGAAAGGTCTGGTGTGCACTGCGTCAGGGAATAGATTGTCGGAAAGGCTCCACCGATGTCCATCTTCGCGGTGGCAAATCGCTTTTTGGTGCTGTACGCTGCCCACTTTGCTGTTTCACGAAGTAGTGTATACACGGTGCCAGTGACAAAGGAAATACTCTCGGCGTTGTTGGGTCCCACCCAGGGAACACTGGCTCGGTAATGTTGTTTATGTTCCATGCTGCAGTCTCTGGGATATTACTGGCAGCAGAGACAAAGTCCTGCTCGGAGAACCAAAGCTGGCATGTGTCCCTGTATACAGTCACTTCCTTACTGCGGCCACACCACTGCTGTACGTCGTCCACAGATGTTGAGGAGAGGCACGCAGCGCAGTCCGCACCCGTGACGTCCCCTCGGCAGAGCGTGAGGCCGTAGACGGTGTCTGGGGCGGCGCCAATGGAGCCAGCGGAGAAGCCACCGGACGCCGAGGCGTTCGCCACGATTGCAGCGACCAGACTAGCAAAAGGTTGGCCTCAAACGTGCTGTTCGGTTGGTAGGTCCGTCGTGCGGCCGTCGAGTTGCAGAACCTGGATATGGGGTTCAGAACTGGCACTGTGCCACTCGCTCCCCCGGTCGCCGATGCTGAGGGGGCAAAGATCAAGAGCAAGATGAGGAGATACAACATAGTAGTTTGGTGGTGGTTGGGCAGTGGGCACAAGCATGAATCACAAGTGGAGAGTTTGTTGAGATGCCTCAGAAAGGAAGAAGAAAAGTTAGTATTTTCGTAAAACTCTTGAAAGAATTCTCATCAAATGGGCGTGTGCTTGGCTTAAGCCAAGGAGTCATAGGGCCTGATTGGGGGAGCTTCTAGCTGCTGCAGCTTCTTCCAGAATTAGAAGCTCCCCCCAAACAGTCCAGCTGCTGCAGCTTCTTCCAGAATCAGAAGCTCCCCCCAAACAGTCCAGCTTTTGGTTCAGATTCTGAGAGAAGCTATAGTTGTAGAATCAAGAAAATAAACTAGAAGCAGAAACTGGAAAACCTAGCTTTTCCAGATTCTCGTAAGCTGGCTTTCAACCGGCTGCTTTTCAGAATTTTAAGCTCCCTCAAACTGACCCATAGTGCGGATACAGTAGTTCAGTAGATTGTGCCAAAAGGTAATGGAAGGGAACGTTTTGTTCATCTCTTACCTGATTCTTGCGCGCGTCAGTCCACCCACCGTGGTGTGGGTGAGGTCAAAATCAACACTGATTCCGCGACAGGAATTCGTCGTCAGATAGCAGGCATGTAGCAGACCAGCCGACCAGATTATTATCATCCTCCTGGTAGATCTGGGTAACAAGAACAAGAGAGTTCGAGTGGATGGCTAGCTAGACCTGAAAAATCACTGCTTCTATTAGTGGGACTTGGACTGGATCTGGGAATTGGGATTAGATTATAATACCTTGAGAAGACATGCATATTCGCTCGACAGGGTGTGTGTGACTCTGTGACGGCGGCAAGCCGGCACTGCCCACCGGAGCGCGCGGACGGCGGACTGACCGCCGTGGCATCGCCATCGCGGGAGCCGGGAGTGCCGCTCGTGGCTGCCGGTCGGGCAGTCCTCGCTTGCTGTTGCAGCGGACTGACCATTCGCTTTGCTCTTGGCCCACGCGGCAGTCGGAGCCGTGTTCGTCGCCACGTGGTTGCTTTCCGTGTTCGTCACCGTGTTCGATGGAGGACTTCCCCATCTGAAAATTCAGGTCAGGATCCTGTGTAGTTGCCACTTAAACATTTGTATGTGCATCGTATGATCTTGGTCCGGTTTAGTTTCCCTGTCAAAATTTTTTACCTTGTCACATTGAATGTTTCTATAAATGTATAGAGTTAATTGCACATATTACACAGATTACGTGTAAATTACGTGCAAATTACGAAACGAATCTTTTAAGCCTAATTACTCCATGATCTGACTATATATTGCTACAGTAAATATTTACTAATGATGGATTAATTAGGCTTAATAAATTCGTCTCACAGTTTACAGACGGATTCTGTAATTTGTTTTTGTTATTAGTTTACGTCAAATGTGTGTCCGTATATTCGATGTGACACACTAAAACTTTACACCACTAGATCTAAACACATCCCTAGAATGAATGAAAGATTATGATTCGTAGTTGGATAAATAAGATGTCAAGATGCCATATGCAGTTGCTATCGTGCGGTCATAATAGCAATGTACTTGATCTAAGTATCTAAATACTATTTTCGAGTATCTGGCTACGATATTTTGCTCCAAGATAATAGTATCGTATAGAGAAATGAGATTTTGCATACCATTTATAATGTTTAGCCTCACTTATTTATATTAATCGACAACAGAAAAGAGGTTCAATTGAGAATAGATAGCAAGATAGAAGGAAGGGATACTCTGAGACGGGTATTGAAAGAAAGCAGGAAATAGAGCGGGTAGCCAGATACGAGGTAGGGCATAGCAAGCGACGAAATGCTTCAAAGCTATTTATAAAGCGTAGGCTGAAACCGGTAAATTAAGGGGCCTAGACCTCGGGCTTAAGAACTACTCCATCCGTCCCAAATATAAGCATTTTTATCTATGACTCTGGAAAACTGTGTGTCTAGATTTGTAGCCAAAAATTGTTATATTTTGGGATAGAGGTAGTATATACTATAACTAGTTTTTTATAGAAAACCCAAGAATACTACTAACTAAGATCATCTCCAGCAATAGCCCCCATTTTAAAGCCCTCAAAGGGTAAATAAGGTGTGCCCTCATTTCCTTAGGACCCTAAAAATGCCTCCTAACTCTAGCAACAACTCTCATTTCTTAGCTCATATTCCTTTTTCTCTTTTATGTCAACGTACACTTTATATTTACACCTAGTTTAGTATCACAATAATACAAACATGAATATTTTTAACACATAGAAATACCATATTCAAATTAATATTTTCAAATACCACAGTATAAATTCAAATTCAAAATTTTCAAACACGGGGAAGCATTGAGGAAATGCAGAAACACAGTAATTTTGAGTGGAGGTGTCATATTTATATTATCATTATCATCATCAGAATCCACAGAGAAAAAAATGCAGCCCAATGACGCAAAATTCATTCTACGATCAATATTCAGCAATAGCAATGCCCTTTGTTTTGTTCTCTGCCTGACACAAGGTACTACCAACCAAAAGCAAAGTATAGAGCAGAGCACATATATCAGCTAGCAGCCTAGCAATGCAAACAACTTGCATCAGAGCACATACATTCAGAAAAAATCTTTACTTACAGAATGTTCAGAAAAGTGCAGAATGTTCAGAAAATCAACCACGTTCTTTTCTAATTGCATTCAGATAAACGGACGCTTGCAGGATGTTCAGAACTATATATAGATTTGGGAGTAAACAATGTTCAAATGTCCTACACTTTTCTATCTGCAACACGTACATACGGAGCATATGTGCGAGCAAATTAGAGTTTCGATGTCAGGGCAGCCTGCGGGGGGAGGAGATGCATGCGCGCGAAGCAAAAGTTCCTCCCGCACTGAAGAAACGTCGATGGGGGCTGTGCCCGGAGCCCTTAGGAATAAGGACTGTGGGATGAGATCTGGTGGCCTTCTGAAAGTTCAAGTGCCATTGATTTGGTTTTGATGATTAATAACAAATCCAATTATGTGAGACTAATGTTTTTATAAGCATTTCTTTGCCTAGTCTCATGTGGATATGAAAGTGGAGTATTTGTGGACCTAAATCACAAGGATGAAATGCATGGAGATCAAGCTATATGTATCACTCTTTCTCTTCATGTACATATTGATATGTTCGTATATAATATTTCCACGTGATTGGCATATGCATGTGAGACTAATATTTTGTTTGAGTATTATCTCTTATTTAGTCTATTTACATTGAGAACGTGGAGACGATTAAGGTATGTTTTTATTTTAATATCTATATTTGAGAAATGCCTTCTATTCTTGTATAGGATAAGCTCTCAATGTTTAATATCTTGTTATGCATACTCTTGCTTCACACTAATATTTTGTATGCATACATTTAGGGGGAGCAAATCCTATACTTTAGTTATGCATGTAATCGATCCAAGTTATTCACCTTCATTTAATTGGGATCTTTACATTTGAACATATATTTGAGTATATGACAATTGTGGTGTTGATTAATACTCATCATTTATTCATATCCTTTTATACATGCGATCGGTTGGTCAACATGTGGAGGTTGACAACCGGATCATTGGGACTAATAGTTTTATTGAGTTGAATAAAAGAAATAGGTCCCAAGGATTACAAAGGTATTGATGCTCAAGTGATATCATTACACCTAACAATACCAAGAATGACAAAGTGAAGATATTGAAGATGTGTGATACGAAGTGGCTATTATGGCAAGATGGTGAAGGGCAAGCGATGCTCGGTCGCGATGAACCATGCGGCGGTGAAGGGCAAGCAAGGGGCTTGGCGCCGAAGAACCAAATCCGGTAGTGAAGGGCAAGTGACGGCTTTGTCATGATGGACCGTGAGAGACCATTTGAAGCTACAAGTAACCGCATCAATCATTTAAAGAATATATGGTAAAACGGTATCGGCATTGGCGTCCCTCAAGACAATGAAAGAAAGATAAAAAAAAGGCATTCCTAATGGTATAATTATCTTCTTATTTATATTTGAGTTTAGGAATATCGTACTATTAAGAGGGATGCAACGTCGAGGTGTTTGTGTATGTCTCGGTGCTCAAAGTGACCTATCATAGTGCTACCTTGAGAGAAACCCAAGCTTTAACCTATCCTTTGAGTGGTTTTAGACCTTGTTTTTGGTTGAGTTGGGTAGTCCTCTGAGCGAGCTTTCCATAAGTCCAAGTTCATCAAAAACGGACTCCCGAGCGAAAAGTTATAGCCGTTTTAGTCTGTGCTTTTCGGAAAGTCCGAAAAATTACCGGAAACTCCGAAAATTTTCGGAGTTGTCCAAAAAACAGCTACGAATCTGAGATTTGCTTCTGTAAGTTTTCGGACTTGTCAGAAAATGCTTTTCGGAAACTCCGAAAATTACAGTCTTGGCCTCCAACGGCTAGTTTTTGAAGGGCTCGGGTATATAAACTCCTCCACCCCTCCTTTGAGTGGCTGCTGCTCTTGGGGAGTATTAGACACATCCAAAGCCAAATAGCCCTCCCCATTTCCCTACCTTTGTGGTGTCTCTTTGTGAGGGGGATTTGAGAAGGGGAGAGAGTTGGATTGAGTGATTGAGGAATTGAGAGCTAGTGAGCTTCACTCCATCCTTTGTGGTGCCTCTTTGTGAGAGGGATTTGAGAAGTGGAAAGAGTTAGATTGAGTGATTGAGAAGTTGAGAGGTAGTGAGCTTCACTCCACACTTTGAGCACTCGAGTTCATAGCAAGCAAATCTTCGATTGTGTTTGTTACTCTTGGGGACTAAGGTCTCCCAGACGGTTAGGCGTCGCCGGTGAGCACCCAAGGTTGTGGTGTGCCACGGAAAGTTTGTGAAGGCTTTGATTTCGCCTCCGCAAGGGAAGAAATCAAGAGTGAAACCAAGGAGTGCATTTGTGCAACTCGTGAGGAAAGGGTCGAAATAGGCCCGGCCCTTGTGGCTTCTCAACGGAGACGTAGGATCCGTAGATCTGAACTCCGGGAAACAAATCACGCGTCTCCTCTCTTGGTTTGCCCATTTGTGCATTCTCTCATATTATGCTTGAGCTTGTTTTTACCCGATCTACTTGCATGCTTAATTGATTTAGTTGGTGACCTTATATCTTGTTTAGATACCTTATTTGTCACCTTTTGATTCATATATATTTTGTTTATTTGAGCTACAAGTTCATAGCTGGTGTTTTATTACATTATCCGTCGAACTTTTCGGTTGAGACCAGAACTTCCAATCTCATATCGGAAGTTCCTATTTGAACCGAAAGTTCTCATCGTTCTAATATGCTATGAAGTTGTAATACATTTTAGGAACGCCTATTCACCCCCCGTCTAGGCGACATTAAGGTCCTTTCACCTTTTTATTCTAGAGGCTTGAGTAGGGGTTCTACTGGACCTAGATTTTTCCTCTTACCTCCTAAAAGTTATTTGAGAGCTGTGTTTAGGGTCTCTGCTGGAGATGCTCTAACCCCAATCATTCAAAAACAACTTATCGGGTTGGGCAACCAACACGTGAAATCGATGCCGGGCCACACTTCCTTCAATTAATTGTTTAGGTTTACCTTGGCAGATATTTTTTTTCCGCGGAGCTATTCCAAACATACCACACATTTCCATTTGTTTATTCTCATTCTTACTTCTTAAAATAGTTTTTCTTTTGAAACATTTTGCGACATGTTTAAGCATGAAAAATTCGCTTGGGGTAAGCTCGTAATTCCTACGAGGTGGAGATAATGGAGTCGATCCATGGATTTTTCTTCCTTTTGCCACATTTCGCTTAAAGGGTTGAAGGGAGATAGTGCATCTCTTATAGTGTGACGACGGTGTGTACAAGGCTCGAGAACGGATTCACGGCCATATGGCTGACCAGACTGGAAATGGTTGCTAATACGCCGTAGGCTGAGGAGAAAAAGGAAAGAGCCTGACTTATTCTGAGGAGAGAGTGGAGCCTATCGAAGCACTCTTGATAGTAAGTGAAAGGACCGTGATGTCGCCTAAGAGAGAGGGGGTGAATAGGCATTCCTAAAAATTATCACACCTTCATAGTAGCATATTAGAACGATGGGAACTTTTGGTCAAATTGGAACTTCTGGTAATCTTAACCCATATCAAGTATGAGAACCACCTCTCACAATTTTAATTTTCATATCTCACATGAGAAACTAGACAAAGGAGAGTTTAAAAAATGTTAGTCTCATATAATTAAATTTATCATTAATCATCAAAATAAAATTAATGGCACTTGACTTTCAGTAAGATCCTTGACTCGGAAAGACCATAAGGCCCATTCTCGACGTCCATTCTTCTATGATCACATCGATGCCATATTTCGAATCTTTCTTTGCTTGTTGGACTCCTACCCTCTGAAACTCTCCTTTCATGATTCTTATCGGAACTTAG
The DNA here is from genome assembly GCF_034140825.1 of Oryza sativa Japonica Group. Taxonomy (NCBI): domain Eukaryota; kingdom Viridiplantae; phylum Streptophyta; class Magnoliopsida; order Poales; family Poaceae; genus Oryza; species Oryza sativa. Next base: position 20,031,793 of record NC_089035.1, read on the forward strand.
GGCCTCTTAAGATTACTTTCAAAATCAACCTTACCGAAATTTTTGGTAAGTTGGTAGAATTGCCAAATTTTGGTTGGATGGAATAAATATATTGGGAGGGAACTATGCATCGGGCGCCTGATACGCGCGCGAAAAAAATTGGGCGCCCACGTATCGCTCCCTGCAGGCTGCGGCCTACTACTCCTATGCATTTTGGTAGCGCATATGCTGCATGCATAGGAATATCCTCTCTCCTCTTCATAACATTAAATATTTTTTTCTTCTAAATTATCTGTCCGATCTATGATCTAATTACACAGTTGCATTTCTTATAATTAAATCTTTATAACAAGATCTCACATGCTTATATTTTTTTTTAAAAAAATATAAGTTGCTTCATCACTTATTAAAAAATGTTTCATTACTTGGTCATTATATGTTTAAGTTCACTATATAGCATGTTTCAGAGAGATGCGACATTAAGAAAATATTAACTGCAACACTAACGACCACTACATGAAACATTAAGTATGAATGAGTGAAACATAAGAAAACTCATGCGAAACATACTATATATTTACATATATATTTAATTATCTTAAAACATTCTTATATCATGCATAAATTATAACGTAAAACATGATAAAATATTTAGTAAAATATCTAGAAAAACAACACCGTACAAACATGTGCAAATGTCCTAGTGAAACATGTTGGTATTTCTTACGACCACAGATAAATCCGCAAGCGCACGGAATACCGCTGTAGCACTTCACCTTCGGGTGACCCCAACAAGATATCAAACTCAGGGAACATGTGTAATCTACCTAAGGCTAAGACTATCTAAGGACAACAACTGTAGGTAAGCAGGCTAGGCTAGAGAGGACTTTCTATGAGTTTTAATTATCTAAGCTAAGCAAAGGTAATTTCCTATATGTTGCTTCGGGCACCGACCCCTGCTGGTCTGCCAACGTGGTTCCAGCTATAGCTCTATGATGTATCCGAACATGGAGGATTACTGGGACGGGATTCAGGGCTGTCACCACCTGCCGCCTACCTCTGACAAATCCGTGAGATACACAACAAACAAAGGTAATCTCTAACCTAGACATCACACCTAAGTTAGTAATTACTACTCTAATACTTGCGCAGGAACTTTCTTCTTTATCCGGAGTCCTAGTACTAGAGCAGTTAGTACGAATACTAAACAATAAACCCGCAAACATGGAAATATATCTTACTTAGATTAAATAACAAAAGAAAGGATCACGAATGCTTACTTTATAGAAGAAGTTCTTCGAGCCTGGAGCAGAGTGTACCGACAGCTCCGGTACTCCTCCAGAATTCCTCCTAAGAAGCTACACTCATCAAAATAGAAGTCGGATGAGCGCCAAACTTCCGGGCACTCATCCAGAGCTTCCCCTCACTCTCTACCTTATTCTAATGTACAAAAGATACAATAGAGCCTCTTGTAATTCAGCTCAAGTTGTGTATTGGAAATGAGAGTGAGCTCCTCCTTTTATAGGCAGGTCTGACGGTTACTGCCTATGCGAAATGACCAAACTACACGGACATTCTTGACGGCCTTTCTTTTTGAGCGGCGCTGTGTTTCCATCTGTATGGACATTGCAACATGAAACGTTAAGCGGGACTGATATCGTACACGGATTAGTTCGTAGGACTACTGCTCGACTTACTGCTTGCTCAATAGGGATGTATTCTGGGTCATCTTCAATACTGGGCGCTTGCGTAATCTGTATCTCAAACAGATCATTCGGTATCTGCCACGTGCCTTTGCTAGACGCCTCTTGTGTCGGTTCAGTCGCGATCGGTTCCTCGGAGGGAGCTTTCTCGTTTAGAATATGTGTCGAATATACTAGTCCTATTTGGTAACAGTTGGACTTGGAGTTGTAATAGGTGGTAGGGGGTCGAGTTAGAGTTGGTCTCTGTAATCCAGCATCTCTCTTAAATAGAGAGGGGGGCACCACAATGTAACGATGGTGACTTCAATGTAGCGTAGACACGCAGGGAGAGGATGGCAACGTGGCCATGGACTCGTAGTGGCTAGGTAATATATTGGTTGGGGAGGAGCGCCCATAATCAGAACCCCAGAAATATAGGCTTGGGCTGAACCTTGTTAGCAAATATCATGTGTTCGTATGTCGTCATCTGGCATGTCTTAGGTGATCTATGACTGAAAAGATCGAGAAGGTTAGTCGTTGTTCTACTATATCAACTAACTTTTATAACTTGTTTCAATAACAAGAACACTACGGTCATCAGCATCGGTTCTAATATCAAGCAACATCATCAACCCAACAAGCCTACGGACTATTTTATTCATCAACCTTATACAAAGAATTAAAAGCCAATTAAACAACCAGATACTCAAGTTATAACATAATAGACGCATCACGCTGATTTTTTGGTGTATCTGTCAACACCAACCTTCTAAGCTTGTTGCTAGCTCGATAAGCTTCTCGGTGCTGAAGTAGACGGTGTTGAGATGTTGGACCACAATGTCAATCTTTATAATGCTGAAGTTGAGGGTTTTTTTTTTTTAAGAAAAGGAAAGTTTTTAGCGTTATCCATTTCTCAAATAAGTCTGAGAAAAAGATCAAATGGTCAAAATCTCAGCAATCCATCGAACCCCACCTCCTCTCTCGTGGGATTTTGGTCGAACAGGCGGCGCGGCGGCGGCGGCGCCTCGTCCGCGGTACAAGCGTGCGTTACCCATGGCCTCGCCGGCGACGGCGACGGCCTCCCTGTGCTGCCGCCTCGTCCGCCTCCCCTTGTTAGTGCCCTATGCCCGCCGCCGCTCGCCGCTCTCGACCCGGTGCTCCGCCGCGCAGAGCCCCGACGCGGTGGACAGGGAGTACGCCGACCTCAACCTCCGCCCGCTCTACCCCAACGTCCGCCCTCTTCTTCCTCCCCCCGGTCTTCCTTCCTTACCCCCCCCAAGTAGAGCGCGAGCGCCACCCGTCTCACCGCTCTCTTCTCGTGGTTCACGCAGAGGGGCCATCACCTGCGCATCCGGCAGCACGTCAACCCGCTCAGCTCCTCTTTCTCGGTGAACCTCAACCTCCCTGCCTCCCCCAGCATTTTCAGATTTCAGCTTTCCTTCCTTTGATTAGGTGTTTTTTGTTTTTGTTTTTTCTGTGTAGGAGCCCACGGAGCCACCGGAGTGGAAGGAGGTGTTCGAGGATCCCCTGCTGCCACTCATGGTCGACATTGGCTGCGGTGCGTTCCTTCCTTCTTCCCCAATTCTTTTTTCTTTTCTTTTTTTTTTTTACTTTGCTGTGCTCATGTGTACTCAGATTGTATCAGCTTTATCTATGAAACGTTGCTATGTAGGGAGCGGGAGGTTCTTGATTTGGCTTGCCAAGAACTCCGGTGAAAGGCGAAACTACCTCGGCCTGGAGATTCGGCAGAAGGTTTCTGTTGTTCCGAGGTTTACTTTAAATGAATTTTGATTTCTGGAATGCATGATGCAATGTGGAGAGTTTTGTGTGCTAATGTGCTCCTTGCTTTGTTTGTTTAGTTGGTGGAGCGGTCGCAGTTCTGGGTAACCGAGTTGGGGCTTAGGAATGTGTAAGCTACCTTGGATTTTTACGTTAAAGCATCCAGTTTCCTTTTTTTTCAGAAAATGATGAGGCGATACTAAGTGGTTTCATTTTTGCACAGTTATTTTATGTTTGCAAATGCAACAGTGTCTTTCAACCAGATTGCGTCGTCGTACCCTGGTCCCCTGTCACTTGTTTCTATACTGGTGAGTATAGCTAGGTGTAATGTCAGTTTTCCGTGACGTTGGTTGAATATGCTAGTTTAGTTCCTGGTCTGCTTTTCTTTCATGTTTCGGAACCAGAATTTGATATTTTCTTTCTATAGTGTCCTGATCCCCATTTTAAGAAGAGGCATCACAAGAGAAGAGTTCTACAATCGCAGTTGGTGGATTCAATCACAAATAACCTCTGTTTAGGTGGACGGGTATGGCAATTCTTGTATGTATTTTGAAAAGTATACAGTTTTTGCATGAATAATGTGAAATCAGTATTTTACATTAGCATGATTGTTCCTAATATGCATTAGTTCTGTCCAATTGAATACCCTTTTATTTCGATTTATGTGAATAAACAGTATGGTTGGAATCTATTGTGTGAACCAGAATGTGAATAAATGATATGCTGCTCTGTGGCTTGCTGGGTTGGATGGCCTGAAATATCATTTAGTGGAATTTTGATAATATTAATTGTATACCTGTATAAGTTTTTACAGTTGCCAACTTGCCATCTGTCTACCACGGCGACACGTTATTTTGCAAATTGTCTTCTCAATAACTCACCATTTTTCCTTGTTAGGTTCTTTTGCAATCGGATGTACTCGAAGTGGCTGCAGACATGAGGGAAAGGTTTGATGAATACTCGGATGTGTTTGAGCATGTTGACTGTATTGATAAAGATCTTCGATGTGACAATGAAGGATGGCTTCTGGACAACCCAATGGGCATACGGACAGAGAGAGAAGTACATGCAGAGTTAGAAGGAGCAACCATATACAGGAGGATGTACCAAAAAACTAGAGATGTTTCTCACTAGAGATGTTCATCGGTTCAGTGGACACAGGAGTTATCCAAGCGGTAATGGTTAATGGCGTTCAGCTTTAATCTTGCATCCTAAATCAAAGCAGCCATCTTTCACCCTCGGTCGTCTATTACTGAAGCAAGTTTCATTCACTGCGTGCAATTCAGACAGTCTTGATTTTTTCTTGTCAGATGTGATGAGCGAAACCTGCCAATGGTTCGCATCTCTCCAATGTTTTGGCCCATCTTTTTTCTGTCGGATCATTCCTACGACAGATATCTGCGGTGGTAACCATATGTAAGTTCAGCGTCTGCTAGTCCATGATCATGAGCTAATGAACAGCTTTCAGGGTTGGGGTTGTTCTCTAGGAATCGAAGTGTAATGTGTCTTGGCAATCTTGATGGTGACTTTGATTATAAGGAAATTTTACAAACTTGCCGCAGCAAACTGACCATTTTTGAGACGCAGCTGCTAAAGAATGGTGTTTACAATAGAGAACTTGGCTCTCACTGGTGAAGTGGTGATAATAGGAGAGAAGGATGATCATGTTTTTTTCACATTACACTGTGTTATGATGTAGATCCCTGAACTTTGTATGGCCTGTAAATTGTAACCTTATGAATGTGTGGCAGCAGTGGACATTTTGCTAGCAACAGAATCATGCAATCTGAAGTAGCCGACAAACTTTTTTTTAGAGGAGCTTACAATCTTTGAGAATTGATATCACTGTATGGGTTTCATTCTACAATTCGTTTCACAGTAACCGCATGAATGAGTGAACTGCACATTTTGTTGGCAGAACAATCCTGTAAGCAAGTAGCTGACACTATCTCTTTGATCATTGTATTAGTGTCATTCTGCAATTCCTTTCACAGTGGATGCTCGATCCTGTATAGGCCTCTGCTTATACAGCCTAACACTTTCTTTCAAACTCCTTTTTTTTTTAACGTAAACCTCACATACTTTCTATGACATTGCAAGATAGGAGTATAAGGCAGTTAGCTAGCATAATGGCAGTTTAGGCAACCGGAACTCATACTGATGCAAGCTGCTAATGGAGCAGGGAGAAATTAATACATCTTGAGACAAACTACAAAGCGTGTTGATGAGCAGGGAGCGGCGGTCAGTCAAACTGTTTAATATACCTCGCTGCAAACATTGTACAGAGAAACTGAGATGCCAAAACTTTCAGTGGCCCTTTGTACATGGTCATCTCTTATAACTAAAAGATCAGAGATGAATTGAATTGGCAATCTCTACAAATACATCCACTAACAAACCCAATACCACTCAAGCTGCATAGCATTAGATTACACATAGTACCTGCAATAGTGGTGAGCATTCCGGTATGGTTAAGAGGTAATAAGTAGAGGTAAATGCAAATATTATGGCAATAGAAGATGAAAATAGAGTTGAACAACAGCATACAAATGATGGATGTCAAAGCAGACTAGCGCTTCGATAGCCGCGATATCCTTGATTTGCTCTTCTCAATTGGAAAATTCCAAATGATATCGTCTAATTTGCTGCAGTAATTATTTATAAACTGCACATAAGACACGCGGAGTTAGTTGTGCATGTCTTAGCAAATCAAAAGCCATTATCCAGATCAATTTATTTTACATTATACAATTCACAAAAATATCTAGTGAAGCAAGAAGTTTCATCAGGAAATTATAAGCATTACTATTTCAGATTTCTTGGGTGAAGAAACTACTTGAATATATTTGCCCATGCCTAACCTTTAACATTAGGCATGCTTATTTAGCTTTGACAAAACACAAACTGAAAAATAAGACAGCAGCAAATGAATAGTACGGTCCATGCATGTACACAGGTAGGTCCCACATCAGTCTGGTACTACTAGTACCTAACTATTTTCTAGACAGTCTCCGTAAAGCTCTGTGGTAACAACATTGCAAAATATTTTCCAGCTTTATAACACTAGGCTGTCTACAGCCTAGATGTATCAGGTGCATTTAGCTATACATGGTGTATCGGCTGTAGGACCTCAAGAAACAGCATGATGCAAGTATGAAAGGCTCTTTGCATCTGACCTTGTTATAATCGGAGGTGTCTCCCGCTGCTCTTTGCAGTTCAATCATGAAGATCGATGGGGCAACTTCAAAAATCTGACCAGAGGAAACTCAGGATGAAAAGGATTGGAGTAATCCATAATAGAAGGCAATAAAACAACAGATGTACTTCATTACAAAAGAGGCAAGACTCACTTCAAGCATAACTGCGAGATGACTTGTCTTATTTGCATTTAGACCTTCCACCCTCATCTGAATATATTAATAGCACAACTAGATGTAAGGAATCAAATATGTCCATGGTAATGCTAACTAATTAGCAGTAAAAGAAGTTTTGAGAATCAAAATCACAAGACAAAACATTATAACTCTTTTACTTGCAAAATAACAGCATGAATAATATTAAAACTGTAAGCCCGCATTTGATCACAATTTACCAGCATCCAGACAATGTTATGCCAAAAGGGAAAAAAAAAGGCCACAAACAAACAATACAAGAAATTAAAGAGATGTATCACTGGCAATACCATTCAATACTGTTAAACCAGTGGTAAAAGGACTGAAATGAAGTACTGTTTACTCAGGTTGATAAAACTTGTGCATATATATGTACAAAAAATTGGGGTACAGTTTATTGTAACCCCTTAGACCAGCAACCTAAACACATTCTAATGAATTAATACTTTTGATATCATCATGCTTTTTGTGTCAATTCAGAGGTAGTTTGTGGTTGCTACTTAGACAATAATTTCAAATGTAAATGCCAGCATATCAAATGACGTTCTCTTGACAACTTGTTCAAACATGAGGCTTGATACATTGAAGATAATAAGAAATTTATTTGACTTTAAAATAACATATTCACATTCCAGAAAACAATAAGCTTTTCAAGACAGGGTGCTGCTTCTTCTGATACAATTTAGACCTTAACAGAACTACAGATCCTCATGTCTGTATGTCTGTACAATGAACCAAAAAACAGTTACATTCTAACTATCACAAAATAGATAGAACAACTGCTTGTCAGCTAAGATGAAGGAGAAGATGATTTGCAATATCTGTATAATAGGTAAGTGATGTTGTAACAAGCTATAGGGTGTGGGGCAACAAACTTTACCTTATAATTGCGAATGTGTGTCTTGTACCCCATTGACTGAGCAACAACCTCCATGCTTGACATGATAACCTTTGCTGGTTTGCGTGATAAAAATCTATTTTGAAGCTTGTCATAGTCCTGTAGATCAAGGCATCAAGCATTAGGTCCGAGGAGAAGAAACCCATAATTATCTATAAAACTCACACACAGGGTAAACCATGGACATTTAAACAAGCTTCTAGGCAATACCAGTATTGCGGAGTACATACAAAAATAATAAAAATAGAGGATAGTTTGAATTGTGTCAAGTTGGGCAGCAACAATATTAAGGTGTGTTTGAGAGAAGAGGAACAAAGATCATCAGATGGGATGGTCTATCATTGTCTTTTTCCTCTGGTTATATGTTAAAATAATTTGAATCAAATGGATTTTCTTTAGTCTATGCATATAATACATGATTGCAAAAATAATGTAAACTGCCGCAGCAAATCACATGTACACTATTTAAACTAAACTGAATATTCACCGATAATAACAATAAGAACCATGATTTAATGCCCAAATAGCGTATTAATTAAAAAATGTAGAACTGGGACATGACATAATAACAGTGTTAGTCCTGTACTCCAACTTTTAGTTTGCGAAAACACTAGACATCACAAAATGTCTTGCACCATACCTGTCGGCGATCAAATAGTGCTGCAAGGTTCAAGCCTTGAGATAGAATTATTAGGTCGAATGCATTGAGTGTCAAAGGTCCTGCTTCGTCATCTAAAGTATGGTCAGCGTCTTCCTGAAATCACACAGAAAAAGGACCACAAATTATATATTTATATAATGACAGGTAAAAGGCACAATAGAGCTCCCGTAAAAACGTACAGCATAGCTTCAGTGCGAAACAGGCTTTCTGATCAAATTTCATAATTAACAATGGAGCAACTGAAATTCCAGTTTCAGTTACTGCTAATAGTTCTTATCTGGAGCAACTGAAATTCCATTCCGAGGCTTTCATTTGGAGCATATTTTGAAGATTGTAGCACATACAAAATGTCATATATATGCAATGATTCCTTTCCAAAAACAGTTCTAAGACAAGAGTAAGCATAAATACCTCAGGATCATCAAAAGCTGCATTGACATCATCAAGATTGACTTCTTCACTTTCAATTTCTCTGGTAGGTTCATAATTCTTCTTAAACCATTCATCATTCCTGATCTCTTCTATCCTGATTCTCTGTTCCAAGTCAAAATTCATATTGAGTCAACAAAATGCCAATGAAAATCAGTATCTAGAGGTGTGATGTATCTAAACTATAATTCATTGAATTCATATCAGCCAATGGAGATTTTCTTTAGCTAAACACTTCTATAACTTTACTTACTTTATCTGGATTAGGGTCAAGAATTCTGTGAATAAGTGACTTGGCACCATTAGGAAACCAAGCTGGGAATGAATATTCTGCACTCTCTATCTGTATTAAGCAAATAGACAGATATAAATTTGTATATTCTGTACAAAAGAAAAACAATTTTAGATAAAAACTTCTATTCCATCCATCAAGGCATATGTTGAACTAATATTCAAATCTAGAAAATAAAAATAGCTATATGCATCTCAACCTGAAATATGCAAATAGATATATCTCTTAATCAGTCCTACTAGAATGGAATACAAATGTTTATACTTCCACCAACCAAAAAGAAAAGAGAAACAAGAGCGAAAAGGAGAGGATTTAGCTATGAAGCCATGTGTAATGAGTCTGCTATTGTTGTTGTGCTCCCCAGCTTCTCTGCTAATTCTCTTATTGAAAGTAGTAGCATGTTAACTAGTTTATTCTAAAGGATGCCGAGGTTAATTTCCTTTTAGTTGGTTAGTTGTTTCGGCAAGCTTACATTTCTTACTTGCCGGAATGTTTCAGCAGTAGGAAAGCAGGTATGAGATCACTATGCTCACGTATCAGAGCCACTGCCAGGATCTGTAATCTTTAACTACTAGCAACACACTACATTACATAAGCTACTTAGCTATCTATGCACTGAGAAGTACCGAGTATGTTTGATATTGTTTTCACATGGATTTCACAAACTAATACCACTAATCATGCTTAAATGAGTGGCTAGATAATAAACGTAAGCACATAGTGTATAGTAAAAGCAAATACAAGTAAATGTCATGAGATCTGATCTTCCATACAAAGAGATCATGTGCCAATATGATATACACTGACACAAAATCATAAATGGGTTGCAATATACTTATTTGAGCTTCAAAAAAGTTGCCATAGGTTAGAAGAAACAAACCTTCCCGTAAAGGGTAGTCAAATCAACTTCATCAAATGGAAGATAACCTGCCAACAGGACATATAGAATAACTCCACATGACCATGTATCAGCAAGTGCTCCATCATATCCTTTATGACTGAGAACCTGATCCATACAAGGAGTTAAAGGTTGCAGTGAACACATTATCTATAATCATATGAAACACATCACATGGTTTTACTGAGAATGAAAAGTAAAGCATTTTTCCAAATAAAGAATCAAGAGATATCAATCATGCATATTTGGCTCATTCAGTATAGAGATAAAAAACAGTTCTAGTTATATCACTTTTTATTTTTTACATTTTTTTAGAGAAGATGTCTTAAGTTACACGGTGGAACAATGTTACTCAACCTGCCTGAAGGATAAATGTATGAGTATTCCATCACACATGTTTAACTGAGTAATCTGACATCTTAGGATGAAGGTATATTTAAAGGGTTAATTGGATCCATGCCACTGCAACTATACGAAATTGAAAAAATACCACTACTATTCATCATATTAGCTACATGCCACTAGAAATTTTTAAAATTAGAACCATGCCACTCTCGTCCCTTTTTCCGTCTCCTCTCTCACACCGTCTCGTTCCACCGTTTAATCGTTTCCATTTCCCTCTTCTTTCTCCGTGCGACTGCAAAGGACAGCGGCGACGCCGCCGGCAGCTCCCGAGCACTCCCGCCGCAGATGGCGTCGAGGACGGCAGCAGCGGCTCCCGAGACCTCCCATCGTGGATCGAGTACAGCGGCGGCGGCAACGACGTGCCACTGAGCTTCTTGACGATGCACCCCACGTGGCCCGCGGCGAGCCGCCGTCGGAGTCGAAGGCCAGGTCGTAGGGCCGCGACGTGGCGGGCCCCATCGCCTCGATCTCCCGCCACCGCTGGATCAGCGACGACGCGCGCAGCACCACGGGCGGGAGCTCTGCGCCGCCCCGCCGTCGACGACGCGTCCAACGGCGCCGGGGACGGCTCCCGGAACACGGCGGCGCGAGCGGTCACAGCCTCACGGGTGGCCGACGCGAGCGCGGACAGCTCGGCGTCCCTTGCCCTCCGCCTCCGCTCCAGCGGCGCGGGGCCTCTGCGGACGCCTTGGCGGCGGCGGCCCCCGCCGCCGCCCACGGGTCCGTCAAGTCCTCGCCATCTCGTGCTACTTGGTGGCGCAGTCCATCAAGAGACTCGAGACGAATGGCGGCGGCAAAGTGTCGGCGGTCGGGGACCCCGACATGCGGCGCCACGGCCGCCGCATTGCCTCGGCCGTGAGGCCCTTGGCATGGGCAGCCCCCGCGGCGCCAAGCCGCCGACTGCTTCGATCTTGCTTGGTCCATTCTTGTTAAATCCATACAGATGTTGCTGTCGCTGGATTGGATGAGTTCATTTGTCAAATTGACAGTGAGATACGTGAAATCTTTGCAGAGAATGGCGTGGACGAGCACGGCAAGCCGACGCACAAGGTGGTGTACAGGGTGATGGACGCCGACAACAACCTCCGTGCCGGCAACCCGTTCCCCGGCGCGACGGCTAACATCATGGACGTGGTGGAGAGAAGTGGGGAATAAAGAGAAGAGGGGCGTCGACTTGGGCGGCGGCATCAGGTCGCGCCGCGCCCGGCCCGCCACGCTCCTCCGCCATTGCCGCATCGTCCTTGCAAGGCTTGCCTTCGCCGTCGCTGTCGCCATCGGCGCCTAGGCCAGCAGCCGCAGCCGTTGCCGCCGCCGCGACGGGCGCCTCGTAGAAGAGGTCCGAGAAGATGTCCTTCTCCAGCGAGTCCGCGAACGGGAACCACAGGCCAGCCTCGTCTTCGTGCACCGGCGCCGCCGACCCTTGCGCCGGTGAGGACGACGAAGGTGGTGGTGCTGTCCCCGGCCACCTAGGAGCAGGAGGATGGGAAGGGAGGGGGGATAATGACGGGAATAGAGACGGCGTGAGAGAGGAGGACGGAAAAACTGACTGGAGTGGCATGGTTCCAATTTTAGAAATTTCGAGTGGCATGTAGCCGATATGATGAATAGTAGTGGCATTTTTTCAATTTGGCAAAGTTGCAGTGGCATGGATCCAATTAACCCATATTTAAACCACCCTTTGTTGCAGAAGACAATTTTAATGTTTTCTATCTAGGAAAACTCAAAGCAAAGCATGTGATTCAGATGTCACTCACCTCTGGGGCAACATAATTTGGGGTTCCACAGGTAGTACGTAAAAGGGCACCACCCTGCACAAGAACAAACTAAATAACTCGACAAAAGGATATGAATATTGGACAAGCCTTCAGAAAGGTATGGACCTGAGCAGGCCAGGCGCTGAGTCCAAAGTCTGATATTTTAAGATTTCCTTGGGAATCAAGGAGGAGATTTTCGGGCTGCATACATACAAAATAAAATCAAAAAGCCCACAAACTAAACACAAAAAGTTTTCGTATTTTTCTTTTGACTTATCACCTTTAAATCTCGATGGTAGACACCTTTGCTGTGACAAAAATCAACACCATCAATGAGCTGCTGAAAGTATCTGCGTGCATCAGCTTCATTGAGTCTTCCATGACGAATCTGAAATGGCATTGTTCCCAGAATAACTAAGCTTCAACATAGATTTGAAAACTCATTTTTGTGTGTTAAATCCAACAAGCACAAGTGGCGATTGTTCAATCCAGAAGTAATGAGGTAGACAACTAGGCAACAGATACAAGAACTAATTTAACTTCAATTTTTTCATAGGTCATATCGAGAAAATGACACTGAAAAGGACACTTATCATTAACAAGCAGGGCCTTACTATTTTATCAAATAGTTCACCGCCAGTGATGAACTCCAAGATTATAAATATCTTCTTCCGGCTTGCCAAGACCTGCACATAACAGAACAGATATGATCACCCAATCAGCACTTGGAAAAAGCAAGAGAGAACAAAGAAGTAAACAACAAAACTTAAAGAGAGAAAAGGGAAAGAGGGTGTACTTCGTGTAGTCTAACCACATTCGGATGCCTCACAAGCTTCATTATAGATATCTCTCTCTTAATCTGCAGAAATAATTAAGTAAGCTCCTGTTTTATCACCCTGATACATCAGGATTCAGCTAACTTACGCAGCTCAACAACACAAAACTAGAACAGCTAAAACTGCCTTTCCCTTACAAGCATAAACCTGTGAGTTCTTTTTTACAAAGGGGTGCTTCTTGACATAGGTACCTTACTTTTTTTTTTCTTTTATAACAACAATATCTTAATAGGTATATACAGAAGAACAAACTGCTCGGCGGAAGTTTAAAATTGCGATTCGATTCAACAATCCTGGTACCACCACTGTTAACACTTTGTTGTGGGGAAAGGAAGCTGCAAGCTAGACGCCAATTGGACATGAAGCATCAAACCCACCATTGACAAACCGAGTAGAATTTGGCGCAAAAGAGGATGAAAAGAGGGTCGAATTAAACAATCTCCCTCATCCATTCTGTGTCTCAAGGCGCTAGACAAATCCGTGGCATACACTAATTAATTCCCAAGCTAAGCTAGTACAGCAAAATCTCTTGATCAACACGCAAATAGAGAGAACAAAAAAAGGAAAAAAAAACAGAAGAGATAGATGGGGGCTCACCTGATCCGCCATCTTGTGCTTGAGGATGGAGGAGCGGTCGACCACCTTCATGGCGACGCTCTCCCCGCTCTCCGTGTTCTGCGCGAACTTCACCTTGGCGAACGTCCCCTCCCCGATCGTCCGCCCCACCTCGTACTTCCCCACCCGCCGCAGCGCCCCTCCGCCCACCATCGCCGCCCCTCCTCCCTCCCTCCCTGAGCTCCCTCCGCCGCCTCTCCCGGTCTCACTCCGAGACACCCAACTGGCGGCGGCCGCCGCCGACCACAGCTCCCCTACTCCACCGCTAGGGTGGTGCTCAGCTCGACATCGCCATTGAGATGGGGGATTCCGAGCTTTTCAAATGGGGCCGATTTTTTTTTTTTTTGGGTTCTATACTAGCTGCTGCTCGCTTGAGCACGAAGCTGTCGTGTCGTGTGTGTGCGTGTGTGGCGTTGTCTCGATCTGCTACAGTCTGAACAGATGAATTTCTTTTTTAGTAGGAATTTTTGTGGGAGATGAGTGTTTTTTTTTTTTCGTTTTAGTACTACTTTTTTTCGTGTCCGTCAAAATTGGAGGTAGAAAAGACTGGCTAATAAAAAAGGGAAATGAATGAAAAATGGGTTGCGTTTGGTCAAAAGGAGAAGGAAAAAAATGAAAGCCGCACGGACATACGGAATTGGATTGGCCTAAATGTCAGCTGTATAATGATGTCAGGTACGTTTTGAGACCTCTTCGTCTCCCTCGACAGCTAACCGTCGCTTTCGTTTTCAACCGGAGTTTTGTGGCGGAGCTACTACCCCATCTCAAAACATTGCTATTAGTACAGAACTAAGGGCTGTTCACTTTGTTGGCAAAATAAACCTTATCAAATTTTGGCGAGATATTTTTTCCTTGTCATTTGACGTTTTTTTACCACATGGTCTTTGCGCCAAGATTTGCGCAGCAATTGCCGTGGATAAGGTCGACTGGGAGTCAAGGTGTGTTAGTCTTGCCATGTGAATAAAATACATGAAGTATGTAATTTTTATATGTCAAATTAAGAAATATCTCTATGTTAATTTACATGTCAGATTAAGTACTAATCGATACAACAAATTTAACATATCTTAAACATCTAAATAAAAATTGATTTCTTTAACCATTGAAAAATTAAGACATTTGAAACTAAAATAAAAAATAAAAATAAAATAAAATTATAGCCCTATATAACTAAAATTACATTTGTAAATTTAGTTGATTTGACATGTAAGTGCACTGTAATTTTGATAAAAATAATGGGTAAGTAAATATGTACTTATTAAATTCTTTAAAATATAAAATTACAGTCCTATATAACTAAAATTACATTTGTAAATTTAGTTAATTTGACATGTAAGTGCACTGTAATTTTGATAAAAATAATATGTAAGTAAATATGTACTTACTATTTTCTTTAAAATATAATATTACAGTCCTATATAACTAAAATTATATTTGCAAATTTAGTTGATTTGACATGTAAGTGTACTGTAATTTTGATAAAAATAATATGTAACTAAATATGTACTTATTATTTTCTTTAAAATATAAAATTACAGTCTTATATAACTAAAATTATATTTGTAAATTTACTTGATTTGACATGTAAGTGCACTGTAATTTTGGTAAAAATAATGTGTAAGTTAATATGTATTTGTTATTTTTCTTTTGTAGTCCGTTGGATGTAAATACAAGGGTAAAAAAAAATTTGGGTGATTTTTTTATTAGAAATCACCCGACAAATAGATAGATGCTCCCTACCAAAATTTTATATAGTTACCAAAATTTGACAGCAAACTAAATATAGCCACTTTTTTGATAACTTTACCAAATTTTGGTAAGGTTGAAAATGGCATCAAAGTGAACAGGCCCTAAATATTATATTTTTTAGCACTGCAAATCTGGACATCTTTCTATACTAGGGGTGTGTTTAGTTCACACCAAAATTAGAAGTTTGGTTGAAATTGAAATGATGTGATGGAAAAGTTGAAAGTTTGTGTGTGTAGGAAGGTTTTGATGTGATGGAAAAGTTGAAAGTTTGAAGAAATATTTTGGAACTAAACACGGTCTAGATAGTAATATTTTGGGATAGAGGTAGTACTAGCCTACTAGGTTGTGTTTAGCGAAAATAAAAAACGGTTTGGGAACTAATCCCTACACATGCGAAACGAAGTGACTCATTAGCATATAATTAATTAAGGGTGTGTTTGGTTGCAAGCCATATTTTGCCACGCCTAAGGTTAGGCAAATTTGACAGGTGTTTGGTTGTAGCCACAGTTGTGGTAAGATTCCCCTCCAACAAATTGGGTCCCACGTGTCAATGGCTTAAAAAAGTGTGACAAGATTTCCCTAAGCTTAGTAAGTTGTGGCTAACAATTTGATCACCTCACCTTAGGCAAGGTGTGTCAACTTTTATTGGCAAGTAATGGCAAAGTATGACCGTGAACTAAACAGCTCCTAAGTGCTCCCTATGTACCATATTATAAGGGATTTTGGGTGGACTTATAATATGGGACGGAGGGGTACTTAGTTAAAACAAATAAAATGAATTAATATGCCTTTAAGCAACTTTTTATAGAAAAATACACCGTTTAACAGTATGGGAAGTGTGCAAAAAAAGAAGAGAGTAGAAATTGAAAAACTAGAGTAAAGGACACATCCTAAGGCCAAACTTGGAAGCAGTGTCAAAAATTTAGCCAAGACAAGTACTCCCTCCGTTCCATCCGTTCCATAATATAAGGGATTTTAAATAGATGTGACACATCTTTGGACAATAAATCTGGACTAGTCATCAGAGTAAGGGATATGTTAAAAAAAGAAAAAAAAAACCTTATTAGCTATAAGTTGGTGTGCTAACGATAACGCAGCAAAACTGCCGCGTGTGGCGTGTTGTTGAGTGCAGCTATGTTGTGTTGGTACTCTACTTTAGTACTCCCTCCGTCCATCTTAAGTGCAACCATAAGTTTGCACGTTCAACTTTGATCGTCCGTCTTAAATTTAAGAACATAAGTCACTAGTAAAGACTATTCATATTTTATCATCTAATAACAACAAAAAAATTAAATATAAAAAAATCTTCAAATAAGACGGACGATCAAAGTTAGACGAAAAAACATGACTGCACTTAAATGGAACGGAGGGAGTACTACTGTAAAAAAAACGAGGAACTCTTTCTTAGTGGGAATTCTGGAGTTTTGAGGGGCGTTTGGATTTAGGGACTAAACTTTAATCCATATCACATCGGATGTTTGTACACTAATTTAGAGTATTAAACATAGACTACTTATAAAACTAATTGCATAAATGAGAGTTAATCTGTGTCGACGTTTGATGTCGCGATTCCGGTATTTGCATAGTATGGGGATCGTTGATACTAGGATATATGCGAGACTGAGGTAAAAGATGGCGACGATGATTTTTATAGAGGTTCGGGCCCCTGAATTGTCAGGTAATAACCCTACTCCTGTTGGCCGAAGCCGGTCGTTGCTCTTATTCACCATAATCACACCATTACAATATTTGGGGTAGCCTATCTAAGTGTTGTCGACTTGGCGGTCTGAAGTGCTGACTCGTAGTCGACAACAGGGTAGCCTTCCTCCTCGAATCCGCATCCGGCAAGATCAAAGACAACGCTATGTGTCTCCTATCAGTATCCGCAGACACCGTAGGGGACTAGCCATGCTTATCTCTGAAGTCGATATCCGGCGTTTTGTCTTGGCGTATGTTGGCTTGTATGTTGATCTTGTGTCTTGATCTATTGTTCCGTGTCCCCTCTCCTCCTAGGGGGCCTTTTATTTATATCCATAGGTGTCCCCTTGTCCAAGTAGAACTAGGGAAACCAATATGGATACAATCTGAGTAGTCCTTGTCGTTTCCACGTAGAACTCTATTCATCCTTCCTTATGCGAAACTCCTTCTATATCCGAAGGTTGTTTTCATATAAGATATGGTATGTGGTGGGTCCTGCCGAGATTTAGTCAACTATTATTAGGTATGTGGTATCCATAACCCTGACAATCTACGAGACAAATTTTTTAAGTCTAATTAATCCATAATTAGAGAATGTTTATTGTAGCATCACATAGACCCACCACATACCATATCTTATATGAAAACAACCTTCGGATATAGGTATGTGCTATCCATAACCCTGACAATCTACGAGACAAATTTTTTAAGTCTAATTAATCCATAATTAGAGAATGTTTATTGTAGCATCACATAGGCTAATCGTGGATTAATTAGGCTCAATAGATTCGTCTCGTGAATTAGTCCAGTGTTATGGAATGGGTTTTATCATTAGTTTACATTTAATACTTCTAATTAGTGTCAAACATCCGATGTGATAGTGACTAAAATTTTTTAGGCCATCCAAACTCCCAAATTAGTTGATGGGTATGCTAGCAGAGAGGTATGTTAAAATCTTTTCCAAACAACTTTGGGTGGGAAATGAAAGAGAGTTTATGTGTAGCTAGTAGCTACTAACTGATGACGGTAAGAACAAGTTTAATAAGTTTAATAGTATAGCCAACTACTAGCTTCAATTCATTTATAGCCAATATAATAGCTCATTCATACAATAGTTATATACTACACTATTAATATATGGTCCCACCTGTCACACACACTTCGTCTTGGAGTTCGTGGTACAGCTGGCTACAAATCTGTAGTCCGCTGTTTCTCTCTCTCCTCATTTATCTTCCTAAAATATGTTTGCAGCTGGCTTATAGCCTGCTATTGTACCTGCTCTAAGAGGAAATCAGCGAGGCCGTGGCAACGTTGGAGATCAACGAGACGCGAGACTAAAATTTAAAAAATATACTCTCCGTTTCTAAATATTTAACGCCGTTGACTTTTTTAAATATGTTTGACCGTACGTCTTATTCAAAAAATTTAAGTAATTATTAATTATTTTCCTATCATTTGATTCATTATTAAGTATACTTATATGTATACATATGAATTTGTCGTAAAATAATTATAACAATAGAATACTAATGGTTCCATTAATCACTTCTCTTTTAAATTTATCCCTATTTTACCCTCAACTATCCTTCCACTCTTACCTATACACCATTTAATAAGGGATATTATAGTATTTCTTTTTAAACCTTAATATATGCTAAACAATCTAGAATTACAATTGTTTTAGTATGGAGGTAGTAATCTTGATAATTAACTGTGTCATTAGCTATTAGCCAGCAAGTTCGCTGGGCAGCAAAGCGAACTCGCGGCTGCGCCCAGCCAGATTAGCTGGGAAGCAAAGCACGAGTCCCGGACGAGCGAACTAGCACGTCGATGCGAGTTCGTAGAGCAAGACTACGAAGATGGGGACTGTAAAAGTGATTGAAAAAAAAAGTAAATGTTTCATTATTTTCTTTTTTGGAGACCGCGACAGGGTTTGAAATTTCGGTTTGAAATTTCCGAAATTTCGCCCCCCACCAGCATGCTCACATCTCGCCCAAAATTTTCGGTTGTTTGCAAATTTTTGTGAATTTGATCAAATTTTATTCAAAATCAGTCAATATTTAAATAATTTCGGCCAAAAATTTCTGAAATTTCAGTAATTTCAGTCCCCGGCAAATAATCGAATTTCAAAATTATAAACCCTGGACCGTAATGGGGATCGATGAGGCCAATGGGTGATTGATAAGGGGCAAACGCTAAGCTAGACTAGTGACGATAACACGAAAAATACTAGACAAGGCCCCCCAAGTTGCTGTAACAATAGGACGAAACTCCACAGGATCGCAACATTACTAAACATCCACAGTGTAGTGTTTTAGTAGATAATAAATATTAAATGTTCTCTTTCTATCCGGTAGTAACAATACATCCATAATGCAGTGTTTTAGCAGGTAATAACTAATAAGTATTAAATGTTCTCGTCCTATCCAGGAGTAACCATTGTGAGAAGGCTACAACAGGGTAAAAAGAGTTAAACTATCTTATTTGTACAATGTCTTTGACAAAAGTCATAAAAATAAATCATGGCCAGAGACTTTGGTGATATTTCTTAAGCTGGCCCCACCTTATTTCTCACTAGCGCACTGATATATCGTGGAGTGCATGATTTGCTTACTATTGTCTATTGTCTGTAGCCCTAGCCCACACTACTGGCACACTATTACCGAATTCAGTAACATGGCTGATACCCCCTACCTAGGTAAACAACAACCATATGTATGAAAGTTTAATAACAAAGAGCTACTTTGCTATGCCCCACCTTATTAATTTATCAAATAGGGTATTCACAATGTGCTAAAAAAGTGGATAGTAAGGGGTCATTTTAATTAGTCAAGATATAGGTAAAGATTTCCCCTTGTTATTCACTACTACAAAAATCGTTTTTCTGTACGAGGGGGTCGGTAGGTTCCATGCGGGCCGCTTGTGGCGGCGCCTGCAAAAACCGCCCCCCCGGGGCGGGTTGATTAGCCGCATGCGAAGATCCATTATCGCATGCGGCTGGTTAAGACAGCCGCATGCGATAATAGGTCTATTTTCGCATGCGGCCGTCTTAAGGGGCCGCATGTATTAGGGCATGCGGCTCCTTAAGACGGCCGCATGCGAAAATAGGCCCATTATCGCATGCGGCTGTCCTAAGCAGCCGCATGCGATAATGGATCTTCGCATGCGGCTGGCTTAAGGGACCGCATGCGATGATCGGCCATATATGCTCCTCCAGGCCCGAGCTTGACCATTTGAAAACGAAGCTTTCTCTCTCCTAAAGCAAGCACCAATTAGGGGGGGAGGTTTTCAACTCGAAATTTTTACTTGAACTCTATACGAAAGGTGAAGAACTCTCTATCTTGCTTCATTTGGCTCCATTTTTGTTATATTTCGTTGGTGGAAAGTGGAGTTTTTTTAATATTTTGACAAGGTTTGTTCCAACTATTTTTTGCAAAATCTAGCTTCAAAATATATGTTTTGATGGGCAAATTTTGCATGTAATCAATTGTACATACTAGTTACATGTATTGTTGTATTTTTTTTGGGAGACAAATGCATTTAAACTTTTGTATGAAATACCTGCGGTCTATTTTTTTATCTGTAACTTTTTTGCCTTTATATAATTAGATGGATCGGTCGTCATGGATGTATGAGATGCGGAGAACGCAGCCGATATTTATTAAGGAAGCATCTAAATTTATTGATCAGGCTAAGGAGCATGCTTTGAGGGAGAATATGACAAAGATCTTTTGTCCGTGCCGTCATTGCAAGAATCAGAAATTGTTGGTAGATCCTGGTGAAATATTGGGTCACATAATGGAGTACGGATTCACCGCCAACTACAAGGTTTGGACCTATCACGGGGAATTCGCCAATCCGGAAGATGACGATGAAGAGTTAAGTTTCGAGATGAATGAGGCAGAGAATTTTATAATCGAAGACATGTCGCGTGAAAGAATGATTGTCGATGTTTCCACCGATAGTGATGATTTCGATGGTGGTTTTGATTTAGAGGATATGCTACGCCATGTTGAACCAGAGGTGCTAGCGGGCAGGTCACGAGGATTGGAGAATTGGCAAGCATTAGAGAAGGCATCGAAGGATCTTCTTTACGATGAAACGAAGGGATGTGATAAGGATTTCACAGTCTTGCGTTCAGTGCTTGAACTTCTGAGATTGAAGGCTAAACATGGATGGTCGGACACAAGTTTTAATGATCTGATGAGTTTGTTGCGTGTGTTGCTTCCTAAGCCTAACTTTGTACCATCGAACACGTATCAAGCGAAGAAACTCATATGTCCTTTATCTCTTGGTGTAGAAAAGATTCATGCTTGTAAGAATCACTGCATATTATACCGTAAAGAATATGCGGAATTGGAATGTTGCCCAACGTGTGGCACAAGTCGGTATAAAACGGGAAATGGGCCCGTAGATTCAGAGTGTACCGATCCAGATTCTGATAAGGGTAAGCGCGGGAAGATTCCTTCAATGGTGATGTGGTACCTACCAATTAAGGACCGCCTGAAGCGTCTGTACTCAAACCCGACTGATGCTGAGTTGATGAGATGGCATCAAGAGAGCCGGAAAATAGATGGTATGATTCGACATCCCGCCGACGCTCGCCAGTGGAAGACATTTGATGCAAAACACCCAGAATTTGCTAAGGATCCTAGGAATGTAAGGTTTGCGTTGAGCACTGATGGAATGAACCCGTTTGGTGACTTAAGCAGCTCGCACAGCACATGGCCAGTCCTTCTCACAATGTATAATCTTCCAACATGGATATGTCAGAAACGAAAGTACATTCTACTCACTATCCTCATACAAGGTCCAAACCAACCTGGAATCGACATAGATGTTTTCCTTGAGCCTTTGATGGAGGACATGGAGGAGCTTTGGAAAGAGGGGTTACGACTATGGGATGAGTTTAAGCGGGAGCACTTCAATCTACGTGCAATCATATTCGTTACCATCAATGACCTACCTGCAAACTTTTCATTATCTGGGCAGATTAAAGGGAAGACTGGATGTCTGATATGTCTGGAGAAAACTTCATACAAATACCTGACGTCGTCTTTGAAGACAGTGTACATGCGACATCGACGGTTCCTACCACAAAGACATAGGTACCGTAAGATGGCTAGATTGTTCGATAATACAGTGGAGAATGACACTGCCCCAGTAGCAAGAGGTGGTACATACGTGTATGAGATAACAAAGAAGATTAAGGTTGTATATGGAAAGGGAAAGAAGAAGACAGTAAAGAGGAAGAAAGCTGATGGTGACAACGGTACTGCGTCGCCTTTCAAGAAGCACTCAATTTTCTTTAAATACTTAGATTACTGGAAGGACCTAGAGATTCGACATGCAATTGATGTTATGCACCTCGAGAAGAACGTGTTTGATAGCACCGTTGGCACATTGCTGGACATCCCGAGTAAAACGAAGGATGGATTGAAGTCACGTAACGACCTTGTAGATTTGTCCATACGGCATGACCTTCACCCAGTACTGCTGCCAAATGGGAAGACCGAGATTCCTCCTGCTTGTTACTCGTTGACACTTGATGAGAAAAAAGCCTTCTGTAAATGTTTACAAGGGGTTAGAGTGCCTACTGGTTTCGCATCGAACATCAGGAAGCTAGTATCAATAAAGGATTTGTCCATTTCGGGATACAATGCGCATGACTGTCATAGGTTGCTAACAGTGTTCCTACCAATTGCTATAAGGGCAGTCAAACCAGTCCATACAAAGGTGGTTATAACAAAGTTGTGCTACTTTTTCAATCGAATTTCGCAAAAAGTATTTGATCCTTTGGAATTAGGTCCGCTTCAGACATTTGCCGTCGAGACTGTATGCCAGCTTGAGATGTATTTCCCACCATCATTTTTAGATATGATGGAGCATTTGATCGTTCACATCGTCCCTCAGATTATTGAACTTGGTCCATTATACTTACATCAGATGTGGGCCTATGAGCGTTACATGTCGATCCTCAAAGGCTATGTACGCAATCGCGCTCACCCGGAAGGATCAATGATAGAGGGATACACAACTGAAGAGGCAGTCGAGTGTTGTATGGACTACATAAAGGATGCTAATGCCATTGGCATTCCTGTTCATCGACATGAAGGTAGATTGTCTGGAAGGGGTACTGTTGGTAGGAAGCAGTTCTTCGATAATGATTACAAAAAGGTGTCCGCGGCACACAACAGCGTTCTTCAACAGTTCGCTATCGTTGAGCCATTCATTGAGCGACACCTAGAAGAAATCAAAGCCTGCTTCCCAGGGCGGTCCAATGATTGGATATCAAGAGAGCACAAGCGTCGCTTTCCTCTGTGGTTGAAAGATCTAAACCTGCCAGTTGGTGATTCTGTGGAGGAACTTACTTTACAAAGATTGGCATGTGGGCCTTCAAGTATTGTCAATTCATGGCAAGGTTACGACATCAATGGATTTACCTTGAGTACGACTACGAAGGACATGAAAAGCACCTCACAAAACAGTGGGATCCGTGTCGAAGCGATTGACACGAGTGGAGAAAAGAGGTCGTATTATGGGACCATTCAAGAAATATGGGAACTGGACTATGGCCTAAACATCCAGATCCCTGTGCTCCGTTGTGAATGGGTTAAAGACACAATAGGGGTTTCCGTTGATGACTACGGGCTAACGATAGTCGATCACAGTAAAACAGGCCACAAGGATGATCCATGGGTTTTAGCAGAACGTGTGGCTCAGGTGTTTTATGTGAAGGACCCTTCAGATGAAAGAAAAACTATTGTCATATCCGGAAAGCAACAGATCGTCGGCATCGACAACATCGAAGACCCCAATGATTACAACCAGTTCGACGATGTACCATTGTTTACTGATCTTCCTATGCGAATTAAGAAGGTTGAGAGAACAATCGATGAAGCAAATATGTCGTACGTTCGAGCAGATGGTGTTGCCAAGGTTATTAAGTCATAGTTATTTCGTAACCTTTAGTTCTCATTGTATTCCAAATGTACGTGCATGAATTTAGGTCCCCCTTATGTTGTAATCATTAGCAAATGTACGTGCATGAATTTAGGTCCCCCTTATGTTGTAATCATTAGCATGTAACATTTGATTACGAGTTTTGAGCAATTTTCATGAGTTTTCTTAGTGCCAAAAACATTTGGAATGTATAATTGTGGCGAAATATTGGGAAAAAAATATATATGGACAGTTTACTTATAGAGAAAAAAAAATATGAGTTTTTTTGGTAAAAAGATCTTTCTATGCAGCTGGCTTAACAGCCCGCATGGAAAGATCTTTTTCGCATGCGGCCGGCTTAACAGCCCGCATGGAAAGATCTTTTTCGCATGCGGCCGGCTTATGTCGACCGCATGGAAAGATATTTTTCCATGCGGTCCCTTAAGCCGCCCGCATGCGATGATCTGCGCCTATATATAGGGAGCGCGGGGAGCCAAAATTTTCTAAGTCCCGGCTCCCGCGAAACCCTAGCCGCCAGGCTGCCAAAATTTCCCAAGTCGCCATCGCCGTCGTCCCCGCCACCGCCGGCTCCTCCCCAAAGTCGCCCCGCCCCACGCCGCCGCCGCCGCCGCCGTCAGGACCTCTCCCCCCTCGCCGTTGCCGTCGCCGCCGCCAGGACCTCTCCCCCCTCGCCGTTGCCGTCGCTGCCGCCAGGACCTCTCCCCCCTCGCCGTCGCCGTCGCCGCCGGCAGGTCGCCGTCGCCACCGCACGGAACTCTCCCCCCTCGCCGTTGCCATCGCCGCCGCCAGGTCGTCCCCGCCGCCAAGTCGTCCCCGCTACCGCCGGCTCCTCCCCGAAGTCGCCCCGCCCCTCGCCGTCGCTGACGCCACTGCCAGGACCTCTCCCCCCTCGCCGTCGCCGTCGCCGCCGCCAGGTCGCCGTCGCCGCCGCACGGACCTCTCCCCCCTCGCCGTTGCCATCGCCGCCGCCAGGTCATCGCCGCCGCCAGGTCGTCCCCGCCGTCGCTCGGTAACATTTACTTTTAAAAAAAGAAATGTGAAATGTGCAATTGTGGATTGTGGATTGTTTAATTGTGCATCGTGGATTGTGATATGTGCAATTGTGGATTGTTTAATTTTGAGAATGTTTAATTGTGGATTGTTAAATGGAGATTTATGTTTAAATTGGGACTTATGTTTAAATTGGGACTTATGTTAAATTGGGATTTATGTATAATTGGGACTTTGTTAAATTGAGATTTATGTATAATTGGGACTTTTGTTAAATTGGCAGCTATGTTAAAATGTGACTTATGTTTAAGTTGAGACTTATGTTATATTGGGATTTATGTATAATTGTGATTTTTGTTAAACTGAGATTTATGTATAATTGTGACTTATGTTAAATTGGCACCTATGTCAAATGGAGATTTCTGTTTAATTGTGACTTATGCTAAATTGGGACCTATGTTAATTTGAGATTTATGTATAATTGGGACTTATGTTAAATTGAGATTTATGTATAATTCGGACTTATGTTAAATTGGGACTTATGTCAAATTGAGACTTATGTGAAATTGCGTTAAATTGGGACTTACGTAAAATTGGGACTTATGTCAAATTTTTTTACGTCAAGTTGGAAGATGTCGAACGAAAAGGTTCCATCGAACGCACCAATAGCGCCTCAAGAAGGTAACGCTCCTCAAAATTCCGGTAGCAATAAGCATCCAGGCGCTTCTAGTGAAGAAACGTGGCGCACACCAAGTGACCCGTTTCCAATGGAAATAACACAAGTCGCCCCCCGCGATGATGATCCGGACTACATACCTATCGAACAGGCCGTAAGTGATGAAAATCGTTAGCCATGTATTATTCCCTAACTATGATGTGACATGAACCTAATGGTGTATAGAGTTACCTATTCTGTGCAGATGGTAGTCCGACGCCGCTCGAAACGTAAAGCCGGGAGGAACAGGACAGAGCAAGAAGTTGAGATGGACACCGCTACGTCTGCACCTGAACGTACGGAAACATCTACAAGTGCAGGCGGGAGTGGGAAAAAAAGACGTGGTGAGAGAAGCAAGAATAAATTACCCAAGGAAACTTACAACGTGATTGCTCTCGATCAGGATGGGAAGCCCATCGAGCCACCGATAGTGCGGTCCAAGTTCAGCAACGCCTGTGGCACTCTAGTCAGGACGCGTTGTCCCATTAATGTCAAGTTGTGGGAAACAGTGGACGACAACATCAAGACACTTCTCTGGAATGAGTTGCAGAAGTATTTTGTGTTCCCTCCTGGATCAGAGGTCAGGGGGAGAGATTACGCACTTAAAAAGATGGGAGATCGATGGCGACAGTGGAAGTCCGATCTAAATCGGGATTATGTTCAGAAGAATCTCCCACCGTTTACGGATTATGGACATATATCGCAGGCTGACTGGGACACGTTTGTTGCGGATCGTACAACAGCTGAAGCATTGGCTTTGAGGAAAAAAATGTCCGAGCTCGCAAAGAAGAACAAATATCCCCATAGATTGGGGTCGAGCGGATACGCTGGTCACGTCGATCAATGGCGGGAGATCGAGCAAAGATTTGCCGCGGCCGGTAAGCCCCTGCTGGTAGACCCCATGGTTGAACGTAGCAAGAACTGGGTTTGGGCGCGCAGCACAGGTCAAGTCTCGGATGAGGGAGACATACTATTCGAGACTCCAGACATAGAAGAAGTGACTACTAATTTGCAGCAGATAGTCGAGAAAGAAAGATCAGGACAGTTCGTCCCACGGAGGGAGAGAGATCAGCTTACTGCGGCGTTGGGGACGGCTGAACACTCTGGACGTGTAAGGGGTTTGTCCTCAAAGACAAGTTGGAAGGTCGGGTTTCCACAAGACGCACCAAGTTATAAGAAGAGAGACAAATACAAAGAACAACTATCGGACAAGATCTATGCGCAAGTGAAGGAACACTTCTACTCGTTGGCAGCTGAAAACCCGACAGCATTTCCAAGGTTATTCCCTGATAGCCAGCAACCCACACAATCCGCACAGCAAACAACTAATGTACCCAGCAGTGTAGGCTCAGTGCAGACAAGTACCTTCCCTGTGGATAGTATAACTGGACCAACTCCGTGCAGTCTCGTCGTACCAATCGGCCGCGCTGGAAAGACTAAGGAGGTTGCAACGGGTTTAGCGATACCTGGACGTCAATTCCACAACACGGCAATCCCTGAGGATTACGCAAGGGTACAGGTCGCCAAGGTCCATAGCGACCACGTTTCCTTGGAACTAGACATACCTGCACCTGAGGGGATTGAACTTCTCGGTGATGCAGTGAATCAGTTTATCTTGTGGCACCGCAGAGACATAATCCTGAGCGCGGCCGTTCTTGCAGCAGGATCTTCAACCCCATCCTCATCGCAGGCAATGACTGCTGCCGCTCCTGCACCACCGTCGCCTCCTAAACCACCGTCACCTCGACATCCGCCGTCACCACCACCGCTTAGGTCACCGCCTCGCCAACCTACACCACCACCCTCCCCTTCTCAACAACCGCCTCTCCCGACCCCGCAACCAGTTCAAGCCTCTCCCACCTCCCCAACTAAACAGCATGCTCCCCCGGCTCCGCCCTCAGTTCAAACCTCTCCACCTACACCCCAATCTGCTCTGGTAGAAGAAGTGCACATACCAGATGGTACTACATCCGAACCAAAGTCTAATACTTTGGAACCTCGTCGTATAATTCCAAAGTTGATATCGACATACGACCCAAAGGAGATTGACAAGGATAAGGAGAAGTTCATGTTTTCAGCTTTCAGGAATTCTGAGAAGAGAAAAGAACTTGCTCACGTCTTGTCAGACTCCCAGAAGTCAGTACTAGCGGCCCAAGATGAAGTGCAATCCTGGTTATCTGCCGATGTGCCTGAAACTTATGAGTATGGCAAGCCATTCTTGCCAACTTATCTTATGAACAAGCTACCATGGGAAATGAGGGTAATGCACGAATGGTATATGAAGGCATCTAGGAAAGGTCTCGGTTTCATAAGCGTCGCCGTCCCGGAAGGCGCTTTCATGAGTGGTCCTAATGGGATATTTTTTATCTCTTTCCAAGACCTTTACGCCCTCTACAAGCTAGATAAAATGGACGTTAATCTCGTTGCGGCTTTCTGTCTGTAAGTCTAAACTCTTTATTACATGTTGCACGTTTCATTCGAAACAAATAAACCAAATCTCATTTCTTCTTTATTCATTGTACAGTATGCAATTCCACGAAGCTGATAGAACTGGAGCAAAGGTTGGATACGTCGATCCAACAAGAATATGCAAAACACAACACACCGTAGAGCTGAGACAGGACTGCGAGCAATTGGTTGGCAAGACCCCGGAAGAAAAGGAAGAATATGTGAAGACATTGCACAAGAGGAAGAAGCTAGAAGTAGCAACATACTTGGCAATAGCAATGTTGGCGCACGCCGACAAAGATGTCTTAATGGTCCCCTACCAGTTCACGTAAGCTCTCTCTTCTTTTTGTTTAATTAATTTATCTTCTTCGGAATTTTCTGTCTCCAATAAGCCTATCTTATATGTAGAGACCACTACATATTATTCCTTGTATATCCGAAAGACCAATTGATCATATCATTGGACCCCGCACACTATGACAAGGAGACATTTATGGAATTCCTCACTATTTTGAATTTGTAAGTGATAAACATTTCATTACTATAAATTGTTTAGGTCGATCACCAGTCTTCTAACTACTAATAAAACAATTGTTTCCTTCAAACAGAGCACACAAGTACTACCGCAAAAGAGGTGGACCAGTACATATTCCATCCCAGAAGAAGTTATCCGTCAGGACTGGCTGGCCGGTACTATCAAATTTATACCAATACAACTAATTATCGAATAGTACATATATACTAAATATATCTACTGAGATCGGTCCCCATAATTATATCGCAGTGCTACAAACAACCACCAGGAACCAACTTGTGTGGTTATTACGTGTGCGAGATGCTCAGAGTAAATGGGAGGTACAAAACAACCAGTAACCGAGTAGGTCATCGAACTCTTCTCTACAAAGAAACCCATCTCGCACACACTTCTCACTGAGTACCGTTTTATTTTCCTTTCTGTGTGCAGATCCCCGAAATCCCATATATTGCACAACGATTCAACCACACTACTATCTTGAACGTGGCCGCTGACCTCTGCCGATTCATCCGTCGCGATGTCTGCAACGCAAGAGGTCTCTTCTACGACAACCAGAGTGAACTCGCAATGGACGACAAATTTAAACCTCTCAGAGAGTGGGAGAAAGAACATATGCAATAACATGTACACTACTTATACATATGATGAAAAAACTGTGCCACTTGTATTATATATTTGTATGTAAATTACGATTGAATTAATGGTTATGTATTACATGTTTGTTACTGCGGCACTTGTCTTATCTTATATGCTTACTACTCCGAAATACGATAATAAATCTCTCAATAATTTCATATTAATTACGAATCACCAAAATGCTAGAATAAATATTATTTTAGCTATTCGGAAATTGAATTTCGCATGCGGTCTACTTAAGACGCCCGCATGCGAAAATAGATCTTCGCATGCGGTCTTCTTAGGTCGACCGCATGGGAAAATATATCTTCGCATGCGGCTTCTTATATGGACCGCATGCGAAGATCTATTTTCGCATGCGGCCGTCTTAAGTGACCGCATGCGAAGATCAATCTTCGCATGCGGCTGCGACGGCCGCATGCGCAAATGGTGATCTTTGCAGACCATTTCGCGCATGCGGGCCGGCCAACCGCATGTGAAGATCGATTCCGCCCGTATGCAAAAACGCTTTCTGTAGTAGTGATTTTCGTTCTCTATTGTTTCCTTGATTTTTGGTACTCTTTCTTGTCCCAGAAATTCTCCTATTTGTCTCTCTCTGTATAAGAGTCATACGATCCAAGTAAAGTAGATCACCATTCATGCTATCATGCGATGCACATCACCTTGTAAACCATGGGTCCGACTACTTATTTCTATGTGAAGATATGCTGTTGCTTATAATTTATGTGTACGTGGTGTGCATTGCATATAACCGCCGTTCTCTAAACTAATCCAATTTGTGGTACTATCAAGGTGCATATTCTTATTTGGAATAGTTAAATTTTCATGTAAAAATATAGCAAATTCTGGGATTATTAGATATGTTGTAGTGCAGATTTTTTTTTTCTATATATACATGTATGGTTTTTCTTTGAAGGATCTGGGCCACCAATCCATCTGCTACAGTTAACCAGCCCAACCCAAAGTTGGTGAGGTCCCCCGCGACAGGATGAACCGCTCCGCCAGGATGCGTGAAGCCGCGGAATTTTTTTTATTTTTAATTTTTTTATTAAAAGTTTTACAAAAATAATTTTTCATTTTGAAAATTGAAAGAAGTGGTCGCCTACCGCTCTCTGGGAGGGCGATTTTTAAAAATCGCCCTTCCAGAGGGCGGCGAAAGTGACGTGGCAGACGGCCGTTCGCTCTCGGGCGACGGCCGTCAACGAAATTTGCAGGCGGCCCCCTTGCCGCCCTCCGCTAGGGCGATTTTGTACTGTGCGGGGGGCCGCCTGCAAATGGGCGGCGAGGGGGCATGGAATTTTGCAGGCGGCCCCCTTGCCGCCCTGGGGGAGGGCGATTTTATACTGTACATGCTTTATATTTTTTTTATAAATATCAATAGTTTTCAAATCTTTTTATATTGAAAACTATACGAGATTAAAATCTCCAAGACTGGTAAAATACAATTTTATTATTTTTTAGGGCCTATTTGGAATGTTACCGTACAAATATTTTGTTAGTGCCAAAATATAAGCAAGTTTTGGCACTACCAAATATTTGGTAAGGTAAAATTGCATTTGATCATATTTGGTTTGCTGCCAAAATGTAAAATTGTAGTGAAGAATGTTCTACATAATCTCAAATCTAGATTACGTATTACCAATGAATAGGCTTCAATCGAAATCAAACATAAGTACTATTCAAATTACCAAAATATTGGTAGGGCATGTTTTTGGTAGCAATCCAAATAGGCCCTTAGTCTTACGCATAAAAAAAATCACCACCATAAATAAACATTGTAATGATAAGATAGATAAGAAGTGCCATCGATACACGGTACAAATTTGTCGATCCCGACGAATCAAGCATGCGGTAACCTATCGGCCCCTTCTAGGTCGGTCAGAATGCATTGCATTCTCGTGGTCCTTCAATCGTTGATACTCTACTTGTGTTTCTGACTCTGTTATCTTCTGGCCATGATATGATGGAGTGACATTGTCGATCCATCGAGTAAATCCACACATCCTTGGATTGCCATGTAAAAATAGTAATGTTATTCAGTTTGGGTAGTAATTTTGTGCAAATCATAGCGGATTTTGTAAATGGTTAGACATACAATGAAATCGTTGTCTACATTGGGGCAGACAAAATATCTTCTTCGAAATGTTTGTTCAGCAAAGGATGTAGCCACCTGCCAGCGATCTCTGCACCCACACTTTGGACGCTCGGACCATTTAGGTAACCCTAATGGATTGTTCCTCCAGTCTAAGCTTGCAATTTCCACCCGACGTTCGTACTCCATCCAAGCATGAATGAACTGTATGGTCGGTTCAGGTTGCGTTATCGGCCCGCCACTTGAAGTAACTCTGACTGTGTCAATCCATTGTACGAATTGACATTTCCTTACATCCTCCTATGTACATCCATTTTGGGATAGTTAAGTTAATGATAGTACTGAGAAGTGATGAAAAGAATAGTTGTAATTACCACGAAATCATCGTCGACAATGTTTGGACACACGAAACACCTTTGTCCTCGAGTTCGGTGCCTTACGGACCTTATGACCTGACAGAGGACGGTCACACCATGGTGGAAACCAACCAGCAAAAGGATCGCTTCGCCAGTTGAGACGCTCAAGGAATGGCGCTTCCATTTTCGTGTGTTGTGTGCTAGTGCGAAAGAAGATATGAAGAGGTTGCCTTCAGATTGTCAATTATATAGCGTCGTTTTCACTGCAATATATGTGAACTCAATGAGATACATTATTCATTAGATGCGACAAGACGATCACGCGTGGGCGTGATTTACTTTATGTCAACAGGCAGCGCCGAAAGTTGATAGTGACAACTCGAGCTGCCGCATTTCATGTGTGCTGTTGTGCACTGTGCGCGCTACTGGATCTGACACTACCGTGAAGGGCCGAAAGTGTGTTGTCGTGAGCATAAGTTGTTCTAGCACCATATGAATGAAAAGAACTATGTAGACGAGACAAACACAAGTAGTACTGCAGTAGTAATAGCAAAAGTAGTACTGCTTTACAAATTTGTAAGCCAAAAGAAACGGTCACATAAGGACTGAAGAGGTAGAACACTACTGACGAGGCCTCTTACCCCTGTCCCTCCTACCCTGCGCCCTAATGTGCCCCTGGGAGTACGTGAGTCGGTCCGGGGGTACGGCACGGCCAACCCGTCCTGCCTGTACAGGTGTGACCTCTGGCTGCTCCTGAGTGTGCGCCTCTGGAGCTCCTCCAAGCTGAGAGGAGCCTAGTACGTCGTGGTGGAGTACACCGTGCAAGTCGTCGTCGTAGAACTGGCTAGTAGGACCAGTCCTACCGGGGTGAGACGAAGAGGCCCCAGTACCGAAGATCCCGGCTGCAAATCCTGCTGGACAAGGACCATCAGTTTCATACAGGTATTTAATAGTATTAATAAAAAGTAAAGTACCATGTGGGCGAGGGATCGACGCTCCGTGAGAGGAAGAGCTGGCGAACGCGCCCGAAGAGGTGGCGAACGCCCCTGCGGAGCTCGCGGAAGCGCCGGTCGTGCCTGCGAACGCGCTCGAAGGCAGACGAGGTCCTGCGATGAGGAAACGTGCAGTTAAAACATGGTGACATATTCGTGCAACAGCTGAAACAAAAATGAACTAATCTCTGGGCTGAACTATACCGTGCGAAACCGGTGCTGTAGGTCGCACTGCTCCGAAGCTAGGGGCGCTCGAAGGCAAACGAGGTCCTGCGAGGATGGAACATCAAGTTACGACGGGGTGATGTTTTCGTACAAAAACAGAAACAAAACTTAAGAAACCTCTGGGCTGAGCAGTACCGTGCGAAACAGGTGCCGTAGGTCGAGGTCCTGCTCCGACGGTAGGCGCGCGAGGCCGTGGTTGTACCGGACCAGCTGGAGGTACGACGTCCATGGCGCTGCGACAGGAGAAGACGCGCATGACCGCACGCATCTTCTCCTGCATCCGGTCGAAGGTCACCCTCTGCTCAACGTCAGTCAAGTGCAAACCTCTGTTCAACCTCACTTGGACTGCGGTGATATCGGCACTGATATCCCGTGCGGCATCAGCCTATGCAAGATGGAAATAAAAAATTCAGTAGTTGTCCTATATTATGCAAGATAAATGAAATAATTGTAAGAACTAATACAAATTCGACGTACCCCCACGAAGTAGTCTCGGTCACGGTGCGTGGGATACGCGTCCGTGACAGCGGCAACGTGTGGCTCTGGGGCGTCTGGAGTGAAGGTCACACGCGCACGAGTGCGAGGAAGGTACCAGTGAAGGTAGTCACGGTAGTTCTCCTCCGTGTGTGGGAAGAGCTCGTTGATCACCTCCTCTGTAGCTAACACCCAGTCGTCAACGTACTGCTGTACACGTGGAGCCCAAAGTGCGCCTGCTAGCTGTCCCCGTCGAGTCAACCTGTGAAGAGAGGTAAATTATATGGCCCGATGAAGTAATTATCATAAAAATTTAGAAATGAACAATCCGAACTCACGAGTGGTCGGCAGGGAGGACGGTCGGCTGCACGTTGCCCGGAAACACCTGCCTAAGTCCGAACTGTCTCATCACACGCTGCGGGCAGTGAGGCTCAACGAAAATGTCGAACACCATCGGCAGGATGGTGAGCCAGTAAGCCTGGTCGCGTGTGCACAAGGACGAAAGTCCTAGCGGTGCTCTCGCAGCGACGGCCTCTTCTGTGTACGGCTCCCAGATGACGTCGCTCGGCTGGAGACGGTCAAACTCGAACACGAAGTCCGGGTAACCTCGTCTCACCTGGACGTGAGCGTAACGACGCTGCAATAAACATGATCGGAATTAGACATGTTATGTGAAGAAAAAAAAAGAAGACGACTGATAAACTTATAACGCAGCGAAGTTGCACTAACCCCACGTCGACACCAGTAAGTCCCCATCGTGGGACCGTCCTCTGGCCACTGCGCGCTGCGACCAACCCCGTAGGGTGCGCTGTCCACCACTGGTCGACCTATGGCAAACCTCTCGGCTGCCCAAAGCTGAAGCAACATAGGGCAGCCAGCGATGATCGCTCCCGCGTCAGTCTTCGTGCACGCCTCACAGAGGGCACGGTACGTGGCTGCTAGCACGGCAGAACCCCAGCTCCACTGCGGCACGTCCTGTGGCTGAGCATCCGCGATGGACCGTGCGTAGTGGACCAGCCGGAAGTCCACAGCGTGCCCGTGGGTGCTAGTGAACATCACCCACCCGAACAACCACAACAGGTACGCCTCAAGGGAGCGTCAGACCGAGTAATCATCAGCGTCAGGGTGCAGAAGGTCCGTCTACAATTAAGAATGAAATGTTAGTACAAAACACTCTGTTGATCGCAAATAAGCATGTATGATAATAACAACTTATTTACTTACAGTGAACTGGAGCAACCAAGCCTTGCTAGGCCCGACTGTAGAGTACGGAGGAAGGGTGTTGGCCGGTCCTAGGTGTGGAAGGCGCATCACCTGCTCGAAGCGCGCAGTGATATCCTCCTTCCAACCAAAAACACCGTCAACGGGACCAACTGGTGCTCCCGCCAGCGGTAGCCCGAGCAGGTACGACACGTCCTGCAGTGTCGGAGCCATCTCCCCACAGGGAAGGTGGAACGTGTGCGTCTCAGGTCTCCAGCGGTCTACCAGAGCGGCAAGGAGTGACCGGTCTGCATCCCACCGCTTCGTTGGGTCACGGTCGTCCGCCGCCGCCTCAACAAGCCTACAAAGTGGTAGAAGGCCTGCCGCACGCAACCTGTATAGAGCAAACTTCAAACATAAGTACAACACAAAGCAAAGTTGAGTTGAAATGTGAACGTATGCGTACCAAGGAACGTGACGGGGGTCGACACGCAACCACTCGCGCGACGTGCGTGGACGGAAGGTGCCGAGCTGTGCACCCTCGACTGCTGACAGGAACGAGCGGTGGTTCCTGTCAATCCCACGGTTCAACAGCGCCGGTGTGTCGTACGCCATACCTGCATCAAATAGATTGATCAGAAACATATAAATAATTAGTTCAACATAAGTAATAAATGTACATAAGCGAATTAATAACACATATTAAATAAGAGTACAAACAAACAAAAGTGTCACCATACGGAATATTTCTGATTACAACAATAACTGCAGTTACACGATATGAGTACTTAGTCCGAACACTCATCACGATAACATTATGATACAACACCGAATAGTTCACAATACTACTAGTACAACAATAGTCGGAGGTACTCATTACAACAACATTCAATTGAAATTACACGATAGAAGTATTTAGTCCGAACACTCATCACATCACAACAGCATTTTATTTCCTAAATCGATAGCATTGTTACACCATGGAATCGCCTGCTGCGCGACGACGCCTTGGCCTTGCGTGCCTGCTTGTTGTTCCTTCACCAGGTGGTCGCCTACCATCACTTGCCTGTCCAGATGGACTAGCATCTGCGCCGCTTGGAACTTCTGCATTCTTCGGGCATTTCTTGTAAGTATGGCCGCGCAGATCACACTTGCTGCAGCGTAAAGTCCTCCCACCTGCTTCTGACTCATCCATATCATTTCTGATGCGTCTAGTTTGGCGTCGACCCTTTTTCACCCTTAACTTAGATGGATCTGGAATATAAAAAACTTGGGCACTCGGCGTTGTGTAAGATCCTGAGATCCCGAACCCATATATCTCCTCACTCCATGTATGAAAGATTGCTTCTTTCCTGAAATAATTTGAGACGTACACATTGGGAGATATGCCACAATCACCGGCAGCAGCAAGAACGTGTGAGCAAGGAAGGTGATGAAGCTTCGGATTCATACAACTGCAGGTACATCCACCATCCGCCTTCAAGACACATTCCTGCACGGCTTGCTTGCGATAGATACCACGCCTGCTCCTATCAACACACATTATTTCATACCGATGCACTTGTGTGCCTTGAGCAACAACTCTATGTCTCCGTGCCTTTTTGATTTTATCTTCCATATACTTTGTCACTACGTTGCCAAACACTATGTTGTTATCGGCCATGGACGGACCAATTTTCTTGTATCGATCCCTAAAGTAGGCTTGCGTGCCGTGAAGGATGAATTCAACAATAGCAACCAATGGAAGTACCCGAACTCCTCGCATTACCCAGTTGTACACCTCTGCCAAATTGGTTGTCATTATGCCATACCGAGATCCATCGGTGTCGAACAATAGAGACCACTTCTCCTTAGGCTCATTCTCAATCCACTGAGTGAAATTTCTGATGGACGACCCTGACCTCCTGCTCATTGTTGGTGGGTCATCATGTAATGCACCAAGAGGTATGGGAGGCTCGTCACCTTCAACTTGTGGTCTGCGAGATTGCTCATCTGTTTGCTTCGTTGTCAACTCATCCAACTTGTCCCACAACTCATTAAATTTCTTCTCTTGGTTCTGTGCACAGAGCCTCTTAAAGAGCTCCATAAGATGCTTGTTCTTGAATTGCTTGTAGAAATTTGCACCCATGTGACGCATGCACCACCGACTCCGAACATCAGGCCACTTAGCTGGAAGTCCCTTCTCATCCCAACCGTTCTGCAAGTAGTCAATAGCCCGCAACATACCCGCATGACGATCATGTATAAGGCAAACGTTGGGCCTCATACGCACCACTGCAATGTGCACTCTCTCTAAGAACCAGTACCAGCTTTCAATGTTCTCACTCTCTACAAATGCAAAAGCCATAGGTAGAACCTGGTTGTTCCCATCACACCCAATTGCTGTCAATATCTGACCTCGGTATTTACCTGTCATAAAAGTTCCATCTATGCATAGAACAGGTCGACAATGCACAAAAGCATTGATGCAAGCACCCAATGAGAAAAAGGCTCTTTGCAGCACACTCTTTGTTCGATCATCAACCGATGTAAATGTATGTAGGTCATAGTACGTATTATTATTCCTCTGGGCAATGGTGGCTAACAAACGAGGCAAATTATCATAAGAAGCTTCAAATGTGCCATACCTCATCTCAATAATCTTTTGTTTGGCTCTCCAGGCCTTTGCATAGCTTATGGTGTACTTGAATTTGTTCTCGATGTGCCTAATAATTGATTTTGGTTCAAAGCCAATGTTACCAACAACACTGCTGTACATCTCACTTGCCACAAAAGCTGAAGTGATGTTTCGGTGATACTTCTCCACCCCTTGTAAGTAGCACTTGTGCTCGATCACAATGCTAACTTTCCAGTAATCATTCCATTTACCCTTATATGCATGGACACGCCACGGACAATCTTCCTTCATGCACCTCACTTCATACACATAATTTGTTGACTTGACCACCCTAAACTCTCTCTGCAAGGAAACTGCCCAATGCTTCACCGCCTCCTTCATCTCATCCTTATGAGCATACCTTGCACCCTCAATTACCTCGTTCTCCTTATACTCCCAGGGTACATGATCACCCTCTGATATAACAAGTCCAGAGAAGTCCTCATTTGCCCAATCAGTGGCCATTACATCACCTTCCTCATCGGATGATGCGTCGTCGTCCGCTTCCTCATTATCCGAATCTTCCCTCTCCATTTCATCAACAATTATACCGACTCTCTCCCCCTCATCCGCCATGCCCATGGCCTGCTCCTCCCTTGGTTGATCTTCCTCATTTTGCATTGATGGTCCAACAACATCCCCTGCATTGATAGGACCCTCTACATCTTCGGTTTGCATTGAAACATTTATATCTTTCTCTTGTACCGACACAAATATAACGAGGGGCCATGACCGTTCAAAAGCCATTTCCACATACCGTCTCCAAGCAGCAGTGCTGTCCATCGGCATTAGTTCCCAAAAATAACCTTCTGTTGCACGACTCACTACAACTGATACTGACAGTGTGTAGACTTCTTGGTCTATTCTAAATCCTCTCAACAACCAACTATAAATTGACTGAAATGTTCTCTCCGCAGGCCTATCGATGCCCTTAGATGTCATTACAAAATCTGACAGATCAACACCATCTGGACCAAATCTAATATTTCCTTCACCGTGAACTATCTGAAATGTGACCTTATTTGACATTGTGCCTGATGAAAACAATAACTGCGTTAACCTCGCATTTCTGTACTACGCCCTAAGTTACATTCTCTACAATATTGTTCTCCAAAATTCTAAAAGTAGGTTACATTCTCCAGATCAAACTAAACTACATCTTACAATTAACACTACTGTCTATGTCTCAATTCATACTATTATATTCTATGCTCTGGATCTACACATATGTGCTGTGTGCTACAGATCTGTTAAAATATATGGAACTAAAACTAAAACGCAACATATATACTCAAACATAACATATTAGTACAAATGCTAAAGATGTATGGGAGCAAACCTGTGATGAAGTGAGCGAACCAGCAGGGCTTCGCCGTTCGCCTTCTGCTGCCCTCCCCTCTCTCTCTTTCGTTTTTTTTCGATTTTTAGTGAATATAATGAAATTTCAGAGAGGGGGGACTGGGCTTTATAGGGGGGAGGCAAAAATCGCCCTCCCCTAGGGCGGCAAGGGGGCCGCCTGCAAAATTCCATGCCCCCTCGCCGCCCATTTGCAGGCGGTCCCCCGCACAGTACAAAAATCGCCCTCCCCCAGGGCGGCAAGGGGGCCGCCTGCAAAATTCCATGCCCCCTCGCCGCCCATTTGCAGGCGGCCCCCCGCACAGTACAAAATCGCCCTAGCGGAGGGCGGCAAGGGGGCCGCCTGCAAATTTCGTTGACGGCCGTCGCCCGAGAGCGAACGGCCGTCTGCCACGTCATTTTCGCCGCCCTCTGGGAGGGCGATTTTTAAAAATCGCCCTCCCAGAGGGCGGTAGGCGACTACTTCCGTCAATTTTCAAAATGGAAAATTATTTTTGTAAAACTTTTAATAAAAAAAATTAAAAATAAAAAAAATTCGAAGCCGCGGAGGTCGGAACGACACATGATGACAGCACTGCGATCCGTGGGAAAGACAGACCAATGTACTGGCGTCAGCACTGCTGACATTAGGGGCATATTTCGTTGCTCGCATCCGTGTTTGAGAGACGTACCAATGTACCGGCGTCAGCACTCCTGATTCACCTCTCTCGTTCAGCCTGAGTTTGATCTGGCTTTAGAGATATATGTGCAGATGTTTGGTTGTTCGCTTGAGATGAACTTGGATGTGATGAGATGTCATTATTTGGTTTGTTACAGCAAATGGTGAAATGGGATGGTTGCTTGCAGGAGTTGTTGGTCCCCATCGGTTGCCCACTTCTTATTATAAGCCATAGCGGCTTATTAGCGATTAAAAAATAATATGTGAGTAAACTTTTGTATGTATGTTCTTAGTGATTGAAAAGCTAAAGTTGAAAAAAAACTATGTTGAAAAGACATTAAAATCAAATTCAAAATCAAGTTTTAAAATTCAAATTTTGGCTTTGGCTTATAAGCTACAGGGCAACCGATGAGGCCCGTTGATTGGTTGGATGGATATATCTTGTGTGTGTAGATACCCATTCTTATGGGTGGTGAGGTTACCCCATAAAATTTGTGGAGTGAAATTTTTTTCAAGCCCCTAATTTTGTTTATAAGTGCTGAGGTTAATCTGTGATAAAGGTTATAGATTTAAATTGTGTTACCCGTAATTACCTACTACTCCATTTTTGAGATTTTTTTTTCTTGGAGAATCGATGGTCTGTGTATGTATGTTTTACTGAGATGGTCATTTTTTTAAGAACCAGTGAGCAGCACTGATGAACTAACTTTTTTTTAACGAATATAACAGAATCGCTTGCCTTACTAGATCAAAATTCAAGAGTGGTTATTATAGCAAAAATCATCTGTATAATATTGTTGACAACATTGGTATATTTGACAATTCAAAACAAACATATAAACGTACGTGCTCATGGCAAGTTTTTTACAAGGAACCAATTTTATAAACAAGTTAGTAAGCACATATACAAAACAAACCATCCGTATCAGCTATGTTCTGCTTGCAAGCTTTTGTACAGGTAACTTCAAACTCATCAGCCTATTAGTATATCTACGATTGAGCATTCTGAAAATTGTGGTGGCCTATCTTAATATATGAAAGCAACAAGCTCTCTCAAATAGGGACGTGCCACATCATCCGAAATAACAGGGACCTTAGGATGGGAATGGTGAGAAAGATGGACCGTTGGTTCATTT
Source organism: Oryza sativa Japonica Group (assembly GCF_034140825.1). Taxonomy (NCBI): domain Eukaryota; kingdom Viridiplantae; phylum Streptophyta; class Magnoliopsida; order Poales; family Poaceae; genus Oryza; species Oryza sativa. Next base: position 20,072,292 of record NC_089035.1, read on the forward strand.
GGATTGGAGAACAATCAAGAGGCTTCCAAAGCAAATGTCGCTATGCAGATTACTTCACATGTCTAGTCAAAATAGCCTAATCAAACAGACAACAAAAACTATAATAATAAAAAGGGAACACAACAGAACAATGCCTAAAGCAGGGGATTAAAAAAAGGTTCTCATCAGATGTTATTTTTTCAGCTTTATCACTTTAATGATCAATATATTTACATGTATACAGATGCAATACAATATTCTCCAAGCAACAAGTTCTTCCTATAAAAAAAAGAAAAATTACCATTCAAGTTATGATAGACTTTGCAAGCTATATATATATATATATATATATATATATATATATATATATATATATATATATATATATATATATATATATATATATATATATATATATATATATATATATATATATATATATATATTAATACTTCTCTATCTACAATTCATGTTGCCAATCAGCATTTATAGGATGCCCATATAAGCCTTTTTATATGTGGGTTTAGTTTTTTGAAATTAAACAACAAATACGAGATAGTGCGAAGTTTCATATCGCTATAGCAAGAAAAAAAACATAAAACTGCAATATTAGGAATCGTAACCAGGAAAAAACAAAAAAAAAAACAAACATCATCGCCACCACACATTGGCAACTCCTCGCACAACCCCAGGAGAAGACACTAGTTAATAGTGAAACCTGCACTATACATGTTGGTCATGACAAGATTTTCCAATATCACTTTCCTGAAACATGGTAAAAGTAAATAGGATAGCCTGTACCTTTGAAATAGTAGTTCCAAATGGCAAACACAAAACCAAGAAAACTGATGGCTAAAAAAAATTCATAGTTGGCTTCAAAAATTGCATTAAGGAACAATGTACAAGCAGCAATGTTAAGAAAATAACGAGAAAGGAAAAAAGGGCAACAACAATAAAGCTTGTGCAATATCACAGGCCATTTCTCTCTGAAAATAACAGGTGTACAGAGTCTGAGTTGCACAGACCAGGGTTAAAGAGCATCAACAATAATTATCAGTACTATGATCTTTGGTTCGTGCCCTGGTGAAAAGGAGCCTGAGCGCTGTTCGGTTGAAGGCCAGAAAGATTTTCTGGACGCCTGTACCGAATCACTGTCATGCATCATTAGCCTGAGTCCGGCTTCCCATTTCGGAGGCCTGAGCTTCAGCTAAACAACCCCTATAACCTAATAGTTCTCTTAAAATAATTAAATTTTATGCAAGGTAAAATAAAATGCCCGCTTATGTGTGTGGGTTTTCTTCCTAGTTTATCTAATTTGCATGGAATCGAAGAGATCATCACCGAGTTAATTACCGACCCTTATTTCTTATACTCGACCGATGAGATTGTCCAATCAAAACAAGTGTGGTGCAAACCTTTTGTTGTTAATGTACAAGGCTAAACCCATTAATATACCCCCTATTGCACACACATCTACAACAATCATATCCATTAAGCGTTGAAAATACTTCAGACATCTTTTACTCGGTAGCATCACCTTGTCCATGAATGTTGCCTGCTGAGCCGTCGTTAATCTGCAGCAATCCTGAATGAATCGATCGATGACTTGCCATGGCCGGATTCCCTTCGAGAACGCATGAACTCCGGCACGGAGAAGCGCCGGAACCGTGCCGGCCTCTCCGCGGTGAGGAGCTCCGGGAGGGGCCCGAACAGGTCGGAGGCATCGCGCTTGGCTGGGTTGAAGAAGACAGCAATGGAGACCCTGGCGTCTTGGCTAGACTTGATCACCACCCTGTGCTCCACGCTCTTGTACTCCTCGTTCGAAACCATCTGACAATTGTGGTGTAAGTACATAGGTATATAATTACTAGAATATATATAAGCTTCCAGAATATGTACAGCTGACAATCTTTTTTTTTTTCACCGGGGTAAAGCCCGAGCCGGCCAGTATTGTATACTAAATCTATTCAAATATTAGTTGCACACCAAATCTATTAAAATCATATCTTACTATAAAGTTGATGCCCGCTAACTCCTAAAGCTTAATATGCAAGTGTGCGACGTCATCACCCACTAGCAATTATTATCTAGAATATTTTAAATATCATGCAAACATAACATATCAATTACAAATTTGTTGCATTTTTAGAACTCAATATGCAAGCAATGTCAAATCATTATCTCCACATTATTTAAACATATACATCTACTATTTCTATAATATATAACATGTATTCATCCACATATCCGGTAACAAAGCGCGAGGTATCAACTAGTTTACATAGACGTAATGCCGATCACAGCCTCCCAAGAAGTACTAACATGGGGAACAATTTTGTGCTACATGCATATTACCCCGTTCTAATTGAACAGTATAGATTAAAGGGGTTGGGCTATAGATTCAACCAAGAAATTTTGAAGGCCAAGATCATTCCTACTAGTACTTCCTTAGGTTTCTAAATATAAGCATTCATAGATTGTTTAGCACAGATTATGGTAAAAGTAAAATATTTTATTTCAGTCATGCAAATTATCAGTCAAATTTTGAATTTTCCTCGGAAGCACCAGATCAGCTAAAACCTACTTAGATTCCCATGTGTTGAAATCATTATCCTAAAACCGCTTATATTATGTATAAAAATGCTTATTTTGTGTTTAAAATTTAAATTATGGAAAAGGTACATATATTTAGGAATGGAGGGTATGAGTGTAGTACTAGTACCCACGTGGCCATGTGTCAAACTTTATACACCAAGAAGCTTCAAGTTTTTCAACTTTAACAAAATTTATAGAAAAACTTAGCAACATCTATAATACTAAATTAGTTTAAGAAAATCTAGCATTGAATATATTCTAATATAATATTGTTAGAAATGTTACTATTTACTATGTTTTTTTAAAAAAAATGATCAAAATAACATTGACAAAATTTATAGAAACCCTTACCAACATCTATATTTTAATAGTATTATTAGAAATGTTACTATTTACTATTTTTTTAAAAAAAATCGATCAAACTAACTTTGACAAAATTTATAGAAAAACTTAACAACATCTATAAAATATTAAATCAGCTTAAGTAAATCTAACATTGAATATATTTTAATAATCCTGTAAGAAATGTTACTATTTACTATGTTTTTTAAAAAAAATGACAAAAAAATTCAAAGCTTCTTAGTAACTAATATCGTTTCAGACTTCTTAAAATCTTATAAGACAATTTGGACTGCTTAATCTTTTTCTTAAGAAAATAGTTACAGAACAGTAATATTATCCAGGCTTTTCTTATACTATACAAATGTAGCTGGTACGTCATCTTCTAAGTCCAAAACTAATACTGTTAATTACAGCCAAGTTGACTGTAACATTTTCTCTGTGACTGAAACGGTAATATTTTATTACTACATATTTTTACTTATCATCGGCTATCAATAGGACGTGTCGAGTTGCAAAGATAAGTTAATCAAACGGTACCTTGAGCACGTCCCCGACGTTGACCACCAGTGCGCCGGCGACCGGCGCCACGTCGACCCACTCGCCTCCGCCGCCGCCGCCTTCTTCTTCCTCCCGCCGGACCTGCAGCCCGCCGACGGCGTCCTGCGCCAGGACGGTGAAGAGGCTGGGGTCGGTGTGCTCCAGGCTGCCGACCACCCGCTCCGGCTCCGGGCACGGCGGGTAGTAGTGGCACGCCATCAGCCACCCCTCCACCTGCATCTCCCGCTCCAGCCGCTCCGCCCCGACGCCGCCGCCGCCGCCGCCGCCGCCGAGCGCCTCCGACAGCAGCCCGGCCATCTCCTTCCCGAACACCGTCAGCGACCGCTGGTACTCCGGCAGCGCGTCCCGGCAGGACGCGGGAAGGCGCCCTAGGTCGGGAGCCTCGGGCCCCGGGCCGAAGCGTACCACCAGCGAGTCGCGCCATGGGAGGAGAGGAGACGCAGCGGTTGCGGCGCGGTGGTCGCTGGAGGAGCCGTCTTGCGGCGGCGGCTGCTGGATGGGGATGGTGGAGTAGGCGACGCCTCCGACGGGGGCCAGCGAGTAGCACGGCGAGCGGGACGCGGCGGGCTGCTCGTGGAACGCCCGCACGGCGGCGACGGCGGAGGCGACGGTGCCGCGCGGGACGCCGTGGCTGGTGACGTGGAAGAAGCCGCACGAGGTCGCGGCGGCGCGGACGAGCGGGACGGTGGCCGAGCGCGGGAGGGAGAGGTCAACGGTCGGGATGGCGAAGGCCGTCGCTCGCGGCGGCGTAGGCGGCGTCGAGCGCTCGCGGCCGCAGCCTGGCGGGAGGAAGAGCGGTGGCACGGCGGTGGCGCCAGACTCGACGAGGCCGCGGACGCCGGCGCGCGACGCGTGGAACTCGGCCAGAGACGACGCCGCCGCGGCGTCGCGCTCCTCGGCTGCCGCCATCCTACCTACTCCTTTCTTGGCGAAATGCCGTGTCCGTGTGCTTTCAGTTTTGATTCCTTCAGATATTGCTCCGAATTAAAACTGTGGGAAACATGAGACCACCTGAGAATTTTGTCGGCAGGGCAAAGTGGATGGACACCTTTCTTCTACAATGTATACATCAAAAACAGATCAAAACTCAAACAATATATATACACAAAGTCATATACTCCCTCCGTTTCTAAATATTTGACACCATTGACTTTTTAGCACATATTTAACCGTTCGTCTTATTCAAAAAATTTTGTGAAATATGTAAAACTATATGTATAATGAAAGTATATTTAACAATGATCAAACGATAGGAAAAGAATTAATAATTACTTAATTTTTTTAATAAGACGAATGATCAAACATGTTTAAAAAAATCAACGAAGTTAAATATTTATAAACGGATGGAGTATATGCAACTAGCAAAATTTTAGACTAATGATCGAAGAGCTGGTAAGTGGTACCAGGCTAATCAAAGCGCCGGCAATCAGCCAAATACATAGACTAATGGACAGCGAGTCAAAATATTAAACATGGGCCGAAATAAACTTCCCCCGGTTCTAAAATTTAAGTCGTATTTGATTTTTTACACGATCATCACAGTTATACTTTGAACATTAGTTTCTTTAATAATATATTATCAACAACTATATAAAATTAGCATCATATCACAATATTTTCCAATAAAGCTCTAGTATACATGACAAGAAACACAAACATCTCTCTCCACAAATATAACAGACTTTGGTTAGGTACTTTACAAGTGCAACCCCTTGTATTTTGTGGACATATGAAGTATACTTTTGTTCAATTATTAGTCAAAATTTTGAATAGTTGATTTTGCTGAAAAGAAGTGCCTCAAGGGAGTAGCAGCTCTTCCACGCTATGATATAATAACTTAATATTTAAATGAGTAAATTTCATAAAACCACATAAATTATATATGATCTAAGTTGTATAAAACCACATGGTCTTTGATATGTGGCAAATAATCCAAAGTATTATGGTCATAAAGTTTCATAAAAACCACACATTTGATCAATTATTCTTGGATCCAACATTGCTATGACCTTTAAAATTACATGTCAAACTTATAACTTCTTTGACCTATCATACACCAGTAGTAGTAGCTATCTAAGTTTACACACTTTTACTTTGGCATAATAACAAGTCAAATTGGATAGCGGTGTGGTTTTGTAAAATTCTTGGAACGTAATACTCAGGGTTACGTGCCACATGTGTGTGGTTTTGTATAACTTTGACCATAATACATGTGGATTGGTAAAAATAAATGTGGTGCGCTGGTGCTGTGCTTATAAAGGGAAGTATTTGTTCCTTGAGAAAATTGAAGTGAAATCTTTCACAAAAGAAAAAAAATATTTCACCTGGCTAAGATTGTTGGGTTAGAATATGTTTGCTGATACATGTTGAAGTCCCTAGTCCATCAACTTTAAATCCGGAATATGAGAGACCAGATGCCAATCCTCCCCAACTCCTTGCTTGCAACGCCTAACCAGTGCAGGACAGTTACGTATACACAATTCCTCTAGACCGGTAAGACGTTGTATGGATTGGGGCAACGATGTCAGGCCGGAGCATCCAAGGATATGGAACCTTCGAAGTGCAGAGAGTTCACCTAGCCACTCTGGAAGCTGGGTCAGCGCGTCACAGCAAATCAGGGTGAGCCATTGAAGCGATGTGAGGCGTTGCATGCTCTCGGGAAGGCATGTCACACCAGGCAAATCATAAATGTGAAGCCCACGGAGTGAGCAGAGTTCCCCGAGTTGCTCCGGCAGCTGCTGCAGGGCATGGCATGACATTATGTGCAACACTTGGAGGCATGTGAGGCGTTGTATTGATTGAGGGGCGATGGACGTTATTATTGGGAGATTTAGGAAGCGCAGATCCTGTAGAGATTGCAGTTCCCCAAGCCACTCCGGCAGCACACAAAGATTGCAGCGATCTATGAGCAGCATATGGTAATGGAGGCAGGTGAGGCTCCGCATGCTCTCGGGCAAATACCTAAGGTCCCTGCACTCAGATATTTCCAATGTACGAAGCTCAGTGAGGTGCCGCAGCATCTCCCAGCCAGATGATGAGCCTATCAGTCGATCAAGTTTTAGATACGTGAGGTGGGGATACTTCACATCCACAATACAGGATGAAGATGAAGACTCGTTGCCATGACCATGAGCTGCATGACGCGGATGGAAGAAGCATCCTGAGGAAAGCAATTGCCCATGGCTTCCTTCCAATGTAAGATTCTTCAGAGAATCTGGAAAGTATGGCTTCACAATCAATCTTGGACAGTCACTTATTACCAGAGTGGAGAGGTCAGGGAAACAGCACTGCACTTGGTCTTCTTGCTCCCAATTTTCTAATCCAGTTGTGGTAGTAAGCAATTCTATCAACTTAGGCATTTCTCTCAGCTCAAGAGTCTTTATCCTAGGTAAATCCGCAAGTCCCCATAGGTGCTCCAAGTTTGGTAAGTTTACCAACACTAGTTTAGTCAGTTGGCAGAATTGAGGTGGATTGCTCTGCTTTAGCATATGCATGTATTTCAGATCACAAGAATCCCATTGCTTTGTCATCCAACGTGGCAATTGGAGACCCCTATAGCCAATAACTGTGAGCTCCTCAATTTCCAATGGTGGTGTTAGAAGTATAATATGGTAGTTAGAGATAAGAGTCAAATATAAATTATAGAGATAAGATATATCCTAGAGATAGAATCCTAGAGATAAGATAGAGTCCTAGAGATAGAATCCTAGAGATAATTCTACTCTTACTTGTATTGTACTCCAAGTCTCTATCCCCTATGTACTCCTATATATACCCCATGAGAGGGTCGATCCAATATATCAGAAAATACTAAAATACAGCGTATTAGATTTTCTACATGGTATCAGAGCCGTAGACAAACGTCGATCGATCCTCGGTTCCAGCTAGGTTCCATCCGCGCTGCCCCAGGGAGATGAGATCAATTTCTCCCTGGGGCACCGCACCGCATTAGCTAGCTAGCCTCTCCAATCATTTACAGATTAGTTTACCGCATATCATTAGATGCGTTTTCTAATAATTAGTTTTAGATCTATTAGCTAGCCACAGAAAACCATATGATCGTCAGGAGCAATGCGGCAGGTGTTACAGGAGCAGACAATGTCAACAAGCATCATACCATCCGGCCTCATCCATGGATCGATCTGCATCGCCGCTGCCAACTCGTCTACATAGATGGACACCTCGCGTCCTCTGACAGATTAATCTGCAAGACGCTTCATCGACGACATCGACCGTGTCCTCTACGACGGCAACGACCGCGTCACCGACAACGGCATCGATCACGTCATGTACGACTATAACGACTGCATCAACCCGGCATCACTATTGTGATGACCGCTATACGGCGCAGAAGGACCAACCAAAGTGGTGGCCTCATTGCCAACGACGTCCTCTGACATATGCAAGACGTCCCCAATGGCATCCTCTGACATCTACAAGGTGCAAGATGCTAACAATTACAGTTTTTGTCTTCACACCATGGCGTAAATATTTTTTTTTCGCCTTTGGCTATATGCGGCTACACCGACAACCACAGTTACTTCATGATCGGCTACATCGACGAACGTCTACAACAAAAATCATTGACGGAAACTCCAGTCCAAGCGTCCGTGTCATCGCTATCGTCCATGACACTCCCGCTATGACTGCGGGAGGGAATAGAGGAGACTCAAGGGACGACACAGAAGGGGACGCAGGCACCAGGTGGAGGACCGTCCATCAGAGATGCAGTCGATGATGGTGAGTCAAAGAAAGATGAAGAAATAGAAGATTTCAAATCCAGTCGCAATCGTTCGCTTCGCTCCCGTTACGACTGAGGGGGAATGTTAGAAGTATAATATGGTAGTTAGAGATAAGAGTCAAATACAAATTATAGAGATAAGATATATCCTAGAGATAGAATCCTAGAGATAAGATAGAATCCTAGAGATAGAATCCTAAAGATAAATCTACTCTTATTTCTATTGTACTCCAAGTCTCTATCCCCTATGTACTCCTATATATACCCCATGAGAGGGTCGATCCAATATATCAGAAAATACCAAAATACAACATATTAGATTTTCTACAGGTGGTTCAAGATTGTTGAGCAAATCCAGATCGTTTTTCATATTCAAGGTAGCCCGCGCGTATGCGCGGGCACTTATATTATTGAAAGATAAGATTATTGCTTGTTTAAAATTTTTGCCTCGTAGATTATGGGCAAACTAAAGATCAGATAATATTCTTTCATAATAATTTAAGGGTTGAGTAGGAGATGGATTAAGTACATACGATTTATACGACTTTTGAATGATCTTACTTTCTCAGCTAAGTAATAAAGTATTGCATACATACTGTCTCTACACGTACTGTGTAGTATGGCTACATACCAAAAATGCCAATCGTCTCATGAAACCGCACGATATAGTAAGAAAGGGAGAGAAGCATATACGTACGTACGTGCTTACCTATGCCACGGGAGGAGAGGTGGGACCCCGTAGTTTTTAATTTATTCTAAGATCAATTTCAATCTAACGGTTGATGATATTGGACCCACCTATTTAAGTGAAAATAATCTAATAGATGTTTTGCCTTTTTTTTTCTTAGAATTTCAAGATTTTCTCTAATTTATTAGAGCACCACGTGGCAGGTTGAGAGTGTTTTAAGGAATTTTAATGGACGTAACGCATGTAATTAGCCATGTAATATATATGTATGGGACATGTGGTAATATTCATTCCAGTTTCGTCGAGAGAAATTAATTATGTTGCTAGCAATGCTTTATATGTCTAATTAATAGTAATCAATTTTGGCACCTATTTACAATTGTTCATAGTAGCTCTTACATATTCATCTTACGACTTTGATTATTTGTTGATGACCATTCTACTGATCATCATGACTCGCATGAAAAAATAATAGTACTACTTAGGAATAGGACAGCTGAAATTGATGAATTACCTTATTTATGTGATAGCTATTTGAGGGTAAAAACGAATGAATTAACTTCTAAAAAAATTAAAAGTTGTTTAAAAAAAATTTAGAAACATGGAAAGCGTGGAAACAAAAATCTAAAATAAAGAATCATGAAAAAAAAGTGCCTTAATTTCCCTTATAACACTCTCGTCCTAGTAAGAGTTTTATTCATATTCATTAATAATGTGATTATACTTATAACATAATAATTTATTTCACCTGCACGAACAAATATATAGTGCAAAATCTAAATACGACATAACACGATATATTATAATTATTATGTAATCAACTCTCGGTTTCTGTGTAAACGTAGCTAAGTGTTGGAAAAACTCAACCCACGGTACTTTATTCTTCTCTTGCTGCATCACACCTTTAATTTTCTTTCTATGTTATTAACAAAATTAATCATGATCCATATATGATTTGATATATGGTAAAGCGGTAGCGCATGATCACCTTCGATGCCTCAGATACAATGCTTTGTCACGCGTGCGAAAGGCAGAGGTACAGACGTGCATTGTGCGACAGGCCAAAAAGAGAACTCCAGATGCTTTATTTATTAATTAATAGATCCGATGATTTAAATAATGGGTCCACCGGTTCCAGTGTAAGTGTAAGTGTAAATTAGCTAATATAGATCTTAAATTGATAATTTAATGGGCACACGATATAATGGTGTAGAATTTATTTTTAAACAGTGTATTATTTGAAAATAATAGTCCAAAGTAATAAAAGATAGATCATATGGTTTAAATAATAGGTCCAACAATTCAAGTGCACATATAAATTAGTTAATATAGATCTTAAATTGTTAATTTGATAAGTACAAAATATAATTTTGTAAACTTTATTTTAAAATAGTGTATTATTTAAAAATAATAGTGCAAAGTATTGAGTATACCAGTTTAAGTGGAAATTATTTTACATTATTAATTTAATGGTAAACATATAATGGTGTAAATTTTATTTTTCAAACATTGTAGAGCTAATTTAGTTACATGCATTTCTAAAGAGTCATATGATGGTATATTCTTTGTTTGTAAGTGTACGTGCATCCCTATGGCATGGGAGAATAGGTGGGACTGCGTTGCTGGAGAGGTGGGACCCCATAGTATTTAGATTGTTTTAAGATAAATTTAATTTAACGGTTTATAATATTGTACCCATCGATTTAAGTGAAAATCAAGAGGTAGATGTTTTTTGCTCTTTTCCTAGAATTTCTATGATATTTTCTAATTTGTTAAAGCGCCATGTGGCAGCTTAAGTGCGTTTAAGAAATTTTAATGGATTTTTAAGTATATAATAGATCGATAGATATAAGTATGGAAGAAAAAAAAAGAAAAAAAAGTAGGGCAGGGGGATTCGTACGTACGTACGTACTTTAAGTATACTACTAGAAAAAACGCACGGCTTTGCCACGCGTGGTACAGTGAGCCTGGCCCATTGGGCCTAGTGAACAGGTAACAAATTAATACGCATATATGGAAGAGCCAGATTAATAGTAGAGATAACTAAAGCTTATATTAGAGCTTATAAGTTGGCTATAAGATTGTCTCTGTATTTCTTTTTCCTCTCTCTTTATCTTACTTATAAGAATTTAATGTGTTTACCTTGAAGCATGTGTAGAGCTAGATTTTACTCGAAAGCCAACACTATATATATATTTTAATCTCTATCATACACGTAAGTTTATAGCCCACTATTATTTTTGTTCTAAGAGCAAATTTTATGAGCAAGTTTTATAGCAGAGGTGATTGAGACCACCAATTTATTCACATCATCAACTAATTAATTAAGTCTCTAACATACCGGCTCCAATTTTCATCCAATCCACACCATTCTTTTCTTGGAGTTTGTGAAGAGATTACCCCTTTCATGAGGGGTGGTTACTTCTCACATAATGTCTTGTAGCTCGTGCTTCAACTAACTAATAATATGTAGTCTATTTTTCTTCACTCTCCTTCGATGTTCTATAGCTAGCTTATTGCTTTATATTGTACTTGTTCTAAGGTTGCATTCGATAAAGGGACAAATAAAGGAAACGTCCATCATTTTTCACCCATATGTCGGAGTGTTTTTACATAAAAATATCTGTAGAAAAGTTACTTTTTTAAATAATCATATTTCTATATTTTTCATGTTTGAAACAGTCCTAAATCACCTGATGAAGCGATAATGGCATACCTCTTTTACGTATCTCATTTTTTCCCTCTCCTCTCAAATATAGCCTAAGGTATGTTTGTAACTTAGGAAAACAAAATACATGGAAGAAAACATTTGGAATATAAAACACATAAATACAGGTGTAAAACATAGAAATAAAAAAACATACTCCCTGCGGGTTGATAATACTTGTCGTTTTGGACAATGATACGGTCTTAAAAAACAACTTTGACCATTATTTTTTATTATAATATGTATATAAATGTTAACAAATATATGATTTTATTGAAGTACTTTTTAAGACTAATCTATATATATAGTCACCATATTTAAAGACAAATATTTTAGAAATTATTCATAACCAAACATTTTAAGGTTTAGTCTCACCCTTGTCCAAAACGACAAGTGTTATCAGCTCAGAGGGAGTAGAAAGTTTAAAAAGATTAATATTTGGAACGTAGAATTTTTTAGTGGATGATTTAATTACATCCGGCTAATTTATTTTAATCCCTAACTAAAGTAGGTATTATTAATTCTTTGATCCTCAAGATCTGGTGGTGAAAGGAAGCAATAGCTGCCTGCTTGCCTGGGCTTTGCCAGCCGTACGGCGGCAATGTGAGAAATCAGCGTCAGCAACGTGGTACAGTTCATTGATCAGCATACACCGGGTGTTTGCACTACATGTATGCATAGTAATGGCGCCGGCTCTTCTAGAATCATCACACGGCATAATTCGCATGGGCTACCGAGCAATGGCCTATTGGGGCCTGATTACGGAGAAATTTCTGGAGGCCTGCACACACGCACGCAAGAGCGTTTCATCGATGCCTGCACGAGCGGATGCGAGATCGTTTCGTCGAGCCTCTTATGCGAAACTGGAGTTGCCACGTGGCACGTTTCTCCTTTCGATGGTTTGCATTGAATTCGTATTATAAGATAAGATGCGGACTGATGTGAGGTTTTTAAGAGATAAATTTGATTTGGTAACTTTTTAAGATAGATCTATGGTTGAAAGTAGTGGGTCCACCAGATTAAATGAAAATCGATGGTCAGATGTTTTGTTTTCTTCATAGAATTTTTAAAATTTATTAAAATGACACATGGCGATCTGAGAGCGTTTATAGGAGCGCTATGTGTCGGTTTATGAGTTTTTGTAGAAAGTCTCATGGACTTTTAGTATATAATAGATAACTCTTCTTCTGTCCTTTCTTCGACAGAAAGCTTTTCTTCCATATGACTAGCCCCAAACTCCCACCTTGAAGACCAATCCAATGACAACTTCCGTATGCCATTCTTTCTCTTCAAGTGAACCATTTCTGCATCAAATGGATCCTTCACATGTTTAATATTTTTTATCTGCAATTCTCCATTAAGCTTATCAAGCTTTTCAAGCTCTGAGATCCTTGCATGCTTAGTCCTATCTCCTATAACAAACAAGCCCAACTGCTGTAAACGAATCAGTTGCCCACAACCTGCTGGCAGGCCACACAATCTCCTGCATCTCTCTAGATTCAAAACTTCAAGCTTTTTCAAGGCGCCTATGCCTTCAGGCAATTCTCTAAGCTCAGTACAACATGAAAGGTCTACATATTGTAGATGACCCAATAAAGTGATGCACTGTGGCAGGTGTTTAAAAGCCGTACAAAATGTTAAAGTGATGGTCTGTAAGTTGCGAAGCTTCCCATATGGTTCTGACGGTAGCAGTTGCTGCAAATCCGTGCAGTACACAAAACTAAGGACCCTTAAATTTTCTAATTTTTCAATGGAATTTGGCATATCTTTGATTCCACAATTTTCTAGGTATAAGCTTCCAAGACTATCACAATCACCGATAGACTGAGGTAAACTCTTGACGTTCCAAGCAACATTCAATTCTAGAGTTCTAAGCTTCTTAAGCTTACCAATAGACTCAGGTAAATTTGCAAGTCTGGTGCACTTTATCACATGAAGAGCTTTCAAGTTCCAACAATGTGAGATAGCGTCTGGGAGTGCTTCACAATTAACATTGCTGATTTCAAGATAGCCCATGTATTCAAAGTTGGATACGAACAGATGCAATGAATCAATATTCATATACTTCAATATAACTGTGCGGATGCAACGCTGCTTGTTCATAGTCCTGTCAGATGCAAGTTTACACCTAGAAACATAGAATGCACGGACCTTGTCATATAGTTTCCTATCAACCTTCCCACTGCACGAAGTCAATGATAAATACCTGCACTTCTTTGTTTGATCGATAGTTTCTATTCCGGACACAAATTCATCCTGTAAAATTTTTCTACTGAGATCATGAATCAGGTCATGCATTTTGCATGTCACCTCGTCACTGTGATCTTGCTCTTGATCTTGAAGAAAACCCACTTTCAGAAGGGAATCAAAGTAGCCAATTCCAACATCTTCAGGTTGTTGAGCTTGGTTTGTCGGGATGAAGCCATGGGCAATCCATTGTGAAATTAAATGGCGCCTTTTGATTACATATCCTCTTGGAAATATAGAACAATGTAAAAAACACCGCTTTAGATGATGTGGTAGGTGAATATAACTCAACAATAAGCAAGCAAATATTTTACGTTCTTCATCCTCAACATCTAACAAATTACTGTCTCTTATGGATTGCCATTCTTCTATTCCTTTCATTCCACGGAGGACACCTGCAAGAACTTTAATTGCAAGGGGCACACCACTGCATTTCTTCATAATTTCTGTCCCGATTTGTAGGAATTCAGGGTCCAAACCAATCGCTGCGCTTCCTAAATTTTGCTCGAACACTTTCTGGCTGTTATCCTCAGACAAGAATGGCATGTCAAATGTATATGTGGAATCTACCGCTTCCGCAACTTTTCTACTACGAGCAGTGAGTAAAATGCTACTTCCAGGAGCACCACTCTTCAGATGTACCATGAATTGCTCCCAGTGAGCGTGGTCTTCCGTCCAAACATCATCCATTACAACTAGGAACTTCTTCCCAGCCAGCTTGTCTGAGATTGTTCTGCTCACACGCTGCAATGGGAGATGGTTAGGCTTGTCTCCAGCAATAGCTTCATACAACTTCTCGACAAGCTTCTCAACATCAAATTCTCGTGACACATGAACCCACAGTATAAGTTCAAAATGCTGCTTTATTGTGTTACCATCGTTAAAGACTAGCTTCGCGAGAGTAGTTTTACCGGAGCCGCCTAATCCAATGACTGAAACAATTTTTATGTTTTGTTGAATACTAGACTCTGTCAGCTTAGATATCACCCAATTCTTCTCTTTGTCCCTCCCAAATATTGATGTCTCGTCCATGATAGTCCAATGAGGCACCTCCCCTGTTAAATATGTGATTCGAATTTTGGGCCCACAATATATTCGGATTCCCTATGTTTGTAATCATCTCCTCTATAGTGATTATTGCCGGTCGGCGCCCGTGGTTTTTTCCCGCAAGGGTTTTCCACGTAAAATTCGTGTCTCCGTTGTGCATCTATTTTCATAACAAGTGGTATCAGAGCATTGGAGATCGATTTTACACGTCACTGGTGGAGAAACCCTTTGTAGTCCCGGTTTGTAACCCCCTTTAGTCCCGGTTTCCAAACCGGGAGTACCAATCCGGGACTAAAGATCGCTATCTTTAGTCCCGGGTGAAATAACCGGGACTAAAGATCGAGCTGACCTTTTTTTTGCATGGCCCTGTTGCTGCATATATATATATATATATATATATATATATATATATATATATATATATATTATATTATATTATATGTATATATGGTTCAGTACATATGTACATGCATAATATATATGTATTTATACATATATATGTTATGCAAATGCATATGTATATAGATATATATATGACCAAAATATATTTACATTATAGAAAATGTGTACACATGCATATAGAAACATATGTAGTCATGTATTAATTACAATCCATTATATGTCCTAGCTAGCTACGATTTCGACGTAGTAGTAGTCGCTGCTAGCTCAGAAGCTAAGGACCGGTGAATTGTGTTTCCGTCGTAGTAAAATTCACCCTTGTGATCAAGGATTTCTTCGTTGATGAATCCCATGAGTTGTTCTTGAACCGCCGCGATAAATTCCTTGTGTGTGGTCAGGTTATCCCTCATGCGAATAAACTATATGAATGTATGAAATTGATTAGTAATTAAACAAGAAATCGTTACGTAATGAAATTTTGAATTTATTTGTACGTACATCGAGCTCTCTTCTGGTGATGATTTGGTCTGCAAGGCAGTGGCAATACTCACACACGTAGTAGCCGCACAAGTTAGTTCCCTGCTTTTGCTTTGCGCACTACAAATAAATGACAAATTAACGGCGTGAGATCTAATTAATATACACTTGTATGTATTAATTTGAATCGGAGAAATATAAATGTAGAGCATGTGTACTCACAGGAAATTTGAACCTCCGCCTAAGTCTTTCTCTCCAGTTGCCGCGGACCAAATGACAGAACCGATACCAAGCCCTACATGGAGTTTAAAGATATAATTCGTAGTACAAATAATTAACATAACAAGAATTTCTTAATTAACAGAGGAACTTATGCCAGTACCTGTCTATAAGTTCGAAAACCTTGTCAAACGTAGACTCTTTTTTATCCATTGAGTCATATACGTTGACGGTGCAGGCCGACAGGTCGAAGAGTAAAAGCACCCAGTGGAATCTGCAATGTGCGTGGGATGCATTACATATGAAACACTTAGCAAGTTCATACGGGAATGAAATTTGGTATGTAGGAAGACAGTAAAATTAAACTAACTCTGTGTTGTACGGCAACAGTATGAACGTCTTGTAATGCTGTGCCTTCAGGAGATGGACGAGATTGTCCTCTGTTTCCTGCGGATATTGGTCGAGCATTGCGACGTTTACTCTCCGAGGGTCGATGAATCCAGTATCGAAAACCCTCCGCCGTCGGGCCCTTCGAATCTCCATTCTACAACGATAAAAGGGAGTATTTTATTTTATATAGTCTACTTATATACAAGGTCCTAATTAATTAAAGGAGACGTAGTAATTAAGAATTATAATTGAACGATATACTTACAAAATCCAGCAACTCATAATAGAGACGTCGAGGGCGTCTAGCTGGTATACTTCGTAGATTCCCTTGAAATTGATCCAGAGAATATCATCTCCTTGCAAGAAGTCCGGGTCCCTGATGCTCGCTCCGATCATCTCTCTACCGGTGGCGCTCATCTCCATGTACAGCTGATGGAACTTGTACATTTGTGTGGGTAGGGACTGCACCAGCTCGGGCTTGACAAGCGGTTTACCGAGTTCGTACATGTATTTCAATTCCGCCTTTTCTATTGGTTCAACTCCTAGCAATTGATCCGTAGTTAGACCGGTGTCAATAATAAATTCTTCTATCGTCATGTCTTCCCCGGTCACCAACTCCTGGTTTGGTTGCTCTCCAAGCTGAGGGACTGGTTTGGACTTTCCAGAAGATGCTTTCTTCAGCGTTCGCTCATAGTCCGATAGCTTGATGGCCTCCTTGACAGGTGCAGACATACCCCTGAAGAAGTTCCTGACACTGGGGTCTATAGGAATCTTCTTTTCTGGACTTCGAGGCTTGAATTGTCTCTTGACTTCTGATGCAACGTAAGCGTCAAGCTCCTCTTGTGTGCAATCGTACCCCGGGTCCTTGTTCTTGGCGGCGTCAACTTTCGCCTTCTTCATTGCCCTTGTGTGGGCAAGCGGTGGAGCTGGGGGGGCCCTTGACTTTGAAGGTGCCGGAAGAGGAGCTTGCGGAGGAGTAGGTGTAGGAGCCCGAGGAGGAGTCGGTGCAGGATCCTGAGGAGGAGTCGGTGCTGGAGCCTGAGGTGGAGACGGTGCTGGCGGAGCATGAGGAGGAGACGGTGCAGGATCCTGAGGAGGAGATGGCGGAGCCGGAGGAGATGGTGCACGAGACGCTGCTTGTCGCCCAGGGAGGATGATGTACCGCCTGCGCCATAGAATAATGGCATGGCTTGTGTCTCGTAGATGCGTCTCACCGTCTCCTCCAGGGTAATCCAGCTCGAGGTCCTCGTACGCGCCTTCGACCAACTCAACTTCGACCTTCGAGTATCCTGCTGTAATCGGCCTGCAGTGGTAAGTACCTGAAGGGTCCGTTGGGATGGCCATGCCCGACGCTGCCTTCATGTTGTGAGAGATTATTTATTAGTAATCAACATATATAAGCAGCAACTAGCGGAATGGCTAAATCTAAAATATATAAACTACGAGCTTACCTTTATTAATAAGTTCTTGAAAGGAATATGCAGCTCACATGGTGTCCGCTGAGTGATGTCATCAACGGGACAGGTCGATTCGTCCTGTGTTTGCATGGCGTCCATGCTCTATGATCCTACCTGCCCCGTTGAGGCGCAGCTGCTACGGTTTCCTGACGGGCTCACCATTGCAGGAGGAATGGTCGGCTGGGGATCATGGGACCGATGTGCGGCCATGCGTTCATCAACCTTCCTTGCCACCTCCTCTTGCATGTTGAGTTCGTAGCTCGATACCCGGAACTCTAGATCTGCAATCTTCGCCTCGGTATCTCTCTTGCTCCTCATCCGACTCCTGTACGTGTGGATGTCCTCCTTGAAACCAATCTTCCAAGGAATCACCCCTTTCCCTCGTGTTCGTCCTGGATGCTCTGGAGTCTGCAGGGCGAGTGTCAGCTCGTCCCTATCTCTGTCCGGTCGGAACGTGCCCTGAGAGGAGGCTTCCACTGCATCTCTTAGTCGTCGCGCAGCCTCTCGTATCTGATCGCCGAAGACCAGTGAGCCATCAGCTGGGTTGAGCGTTCCACCGTGAGCATAATACCAGAACTTCGATCGTTCCGGCCAATTGGCGGTTGCCGGTTCGATACCCCTCTCAATCAAGCTAGCCTCCATCTCCTCCCACTTCGGCATCGCGACGTTATTGTCGCGACCGAGAAAATTGCATTTTCCCGAACGCTAGTGTATTAATCCCCGTCCCAGGAAAAGCCGGGGTACACCATACAAACATGATATAAAAGACACATCTTTATTATATCGATAATATTTACATTATTACAAAGGCACTTAAGGCCTGACAATCAAAAATAAACAGCAGCGGACTAGCGGGCCTACGGCTCCATTTTCACAGGCGCTCAACTGGGGTATAAGCCAGGACTCCACCTAAGACTTCTTCTCCAAAGCTTCTCTTACTGAAGGGGGAAAAGATTGAGCAAGAATGAGTACAACCACAGTACTCAGCAAGCCACACCGGCGGATGCATGATTAATGCAAGGGGGTACAAGGGGTAATAATATAGGGGTTAAGCTTTGCAGAAAACAGCATTTAAAAGTCACTTAGTTGCCCAAAGCCATTTTAAAAAGACGATCCTAGAGCTACACAGTGTTATTAATCAAGGCCGTGAACCCTCACGAACCTGCCTTAACCCAAGGCCTACGATGATTCAGACCGAACTGGCGACCCGACCCTGGGTCCCAGCTCGTCCCAAGCCAACCCAGGCCAACCATTCCACATTTTAGTTGTTAAGCAGATTTTAAGAATTAAAACACTAACTTGGGTACATTGCTCGGCTTGCCCATAACCGAGGGCGCGGCTATTCGAATAGATTATACTCTGATCAGAGGTGTACATCTTTACCCACAAGACACATCTTCCTCACGTGTAACCACGTGCCACATACCACCACGGTATACGGACGGAAGACGTGACATAGTTTCCAACCCATCCTAGCCATAGACAAGAGTACCGACCCAACCCCACCTACGGCCGGAACCCCCGGGACAGGCAGGCAGGATTGAGCCCCCTAGCAGCAGGACACCAGCCCTGTGCCATGACATCTCGACTACCGGGCCGCAGCTCGTGTAGCCTTCATTTGTCCTGGAGAATGTCCATCGACCCCCGACTTCATCCATCTCCAATCCGTGTACTTTTGTTTATAACCAGACTGAGCCACAAACTAAGCCTTACCCACTAGACATGTGGAAGTACGGTAGTGCTTTGCAACAGAGGCCCGAGCTTAATCCTTATAGTGGCCGGGGTGCTACTTCCCACAACTGGCATGCACCTAAACCCCACCGGAAAACAGATTTTAGGGGCTTTGAAAGAGGAAGAGAGGGGTATGTCCAATTCTACCATAATCCAACAATTCCATAGTGTCCAGGTGATATGAATATTCCCAAGGTCTAAAGTTATAAAACCACCTAATGTTGCCTAATTAATCAGCGAAGCATCTACCTAAATTCATACTAGTGGAACCATGAATAGAGTACCCACTAGTTGGGGTTTTGTTTATCCTAGGGTGAACAACGTAATAATAACAATAGCAATAATAATGTCTTAACAAAGGTAAATAGGCATGGGGCTAAATAAAACAGTGATAACGCGGGAATTTAAATAAAGCGGTAATGCATTAATTTAAATCAAAATAATTTTATAAACTGGGATTCAATATGCTCAAGGATGATGTGACTTGCCTTGCTCAGAGAGAACGGCCTTCCGAACCTTTGGAGACGACCACGAACCACGCTTCGGGAACCTCCGGAACGACAGAAGCTACGCGAAGCACACAAGCAAAGCTACAAGCCTATAAAGAAGCAATAACAACACATAAAAAGAAAGCACAGGGTTCTTTAGGTTATAACAAACATTAGGAGACTTGAACGGGTCGATTCAGAGTTCGTATGACCAAGATATGATCATCCGAAGTTTAATGCTGTTATATGGAGATTTGCGGATTATTATAATTAAGCTTTGCAACTATAAAACATGTGTAAGCACTAGCCTGGAAAAGACAGGAAGGCTGCGCCGTTGACATGCGGACCCCACGTGTCAACCTAAAGGACCACGGTAGACCGAGTACACAGAGACGGTCCACAGGTCGACGGAAGCAGATCCTGTGTGTCAACCGAGGCGAGTGGCCGACAAACGGACTCCACTAGACACCACACGGGCTGCACACGTAGAAACCACGCGGCTACCGAGCGGCCACACTAACACGGTCACCACACGCACAAGCGAACGACTACCGACACCGGTACACGGGTACCGGGGCCGACAACCGCACAACGAGCACGGGCTACACCGAAAGGACGAGGACGGGGCAGCGAGGGAGAGGGATCCTTACCACCACGCGACGAGGCGTGGGAACGACAACGACGAACGGGCGCGGCGAAGGCAGCCGGGAACTACGGAGACGAACGGCGAGGGGACGACTTCGGCGGCGATCCTTGGACGAAGGCGAGACGCGGCCGGCGCAACGCTTGGCGACGCGGAGGCGAGGACGAAGATGACGACGGGGCTGCAGCGGCACACTTGACGGACGCGGACGACGGACAAGAACGGCTTGACGGAGGGACGAACGCCACAACGACCGGGAACGACGAGATGACGACGACGACGACGACCAGGACCGGCGAGGAGGCGACGAGGACAGCCGGCAGCGGCTGCACGGGGACGAGGATGACGTGGAACACGCCGCTACGATGACGATGACGGAGGCGGTGCCGCGAGACAACGAGCCGGGCGACCGACGGGACGTCGATGACGAGAACGATCGGAGACGACGATGATGGACCGCGGAGGGGTTTGGATGGAGGGGAAACGATGCCGAGGACGACCTTGCCGCTGCGATGCCGGAGGTGGTAGTGGTGCAGCAAGCCGACGAGCCGGGGAGGAGGAAGGGGCGGCCGAAAGGACGCCGGCGACGAAGAGGATGGAGAGGCCGGCGCGGCGACGGCGTTCCGACGAAACCGAGGAGCAGCCGGGGTGGAGGGCGATGCGGCGACGCCGAGGGAGGAGACGGCGACATCGGCCGGCGCACGGGAAACGCGACAGTGGCGGCCGGAGGTGGAACAGTGGCGGCAACGCCACTGTTTTGCCGGCGAGGACGCGTCTCCGGTGCTTTCCCCGCGAAACGGAGGGCTGACCGAGGTTGAGGAGGTGGCTGCGAGGCCGAGGGAGAAGACGGCGCGGCCGGGCGGCGCTCGGGCGAGGAGGGAGAGGCGGCTGGAGGCAGCCGGCGCGAAGGAAAGAGGAGGGCGACGGCGGGAACGCGCCTCCGGCGGTCACCGCGCGAAACGGAGGGTAGGCCGTGGGAGAGGAGGCGGCTGCGATGCTGTAGGAGGCGACGGCACGACCGGACGGCGCTCCGGCGAGGAGGGAGAGGCGGCTGGAGGCGGCCGGCGGCACGGGAGAGAGAGGAGGACGGCGGGGAGATGGCTAGGGACCACGGGGAGGCTCGGGAGGGGGCTAAAACTGGAGAACGGATCGAGGGGGTTCCATTTTATAGGAGAGGAGAGGGAGCCGGCCACGGGGGAGGTCGGAACGGCGGCGGGAATGACGGCCGACGGCCATGGAAGGCGGCCGGACTTGGCGCGTCCGTTCCCGGCGATTGGGGGCGCCATTCAAGGGGGAATTAAGGGGGAAAGAGAGAGGAGGGAAAGGGGATTAATTCCCCCTAATTAATTTTGGAGTCCAACGCTTAAATCACGCGGATTCGAGGGAGGAACGAAGTAGGGTTTTCACGGGAGAGAGAGAGGGCCGTGCGGGAGGAGGAAGAAGACGACGGCCGGCCTGGCGCGTGGGCCCCACGCGGGGCGCGCGCTCAGCGCGCGTGCGACGCACGTGCGCGGGAGGGGAGCGGCTCAGCTTGGGCCGGGGCGGCTGGGTGGCGCGGTTTGGGCCGGGACGCGGCCCAGGCGGGAAGGGAGGAAGAGGCGGCCTGGGGGAGAGAGGGAGGAGGAGGGAGTGGGCCGGGAGGGGAAGAGGGGCCCAAGAGGAGGGAGAGAAGGAGAGGGAGAGAAAGAGAGGGAGGAAAGGGAGACTTCGGCCGCGGGCCGAGGGGAGAGAGGGAGGACTTTGGGCCAGACTTGGCCCAAAGGAGGAAGGAGGGTTATTTTTAAGTTTTTCTTTTTAATAAACTTTGTTAATTGTTTTTGTTGCTTAATAATTATTTCCGGTGCTCTGAAAATTCAAGTAAAATTTGAGGGCTCCTTTTAGACCAAGGAGAATTTAACAAAAATTCTCCGGGCCACATTCGAATTTTTCTTGTACGTATTTTAGTGTTTGCCAATTTCTTTTCGAATTTTAATTAATTCTATTATTCCTTTTAGAAAATGAATTTTATTTCGGAATGAATTTATCAGGACGTGACAGTTATAGCCTCCTGACCCCAAGTGGTGATGGTACTTCTTCTTGGCGGCATTTTCTTTGTTTCTTTCCATCATCGCCTGCCCTTGTTCACCTGTCTTATATGCAACGAACTCGTCCTAGTGATCCCTTAGCTTTGGGAATATGTCGAAGTTCGGTGTCTGCCCCTTCAGGATATACTTCTGGTACAGATCTCCCTTGAAGCTCTGAAACTGTTCTGCCATTTTCTTTAGAGTCCACCTTTTCATTTTGTCCTCTGTACCCGCAGGAAGGGTGAATGTCTCGAGCATTGTGGTCCACAGCATCTCTTTCTCCGAATCTGGGACAAAGCTCTCATGATCTCCGCGTGCCCTTGTTCTTCGCCAGTACACCGTACTGACAGGCACGTTATCCCGCACAACCCAACCGCTGTGACGTACATAGTTCTTGGCGGCTTCGGCCGGGGCACTAGGACGTCCATCTTCTTCCACTTCCGTTATGATGTGCCGACCCTCAAGCTTCTTCGCTGCACCTCGTTGCCCGCGTGTCCTCTTCTGTCCAACGGAGGGTTGACTACCACTAGCCTCCTCCTCCTGGTTCCCCTCCACATCCCTTTCCACGTGCCCCTGCTGGTTCCCCTCCGCATCCCTCTCCACATTCCCTTCCTCGTTCAAGTACTGGTTTGGATCCTCGTTCCCCTCTTCTTCATTCCAGTACTGGCTGCTTCCCTCCGCGATTGTATCGTACAATATCTGTTCCTCATCGCGGTCAGCTATCTGTTGATACAAGAAACATCTGCTAAGTCACGAGACATTTATGTTTTAACAATCTAAGTCATGTATGCTAAGTGTAAATGTCGTACTTTAGAACCCTACACAACCTTACGTGCTAAGTCTAATTACAAATCATGATATAAGCTAAGTCTAGGTGACGTATATTATACAACCCTAGCTAGTAAATAATTATATACTAAGTCTAATTACAAATAAAATAATCTTATATTAAAACTCAAATAATATTACATGCTAAGACTAAAATAGTCATGTATATGCTAAGTGTTTCGTGCGTATATGCTAAGTTTAATTAAGACTACAATAGTCAATTGCTACTTGTCGCACCAATTCCGTAGTCAATAATTACATGCTAAGTCTAATTACAAATAAAGTAATCTTATATTAAAACTCAAATAATATTACATGCTAAGACTGAAAGAGTTATGTATGCTAAGTGTAATTGTCGTATATGCTAAGTCTAATTAAGACTAAAATTGTCAATTGCTAGGAGTCGCACCAATTCCGTAGTCAATAATTATATAGTAAGTCTAATTACAAATAAAATAATCTTATATTAAAACTCAAATAATATTACATGCTAAGACTAAAAGATTCATGTATGCTAAGTGTTTCGTGCGTATATGCTAAGTCTAATTAAGACTACAATAGTCAATTGCTAGGAGTCGCACCAATTCCGTAGTCAATAATTACATACTAAGTCTAATTTGCAATAAAATAATCTTATATTAAAACTCAAATAATATTAGAACACTACACAATCTTATATGCTAAGTCTAATTACAGGTCTAATAATCTTAATTGCATTACAAATATAACAATCATTTATATTATTACGTCACTTGCCTGCACGAATTCCTTCTAGGGCTAGCTCTTCCACTCCGGCTTGACGGACGACTCTGACAACACGTCTTTTCTGCAAGATACAAAAAGATGTATTAGGATAAATGCGAAGTAGCATATATATATATATATATATATATATATATATATATATATATATATATATATATATATATATATATATATATATATATATATATATTGCATTTCACGTTCACGTTCGTTCACGTTTGTTTGCTCGTTCACGTTCCCTAGCTCGTTCACGTTCGTTCGCTCGTTCTCATTCACGTTCGTTCCCTCGTTCTCGCTTGTCTTCATTCGATCGTTCTCCTTCACGTTCGTTCCCTCGTTCTCGTTAATTCGCTCGTTCGCGTTCAAGCTAGTTCGTTCACTCGTTCATGTTCTCGTTCACATTCGTTCTCGTTCACGTTCGTTGTCGTTCTCATTCACGTTAATTCGTTCGATCGTTCTCGTTCTCGCTCTCGTTCGTTCGATCGTTCTCGTTCTCGTTCACGTTCTCGCGACCACATACGTTGACGTGTTCGTTCTCGCTCTCGTTCGTTCGATCGTTCTCGTTCTCGTTCATTCGATCGTTCTCGTTCTCGTTCGTTAACGGCGGTGTGGCGGCATCGGGCCGGCGCTTGGCGCGGCGGCGTGGCGTTGGCATGCGGCGGCGGCGTTGCGCGGCGGCATGGCGTGGTGGCGGCGGCATTGCGCGCGCGGCAGCGAAGGCGGCGGCGGCGTGGCGACGGCGGCGGCGGCGTTGCGCGGCGGCGAAGGCGGCGGCGTGGCGTGGCGGCGGCGGCATTGCGCGCGCGGCGGCGTGGCGCGGCGTCGGCGTGGCGCGTCGTCGTCGTGGCGCGGCGTCTCGTGGCGGGCGGCGCGATGGAGAGAGATCGAGATCGAAGAGATCGATGAAGGGAGAGGCGGCGGCGGCTCTCACCTCAGAGATGCGGCGGCGGCGGAGGAGGCGGAGGCGGCGGCGAGGACGACGAGCTTGGGACGACGGCGAGATACGGCGGCGTCGGCGCGGGGATTTGCCCTAGGTAGTGGCGGCGAAGGAGAGAGGCCGAAAGAGATCGATTGGCCGAAAACGTCTAAGTGTTGGTGGAGAAGACGAGGGCGTACCGGGAATATATATACCCCCGGATCTTTACTCCCGGTTGTTGAGAACAACCGGGACTAAAGATATCTTTTAGTCCCGGTTGTTGAGAACAACCGGGAGTAAAGAAATGATCTTTAGTCCCGGTTGTTCTCAACAACCGGGACTAAAGAGGAGTAAAGATATTTTCCCGCTATTTCCAAATTCTTTTTAAACCCGGTTAGGGTTAAGAACCGGGACTAAAGATTATAGCACTGCATATTATTTTCGCTTACATATGTGTTTATAAAATAGAAGTTAATGCATTAACATTATTTAAAGTACAAAGATTAATGACAATTACTTCGAAAAATTATTTTTGTCTGTAATAAATTAAGTGGATAAATCGTAATAAGCAAATATATGACTTAAAATTAATAAAAATTCCAATAATTATATATACTTAGCATATGAATGATATTATTAAATTGGTAAAAACTCTAATTAAGATATGTATGTACATACTGCATGATTTAAAATTAATAAAAATTGTAATCATCATATATACTTAGCGTAGGAATTATATTAAATTAAATGTTAAAAACTCTAATTAACATATGTAAATGCCACATGCATGATTTAAACCTTTTAAAAATTCGAATAGTCATATATATTAAAATTCGAATAGTCATATATAAGTAGCATATGAAAGATAGTAAATTAAATTGTGAAAAACTCTAATTAACATCTGTAAATGCCACATGAATGATTTAATACTTTTAAAAATTCTCTAGTCAATTATAATTAGCATATGAATGATAGTAATTTAAATGTTAAAAACTCTAATTAACATATGAAATTGCCACTTGCGTGATTTAAAACTTTTAAAAATCCTCTAGTCAATTATAATTAGCATATGAATGATAGTAAATTAAATGTTAAAAACTCTAATTAACATATATATGAAATTGCCACCTGTGTGATTTAAAACTTTTAAAAATTGTAAGTATCACATATAACTAGCATATACATGATTTAAACTTGTTGAAACCTCTAATAATCGTGCGTAATTAACATATGCCATACATCAATTGATTTATATGGATAATCAATACATCCAAAATCGTTTACATCGTGTACACAATAATTACGGTATTACATCGGCGGTGACGGTTGACCGCACGTACTTTCTCCTTACTATTGTTCCCTCCTTGTGATCGCTGCGTGAGTAAGGGGTGTCTTCATTTGATAGGAGGATGCTAGGGTCAATCGTCACCGTGAAAGGGGGTTGCCCATCCAACTGATCGTAATCCTCCTCAGTCTTGTCCTCAACTCCGACGATTTTTCTTTTGCCTGGGAGAACCACTTGACGATTAGGCTCGTCAGGCCCTCTACCCTTCTTTCCTTTACTAAACATGTCATTCACGAAAAAGACTTGCGTTACATCATTGGCAAGGACAAAAGGTTCGTCCGAGTATCCAACCTTGTTAAGGTCAACAGTTGTCATCCCACTGTCATCAATCATTACGCCTCCACCAGTCAACCTAACCCATTGGCACCGGAACAGAGGAACCTTGAGAGGACCATAGTCAAGTTCCCATATGTCCTCGATGGCACCGTAATACGTGGCAGTTGTTCCATCGTGTCCCATGGCATCGACACGAACAGCGCTGTTTTGGTTCGTGCTTTTCATGTCTTGGGCTCTCGTGTAGAATGTGTACCCATTGATCTCATATCCCTGGAATGTCGCGATCGACCCAGACGGTCCCCTCGCTAGGAAGGCAAGTTGTTGGTTGATCGACTCGTTACCCATGAGATGTTGTCGTAGCCACGCGGGGAAAGTATCAATGTGATGCCGTGTAATCCATGCACCGGACTTACCGATGTTCCTGGCGCGAACTAGAGCCAAGTGCTCCTCGATGTAAAGAGCTACCAATGAAGAGTGTTGCAGAACAGTGAAATGGGCTTTACAGAATAAATTGTTGTCTACCGTCATTATTGTTTTCCTTCCGAGAGTTCCCTTTCCCCGTAGTCTCCCTTCATGGTGTGATTTAGGTACCCTGATTGGGCGAAGGTCTTCGATAAATTCTACGCAAAATTCGATGACCTCCTCTATTCCATAACCCTTGGCGATGCTTGCCTCTGGACGAGCACGGTTACGAACATACTTCTTCAGAATGCCCATGTACCTCTCGAAAGGAAACATGTTGTGTAGGTACA
The DNA here is from genome assembly GCF_034140825.1 of Oryza sativa Japonica Group. Lineage (NCBI taxonomy): Eukaryota > Viridiplantae > Streptophyta > Magnoliopsida > Poales > Poaceae > Oryza > Oryza sativa. The sequence goes on from NC_089035.1 coordinate 20,099,945, forward strand.
CAGGCCCGAGAATACTGATCTCTTTCACAAGGTGACAAAGCAGATGCGTCATTATATTGAAAAATGAAGGTGGAAATATCAACTCAAAACTGACGAGACATTGCACCACTTCATTCTGAAGGGCTTCTAATCTATCCGGATCGATGACCTTCTGCGAAATTGCGTTCATGAATGCACATAACTTTGTTATTGTTGCCCGTATATTGTCTGGAAGGATACCCCTTATTACAACTAGTAGCAGTTGTGTCATCAACACGTGACAGTCATGAGACTTTAGGTTTGTGAACTTCTTCTCCTTCGTGCTTATTATTCGCTTGATATTCGTGGAGTATCCAGACGGTACCTTTATGCTCTCCAAGCATTCAAACATACTTTCCTTCTCTGCCTTGCTAAGAGTGTAGCTGGCTGGACTCAAGTAATAGCTTCCTTTCTCCTTTGGTTCCGGGTGAAGGTCGCCGCATTGTTCCATATGCTTCAGATCATTACGTGCTTCCAGTGTATCTTTCGACTTTCCGTATACACCTAGGAAGCCAAGAAGGTTTACGCAAAGGTTCTTAGTGAGGTGCATCACGTCGATTGCGTGGCGTACGTCCAAGAATTCCCAATATGGTAACTCCCAAAATATAGAGTTCTTTTTCCACATCGCCGCGTGACCATCTTCGCTCTCTATAGGCTGGCTTCCAGGCCCCTTTCCGAACACTACTTTAAGATCTTTAACCATAGCAAACACTGTTTTCCCGCTGCGATGTTTAGGCTTCGTATGGTGGTCGGCCTTATGTTCGAAGTGCTTGCCTTTCTTTCGTACCGGGTGGTTTGCTGCAAGGAATCGACGATGACCCATGTATACAACCTTCCTACAGTGCTTAAGATACGTACTTTCTGTTTCATCCATACAGTGAGTGCAAGCCTTGTACCCCTTGTTGTACTGTCCGGATAGGTTGCTAAGTGCAGGCCAATCATTGATGGTTACGAACAGCAGCGCTCGTAGGTTAAACTCCTCCTGTTTGTCCTCGTTCCACACGGGGACACCTTCCTTCTTCCACAACTGTTTAAGATCTTCGACCAGTGGTCTTAGGTACACATCGATGTCGTTACCAGGTTGCTTGGGGCCTTGAATAATAATCGGCATCATTATGTACTTCCTCTTCATGCATAGCCAGGGGGGGAGGTTGTAGATACACATCGTAACGGGCCAAGTGCTATGGCCGCTGCTCATCTCTCCAAAAGGATTCATGCCATCCGTACTTAAACCAAACCATATGTTTCGTGCGTCCTTTCCAAATTCTTTAAATTTTTTGTCGATGTTTCGCCACTGCGAACCATCGGCTGGGTGTCTCAGCATCCCGTCCTGTTGACGCTCTTCAGCGTGCCATCGCAACATTCTAGCATTCCCCTTGTTCCTGAACAAACGCCTTAGCCGTGGTATTATAGGGAAATACCACATCACCTTAGCAGGAATTCTCTTCTTTGTTAGCTGCCCGTCAACTTCTCCTGGATCGTCTCGTCTAATCTTGTATCGTAGTGCTTTGCAAACAGGGCATGCTTCTAGGTTCTCATACTCCTCACCGCGATATAGGATACAATCGTTCGGACATGCGTGAATCTTATGAACTTCCAGTCCTAACGGGCAGACTATCTTCTTAGCCTCGTACGTTGTCTCGGGCAATTTGTTTCCCCCCGGAAGAATGTTCTTGACGAGTTTCAATAAATCGCCAAATGCCTTGTCACTAACCCCATTTTTTGCCTTCCATTGCAAGAACTCCAGAGTGGTATCCAACTTTTTGTGCCCCTGCTCGCAACCTGGGTACAACGAAGTTCTGTGGTCCTCCAACATCTTGTCCAATTTATGGGCCTCCTTTTCACTTTCGCAGTCCTCCCTAACGTCCTGTAACATCTGACCAAGATCATCTGCAACGTCGTTACCATCAGCAGCTATTTCCTCCTCGCCCGTTTGATTTCCTTCAAATCCAACATACTGAGCAAAGTCCGGAATATTGTCGTCTTCCACTTTATCTTCTTCCATTTCAACACCTTGCTCTCCGTGGGATGTCCAACAATTATAGCTTGGCATGAACCCCGACTCAAACAAGTGGAAATGAATAGTCCTGGATGCAGAATACTCCTTCTGATTCTTACACTTATTGCATGGACTACAAATAAAACCCCTTTGCCTATTAGCTTCGGCCACTCTCAAAAAATAGTGCACACCGTCAATAAACTCTTTGGACCACTGGTCAGCGTACATCCATTGCCGATCCATCTACATGAGTCAAAAAAAACCGTACACAAATAATTATTCTTACAATAATGACAGTCATACAATAGTTATAAGATATCTTTATTCATACAAAAATCATAAAATATTACACCAAATAATCCTTAAAAACTATTTGTAAAGTTTTAAACTAATTTTAATGTGTTTTACTTCTTTTAATTTTTATTTTAGTTTGTTTTATATTATTTAAGATTAACTTTCACTAGAGTTTTCCTTCTCAACTATTTTATAAAACCTTGTTTAGCAAATGAACTAAATTTCTATATATTCTTTCTTCCCCACACACATTTTCTCTCTCATCAACTTACAACTAAGTTTTGGAGACAACAAAAGTGTGCAAAACATAGGTGCAAATGTAGTATGACAAAAAAAAACATTGGAGGATGAAGTTGCAAACCTTTTAGGCACCTCCGATTTGTATGTAATCACCAAAATAAATTCAATAGAAATTTTGGCATGACCTCCCCTCTTTTTTGAAGATATTTTGAAGCTTGCTCGGGCAGCTGGAGGAGGAAGAAGACATAATATAGGGGTGGGACTTTAGTCCCGGTTGGTGGGGCTAAAGATCACCGGGATCTTTAGTCCCGGTTGGTATTACCAACCGGGACTAAAGTTACGATCTCCCGGGGGGGCCTGACATGCCCTGACAGCATTCGAACCGGGACTAAAGATGGTTCCCGGTTGGTGTTACCAACCGGGACTAAAGATGGTTCCCGGTTGGTGTTACCAACCGGGACTAAAGATCAAATATGCCCGTTACCCTTTTGAACCGGGACTAAAGATCATCTTTAGCCCCGGTTTTTATTGCATCCGGGACTATTGTGGAAATCGGCCGACCAACGAAAGATGGTTTCTCCACCAGTGCGTCACGCAGCCGCCGCCGGTTCGTCGAGTCGCCGGATCGTCGAGTCGCCGAATCAATCTGTTCGTCGCCGTCCTCCCTGCCGCTCGCGCGTAATTAGGGCAGTAGCAGCCCACGTCCTGGAAACAGCGCACGCGTCAGGAGGAAAAGGTGAAGCAGCAGCAGCAAACCCTCCAGCTGCACGCGCACCATGGAAGTCAGGGACTGCATCGTTCCTGTTGAGAAGAATTCTTGGCGATTTTTGCTTCGCGCACACAAGCTTGTGTACCAGGAAGTATCCAGATCTACGCTACGTGCACACGAAAAGTGCACCAGAGGTTCGCGTTTTTGCTAGGTTTACCCTAATTTTCTTACTAGCAAATTCAGGATTAATTCCCATGGTGAGTTTGAAGTATGATCTACCCCTCCTGGACCGAGACACAAGATTCTCACTTTGGCAAGTGAAGATGCGAGCCGTTCTTGCATAGCAAGACCTCGATGATGCGTTTTCTGGATTTGACAAGAGGACTCAAGATTGGTCCGCCGATGAGATGAAAAGGGATCGTAAGGCTATGTCATACATTCATCTTCATCTATCTAACAATATTTTGCAGGAGGTGCTTAAGGAGGAGACAACCGCTGGGCTGTGGTTGAAGCTGGAACAGATATGCATGACTTAAGGATCTGACCAGTAAGATGCATCTGAAGCAAAAGTTATTTTTGCACAAGTTGCAAGATGATGGGTCTGTGATGGACCATCTCTCCGCTTTCAAGGAAATTGTTGCTGACCTTGAGTCTATGGAGGTAAAGTATGATGAAGAGGATTTAGGCCTTATTCTATTGTGTTCATTGCCTAGCTCATATGCAAACTTCAGGGATACTATTCTTTATAGTCGTGACACTCTAACTTTGAAAGAAGTTTATGATGCTTTGCATGCCAAAGAAAAGATGAAGAAGATGGTACCCTCTGAAGGTTCAAATTCACAAGCAGAAGGCTTGGTTGTTCGGGGCAGGCAACAGGAGAAGAACACAAACAGCAAATCAAGAGATAAAAGTTCAAGTAGCTACCGTGGGAGATCAAAGTCTAGAGGCAGGTATAAGTCATGCAAATACTGCAAGAGAGATGGACATGATATCTCTGAGTGTTGGAAGCTACAGGATAAAGACAAGAGAACCGGAAAATATACACCAAAAGGTAAGAAAGAAGAGGAAGGTAAAGCCACAGTTGTTACTGATGAGAAGTCTGATGCAGAATTGCTTGTTGCTTATGCTGGTTGTGCACAAACTAGTGACCAGTGGATTCTTGATACTGCATGCACCTATCACATGTGCCCGAATAGGGATTGGTTTGCCACCTATGAAGCTGTTCAAGGTGGTACTGTTTTGATGGGTGATGATACACCATGTGAGGTTGCAGGTATTGGAACAGTTCAGATCAAGATGTTTGATGGCTGTATCAGAACATTGTCATTGTCAGATGTGCGGCATATTCCAAATTTGAAGAGAATTCTCATCTCTTTATGTACTCTTGATCGCAAAGGGTACAAATATTCCGGTGGAGACGGAGTTTTGAAGGTAACTAAAGGCTCTCTTGTTGTGATGAAAGCTGATATTAAATCTGCCAACCTGTACCATCTGCGAGGTACAACTATATTAGGTAATGTTGCTGCAGTTTCTGATTCATTATCTAATTCCGATGCTACTAATCTTTGGCATATGCGTCTCGGGCATATGAGTGAAATTGGTTTGGCAGAATTGAGCAAGCGAGGATTGCTAGATGGACAAAGCATCGGGAAACTCAAATTTTGTGAGCATTGCATCTTTGGCAAGCATAAGAGGGTGAAGTTCAACACATCTACACATACTACTGAAGGTATTCTTGATTATGTGCATTCTGATTTATGGGGGCCTGCTCATAAGACATCTTTTGGAGGTGCTCGTTACATGATGACTATCGTTGATGATTATTCGCGAAAAGTTTGGCCTTATTTCTTGAAGCACAAATATCAAGCTTTTGATGTGTTTAAAGAGTGGAAAACTATGGTTGAAAGACAAACTGAAAGGAAGGTGAAAATCCTTCGTACTGACAATGGGATGGAGTTCTGTTCTAAGATATTTAAATCATATTGCAAGTCTGAAGGCATTGTGCATCACTACACCGTTCCTCACACACCTCAACAAAACGGCGTAGCTGAGCGTATGAATAGGACAATTATATCAAAGGCCCGTTGTATGCTGTCTAATGCAGGTTTACCTAAACAGTTTTGGGCGGAAGCCGTTTCTACTGCTTGTTATCTTATCAATCGATCACCCAGTTATGCCATTGAGAAGAAGACTCCAATTGAGGTATGGTCTGGTTCCCCAGCAAATTATTCAGACTTAAGAGTATTTGGTTGTACTGCTTATGCTCATGTTGATAATGGTAAATTGGAGCCTAGAGCTATTAAGTGCATTTTTCTTGGTTATCCGTCTGGTGTGAAAGGCTATAAGTTATGGTGTCCTAAAACCAAAAAGGTTGTGATTAGTAGAAATGTTGTCTTCCATGAATCAGTTATGTTACGTGACAAACCTTCTACTAATGTTCCTGTTGAGAGTCAGGAGAAAACAAGTGTGCAGGTGGAGCACTTGATCAGTTCAGGGCATGCACTAGAAAAAGAAAATGTTGCTATTAACTAAGATGCACCTGTTATTGAAGATTCAGATTCTTCTATTGTTCAGCAGTTTCCAAAACGTTCTATTGCAAAAGATAAGCCCAAAAAAAATATTAAACCTCCTCGAAGATATATTGAAGAAGCGAACATAGTTGCTTATGCTTTGAGTGTGGCAGAAGAAATTGAAGGTAATGCCGAACCTTCTACATATTCTGAGGCTATTGTTTCTGATGATTGCAATAGATGGATAACTGTTATGCATGATGAGATGGAGTCGCTTGAAAAGAATCATACTTGGGAATTGGTGAAATTGCCAAAGGAGAAGAAACCTATCCGTTGCAAGTGGATCTTCAAAAGAAAGGAAGGTATGTCTCCAAGTGATGAGGCAAGATACAAAGCAAGGTTAGTTGCTAAAGGTTATAGCCAGATTCCAGGTATTGATTTTAATGATGTCTTTTCCTCTGTTGTGAAGCATAGTTTAATTCGCACTTTACTCAGTATTGTTGCAATGCATGATTATGAACTAGAGCAAATGGATGTTAAGACTGCATTTTTACATGGGGAGTTAGAAGAGGACATTTATATGGAGCAACCTGAAGGTTTTGTTGTTCTTGGAAAAGAGAACCTAGTCTGTAGGTTGAAGAAATCTCTTTATGGGTTGAAGCAGTCACCTAGACAGTGGTATAAGAGATTTGACTCTTTCATACTTTCTCAGAAGTTTAGAAGATCCAATTATGATAGCTGTGTTTATCTCAAAGTTGTTGATGGTTCAGCTATATATTTGCTTCTTTATGTCAATGATATGTTGATTGTTGCAAAAGACAAATTAGAGATAGCAAATTTGAAGGCACAATTGAGTAGTGAATTTGAGATGAAGGATTTGGGTGCAGCGAAGAAAATTCTCGGTATGGAAATTACTAGAGAAAGACGTTCTGGCAAGTTATATCTTAGTCAGAAAGGTTATATTGAAAAAGTTCTTCGTCGTTTCAATATGCATGATGCAAAACCAGTGAGTACTCCTTTAGCTGCACATTTCAGATTATCTTCAGATTTATGTCCACAGTCAGATTATGATATTGAGTACATGTCTAGAGTTCCTTGTTCAAGTGCAGTTGGTTCACTTATGTATGCCATGGTATGTTCTCGTCCTGACTTATCACATGCATTGAGTGTTGTCAGTAGATACATGGCTAATCCTGGCAAAGAGCATTGGAAAGCTGTTCAATGGATTTTCAGATACCTACGTGGTACATCTAGTGCTTGTTTGCAGTTTGGGAGATCTAGAGATGGACTTGTTGGTTATGTGGATTCTGATTTTGCTAGAGATTTGGATAGGAGAAGATCGCTCACAGGTTATGTTTTCACTATTGGAGGATGTGCTGTTAGTTGGAAGGTAAGTTTGCAAGCAACTGTTGCCTTATCTACTACTGAAGCAGAGTATACGGCTATTTCTGAAGCTTGTAAAGAAGCTATTTGGCTTAGAGGTTTATACACTGAGCTTTGTGGAGTCACGTCTTGCATTAATATATTTTGTGATAGTCAAAGTGCAATATGCCTTACAAAGGATCAGATGTTCCATGAGAGAACAAAGCACATTGATGTGAGATATCACTTTATTCGAGGTGTGATTGCTGAAGGTGATGTCAAGGTATGTAAGATAAGTACTCATGATAACCCAGATGATATGATGACAAAGCCAATTCCTGCTACTAAGTTTGAGCTTTGCTCAAGCTTGGTTGGTGTTACAGTATAGTCCTAGAGACTATTGGCGCGCGGTGATTTTACCTACATGAGGTATTTTTGGTGATTGATGTTTTTATGCTACAAGAGGAAATTCGTCTCAAGGTGGAGATTGTTAAATATGTGATCCGAATTTTGGGCCCACAATATATTCGGATTAGTTTCCTAGTAGGATTAGTTTCCTAGTAGGAGTTCCTATTAGGTTTCCTATTAGGTGGCTTTCTATTATCCCCTATATATACTCTTATAAGCTGTACGGGAAAGGGGTGACATTCCCATTGTGATTCCCCTACGTTTGTAATCATCTCCTCTATAGTGATTATTGCCGGTCGGCGCCCGTGGTTTTTTCCCGCAAGGGTTTTCCACGTAAAATTCGTGTCTCCGTTGTGCATCTATTTTCATAACATCCCCAATTGTCTTGCTTACATGCTGAGCAGGACGATCCACGGGTATACTATTTGCTATTGTGCTGTAGTAACTTCTTCCCTTTACAATTGCATCAAATCTCTTCTTTATTGCCTTGATTTTGTGAGCTGTCTTGAATTCGAAGACAACTGATTTTGGTTTTGTCCAGAAGTGTTTGACGATAACATTCTTGACACTAACAATATTTTCTTCATGTTTCTCAGCCTCAATACGGAACTCATGGACCAAATCTTCAGCATCGTAAGCAGCGTCTTTCAGTTTTTTGAGCCAATTAGACGACCGGTCATTCCTCATAGCTTTATCACCCACTGTTTGTAACCAATTGTTGATCTCCTCAACTAGATCCTGGAGTTCCTGAAGATCGTTGCTCACACCTGCCATAGAGCTAAACTCTTTGATCACCAGTGGAGCTAAATTTTTACCCACAATATTCAATATCCCAGATACTAACGAAGCTTCCATTCCACCCATGTATCTTTTGCTCGTAACCTGAAAATTAATTTGAAATAAGCCAATAACCTTTAGACAAAAATACAATATGAGCTGTGCTATTGGATTTTTTACGTACATGATTATTTACTTTATATGATAATAAAGCATATTAAATATCCTCTAGAACGCTCTTAAGCTGTCACATGTCAAGCCTCCAAATATCATAAAAAATATCCTATAAATTCTACGAAAAAATAAAACATATGCCAATTGATTTCTCTTACCATGGTGGACACATTACATAGACCATTAGATCTATCCTTAGAATTAGAAACCAAGTAATACATATCTCTATCTTTGGCTCCTCCACCTTGGTTCCTTGCACAACACAACTCTGTACAACAACTATATGGAGCCAGCACAACCTAGACATCTACCTAAAAAAAAGAAACGCTACATGCCGAGATCCCGTTGGGACGGGATCCCTTTGTCCTCTGCCTATCCAAGGAAGTCGCAAGAGCTGAGCAGCAAGGCGGCGGCCACCGACGATGACTTCCGGCGCTGGCCGTGGAGGAGCACCTCCTCAGCGAGAGGAGGACGCGGTCACCGGCATCAAGCTCCAGCGTGGGGCGTGGAAAGTGGAGGACGCAGGCACTGGTGACGAGCTCCGACATGGGACATGGATGGTGGGGCCGCCGGCAACGAGCTCCGGTCATAGTAAAATTAGCCGGACCGGTCACTGAAACGCTCGAGCACCTGGTTCACCAGGTCACTGGTCCAACAGCCGGTTCGTCCAGTCCGAGTGCTGAACCAGAAGAAGTTTATTTAGCATGCATATCTCCTCTCAACAGCATGAGCAAGCCAGTTGGTTGGTAGTGGTGCTTAGTTTCCATATTAGCAGCGAGAGTTCGCTCTCCCCCTGCGCCTCTTTTTCTCACCATTTTACAATAAAATGTATTGGGCTGCTTAGTAAGCATCACGGGCCTAAATAGACTAGCCCATATGTTTGGCAAAAAGAGAAAACCGCCAGTCCAAAACAACCTAGGTGGCCGGTTTTCACGTAAAACCGTCCGGTTCACGCGGTTCGCAACGGTCCAATTGCATGTCCGGTCTTTCTAGCAAACCGACCCGACAAGGATGGTGGTTCCGGTTTTTTCTGGTTCAACCATTGGCCCGGTCCAGTTTTTTTTGTACTTTGGCTCCGGCGTGGGACGTGGACGGTGGAGGACCTGCTCAATGAGGAGGATGCAACTGCCACCACCGACCTCTAACGTGGGGGGGTGGACAGTGGAGGGCTTGCTCAACACGGAGGACACGACCTCTGGCGTGGCCATGGATGGTAGAGGACCTGCTCCTCGTCAACTACATTGCCGCGCACGGAGTATCATCTAGTCTCTCACAAGTATCGTCTGATACCTCACAAGTATCACATGACACCTCACATGAATTATCCGATACCTATAGGTATCAGAACCCGATATCATAAGTATCGCGTGGTATCTCGCAAGTATCACCTAATACTTCATAGGAATCATCTTATACCCACCGGTGTCAGAATGTGATATCACAAGTATCGTGTTATACCTCGCAAGTATCACCTGATACCTCATAGGAATCATCCGATACTCACCAGTATTAGAACATGATACTCACTGGTATTAGTACTTGATACCTCGCAGGTATCACCCCGTTCGAATAGGATCCCGGGGTATAAAAGCCCCCGAAAAAAAAAATCATTGCGGACCCATCACTGCTAGTTCGGTGTGATGCTTGCCTGAGGCAAGGGCAAAGGCAAGGAGATGGGAGAGCCAAAATCGATTGGAGGGATGCAGAGCGGTTGGCTCAGGGTCTCCTTGCAGGAAAATAGAGGCAGAGGAAGAAGATGAGAAAGGGGCAAAATGGACTTTTCACATCATGTACCCATGCGAGCATGCCTACATGTCACACCACGTATGCAAAAGTGAAAAATAAAAAAGTGAATTACTCGGGTGGGAAGAAGTCGGTATATCACATTGCATATGCTATGTCATCACATTAAGCCACTCGGTTGGCTAAGATTGTAGTTCTTGACTATATGTTTAGGCCCCGTTTGGTAGGGCACCAAACTCCAACTCCCAACTCTAAACTCCAACTCCAGTGAGAGCTAGCTCATATAGAAGTTAAAGTGGGTATAAAAATGTTTGGCTAGATTGGTTAGCTCCACTCTACCACATCCCTTGTTGGCATTTCGTCGAACATATCGTTAGCGTCGCCTTGTCATGGCCGCGGCCGCCGCCGCCGCGGCCACACGCGCGTCGCCCGCGTGCCGCCGCCCGCACGTCGCCGCCTGCGGCCCCTCGCGGCCGACGCGACTTGGCCGCCGCCACCGACGCACTGTCGCCCGCCGCCGCCACCGCCGACGCGGCTGACCGTCAGGAGGAGATTGGGGAGGAAGATGGAGCAGCTGTCGGGAGGAGGTTGGAGAGGAAGATGGAGAGGAGAACGGGAGGAGAGGAGTAAGATGGGGTAGTTCAATGGCATTTTTGTGTAAATATACTAAAAAAATTAATGGCAGTGGGTCTTTTGAGGTGGAGTGGAGCTGCGGACTAGCAAAAATCCAGCTCTACCCCCGTAGTACAAATTTGTGGAGCAGCTCTGCTAACTCTGCTAAAAAACTGAAGAATCTATACCGTTTGGCATAGCTCCAGCTCCAGGTAAGTTGGAGTTGGGAGCTAGAGCTGTGCCAAATGAGGCCTTAGTTGTTTCCCAAATAAACACATAGTCAGGGCTACACCTATTAGGTGCATCTATTCGATACACCTGCTTATTCATCTATTCGATACACCTATTTATTTAATCTATTTGACAAGCCCTCCACAGCTTCTTTGCAAGATATCAAAATGAGGATTCAAGAAGTAAGCACTCGGGAAGCCTTCAGGAAGATGAAGCACTCAGTATTGATCATGAACCACGAAGACTGGAACTCGGCTATGAAGGTCTTGGGGGCTACTGTGGAAAATATGGATACCAGGTACCCACATGGCCTCTATATTCTACTAGAGATAGGAGTGGGCCAAGTCCATATATTATGTAATAGTGTAGGATACTGTCATAGAATTGCCTTTTGTTCTACGGCAGGGCCTAGAGTCCCTGTTAAATACTACCATGTAATAGATTAGGAAACTGATACCATATTCAACTAGTTTTTCCACTTTGTAACCCTGTCCCCCAACCTACCATGTAATAGATTAGGAAACTGATACCGTATTCAGCTAGGTGGGCAGGGAGCCCTCCAAGGGCATAAGAACTACTAGATCGTTAGATCAATACAATACCCAGCGGATACAATCCCCAAAAAGGAGTAAGATATTACCTCTCATTGAGGGGCATAAACCAATCAAACCATTATTCTCGAGAAACCTACCAAAAATATGTGAAAAGTTGCCCCGGGCTCTCCCGGCACTGGTCTGGGTTAGTTGGGTTTCTACCCTGCGCACCACATGGCACATGATGGGCCTGGCGATCCCCAACCTACCTGAGACAGCGCCACAGCTCCTATTTTGCCCAGTTGGCGAAATCGGGTGTCACAAGGCATGCGCGATGCGTGTCCAGACTCTGGTTGTCCCTAATGACTCAGCGTTAGTGTCTTTGCCACATCTTTTCAACCCCAGGCCACTTGGAGTTTCCCCCCATAAACCTATTTCATTTATGGCAGTGAACGTTTGCCCACAGTTGGCAGAGGGGCACGTTCACTACTCAACAAAGCCTTCTGGTCGTGTCCCCGCGTCCCTGAAAGCGAGGTTCTCGAAGATGTCTTTGACGAAAAGTAGGAAATATGTATATCTTATTTGTCTTGACGCTCTCCTCAAGGAAAGAGATGCATCTCACACGGGTATAGGAGGGCCCGGGTCCCAGACCAGGCTGGGACACCGGCTCTCTTTGCCTATAATTTTAAGATTTAGATTTTATACGTCTCGAGGCTCCTCCCAAGCTGGTCCCCTACAAGGACATAGGGGGCCCCGGATCCCAAGCTGGTCTGGGATTCAGGCTCCCCTTCGTACATTTTCTGAAGACATAAATCTTGTACGTCTCGACACTCTTCTTGAGGCAAGAGGTGAGACATACAAGGGCAAAGGTGGGCCCGGGTCCCGGGGTGGGCCAGGATCCAGGCTTCCCTCAGCCTTAATCTTAAGATGTATATCTTGTGTCACAGCTAGGCAATGGCTGACGATTATACGGATGGAACGAACGAGGCCGCAGCCTCCACTGTCGTGATTGGCGAGGTATGGTGATGAATTAGTATAGAAGAAAGAAAGAAATGTGCAGTAGAGAAAGAGGGCACGCAAGGAGGAAGAAGAGAACCGAGGGAGAAAACAAATATAGGAGATTAGAGATTGATTTAACTCTTTCTTAATTCCTCCTTAACGATTACATCTCTTTGAATAAACTCTAACTCTTAGCCAAACAAACAGCTACCAAACTAAAAGGCTTATCTATAACAAACCAAAACCGAAAAGATTAAGGAACTCGCTCCTTCGACACCGTGCGCCTGCTGCCGAGATCGTCGATGATATGGAATGTCCCCCCACATGACATCTCTCCCCTCCTTGTGAAGCAGCTCGTCCTCGAGCTGAAATGATGGATACACACGGCGAAATTCATCCATAGAAACCTAAGACGCCTCTTCTACTGGCAAATCAACCCATTGCACCAAAATTTTACGAATGCCACGACACACTCGAGCTCACACAATCGCAGCCACCTGAGGCACCACACGCCCATGATCTAAGAGTGGCAGTGGGGGTGTCGAAGAGGCGGATCACCACAAAATGGTTTCAGTAGACTGACGTGAAAAACATCATGCAATAGAGAACCAGCAGGCAGCCGCAGCTTGTAATCAACATCTCCGGTCCGCGCAAGCACTTGATAAGGCCCATAAAACTTAGGATTAAGCTTAGAACGGGAAGGCACTCCCAGAGAGACCGCAGAACGCCGAAGCAATCGCAACCACACACAATCTCCAGTATGGAAGACCAAGTCACGGTGCTTGGCGTCATAGTATTTCTTATAAACCTGTTGAGCTTGTTCCAATCGATCACGAATATCAGCCAAAAAATCATCCCAATTACACATAACTGATCTAGGGCCGCCACCTTGGCTGTACCTGGCTCATATGATTGAATTGTTGGGTGATCCCTGCCATAGACAACTTTGAAAGGTGTCTCCTTCAGCGATGACTGAACGGAAGTATTGTAACAAAATTCTGCCCACGGAAGCGACTGAAGCCACTTGCGAGGACGATCACCAACTAAACAACGTCGATACATAGCAATTGCCTTGTTTACTGCCTCTGTTTGCCCGTCCGACTGCGGATGAAAAGCTGAACTCATGTGCAGCTGCACATTTGCTAGACGATAAGTTCTTGCCAAAAGTGGCCTGTAAAAACATTTGCTAGACGATAAGTTCTTGCCAAAAGTGGCCTGTAAAAACCGGATCTCGGTCACCGACAATCGACACCGGAATGCCATGCAGATGGATGATATCATCAAAGAAAGCGACAGCTACTGAAGCAGAATAAGGGTGCCCAAGCGCGATGAAATGTGTGTACTTACAAAAGCGATCAACAACCGACAAAATCACTGATTCACCATGAACCTTGGGAAATCCTTCCATGAAATCCATAGAGATGTTCGCCCAGACTTCGGTCATAATCGGCAAAGGTTGTAGCGAGCCAGCGGGGTGCAAATGTTCCACTTTGTTCTTCTGGCAAACCGTATTGACTTGCACAAACTCTTGGACCATCGCGCGCAAGCGAGGTGTATGTAAATCTGCCTTTACACGATGCAGTGTCTTCTGTATCCCTTCATGGCCGGTATTGTGGGCTGCTGCAACGACAGTGTGGAGGTGTACCGAATCTAGCGGCAAGTATATCTTCCCACCAAATGTTAGGAGGCTATCAATCTCCCCCCAAGGCCCCTCCATTGTACCAGCATGTAGTTGCTCCCGGAACACCATTCTCCGCTCAGAGTAGGTCGAACAACTCAAATTAGGGGGCGAAAAGTGCTATAGCCTGCGGCACAGTATCGGCATCGCAGCAGGACAAGGCATCAGCGACATTATTTTGACGGCTTGGCTTTGTACTCCACCCGGAAATGAAATTCGAGAAGCTTGCTCACCCATGCGTGTTGTGGAATTGTCGACAACCACTAGTCCAGCAAAAATTTCAGATCAATTCACATGAATCAACTGATGATTATCAGGAGCAATGGCTGCAGCGGCCATGCAGACACGGTGACGCCATGCAAACAGAAATTATTTTCAGTTGAGAACACGACGCAGGCGCCGTTGTGGAAACACAGATATGGCGATGAGAATTTTACTGGACCGATAAAGATAGATTGAGATATAGCAAATTCTATGGCTATTTGGATGGACTTTAAGGATAAAAAGGTGGGTGCTAACCACCTTAAGTGAATAAAAGGCACACATTTACTTTAATGAAATCTAAGGGTCATAATGATATGATTTAATCAATCAACGCTCGGATTTTTCTAATTAACGTGAGACCTCCTAGGAAGTGCCCAATTAGTAGAAAATATAGAGTATAAATAGATAGATTGATTGATAGATTGATATAGATAGATAGATATATAGATAGATAGATTGATTGATTGATTGATTGGTGGGATATCATCAAATTTCATTGGTGAGATCAGCGGGACTGCTTGGCACTACAATATATATCCAAAATCTATGGATGAATATAATGGGATATATACAAATCAGCATCAAAAAAAAAAAAGCAAGTGCCATGGTAACAATTTTTTTAGTGATTCAACACAACGATGAATTTCTTGAAATACTACAAGCTTAGTTGTCTAAGGATGTGAAAATCGTGCATGTTGGATTTGTTAATTCGGTTGATAAGATGACAAAGAAGAAATCATTCTACTCATAAAGTTCGGTGAGTTTGATTTATCTATTTAATGATGATGTATGTTATCTGGCCATGGATTAGATCAAATGAAATTTAAAATGAAAGACGCAGGAAGAACACGTTCTTCAGAGGTGCCAGTTAAGGAGCCATCGAATTTTGTTTGAGCGATCCAATTTTGTTTGGCAAGATGTCTCAGATCAAATTTAAGACTGAAGATAGGAAGTGAACATGATTCACCGTTTGTCGCACTACTAGAAAAAATGTATTTGCAGGCGGCATCTATTTTCATAGGCGGTAAATCCACCCGCCTACGAAAATATTTCCAGTCAACAAAAAACAAACACCGCCATCGGCGCCGCCGCCGGCCTCCCCCTCCCCTCGATGGCTCTCCTGCTCCGTTCGCCGCTGCTGCTAGAGGTGAGCGCCGCCAGCTGGCTCCCCCTCTTCCTGCGGCGGCTGTCGTCGTCCTCGCGGCCGACGGCGGAGGAGAGTAGAGCTGAGGGAGAGGAGAGGGAGGGAGCCGCACATCCCCTCCGGCTGCGCTGCCGCCGACGCCCTTCCCCTCCACCCGCGCCGCCATCGACCCCTCCGCCTGCATCTCCACCGACGCCCCTCTCCTCCACCGAATCTGGGAGGAGAGGAGAGGGGAGGGGTAGCAATGCGGCCGGCGGTAGTCGTCGTCGTCGCGTGCGCGGTAGGTGCCGTCATCATCGTGCGGCCGACGCCCTCCGCCCACGCCGCTACCGATGACCCCCTCCGCCCTCGCTGTCGGCTCCTCGTCGTTTGTGCCTTGCCTCCTCGCTGCCAATGACCCCCTCCGCCCGTGCCGCCGCCTCCTCGCTCGGTCATGCCTCGCCTCCTCGTTACCGATGACCCCCTCCACCTGCGCCGCCGCCTCCTCCTCGCTCGGCCATGCCTCGCCTCCTCGCTGCCGAAGACCCCCTCCACCCACGCCGCCGCCGCCGCCCCTCCCCTCCGACGGATCTGGGAGGGGAGGGAAGGAAGGGGAGGGGAGGGGAGGGAGCCAGAAATGAGAGAGAGAAGGAAAAATGAGTGGTGCTGGAGAGGATAAAATGGGAGAGAAGATAAGGATGGGGTTAGGACTTAGATTTTTTAGGTAGGCATTATTTTTGCAGGCGGACCACATAAGGTTCCGCCTGCAAAAATCATACTCCCTCCGTTCAAGTTTGATCGTCATATTTTGGCTTGACACACAGACCAATGACAGGAAACGCACTTATCATCTTTCTAATCTACTCATTATTGCACTTACATCTATCTAATCATAATGGCCCATGCATGCACGACGGAACCAATGATCTGTAGCTAACTGTGATTGCCATTAATTTTGCATGCATGCAACAAGCTTTTTTAGACTGCTCCCGAGGCGTCCGCGCGCAACCTGATTAATTTCGCACGCGAATAGGAACGGCCAGCGCATCGGACGAGATGGAACGGCTGCCGACTGCAAATGTGACGATCAAAATTGAAAATACAATTTTTTGAAATATGACGATCAAACTTGGACGGAGGGAGTATTTTTCTAGATGGACCACTTAAGAGGTCCGCCTACGAAAATAAATGCATTTTCACTGGTGGATCTCTTAAGTGGTCCGCCTGGAAAAATTGATTTTCGTAGACGAACGGTAAGCTTCACCGGTTTATATTTTCGTAGGCGGCCATTTGGCTCCGAAAGTCATACCCGCGGGAAAAAATAAAAGGTCAACGTCGCTAAAAATCATTTTTCTAGTAGTGTCGAACCCATCCAACCTTTGTTTCCTAAAGAGAGAAGTTGTTCTTTGAGAACTTTGTACTGATATGTTGTCCTATCCTGCAGCATTCTCGCTACACCACCACCATTAGACTAGTTCTATCGCCCTCTTGCACGCTATTAGATCAGGAAAACAAGCATTCTTAACTGACGGTAGAAATTATCAAGCACCACTGATAAAGGAGCCTTCTATCAATCGGTACCACACCAACTACACCTTGCCTGTTCAAAGTTATAAATGCCCCATCAGCATTAGCATTCACCCATTCAAGCGGGGGCTTCTTTCATGTATACGTAATCGTCTGAAAAAATGACAAATAGTCTAACATATGGCCGTCCAAGTTGGTGAGTTTTTTATGCAACTAGACCATCCTATGTTTTGCCAATAATGGTCATAGCTTAGTTTTTATTTTTTTTTG
The DNA here is from genome assembly GCF_034140825.1 of Oryza sativa Japonica Group. Classification (NCBI taxonomy): domain Eukaryota; kingdom Viridiplantae; phylum Streptophyta; class Magnoliopsida; order Poales; family Poaceae; genus Oryza; species Oryza sativa. The sequence goes on from NC_089035.1 coordinate 20,117,416, forward strand.
AGTGCAGGTCATAGCTTAGTTTGTGAGAAAGACTTTTTTTTTTTTTGAAAACACATCACACTTTATTAAAAGACAGCGTTTAGGGGAATTGAATTCCCGAAACATCACCCAGGATAAACATAAGAGTTGGACCATCTTTAACAAGAGAGGTCAGCTGAAAAAAGGAAGCAAACTTCCTAATGAAACTAAGCAGCAATGGAGCAAATCCACAGGGTACTACGGCAATGCCGCGACGACTGCATCCGAGGGCCTATATTGATGTGCACTCCGCTTGACAAACCGGAAAGCCCCTACGGTTGCCTCCACGGAAACGACACATATGAGAGGTTTGCTGCGAAGCCGTAGATTTTGGTGTAAGCATCACCGGACTCCGCAAAAGATTTCCACGGAGTTCATCGTTGAATCTGAGGAGCTCATACTGTAATCCTGCAAACCAAGATTGCAAATCCAATCTGTGCTCAACCCGAAACGATAAACCCTGCATGGTTAGTGCTGTGAGACAAAGAGGAAGAACTTCCCCAAATCCAGCCAACCAATGACTCAATCCAAAGATGGTGGCGAAGAATTCGCTGTCTTGGTAACACGATGGAGAGGATTGAAGAAGAGGAGACCATCCATACCGCATCCACGCCAGCACTGCAGGTCGCATCCGCACCACAGCGGTCGTCGCAGGCCGCATTGGCACAGCACCGCCGCCGCGAGGAGCAACGGCGCAGCTGCCGCCGCCGCGAGCCGCAACCTCGCAGGCGCCGCCGCCGCGAGCAGCATCCGTGCAGCCGCCGCCGCCACGGGCAGCAGCCGCGCAGCCGCAGCCGCCGCCTCGACCGCGGGTCGCAACCGCACAGCCGCCGCCTCCGTGGACCGCAACCAAGTCGCCGCCGTGAACCGCATCCGAGCAGCTACCGCCTCCGTGGACCGCCTCCAAGCCGCCGCCACCGCCGCGGACCGGATCCGCGCTGTCGCCATCGTCTCGGGTCGTTTCCGCGTCGCCATCGCCGTCACAAGCTGCATCCACGTCGCAGCCGCCGTCTCCAGCTTCCATACCGCACCAACGAGAAAAGAACGGGAAGAACCCGACCTAACGAGATTAGCCCGACTACTGTACTAAACTAGGGGAGGGGGACGACCCCTCTTCCTCCCGCCGCCGGTGACGAGTCCGCCGGAATCGAGGAGGAAGAGGGGTCGAGAAAGGGGATTTTTTCTGTAGCAGGCGAGAGAGGGTTCAAGAGAGAAGCAGAGAGGCTGTGAGAAAGACTTTATTCTTCCTATATATGATAGCTCAGCGAGTATCTTGACCAAGCTAATCCAATCATGTCGCTTTTCAAAAAAATCATCCCAATTAGTGTAGCAGTCAGCCAAATCACCATCTTGTCTTGAATTGCTCTTTGTCCACTTGTTATTCCGTGTACGCTGTTTACAAAGAAGTCCGTTGATGCTCTCAAAAAAAAAAAAAGAAAAGTCCGTTGATATTTTTTTTAATTACACAGTACTCTTACCTAGGATGTACTATGTATACTGAATAGTCTAAAGGACAGTGTAGAAATTAGAGCACCCACAATGGTAAAGTAAGGTGCTATCTATAAAACATGTACATCTCAGCAATAGACTAGATTAATAGTAAATCACCTCAACAGTATGTCTACATGGTTATCTATAGCTCTCTTATGCATTGCCTCGTTTTTCTCTATAGACTATCTCTATGTTAGTAGATAGCTTTGCTCTCTCTCTTCATTTAATATCTTCCAAGTAGGAAAATATGCTGACATGGATTTCTTATAGAGAGCTTATAGATAACCATTGTGGGTGCCCTTAGGGGTAACTTGAGCACGTGATTAATGTAATAAATGATACATCGCTTTTGGATTGACGATTCTCTGATTTGGCAGATAAGATCGGTGACACAAGCAACCGGGATGAGCTTCGGATTCCTTGCTACCATCCAGGGGCGGATCCATGATTATAGGAGGATGGTGTCACTACTACTCCATTGGAACCGACTGGATTCACTCCAACATTTAATCCATATATATAGTGAAATATCACGAGTATACTTGTTTAAACATTGTTAGTGGAAAAAAAATAAAACGGATTCCCTTAATAGAGGGTTTCCGTAATATGTGGGTGATTTGTTGCAACAGCGCATGTAGTAGGGCGCGTGGTGGGGACGGTGCGGAGGCGATGGGCGGCGCGATGCATGCAGTGGCGGACGCAGGATTAAAAACTAGATGGGCCGAAGATGCTCGCTTCATAACCAGTAGTAAACGCAACATTTTATACTTCATATTGTTCTACCACATGTAAAACTGACTACAAATTTCGTTAACTATCACAAGCATTTGCCCGGTCAATCTACACTTTTCATCTTCTCGTTGGAGGCTGAGACTGATTAAAAGGGTATGTCAAATGAGAAAATGAAAAATATAGATTGATTCTACCAAATAATAGTGGTTAGTGGAGCTAGCTATCACTAAAAAATTCTAATAGAACTATGCCTAATTGGAAATCAAAGTGGGAAATTAATTAACCTTGTTCTCGAGGCGGTTGTAATCAGCGAGGTCCAAGATGTCCTCGATGTCGTAGAAGGCGGAGCGAAGCCTGCAAGCCCACTGCTCCATGTCTGTTCTCAGCTGCTTCTGCTCAGGAGGGATCGTCCTCTCAGCGTGCTCCAGCAGCAGCGCCAGCCGCGGGAGAATCGTGGACTCCATCCTCTCCCTCTCCATCTTCTCCTCCCCCAACCGGAAAGAAAGAAACACAACAACAATAGCGTGACCATAGGATCGAATCTGAGAGAGATGTAGAGCAGACGAGACGAGCGACGAAGCAACCAAATAAACCTGGACGTAGATGGTCTCCTTGGCCCGCTCCTCCGACAGGCGGCAGGCCGGCAACGGCACTGGCGCACCACGGCAGTCGGCCGATGCCCCACGGCGAGGCGGGCAGTGTCGAAACAAAATTTCGGCAATACTAAAAGGGGGTGGCTATCAAGTTAGAAAAGTGGATGGGTTTGGAGACAAAGGATTTATACAGGTTCAGGCCTTCTTATTCAAGAAGTAATACCATACTCCTGTCCGGGGATGAATCCGCCGAGTGTATTATTGAATGTATGATCTCCAAGAAAGAACATGTCCCAAGAAGGACTCGGACCCCTCCTTATATAGGGGGAGGTGTCCGTATTACAATGGTATAACTCATATCCGTAACAAAATATGAGTTACAGATAAAATACAATCGTAACCGACTAAATCTCCGGGTATTTCCTTGTCGTACAAGTTAAGAAACAAACCCGAGATACAATAAAGATATTCTATCTATATTCGGTATCCTATATCTAGTCTAAATATAACCGCCGTGTAGATATGGGGTATCCATAATCTCCACAGTAGCCCCAGAGACCTTTGCAGTCAAGTAACTTGCTCAAGAATGATAATCCGAGTGCTTCAATTTTTCCTGCTGAGGCCTTCCGAGTAACAAAAACGAAGACGGTAAAAGGCGAAAAATAAAAAACATGGTGCATCGAATAGATGCACCTAATTAGGTGTAGCCCCCGACTATATGATTAGTTAAAAAACTAAACATGTAGTCAAGAACAAAATAATTGCATAATCATGCATCATATGACAAAAGCATATGCGGTGTCCAACAAGACATTCAGCCGACTGCTTTCTAGTCATAGTAAAAAGAATCCGAGTGAATAACACTCTAAAAGGTTCTCAAATGAACATATTCAACAGGAATCCGAGTAAAAACTCTGAAGATAATCCATCAAATGTTATAAAAATTATGGTAAGAGTCATAGCCTAAGCTATTAGACTTATTAATTACCATAATTAAAATAGGCATACAACACGCCAAGAGAATAACCATTGTAAAAACCAGTCATCTCAAATCAACCCAGACAGCTTTTGCAGCCTAAAAAAGCTTACAAAAATAGTATAACACTTTTCTGTCGGGTACCTTTTAATTTGCATTGTAATAATTCCAAAGAATTATATAACCGCATTAAAAAGGATTTTATCAGCATTGGGCCACACCATTGCGAGCATAAATTGCCAAAGCAAAAATGCCTAAGTCCCTAAGGAGCATAACGGGCCACGCTGTTAATAATATTGGGCTGAAGTACTGTTTAGGCCTAGGCCCATTAGCACCCCCGAAACCCTTAACAAAAAAACCCGAAGTCTAAGCAACGCTTCGTCTTCCCCGCCGGAACTCTCGCCATTTCCCCCATTCCTTGCTACAGTACAGAACTGCGCCGGCGAAACTAGGGTTCGCCATTCCGCCCCAATCCACTTCCAAAAGTCCACAAAAAAATCCTCCACGCATCCCACCGCTTCGATTCCACATCTCTCCCCAGCCATCCCTTGAACCAAATCAGCTCATTCGGATCGAATCGATGGCGGAAGAAAAGGAAAGCTTTGAAAGCCAATGGGCGCCATCCGACGTGACGGAGGAGAACTTGAAGGAGATGGTGGCGCACGGTGTTCTCCCAGCAAAGGAGATTGTCGAAACATGAATTCGGCAATAATAAAACGGGGTAGCGCACGAGACCTAAAAGTGGATGGATGTGGAGACAAAGGATTTAGACAGGTTCAGGCCCTCTCAATGAGAGGTAATACCCTACTCCTGTTTGGGGAATTGAATCCGCCGGGTGTATTATAGATCTGACGATCTAGTTGTCTCATGCCCCCTAGAGGGCCTCCTGCCCACCTTATATAGGGTGGGGGGCAGGATTACAAGATAGAAACCTTAACCAATACGGTATCGGTTTCCTAAATCAGGACTTTAGGCCGTTCCGTAATATACAAGGAAACGTAACACCCAAGTCATGATCTGTTACATATTACATAGATATAAGTTATCCCCTATAACTAGTCGGATAACCATGCCGTGTGGGTATGGGGTACCCATAATCTCCACAGTAGCCCCTGAGACCTTCACAGTCGGAAAGATAACCTTCTCTCGAACTAGATTACTCCAAAGCCGAGTGCTTCAATCATCTTCGTCATGGTCTCCCGAGTACTTTTACCAAATCTGAAGACTGTGGAGGGCTGAAAAATATAGTCAGGTGCATCGACTAGATGCACCTAATAAGTGTAACCCCCGACTATGTGGTTAATCGAACAAACCAAACATATAGTCAAGGAATAAATAATCCAACCAACCGAGTGGTTTTGATAATTATAGTCAACCAAGCGACTTAATATTAATATGTAGCATATGCGGTGTGAATCCCTGAATAATATGATCCAAGTGATATACCGACTGCTTTGTAAAATATGATGAGTGTAACCTAAAGTTGGCTACATTATTGAAAATTCACATAGCAAAATAGCTATAAAGAAGCTTGTATGTTGTGAATAAAGAAATTTCCAAAGTATTGGGCATACGCCATGCGCATACTGCTTTAACAGATGTGCTTAAGTCCCTAGAAGACACATGGTTCCACCACACCTGGAAATATATGGCATATGTGGTATAAAATCCGAGTAAATAAACTCATAAAGGATTTACCAACCGCCTGAAAAATGATCACAATATATAATCAGCCTAAGCCATAATATTGGTCAATAAAAATGCACACTTACGTAGCAAAAAGCAATGATATTGTATTCAATCAATTGCTTAAAAACCCAAACAGCACCATGACTATATAAAAAAGTCAGCGGGCCAGCTATATAAAGCTTTACTGTTTGACACCTTTTAAGATGCATTGTACCAACTCCTAAAAAGTTGAGTAACTGCGGTATAAAAGGATTTTAAGGTATTGGGCACTTGATCACGCGCACTTTGGCCTAAGCAAAAAGTGCCTAAGTCCCTAAAAGAACGTGACAGGCCACACCTGAAAATATGGGCTGCAGACATATTAGGCCTAGGCCAAAAAATATGCCTTCGACACCCTTTAAAGGATGACGCATGTAACATGCTCCCGAGTAATAAATCTTCCGGGTAATATAGACCAAGTGTAGCTCATATGAATAGCTTCTGATCTGAATGATTATCCCTTATGGGATACTCCAAAATAAATATAATAATTGAATCCCGACTGGCGCAAGTATTCGGTTGATAGCCCTTACGGGGAATAATAATTGGTCCAGTCTTTGAGCATAGAAAATAGACTCATGACTATGAATCCATGTGGAATGTATCCGGAACAAGTCCAAATTGGAGATATAATCCTCACGCTTGAGTTGATGAGCCCCTGAGCATATAGCTTGTCCTTCTGTCATAGTCAAAATTGTCTATTGGCAATAGCTGTCGCGACCGGGAAAATTGCCTTTTCCCGAACGCTAGTGTATTAATCCCCGTCCCAGGAAAAGCCGGGGTACACCATACAAACATGATATAAAAGACACATCTTTATTACATCGATAATATTTACATTATTACAAAGGCGCTTCAGGCCTGACAATCAAAAATAAACAGCAGCGGACTAGCGGGCCTACGGCTCCATCTTCACAGGCGCTCAACTGGGGTATAAGCCAGGACTCCACCTAAGACATCTTCTCCAAAGCTTCTCTTACTGAAGAGGGGAAAGATTGAGCAAGAATGAGTACAACCACAGTACTCAGCAAGTCACACCGGCAGATGCATGGTTAATGCAAGGGGGTACAAGGAGTAATAATATAGGGATTAAGCTTTTGCAGAAAAGCAGCATTTATAAGTCACTTAGTTGCCCAAAGCTATTTTATAAAGACGATCCTAGAGCTACACAGTATTATTAAACAAGGCCGTGAACCCTCACGAACCTGCCTTAACCCAAGGCCTACGATGATTCAGACCGAACTGGCAACCCGACCCTGGGTCCCAGCTCGTCCCAAGCCAACCCAGGCCAACCATTCCATATTTTAGTTGTTGAGCAAATTTTAAGAATTAAAACACTGACTTGGGTACATTGCTAGGCTTGCCCATATCCGAGGGCTCGGCTATTCGAATAGATTTACTCTGATCAGAGGTGTACATCTTTACCCACAAGACACATCTTTACTCCGCATTCCATGGCCTTGGAACCCGTCGTAAAGATGTGACATAGTTTCCAACCCATCCTAGCCTTAGACAAGAGTACCGACCCAATCCTACCTACGGCCGGGATACCCGGGACAGGCAGGCAGAACTGAGCCCCTAGCATTGGGCACCAACCCTCCGCCGTATGACATCTCGACTACCGAGCCGCAGCTCGTGTAGCCTTCATTTGCCCTGGAGAATGTCCATCGACGCCCGACTTCATCCATCTCCAATCCGTGTACTTTTGTTTATGACTAGACTGAGCCACAAACTAAGCCTTACCCATTAGACATGTGGAAGTACGGTAGTGCTTTGCAACAGAGGCCCGAGCTTTAGTCCTTATAGTGGCCGGGGTGCTACTTCCCATAACTGGCATGCACCCAAACCCCACCGAAAACAGGTTTTAGGGGTTTTGAAAGAGGAAGAGAGGTGTATGTCCAATTCCACCACAAACCAATAATTCCATAGTGTCCAAATGATATGAGAATTCCCAAAGTCTAAAGTTATAAAACCACCTAATGTTGCCTAATTATTCAGCGAAGCATCTACCTAAATTTATACTAGTGGAACCATGAACAGAGTACCCACTAGTTGGGGTTTTATTTATTCTAGGGTGAACAAGGTAATAATAATAACAATAACAATAATAAGGTCATAACAAAGGTAATTGGGCATGGCTAGATAAAACAGTGATAACGCGGGAATTTAAATAAAGCGGTAATGCAATAATTTAAATCAACATAATTTTACAAACTGGGATTCAATATGTTCAAGGATGATGTGACTTGCCTTGCTCAGAGAGAACGGACTTCCGATCCTTCGGCGACGACCACGAACCACGCTTCGGGAACCTCCGGAACGACGAAAGCTACGCGAAGCACACAAGCAAAGCTACAAGCCTATAAAGAAGCAATAACAATACATAAAAACAAAGCACAGGGTTCTTTAGGTTATAGCAAACATTAGGAGACTTGAACGGGTCGATTCAGAGTTCGTATGACCAAGATATGATCATCCGAAGTTTAATGCTGTTATATGGAGATTTGCGGATTATTGTAATTAGGTTTTGCAACTATAAAACATGTGTAAGCGCTAGCCTGGAAAAGACAGGAAGGCTGCGCCGTTGACATGCGGACCCCACATGTCAACCTAAAGGACCGCGGTAGACCGAGTGCACAGAGACGGTCCACGGGTCGACGGAAGCGGATCCCGTGTGTCAACCGAGGCGAGTGGCCGACAAACGGACTCCACTGGACACCACACGGACTGCACACGTGGAAACCACGCGGCTACCAAGCGGGCACACAAACACGGACACTACACGGTCACCACCCGCACACGTGAACGACTACCGACACCGGTACACGGGTACCGGGGTCGACGACCGCACAACGGGTACGGGGCGACGCCGAAAGGACGAGGGCGGGGAAGCGAGAGGACGGATCCTTACCACCACGCGACGAGGCGTGGGAACGACAACGACGAACGGGCGCGGCGGAGACAGACGGGCACAACGGAGACGAACGGCGAGGGGACGGCTTCGGCGGCGATCCTTGGACGAAGGCGAGACGCGGCCGGCACGGGGCTTGACGACGCGGAGCCGAGGGCGGAGACGAGGACGGGGCTGCAGCGGCTCGCTTGACGAACGCGGACGACGGACGAGAACGGCTCGACGGAGGGACGAACGCCACGACGACCGGGAACGACGAGAGGACGACGACGACGACGACGACCGGGACCGGCGAGGAGGCGACGAGGACAGCCGGCAGCGGCTGCACGGAGACGAGGACGACGTGGGACACGCCGCTGCGATGACGATGACGGAGGCGGCGCCGCGAGACGACGAGCCGGGCGACCGACGGGACGTCGATGACGAGAACGATCGGAGACGACGATGATGGCAGGCAGCAGCGGCTGAGAGGAGGAGGGGACAGCGTGGAACACGCCGCTACGACGTTGGTGATGGTGGTGGTGCAGCGGGGCGACGAGCCGACGAGGAGGAAGGAGAGGCCGGCGCGGAGACGACGGCGTTCCGGCGAAGTTCGGGCGAGGAGGAGGTGGTGCCGGGGATGAGAGCGGCGTCGTGGAGCCGAGGAAGGTGGTGGCGACGTCGACCGGCGCTCAGGCAGGGAGATAGAGGCGGCTGGAGGCGGCCGGCGCGAAGGAAAGAGGAGGACGACGGCGGGAACGCGCCTCCGGCGGTCACCGCGCGAAACGGAGGGTAGGCCGAGGGAGAGGGGGCAGCTGCGATGCTGGAGGAGGCGACGGCGCGGCCGGACGATGCTCCGGTGAGGAGGGAGAGGCGGCTGGAGGCCGGCCGGCAACGTGGGAGAGAGAGGGCGACGGTGGGGAGGTGGCTAGAGACCACGGGAGAGCTTGGGAGGAGACCAAAACGGTAGAACGCAAAGAGGGGGTTCTATTTTATAGGAGAGGAGAGGGAACCGGCCACGGGGGAGGTCGGAACGGCGGCGAGAACCACGGCCGGCGGCAATGGTTGGTGGCCGGAGAAAACGCGAGCGTTCCCGGCGATTGGGGGCGGCATTCAAGGGGGAAAACGGGGGAAATCGAAGAGGAATCAATGGGGATTAATTGCCCCTAATCAATTTGGTAAGAGCCGGCTTGAATAGAGCGGATTTAGAGGAGGAATGGCGCTAGGGCTCGCTCGGGAGAGGGAGAGAGGACGGCCGGGCGGGAGGAAGGGGACGACGCCCGCCTGACGCGCGGGCCCCACGCGGTCGGGCGGCGGCGTCAGCGCGCGCACGCGCGCGGCACGTGCGGGAGGGGAGCGGCTCGGGGGCTGGGGCGGCTTGGGCCGGCGGCCGGCCCAGGAAGAGAGGAGGGAGAGGCGGCTTGGGCCGGGCAGGCCGGGAGGGGAGGGGGGGGGAAGAGGCAGCCCGGGAGAGAGAGGGAGGAGGGAGCTGGGCCGAGAGGGGAGGAGGCCCAAGAGGAGGAGGGAGAGAAGGAGAGAAAGAGAGGGAGGAGAGGGAGACTTTGAACTGGGCTTGGCCCAAAGGAGGAAGAGGAGGGATTTTTAGCTTTTCTTTTTAATAAACTTTGATCAAGGTTGTTGTTGCTTAATAATTATTTCCGGTGCTCTGAAAATTCAAGTAAAATTTGAGGGCTCTTTTTAGACCAAGGAGAATTTAACAAAAATTCTCCGGGCCACGTTGGAATTTTTCTTGTACGTATTTTAGTGTTTGCCAATTTCTTTTCGCATTTTAATTAATTCTATTATGCCTTTTAGCGAATGATTTTTATTTCGGGATGAATTTATCAGGACGTGACAAATCCACCCCCCTTACAAGAATCTCGTCCCCGAGATTCGAGGAGGCTAGCAAGAAGATAGGTTGGGCGGTCTTCTCTTCTTGTCTGACTTCTTCCGCTCCGTCTTCTATAACAAACTTGCCTAACAAAACTTCTTCACTCTGGACTGCTTGGCTCGATCTCCTGTTGCAGATGGAATCTTCTCTTCACCTGACTTGTCCCTGGTTGAACCTTTAGCTGACTTCGACTGGGTTGCGGCACTTGAAGATAGGGCTTCAGTTCCAGAACTTTGCATAGTTCATATCTTTGGAGTCAACCTCATACAAGTTACCCACTTCATGTCATGCGTCGAGATCAGCTCGTCATTACTAAGATACCATGCTTGTCATCATTTAGCATTCAAAGTATTCCCTTACACATTCAGCCCTGACGTATTCTTTTTAGATTTCTCTTATCAATCACCTTTCGACCTACTTCTTTGCCCGATAATAAACACCTTTGCTGGTATCTTCTATCAATAACCTTTTGAACTTTGTCAACCAAGTACTCTTCACTCCAAGAGTTGTGGATGCTTTTGGTGACGATGCGGTCCTTTGGTCTGCTGCCTTTCAGTGAAACCTTCAAGTGTTTTGCCAAAAGCTGTACTGACTGTCTTTGTCTTTGATCCGAAAAAGACACATCTGAAATTCTTAATCCCAACAAATGTCTCTTTGGTTAATCGCTTGATTTTCTTTTCCATCCTCAGGTTGGTTATTAGTTCGAGGTTAGAATATAGTTCCTCTGGCACGAGACCCTAGGTCTCCTTTGTCAGTAAACAATTATACACATGATCACATATCCGCATCTTCCAAAAGAATCCTCTTAGAACTTGTTTTTATTACCAATTTCTCCCATATTACATGAATACAAGGCACTGTCTTAAACAAAAAGGGAAGGTGCTTAACATCGGTACATTGTTTCCTCTATGGGTTAGAATTAACATGAGGCCTCACAGGTACGGCGTTTGCTCCAGTGACCACAAGGCGAGTGACCTGTCTTCTTCTTGCATAATGGCCGGAGTGATGGCGCAGGTTACGCTTCGGCTGTGGACAATCTCTGGAGAAATGACCTGGTTCTTTGCAGTTGTAACAAATCAACGTCTTCTTTGCTGAGCTGTCCATCTGGGGATGATCATTGTGACTTGGAGTTGGAATTGGTGGTTGGAAACCCTTGCTAACATTGGCATCAGCGGTACCATCGTTGCTATCACCATTGGAGTCTTTCTCAGTGTCAAAATTGCTAAGGTTGTCATTCTGGGTTCCAACATTGATACTATCGTTGACATCTTGGCGAATGCTACCGACATTGCACGCTTTATTCGAGTGGTCACTAATGGGGCAAGAACCATGGTTGTTGGTGGTATCATCATTATTAGTATTGCTAGTGTTGTTGTCTGCATTGCATTCATCTTCTTGGGGCAGGAACTCTTGATGCACAACAGGAGATCCGGTGATCTGAAGTGGCTCAGTGCGCTGTCTTTGGTTACCACCTGGAAATACTGGGATGTTGACAATCCTTCTCTTGCAGTTCGTCATCCGATTATGCTCACTTTCGAGTTGCATGGCTTTGTCCACAAGTTTCTCAAAATCTTCATAATCCTCTAGAAGTAGTTGCACTGCAAGCTCATCTTTTAACCCCTGGAGAAACTTCTCTTGTTTGTCTTCATCCGTTTCCACATCTTCTGGTGCATAGTGAGCCAAACGATAGAACTCATGCAGGTACTCTGTGACGGTCAAATCTCCTTGCTTCAGGTAGCGAAACTCTCGTTTTCTTAGTGTGATCATTCCTGCGGGAACATGTGATCTCTTGAATACAGATGAAAACTCGTTCCAGGTGATGGTATGTCCTTCTGGCCGTGATGCTTCGTAGCTATCCCACCACTCTGAAGCCGGTCCAACCAACTGATGAGTTGCGAAGCCAACCCGCTCCTGGTCGGTGCACTGAATCAACCCTAGCTTCTTCTCGACTGTGCGCAACCAATCACTGGCTTCCATAGGATCGACGGCCATGGCAAAGGTTGGAGGCCCCGTTTTGAGAAATTCTGATAACTTGCACTGTTGCTGGACTGTAGGTACTTGAACGTTGGTTGCCCCTGCTGGGTTGTTCCGATTCTGTAAGAGTTGAAAGGCTGTTGCCAACATGTTGGTTTGGTTAACCACAACTTGGATTAGCTCTGGTGAGGTTTCGTTGATGCTTTTCTCATTCCCATTGGCTTGGGTTCTTGAGTCATCGGATCCATCATTCCCATAGCCTTTGTTACCAGTGTTATCCATCTGTCACAAGGTAGGGGTTGAGAGAGGAAGCATACAAGGAAAGAATAGACCAGAGCTAGGGACAGGACCTTAAAGGAACTAACTCTTTTTGTTGATGTGTTGTGTGTTTTGCTTATTCTGCAAGTTGATTAAGCAAACAACCTAGCATGGTTACATCACCACCCACCGATGCAAACCACGCGCTACACACACAAGCAAGGAAACACACGACAAACGAAACACTAGAGGGTGGCTTAGGTTCTGCGACGGGTTCTCCAAGATCTTCACTCCTGCTTCACAGCTGGCTTCACTGCTTCCTTCGCTTCGCTAGCGGATCCTGCAGTCTTCCGGAGCTTCGGCAAACAACTGACGACATCTTCTTCTTCGCAAAGCTGACCATCTAGTACTTAGTTGAAATCCGAAGAAAGAAAAGAGTAAACCTTTTGCAAATAGCATTAGGAGAAGGAGAAAAAGAGGAACTTTCGCAAATAATTTTATTTATAAAATATGTCCTTAGGTTTTATCCATTTGGCTTATCCTACAGTCGAGATGGCTCTGATACCAGCTTGTCGCGACCGGGAAAATTGCCTTTTCCCGAACGCTAGTGTATTAATCCCCGTCCCAGGAAAAGCCGGGGTACACCATACAAACATGATATAAAAGACACATCTTTATTACATCGATAATATTTACATTATTACAAAGGCGCTTCAGGCCTGACAATCAAAAATAAACAGCAGCGGACTAGCGGGCCTACGGCTCCATCTTCACAGGCGCTCAACTGGGGTATAAGCCAGGACTCCACCTAAGACATCTTCTCCAAAGCTTCTCTTACTGAAGAGGGGAAAGATTGAGCAAGAATGAGTACAACCACAGTACTCAGCAAGTCACACCGGCAGATGCATGGTTAATGCAAGGGGGTACAAGGAGTAATAATATAGGGATTAAGCTTTTGCAGAAAAGCAGCATTTATAAGTCACTTAGTTGCCCAAAGCTATTTTATAAAGACGATCCTAGAGCTACACAGTATTATTAAACAAGGCCGTGAACCCTCACGAACCTGCCTTAACCCAAGGCCTACGATGATTCAGACCGAACTGGCAACCCGACCCTGGGTCCCAGCTCGTCCCAAGCCAACCCAGGCCAACCATTCCATATTTTAGTTGTTGAGCAAATTTTAAGAATTAAAACACTGACTTGGGTACATTGCTAGGCTTGCCCATATCCGAGGGCTCGGCTATTCGAATAGATTTACTCTGATCAGAGGTGTACATCTTTACCCACAAGACACATCTTTACTCCGCATTCCATGGCCTTGGAACCCGTCGTAAAGATGTGACATAGTTTCCAACCCATCCTAGCCTTAGACAAGAGTACCGACCCAATCCTACCTACGGCCGGGATACCCGGGACAGGCAGGCAGAACTGAGCCCCTAGCATTGGGCACCAACCCTCCGCCGTATGACATCTCGACTACCGAGCCGCAGCTCGTGTAGCCTTCATTTGCCCTGGAGAATGTCCATCGACGCCCGACTTCATCCATCTCCAATCCGTGTACTTTTGTTTATGACTAGACTGAGCCACAAACTAAGCCTTACCCATTAGACATGTGGAAGTACGGTAGTGCTTTGCAACAGAGGCCCGAGCTTTAGTCCTTATAGTGGCCGGGGTGCTACTTCCCATAACTGGCATGCACCCAAACCCCACCGAAAACAGGTTTTAGGGGTTTTGAAAGAGGAAGAGAGGTGTATGTCCAATTCCACCACAAACCAATAATTCCATAGTGTCCAAATGATATGAGAATTCCCAAAGTCTAAAGTTATAAAACCACCTAATGTTGCCTAATTATTCAGCGAAGCATCTACCTAAATTTATACTAGTGGAACCATGAACAGAGTACCCACTAGTTGGGGTTTTATTTATTCTAGGGTGAACAAGGTAATAATAATAACAATAACAATAATAAGGTCATAACAAAGGTAATTGGGCATGGCTAGATAAAACAGTGATAACGCGGGAATTTAAATAAAGCGGTAATGCAATAATTTAAATCAACATAATTTTACAAACTGGGATTCAATATGTTCAAGGATGATGTGACTTGCCTTGCTCAGAGAGAACGGACTTCCGATCCTTCGGCGACGACCACGAACCACGCTTCGGGAACCTCCGGAACGACGAAAGCTACGCGAAGCACACAAGCAAAGCTACAAGCCTATAAAGAAGCAATAACAATACATAAAAACAAAGCACAGGGTTCTTTAGGTTATAGCAAACATTAGGAGACTTGAACGGGTCGATTCAGAGTTCGTATGACCAAGATATGATCATCCGAAGTTTAATGCTGTTATATGGAGATTTGCGGATTATTGTAATTAGGTTTTGCAACTATAAAACATGTGTAAGCGCTAGCCTGGAAAAGACAGGAAGGCTGCGCCGTTGACATGCGGACCCCACATGTCAACCTAAAGGACCGCGGTAGACCGAGTGCACAGAGACGGTCCACGGGTCGACGGAAGCGGATCCCGTGTGTCAACCGAGGCGAGTGGCCGACAAACGGACTCCACTGGACACCACACGGACTGCACACGTGGAAACCACGCGGCTACCAAGCGGGCACACAAACACGGACACTACACGGTCACCACCCGCACACGTGAACGACTACCGACACCGGTACACGGGTACCGGGGTCGACGACCGCACAACGGGTACGGGGCGACGCCGAAAGGACGAGGGCGGGGAAGCGAGAGGACGGATCCTTACCACCACGCGACGAGGCGTGGGAACGACAACGACGAACGGGCGCGGCGGAGACAGACGGGCACAACGGAGACGAACGGCGAGGGGACGGCTTCGGCGGCGATCCTTGGACGAAGGCGAGACGCGGCCGGCACGGGGCTTGACGACGCGGAGCCGAGGGCGGAGACGAGGACGGGGCTGCAGCGGCTCGCTTGACGAACGCGGACGACGGACGAGAACGGCTCGACGGAGGGACGAACGCCACGACGACCGGGAACGACGAGAGGACGACGACGACGACGACGACCGGGACCGGCGAGGAGGCGACGAGGACAGCCGGCAGCGGCTGCACGGAGACGAGGACGACGTGGGACACGCCGCTGCGATGACGATGACGGAGGCGGCGCCGCGAGACGACGAGCCGGGCGACCGACGGGACGTCGATGACGAGAACGATCGGAGACGACGATGATGGCAGGCAGCAGCGGCTGAGAGGAGGAGGGGACAGCGTGGAACACGCCGCTACGACGTTGGTGATGGTGGTGGTGCAGCGGGGCGACGAGCCGACGAGGAGGAAGGAGAGGCCGGCGCGGAGACGACGGCGTTCCGGCGAAGTTCGGGCGAGGAGGAGGTGGTGCCGGGGATGAGAGCGGCGTCGTGGAGCCGAGGAAGGTGGTGGCGACGTCGACCGGCGCTCAGGCAGGGAGATAGAGGCGGCTGGAGGCGGCCGGCGCGAAGGAAAGAGGAGGACGACGGCGGGAACGCGCCTCCGGCGGTCACCGCGCGAAACGGAGGGTAGGCCGAGGGAGAGGGGGCAGCTGCGATGCTGGAGGAGGCGACGGCGCGGCCGGACGATGCTCCGGTGAGGAGGGAGAGGCGGCTGGAGGCCGGCCGGCAACGTGGGAGAGAGAGGGCGACGGTGGGGAGGTGGCTAGAGACCACGGGAGAGCTTGGGAGGAGACCAAAACGGTAGAACGCAAAGAGGGGGTTCTATTTTATAGGAGAGGAGAGGGAACCGGCCACGGGGGAGGTCGGAACGGCGGCGAGAACCACGGCCGGCGGCAATGGTTGGTGGCCGGAGAAAACGCGAGCGTTCCCGGCGATTGGGGGCGGCATTCAAGGGGGAAAACGGGGGAAATCGAAGAGGAATCAATGGGGATTAATTGCCCCTAATCAATTTGGTAAGAGCCGGCTTGAATAGAGCGGATTTAGAGGAGGAATGGCGCTAGGGCTCGCTCGGGAGAGGGAGAGAGGACGGCCGGGCGGGAGGAAGGGGACGACGCCCGCCTGACGCGCGGGCCCCACGCGGTCGGGCGGCGGCGTCAGCGCGCGCACGCGCGCGGCACGTGCGGGAGGGGAGCGGCTCGGGGGCTGGGGCGGCTTGGGCCGGCGGCCGGCCCAGGAAGAGAGGAGGGAGAGGCGGCTTGGGCCGGGCAGGCCGGGAGGGGAGGGGGGGGGAAGAGGCAGCCCGGGAGAGAGAGGGAGGAGGGAGCTGGGCCGAGAGGGGAGGAGGCCCAAGAGGAGGAGGGAGAGAAGGAGAGAAAGAGAGGGAGGAGAGGGAGACTTTGAACTGGGCTTGGCCCAAAGGAGGAAGAGGAGGGATTTTTAGCTTTTCTTTTTAATAAACTTTGATCAAGGTTGTTGTTGCTTAATAATTATTTCCGGTGCTCTGAAAATTCAAGTAAAATTTGAGGGCTCTTTTTAGACCAAGGAGAATTTAACAAAAATTCTCCGGGCCACGTTGGAATTTTTCTTGTACGTATTTTAGTGTTTGCCAATTTCTTTTCGCATTTTAATTAATTCTATTATGCCTTTTAGCGAATGATTTTTATTTCGGGATGAATTTATCAGGACGTGACAATAGCTGACGCAGTCGGCATGGAGATGAAATGACCAACATGAAGACGAAATTGCTCATCAGAAGTAACGGAAGATGTCAGTGGTAGTAAAGATGCCACCAATCAAATGTAATGAAGTTGCATAACCATGGAGGCGAAGAAACCAGTCGGCAACAGTCAGGTCAGCTAGCAGTGAAGATGTAGGCGCCCAACAACAACGAAAGATCAGTCGGTGGTGACAAAAGCAAACCGACGATGAAGACGTAGACGCGCATCAACGGTGATGGCGAAATCCACCAATCATGAAGATGAAGAAAATAATCGGCGGCGACAAACGCATCCGACGGTAATGATGATTAGCGGCAACAGAGATAGCCGACTATGATGACGAAGTTTCCCATCAACGGCAGCAGAGTAGGCTATGTTGATGAGGCTTGACAAGATGTTGATGAAGATGACGATGTCGGTGATCCAGTCAATAGCGATGTAGCAGCCGATGATAACGATGAGATCCTCTATCGGCAGTTGCGTAGTAGGCCAACCGTGAAGACAAATAATTGGAGGAGAGTTGATGTTGTTGCCCAACTCGTCTAAACCGAAATATTTGAAGTTGTTGAAGTAGAATGTCTGTTCCGAAGCAAAGATGAAGATAATGACTCCTGGAGTTGACTCATTGGCTGATTAATTGATTTCTTCAGCTTGACATAAAATTTGTCAAATTTTGAGCCTTATATTTGTGTAGCCCCCGACTCTTTGGTTAGTTGGGAAACAACTGAACATAGAGTCGAGAATTATAGCTTCTTGTCGTCGAGTAGTCATTGCTTGATTGAAGATATGTGTTGAAGGTGTCCAAGTAGAAATCCTGAATATTGGAGAGTCACTTGTTGTAGTAAAATATCATGGCATTGCATGCCGATATGTCGAGGTTCACAAAGACGTCGTGGTTGGTGAAGTAGTAAAACTTGCGAAGTAGCAGCAATAGAGTTTGCCAGTGCCGAAGATAACAAAGATGAAGTCGCTCCACTATGATGACAAAGTTGCATCGCCGTGATGAAGTGAACACGAGTCGGCGGCAACAGAAGCAAACTGGTAGCGAAGACGTGCAGTTGTGAAGATAAAAGCACTAGTCGGCGGCGGCATAACCAGTCGGCAACGGAAGACGATGATGTCCATCAGTAGTGGTAGCTGTATAAACCAGACGTAGAGGTGAGGGCACTAGTCAGCAGCAGACGAGACGACCGGCGGTGAAGAAGATAAGGCCAATCAACACTGGCAGAATCATGCAGCCATGGAAGTGAAGAAACCAGTCGGCAGCCATGGCAAACGTAGGCAGCTTGTGTTGAAGATACTGATGCCTATTAGTAGTGACAGCGATGTAGCCAGCCGTGAAGAAGATAGCATCAGTTGGCGTTATAACAGGCCAGCCGTGCAGGCGGTGACACCAGTCAGCGGCGGATGCGGCGGCCGGTCGGTGAAGACGTAGACGCCCAACAACGGCAGCATAATAGGCCAGCCGTGCAGGCGGAAACACCAGTCGGCGGCGGTCGAGGCGGCCGGTCGGTGAAGACGTAGACGCCCAACAACGGCGGCATAATAAGTCAGCCGTGCAGGCGGAAGCACCAGTCGGCGGCGGACGAGGCGGCCGGTCGGTGAAGACGTAGACGCCCAACAACGGCGGCATAAAGGCCAGCCGTGCAGGCGGAAACACCAGTCGGCGGCGGCGAAGGCAAGCCGGTCGGTGACGACGTAGACGCCCAACAACGGCGGCATAAAGGCCAGCCGTGCAGGCGGAAACACCAGTCGGCGGCGGCGAAGGCAAGCCGGTCGGTGACGACGTAGACGCCTAACAACGGCAGCATAATAGGCCAGCCGTGCAGGCGGAAACACCAGTCGGCGGCGGTCGAGGCGAGCCGGTCGGTGAAGACGTAGACGCCCAACAACGGCGGCATAAAGGCCAGCCGTGCAGGCGGAAACACCAGTCGGCGGCGGCGAAGGCAAGCCGGTCGGTGAAGACGTAGACGCCCAACAACGGCGGCATAATAGGCCAGCCGTGCAGGCGGACACACCAGTCGGCGGCGGCGAAGGCAAGCCGGTCGGTGAAGACGTAGACGCCCAACAACGGCGGCATAATAGGCCAGCCGTGCAGGCGGAAACACCAGTCGGCGGCTGACGAGGCGGCCGGTCGGTGAAGACGTAGACGCCCAACAACGGTGGCATAATAGGCCAGCCGTGCAGGCAGAAACACCAGTCGGCGGCTGACGAGGCGGCCGGTCGGTGAAGACGTAGACGCCCAACAACGGTGGCATAATAGGCCAGCCGTGCAGGCGGAGACACCAGTCGGCGGCGACGAAGGCAAGCCGGTCGGTGAAGACGTAGACGCCCAACAACGGCGGCATAATAGGCCAGCCGTGCAGGCGGAAACACCAGTCGGCGGCGGACGAGGCGGCCGGTCGGTGAAGACGTAGACGCCCAACAATGGTGGTATAATAGGCCAGCCGTGCAGGCGGAGACACCAGTCGGCGGCGACGAAGGCAAGCCGGTCGGTGAAGACGTAGACGCCCAACAACGGTGGTGTGACCAACCAACCGTATAGGCGAAGACACCAATCGGCGGCGGACGAGGCGGCCGGTCGGTGAAGACGTAGACGCCCAACAACGGTGGCGTAATAGGCCAGCCGTGCAGGCGGAAACACCAGTCGGCGGCCGACGAGGCGGCCGGTCGGTGAAGACGTAGACGCCCAACAACGGCAGCATAAAGGCCAGCCGTGCAGGCGGAAACACCAGTCGGCAGCGGCGAAGGCAAGCCGGTCGGTGAAGACGTAGACGCCCAACAACGGCGGCATAAAGGCCAGCCGTGCAGGCGAGGACATCGGTCGGCGGTGACGAAGGCAAGCCGGTCGGTGAAGACGTAGACGCCCAACAACGGCGGCATAAAGGCCAGCCGTGCAGGCGAGGACATCGGTCGGCGGCGGCGAAGGCAAGCCGGTCGGTGAAGACGTAGACGCCCAACAACGGCGGCATAATAGGCCAGCCGTGCAGGCGGAAACACCAGTCGGCGGCGGTCGAGGCGAGCCGGTGGTGATGTTCTGACTGATCCATTCTTGGAGCGTAAGAGATAAGCTTAAAGCCATGAATCCCTTTTATGCATATCTGGATCTGGATCCTGCAGAACAAACATATAGGATGAGTAGTATCTGATATAAATATAATACTCGAGAAAAAATCAAGTATTTTAAAATATTTATAAATATGTATTTCTCCTCTTGTCAATTTTGATTTCCCCGAGCAGATGACTCATTACGTTTAAACACTCTGCCCGACTAGTCATAGCCACCAAGCACTGGGAGTCGGCCTAAGCACTTCCCAAACATGCATATGAGTGACATGAGTTCGTCATTAATGGAACAAAGTTTCACGGATCGGAGTTTACTACTCGGGTACTTTTGCAATTATTAAGAGCAGAAAATAAATTATCTTATCTCTATGCTTTTGATTTATTCCGAATAATACTTAGCACCTTGCGTTACTCGGTCCATCCAACGAGCCCCCGGGTGCTAGGAATCGGCCCAAAGGCAACCATCCATTGGCAAACCAAACGGAAAGCATAGGAAGATAGATCATCGGGTGGCGGCCAGCATTTGGTGAAGCTTTCCCAACCCCCGATACACATGAGGTCGTGGTTTTTGCTCACTTCTTTTATGGCGGATTTGCTCTTCCAACTTTGAAGTTTTTCCGTGGGATCTTGAACTTCTATGGAATCAATTTGCATCATTTGAATCCAAACTCTATAGTCCACATTGCCAATTTCGTCCACTTCTGTGAAGCTTTCTTGGGCATTAGGCCTCATTTTGCTCTGTTCCGCCGAATTTTCTTCCTCAAGCCCCAACCAAACAAGAGCAAACCATGCGTAGTTGGAGGGGCTGGATTTCAACTGAGAGGAACCTTGAGCCAAAAGTATTTTTCTATGCCCTTCAAGACCTCAAACAAAGGATGGCACGCCAACTGGTTCTATGTCCAAAATCCTGAGCCTGCTCTTCCCGAGTACTCCTGCCTTCCCCCAGTATACCAAGACACTTGGAACTCACTGCCTATGGGAGATGAAGCCGCCCAAGCTCTAGAACTAATGGAACGCATGCTGAAGCTCAAGGAGCAAGGTTTGCAGGGAGAGCAAATCACTCGGCACTTCATCAAGAGCCGACTAGCTCCAATCAAGGAAAGATCCCGTACAGCTTTTGAGTTTGATGGAAAGCATGATCCAAACCGCGAAGACCCAGATTCTTTGGACTTTAAGATCATGAAAGAAAGGATGTACAAGATTTTCTCCAATGCCATTGCTGTCAGTTATTCACATTTGCTGCCGGTTGTTCCATACAACGCATTTAATCCACCTCCGCCGGTATGTATCAGAATCTTTCAACCCGTGTCCAAAATACAATTTTGTTCTCTTGTTGAAGTAACTGACCGTGGAGGACGTCTTTTTTAGGAATTTGCTTTGATGAAATCTGATCCCCCAATTGCTCAACGCCGATCTCCTCGTCGTTAGACCATTCAGGGAAGTGGGGGACCCAAAATCGGGTCAAACTCCCAATCTGAAGCTCCCAATCCGACTGGGCAGTCAGATTCTCGCAAGAGAAAGCTTGTGCTGAGCGACGACGAAGATGATGGCAACAAGGGATCACCCAAAAAACTGCCAAAGCACACTGCTCCGAAGAAGAAAACGTCTAGCCGTCCCATGCCAAAGTTTAGGAAGTCCTCCAGGTATAAATCGTTCAATACCTTGTTTGCTTCGGCATGCCTCTCATATGAAAGCAATATTGAAAGCTAAAAAATCTTGCAGAAAGCCATCCGACATAGATCCATCCGGAAAGGACTCCGATCCGGCTAACACAGAGACAAGTTAATCTAAAGAAGCTGGGCCGACTTCTGAGGACCACCCGACTGGCGTTCAAGCTTCAACTGACAATGTCGACCCAAGCGACCAGCCCCCGACTGGAAACCAGTCGGCAGAAGCGGAAACTGTGGCTGGCCAAGAGCCCCCGACTGGCAACCAGTTGGAAGCAGGTCCAGACCAAGAAATTCCTGAAGTTGAAGCTCAGGCTACAGCTTCTCAAAGACTGGACGCTGGCAACGACCCAATGCCTGGGTCCCCAGATAAAGGGCAAGGATCGCCTCACGCTCAACCAGAGACTGCTTCAGGTAACCCATCTTCTCAAGTAATGCCAATCCGAATAACTCCGATTTACCTAACTAACGTCTGGGAATACATCAGGACCACTGACTGGTGACGAAGAAAAAATCCCTCGAATAAAAGCAACCGCTGATTCTCGTCCCCCCCCATACTAATCAAATGGTGGGATGACAACTTGCAGCCTGCGGGCATCGTCATAAACCGACAGAAGAAAGACGAAGAAGTGCGCCAGCTGAAGAAAGCACTCGAAGAAGCTACCCGCATTGTAAATGTAAGTTTTCCGAGTGGCTGCCTTTGGCTACCTTGTTTCCTTCTCGGCAAGAGTTAACTGTGAATTATTACGCAGAGAATCCATCTCCGAAATGAGGCCAAAACCACAACTCTAGAAAAGCTGGTTCCTCATTTAGGGACCCTGGAAGCTGTTAGAGAGCAGTTACACGAAGCCAAAGAGCTAGCCAAAAAGACAGAACACGATCTAAGGGACCGGATCGCTCAACTCCAGGATAATAACTTTGAACTGAGTGGCTCATCAAAAGGTAACCATAAAATCTGCCCCATTAATTTGCGCTGTTGTAATTGTATCCTCAACTATCTGGAATCAAAACAGTGCAAGCTGCCAAGATAGCTCAACTGGAGAAGCGGATCCAGACCTTAGAAAGTGACAAGGCAGAATTGGCTGCACAAAGGGACTCGGCTTTGAAGGAGGTTGAAGGTATTGTTAGCCAACAACCTGAATTTCTCTCTTTGATGCAACAAATTATTGACATGGCTTTGTTATTGTAGACCGCAAGATCAAGTCGCAAGCCCAGTTCGACGTCCTGGTCAGTAAGATCAAAAGACTTGAAGGAGCCAGGGATGAAGTCGCAAATGCCACTACCCCACTTGTCCAGGCAATGTTCTTCAATAACAATGGTCCGAGTAGATTTGACGCGACTGAAGTTTTTGACAAGCTGAGAGTCGCTCCGGACACCTACTTCAAGAACATTAAAGAAGCCGGAAGTATGGGGGCGAGTTTAGCATTAGCAATGACCAAATCCCTGTACCCGAAGATTGATATTAATGCCGTCAATGGTTTTGCGGACGGGACAAGTGAAGAGGCTGCCCTTGATCTTATCAACGACGCTCAAAAAGCGGCCGACAAGATTGCAGGTGATGTAGTAGATCGGTTTCAGGATACCGACCTTCGGCCGACTGGCAGCAATAATACTAATGATGAAAAGACTGATACTGATTGAATGTGGATGTATTTGATGATGCATGATGGAGGCACAATTTGTTCAATACCAGTTTATTTATGCTGTGCTTGGTGTTTCTTGCTTAGCTGTTGATTTCTTAAAAGCTTTTGTCAAGCTTTGTTGAGCCTAAAACCCGCAAAAGCTATTAAAAACTTTCAATCCTCGCAAACCAAGTAGAAAAATCAAGCAAGGCAATGATAGACCGAGTAAGCAAATTGAATTGATAAAAATCACGCTCCATTATTATTATGGTAGCCCCCGACTGACAACCTCGAGAAAAAGCTTGATGTTGTCAGTCAAGACAGGGAAATACATAGATAAACTTAAGCGTAGAAACGACGAAGATGTTCAATATTCCAAGAGTTGTCGACAAGTGTACCATCTTCGCGCTTTAGTTGATAAGAACCTGACCGAGTAACTTCAGAGATTATGAATGGCCCTTCCCATAAAGGAGATAACTTGTGCCGATCTCGTGTAGTTTGAATTTTCCTCAGAACCAGGTCGCCGACTAGAAAAGCTCGTGATCGGACGTTGCGATTATGATAGCGTCGCAACCCTTGTAAATATCGGGCCGATTGAATTAAAGCTGCTTCACGGGCTTCTTCCAATCGGTGCAGATCATCCACTCGGTCCTCTTCGTAGCGTTCTTCACGAAAATTGCGAAAGCGCAAAGATTCGAATTCAACTTCACTAGGCAACATCGCTTCTGCCCCATAGACGAGGAAAAAAGGTGACTGGCCTGTGGCCCGACTGGGGGTAGTACGCAAAGACCAAAGTACTGATGGCAGCTGTTCCACCCATTTTCCAGCGTAGGGTTTTAATCGGTCAAAAACTCGTGCCTTTATCCCTTGAAGAATCATGCCGTTGGCTCGTTCGACCTGTCCATTGCTCATGGGGTGCGCTACAGAGGCATAGCAAATTTTAATTCCGAAGTCTTCGCAAAAGTCCTTAAAAACTCCGCCAGTGAATTGTGTGCCATTATCGGTGATAATCTGATTAGGCACTCCAAACCTATGCACAATGTTGATGAAAAAATCTCTAACTTTATCGGCCGTGATTGTGACAACTGGTTTAGCTTCAATCGACTTGGAGAATTTGTCAATGGCGACAAAGAGATGCGTGTAACCGCCGACTGCCTTTTTAAACGGGCCAACCATGTCGAGCCCCCAAACCGCAAACAGCCAGGACAGTGGGATTGTTTGCAACTCTTGAGCTGGTAGATGAATTTGTCTGGCAAAAAATTGGCAACCTTCGCACGTGCGCACAATTTTATCGGCATCAGACACAACAGTGGGCCAGAAAAAACCCTGCCGGTAAGCTTTGCCGACAATGGTGCGTGCGGCGGCATGGTTTCCGCATATGCCAGAATGTATGTCTTTCAGCAGTTGTCTCCCTTCCTCTAGAGATACGCAGCGTTGCAGAATTCCTGAAGGGCTTTTCTTGTATAACTCGGCTTCATGAATAACATAAAGCCTGCTACGCCTTGAAATCCGCACAGCTTCATCTTTGTCTTGAGGGAGCTCTTGGGAGGTTAAAAATCGTAGGAGGGGCTCTCTCCAGTCGGCTTCAATCATAGCTATGTCTTGAGTATCCGCCACTTGAGTCGTTTCTTTCTGAGGTACGGTCGGCTCATACAGGTGTTCGACGAATACATCGGAGGGAGCCATCTCGCGCTTGGATCCAAAGTTGGCAAGTCTGTCGGCGGCTTCATTGTTGTGTCGGAGAACGTGACTAAGCTCGAGTCCATCGAACTTGTTTTCCAATTTGCGTACCTCTTGCCGATATGCCGTCATGTTGTCATCAAGGCAGGACCACTCTTTCATAACTTGGTTGACGACTAGCTGAGAATCCCCACGAACTATCAGACGCTTGATCCCTAGGGAAACTGCAATCCGTAGTCCGTGAAGGAGCGCCTCATACTCTGCGACATTGTGAGATGCCGAAAAATGTATAGGCATCATCCTTCTTTTTCGACGTACTTTGATCTTCATCGGAGTTCTTCCGAGTAGTCTTGGCGTATTTTTCCGCGAACTGCTGGTAGACAAAACAATCTTTGGCCACGTGGTTGGAGTTGGGATGATGCGGACATTGGGAGTTCATGATCTTGTCAAACGTGTTGACGCACGAACGTTGTCGGGAAGAGTGAGTAGTGGTTGCAACAAGTTCCTCAGGCTTACGCTTGCGGTCCTTGTGGTTGTTACTTCCACCCCCTCCCGTAGCCGGCGTATCCTTTTTTTGCTTCCAATTGGAGCCAGACTGCTTTGATGCGATGACGGCGTCTTCAGCTTTGGTGTACTCATTGGCTTTTTCAAACATAAGTTTGACGGTTTTGGGAGGTTTACGCCCGAACTTGCCGACTAACTCTTCATGGCGAATTCCTTTGGTGAACGCGGCGATGATAACGTCGTCGGTAATGTCGGAGATCTTGTTGCGTTGTTCAGAAAATCGCCGGATGTAATCTCGAAGGGATTCTCCGGACTTCTGAATAACGTTGTAAAGGTCGAATTGTGTGCCGGGGCGCTCGAAAGTGCCTTGGAAGTTGGCGATGAAGTGGTCGCGTAATTTGGCCCAAGATCCAATTGTACCACGGGGCAATCCATGGAGCCAGGACCGGGCGGAATCTGCTAAAGCCACTGGTAAATAATTCGCCATGGCCTTGCTATCTCCTCCTGCTGCGCGGATTGCGAGACCGTAGACGGTAAGCCATGATTCCGGGTTGGTGGTACCGTCATACTTCTCTATTCCAGTCGGCTTAAAGCCGGCCGGCCAATCCACTCGACGCAGGTCGTTGGTGAAGGCGGCAACTCCATCTAGGTCGTCGTCGTAGCGATCCGGTGAATGATGGTGGCCTCGGGCTGCTCGGCGTTGTATGATCGTGTCGCGAAGATCGACGGGGCGACGGTGAGGTCGTTCCACTCGGCGCTCCCTGTGATGATCGGGGGGCGAGTGGATAGATCGCTCGTCGTGTCCCCTGCTCCGGCGATTAGATCTTGCGCCGGCGATGCTGAGGCTTGGCTGGCAGTAATCATGAGATCGAAGATGGGGGACTCGGCTGCCAGTCGGCGTGCGAACGCTTTCAGAGTTAACTGGAACCGAAGCAGCGATCATGGTATTGGTCTGGTTCAAGATGTTGACCACGTGATCAGATTGATTGAGCTCGTTCTCTTTGAGGAGGGTGTCGAGGAGGGTGATTGCGGCAACAACATTCTGTTGTGGGGTGCGGAAAACCAGTGTCCCCTCAACATCTTGCTGGCCGATAAGATCTCGTGCTCGGCGCCCCGCATCCAAGGCTCGTTGCCGTCGGTCTTCAGCCTCCTTAGCAGCCCGCTCGCACTCCTGTTGCTCGCGCCGCAGCCATTCTTGCTCCTGTGCTTGACGCTCCTCCTCCAGTCGGCGTCGTTCGGCCTCACGTCGCGCTTCGGCTTCTCGGGCTTGGCGTTGCTCCTCCGTCTCGTTATCGGCCATAAAGACGCCGAAATAGAGAGGGGTGTAGTTATCTTCTAGGCTCTCGTCGAAGTCGTCAAGATCTTGGTCGTGGCTGCGAAAGCCGAACTCATCATACTCCACGATCTCGGTTGGACGCGAGTCGACGCCGGGAGAGCTCTAGTAGCCCTCCAACTGGTCCGTCGAAACTGTGCCGAGTGGCTGGAGGATGACGCCAACTTCCCTGGAGCTAGGCGAGATCCGTGTTGAAGCCGACCTCCGCCTAGGCTCACGGGGAGGGGACGTCGTGGTGGTGAAGACAGCCGCCAAATCGTCGGGGAGCTTCATTAGGATCGGTGGGTAGGCCCCATCATCTCGATCTGATGACGTTGAGGAAGATGCGATCTCGTCCGAGTGGTTTGAAGCCGACTCGATCGAGATGGACTTGAAGTAGATCTTAGCCGCGTTTGGAACACCAAACGGGGCTGAGATCTGGCTCTCTCCCGACTGGTCTGATTCTGAGTCGAGGAGAGAGATCTTGCCGAAGTCGTTGGTGATGAAGTCGAGGCTGCCGAACCGAAACGCCTGCCCGGGAGGGAAGACGAGGTCGTCGATGCCGGAGACGGAACCCATTGCACTAATCGGCGAAAAGCTTGACTCATCCCCTACCTGGCGCGCCAACTGTCGAAACAAGATTTCGGCAATACTAAAAGGGGGTGGCTATCAAGCTAGAAAAGTGGATGGGTTTGGAGACAAAGGATTTATACAGGTTCAGGCCTTCTTATTCAAGAAGTAATACCCTACTCCTGTCCGGGGATGAATCCGCCGAGTGTATTATTGAATGTATGATCTCCAAGAAAGAACATGTCCCAAGAAGGACTCGGACCCCTCCTTATATAGGGGGAGGTGTCCGTATTACAATGGTATAACTCATATCCGTAACAGAATATGAGTTACAGATAAAATACAATCGTAACCGACTAAATCTTCGGGTATTTCCTTGTCGTACAAGTTAAGAAACAAACCCGAGATACAATAAAGATATTCTATCTATATTCGGTATCCTATATCCAGTCTAAATATAACCGCCGTGTAGATATGGGGTATCCATAATCTCCACAGGCAGGCAGCGACAGTGATGGGACGACGGCAGCGATGACGAGTTGAGTGTTGAGAGACGTAGCGCCACGCCGGTATCGAGACTCGCAGTTGCGGAGATGAAGCGTTGGATGGACTTGATTCACTGAATTTTCTAAATGGGACTATCGATACATCTGTTGATAGAAAATCCTACCTCCCATCTTTCAAATTTTGGACCATCGGATATGCTTTAAGATTCGTGCACAGGTATTAACCCTAACTTCCCCTCCCCTCGCTCATTCCGCCGCCGCCACTCCCTCCCATCGCGCATTCCACCGCCACTGCCCGATCCCCCGCCGCCACCGCCCCACCGTGCCGCCGCCCGCCTCGCCAGCTGGCCGAAGGGCGTCAACGGCGCCGGCGAGGCCCCCCCGGCCGGCCCCTTCCCCTCCCTCTCCTCTTCTTTCCTCAAGCGGATGGCGGCGCGCTGTCCTCGCGCCGCCGTCTTCCCCGTCTCCGGTTGGGGGGCGCCACCACCCGTCGCCGCCTCCTAATACACCCTTCCGCTTTGCCCCTGCTGCCTACACCGCCCCACCGCCAACTTCCGACCCCGCGGTTTTGGCGGCGCTGCCGCCGCCTCGCCGCCCACCGGATACACCGCCCACCGCCGGGCTGCCGCTTCTCACGGCCATTCCTCTAAAGCCGGCGAACTCCCCCCTCTTACCGCTCCCCCTCCCACCCCTCCCACCCCTACCCCAACCCGTAGGGTCCTCTGCCGGAGTCTAGGGTGTCGCTGGAGTTGGAGGAGAAGGCCCTGGAGCACGAATCGCAAAGTTCATCCGGTGGACCAAAATCTGCAAGATTTGGAGGTAGATTTTCTGTCAACAGATCGTTAGCATTTCCGTTTCTAAATTGACACATCGGCTACTCACTTATGGGCCAACTATGAATAAAACTTGATAGTAGGCAGACCAAGGGGGGTATGAGGAGGTGGGGCGACGTGGGACGTAGCTGGGTCGGTCGCCCCATGCTGCCCAATGGGCAGGTCCGCCCCTGGATGCATGCGCAGGCGTGGGCGGCGGTTAGGGGTGGATGAAAAGCTCGTGGCTCGTTAGCTCGTGGTTGGCTCGGCTCGGCTCGTTGCGTTTTTTAATGAGCCGAGCTGATATTTTAGCTCGTTAGAGATAACGAGCTGGCTCGAACTGGCTCGCGAGCCGCTCACGAGCCAAACGAGCCAATGATAGCCCACGTCACAAGCCCATACTTACCCCTACAGGAATAAAAAGGCCAACAAGATGCCCGGTCCAAACCGGCCCATGGAAATACCAAACCCTAACTCCCAGCCTCTCTCCCCAAACAGCCGCCACTCGCCAGCTACACGGGTCACAGGAGCAGCACATCCCAGGATTCCCAGCGTCGTCGCCCTACGGCGCCAGCGCCAGCGCCAGCCCCGCTTGCCCGCCGCTGCCCAGCACCGGCATCTCGCGCCCCAAGTCCCTAGCGCCACCGCCACTCGGAAGCATCTCGCGCCCGCCGGCGACCATGAGCGCTTCCCGGTGGTGAAGCTGCCGACGAGCTCGAGCTCCTCCCCTGGCGCATGTATGCCATGGCAGTGACGGCACCGTCGACCGTCCCAGGCTCCCAGCTCCCCCTCGTGGGCTTACGCTGCTGCTGCGCTCCCTCCTCCCCTCGTCTGTAGCGTCGTCCATCTGCTAATCCGCCATGTTGATTTGGTTGGTGATTTTGTTTGCTTGTTTTTTCGGCTCGTTGATTCTGAAAATTAACCAGGCTTCAGAAGTTCAGATCTGGTAAATCTCGGGTAGTTAGTTGTGTTATTGGATTCAATTTTCCATATTTCAAACTGATGTGCACAGAAAATTCGTGTCAAGAATTTTATTTGCTAGTTGCTTGATTTTTATTCAATTGCAAATTGTAATATCAGATGCTATTTTTGAGACTTCGATGTTATCTTGAAGTGAAGACTAGTCAAGGGTGTGCTGGCTCGCGAGCCAAATGAGCTAGCTCGAGCTGCTATGCGAGCCTAGCCGAGCTAGGATTTGAACTCGTTATCCTAACGAGATAGGCCGAGCCGAGCCAGCTCGGTATCCACCCCTAGCAGCGGTGCGCGCGAGGCGCATCGGGCGGCCCGAACTGAAGAATTTCCGAAAAATTAGAAACCAAAATCTTAACCAAACCAGTCCAAACCGTGAATTTTTTTTCATTTTTAATTTTTTTTAATATTTACAGAAATAATCCATCGTCACAGAAAATTAAAAAATTGACAGCTGACGTGGCAAACGGAGGAGGGACGGGCAAGTGACGGCAGACGGGAAAAAAAAACTCTTGGGCCCCATGCAAAAAAGCCACCCCGGGCTGACCATTTTGTTGACGGCCCCTGCCCGGCTTGCCGCCCTGCTCCTTGCCCTCATTTCTTGTCGCGACCGGGAAAATTGCCTTTTCCCGAACGCTAGTGTATTAATCCCCGTCCCAGGAAAAGCCAGGGTACACCACACAAACATGATATAAAAGGCACATCTTTATTATATCGATAATATTTACATTATTACAAAGGCGCTTCAGGCCTGGCAATCAAAAATAAACAGCAGCGGACTAGCGGGCCTACGGCTCCATCTTCACAGGCGCTCAACTGGGGTATAAGCCAGGACTCCACCTAAGACATCTTCTCCAAAGCTTCTCTTACTGAAGAGGGGAAAGATTGAGCAAGAATGAGTACAACCACAGTACTCAGCAAGCCACACCGGCAGATGCATGATTAATGCAAGGGGGTACAAGGGGTAATAATATAGGGGTTAAGTTTTGCAGAAAACAGCATTTAAAAGTCACTTAGTTGCCCAAAGCCATTTATAAAGACGATCCTAGAGCTACACAATATTATTAAACAAGGCCGTGAACCCTCACGAACCTGCCTTAACCCAAGGCCTACGATGATTCGGACCGAACTGGCAACCCGACCCTGGGTCCCAGCTCGTCCCAAGCCAACCCAGGCCAACCATTCCACATTTTAGTTGTTGAGCAAATTTTAAGAATTAAAACACTGACTTGGGTACATTGCTCGGCTTGCCCATAACCGAGGGCGCGGCTATTCGAATAGATTATACTCTGATCAGAGGTGTACATCTTTACCCACAAGACACATCTTCCTCACGTGTAACCACGTGCCACATACCACCACGGTATACGGACGGAAGACGTGACATAGTTTCCAACCCATCCTAGCCATAGACAAGAGTACCGACCCAATCCCACCTACGGCCGGAACCTCCGGGACAGGCAGGCAGGACTGAGCCCCTAGCAGCAGGGCACCAACCCTCTGCCATGACATCTCGACTACCGGGCCGCAGCTCGTGTAGCCTTCATTTGCCCTGGAGAATGTCCATCGACCCCCGACTTCATCCATCTCCAATCCGTGTACTTTTGTTTATAACCAGACTGAGCCACAAACTAAGCCTTACCCACTAGACATGTGGAAGTACGATAGTGCTTTGCAACAGAGGCCCGAGCCTAATCCTTATAGTACCCGAGGTACGACTAACAAAACCCAACCACGCACCTCGAGCCCAGCCTAAAACCATTTTGGGGGTTTTGAATAGAGGGGGAGGTGTGTGTCCAATTCCAACATAAGCCAACCATTCCATAGTGTCCAAATGATATGAGAATTCCCAAAGTCTAAAGTTATAAAAACCACCTAATGTTGCCTAATTAATCAGCGAAGCATCTACCTAAATTCATACTAGTGGAACCATAAATAGAGTACCCACTAGTTGGGGTTTTATTTTCCTAGGGTGAACAAGGTAATAATATCAATAACAATAATATTAAGGTCATAACAAAGGTAAATAGGCATGGCTAAATAAAACAGTGATAACGCGGGAATTTAAATAAAGCGATAATGCAATAATTTAAATCAAAATAATTTTATAAACTGGGATTCAATATGCTCAAGGATGATGTGACTTGCCTTGCTCGCTTTCCCAAACGTCAGCTTCAACTTCCACGAAGAGCGGATCTTCCGAAGCTGCAGCGTCTACACGACCAACGGAAAAGAAAAGGCTTTTACTCTAATAAACTCCATATAACACGCAGGAACAAAGCACAAAAATGGGTTCTTGGCTTCTTAAGGAAAAATTAGATACTTGAACGGTCCAATTCCGAGTTCAAATGGCCAAGTTATGGCCATTTGAAGTTTATATGCTCTTTAAAAGAATATTTGCGAATTTCTTCATTTAAATTTTAATTAAAAAACGGATTTATTGCGTCAGCCGGGAGAGAGGGCGCGCGGACCGGGTCCACGGGAGTGGGGCCCACGCGTCAGCCTCACGGTCCACGGTGGACCGGGCGCACGCGGCTGACGCCGGCCGGCGCCGTGGGTCCCACGCGTCAGCCGCACCCGCGGGCGCGGGCGGCTGACGGCCGGGCCCCACCTGGCAGCCGCGGGGCGCGCCCGAAGGCGGCCTCGCCGGCACGGCCGACGGGAGGCGGCGCGCCCGCGCCCCGATGGCCGCCGCCGGCGACCAACGGCGCGGCGGAGCGGCGGCCGAGAGAGGGGAGGGAAGAGGGAAGCGAAGCGGCGGTCCTCGGCTCACCCCGGGACGACGAGGACGGCGGAAACGACGACCGGAGCGGAGGAAGGCGGCGGCGCGGTTCGGAGCGACGAGGACGGCGGCGCTCCGACGGTCTGCGGGCGAAACGGAGGAGCGGACGAGGTCGGCGAGGACGCGGCGAAGCCGAAGGAGGGGGTGCCGAAGCGGGAGGAGGTCCGGGGCGACGACGGCGGCGAACCGGAGCTCGGCGGCGACGGCGGAGAGAGAGGACGACGGCGCGGGCTTGATTCCGACGGAGAGAGAGAGCGGCGAGCGGCGGAAACGGAGGAGGGAGGCACGGGGAACGATTATATAGCGTCGGGAGGGAGAGAGAGCGGCCGGAGAGGAAGGAAACCGGCGCGGCGATCTCGGCTCCATCAATGACGCCGGCGAGGATTTCGGGAGGGATTCCAAACGAATCCGAGGGAGAGAGAGAGGGAAAAACGGGGGAAAAGGGAGAGGGAATCACGGGGAGTGATTTCCCCCTCTTTATGGCGCGCGGGGACGGCGGGATGCGGCGGATTCGGCGGCGGCGGCGGCGCTAGGGCACGGGCGGGCGGCGGGCGCGGCGCGAGGACAGGGATGACAGGTGGGCCCCACCCGTCAGCGAGGGTGGCGGGCGGGCCCGCCCGTCAGCGGCGCGCGCGCGGGGAGGAGACCGATGGGCCGCGGGGGAGAGGAGAGAGAGGGAGGGAGCTGGGCCGAGCCGGCCCAGTAAGGGAAGGGGGGGGGGAAAAGAAGACTTTTTAGGATTTTTCTTTTTATAAAACCATTTTAACTTTGTTTATTTCTTAATAATTATTATTTGTGCTCTGAAAATTCCACTAAAATTTGAGGGCTCCTTTTAGACCAAGGAGAATTTAACAAAAATTCTCCGGGCCACATTTGAATTTTTTTTGTACGTATTTTAGTGTTTGCCAATTTCTTTTCGAATTTTAATTAATTCTATTATTCCTTTTAGCGGATGATTTTTAATTCGGGATGAATTTATCAGGACGTGACAAATCCACCCCCCTTACAAGAATCTCGTCCCCGAGATTCGAGGAGGCTAGCATGAAGATAGGTTGGGCGGTCTTCTCTTCTTGTCTGACTTCTTCCACTCCGTCTTCTATAACAAACTTGCCTAACAAAACTTCCCCACTCTGAACTGCTTGGCTCGATCTCCTGTTGCAGATGGAATCTTCTCTTCACCTGACTTTTCCCTGGTTGCACCTCTAGCTGACTTCGTCTGGGTTGCGGCACTTGAAGATGGGGCTTCAGTTCCAGAACTTCGTATAGTTCATATCTTTGGAGTCAACCTCATACAAGTTACCACTTCATGTCATGCGTCGTAACCTGCTTGTCATTACTAAGATACCATGCTTGTTATCATGAGAATATCATGCTTGTCATTTACTTCTAACTTACCACTATTCTCTTCATGTTGTCCTCAGTTAGCATTCAACGTATTCCTTTACACCTTTGACCTTGATGTGTTCTTTCCCGATTTCTCTTATCAATCACCTTTCGACCTACTTCTTTGCCTGGTAATAAGCATCTTTTTCGATATCTTCTATCAGTCATCTTTTGACCTTTGTCAACTAAGTACTCTTCACTCCGAGAGTTGTGGATGCTTCTGGTGACGATGTGGTACTTGAGCCTGCTGCCTTTCAGAGAAACCTTCAAGTGGTTCGTCAAAAGCTAGACTGGCGGTTGTTGCCTTTGATCCAAAGAGGACACATCTGAAACTCTCAGTCCAAACAAAAGTCTCTTTGGCTTTTTAATCCAACACAGTTTAATTGGTTTTCTTTTCCATCAACAGGTTGGTTATTAACTCGAGGTTAGAACATAGTTCCTCTGGAATGAGACCCTAGGTCTCCTTTGACAGTAAACAATTATACGCATGATCCCATATCAGCATCTTCCAAAATAATCCTCATAGAACTTGTTTTTATCACACATGTCTCCCTTATTACATGAATACAAGGCACTACCTTAAACAGAAAGGGAAGATGCTTAACATCGGTACATTGCATCCTCAACATGAATCTTCCATAAACATAACAAACTCATTGTTTATAATCATGAATATATTTATTTATTACATGATTGCTGCAAACTTTCTATTACACAATGATAAGTAGCGAACTGAAAACCACAAACGGGGCTGCTCATTTTGATTCAGGAGAGATATAGCTGGCATTGTCCTAGTGACTGCATCCTTGATTGGTTCTGTGATGAGGTGTTAGGACTGCGTATTGCTATCATTCACAGGAGAAGCTTCCTTCTGATTGCTGTTTGAGGCGGATGACGGTTTTCTGCTTGGTATCGCCCTCCTGAGGTTGATTGCCCTTTGCTCGGCCTGGAGTAGGTCGGGGAGAGACACAACTTCTTCCATCGACGACAATTCTTTGCTGAGGCTGTCGGTGCAGAGAATGGTTGGTGCTGAAGGTATTATTGCTATGATTTATTGCAGAGTCAGGTGCAGCAGGAGGAGCATTGGTGCTGGGGATGATATCGTCGATGTTGCTGTTGGAGCTGACTAGCTGATGAGACAATCGTAGGGTTGTTCGTTGGATTTCTGCGGTCTTGGTCAACAACACACTGAGTTGGCAATCCTTGGGCACATGGTTTGTACCTTCGCACAGAAAACATGTGACCTTGCGGGTGGGACACTCCCCTGGTGGATGGTCTTCTTCACAATGAGGGCAGAGTGTGAGACACCTGCTAGCAACGTGTCCAATTTCTCCACAACGGGTGCATGCCTTTGATTCCATCCCTTCCTCGCCGAGATGTCGGGGAGACTCATCTTCAACATCCGAGGAGACTTGATCTGACCCTTCACTATCAGATACTCTGCCACCATGGCTTAGGAGGTGCTGGGTCAACTGTCGTGCACCTCGGAAGGTATTTCCTCTTTGACGTCTAGGAATAGTTATCCCTGCTGGAGGCCATTCGGTGCTGGTAATAGTCATCTTACGTACTTCTTCTTCAGTTCGCATCGGTGCTTTTCTCTTCTGATTCTTACTCTTCTTGCCTTTGGCTTGCTTAGTACGTGACCCCACGTGGTGCGAAAGGCTAGGAGGAAAGCATTTCCTTGGATTCAATGGATTCTCTCCGTTGAGCTCTCTACTTTGCACACTAGGCTGCAAGCTTGACTTGGTGTGAGGAGGCTGGTTTAGCGATGTCTGCCCTGCTAAACCAAGGGAAGGGGCTTCTTTGACATATACCCATGGACAATTCAGGGCATAGTGTCCTTGCTCTCTACAATCATGACAAAAGGGGACCTGCTCTTCTGGCATTGGAAGCTCATTGACCTGGGTGCCAAAGGCTCGATCAAACACGTACTGATTTTGGTCTTGACTTCCAACCAATGATAGCTGTGAACTAAGCAGCATGCTTGGAATGGACCAAGGGTGTGCCCTGGTTAACTCTCTTGAGGCCAGTGGTGGATTGAGTTGGAAACTTAAGTTACTTGAGGCATACCCGCTGACATTCTTTCCTTTTTCTCTGTTAAACATCTGTTACAGGGATTGAGGTGAGAGAGGAAACAAGCCAGGAAAGAATAGACCAGAACTGGAGATAGGACCTTAAAGGAACTAACTCTTCTTGTTGATGTGTTGTTTGTTTTACTTATTCTACAAGTTGATTAAGCAAACAACCTAGCATGGTTACATCACAACCCGCCGATGCAAACCACGCGCTACACACACAAGCAAGGAAACACACGACTAACAACACTACCCTATAGGGTGGCTTAGGTTCTGCGACGGGTTCCCAAGATCTTCACTGCTTCACAGCTGGCTTCACTGCTTCCTTCACTTCACTAGCGGATCCTGCAGCCTTCTGGAGCTTCGGCAAACAATTGACGACATCTTTTTCTTTGCAAAACTAACCATCTAGTACTAGTGGAAAATCCGAAGGAGGAAGAAAAGGGAATAAACATTTTGCAAATAGCACAGGGGGAAAGGAGGAAAAAGGGACTTTCGCAAATAGTTTTATTTATAAAATATGTCCTTAGGTTTTATCCACTTGGCTTAACCTACAGTCGAGATGGCTCTGATACCACCTTGTCGCGACCGGGAAAATTGCCTTTTCCCGAACGCTAGTGTATTAATCCCCGTCCCAGGAAAAGCCGGGGTACACCACACAAACATGATATAAAAGGCACATCTTTATTATATCGATAATATTTACATTATTACAAAGGCGCTTCAGGCCTGGCAATCAAAAATAAACAGCAGCGGACTAGCGGGCCTACGGCTCCATCTTCACAGGCGCTCAACTGGGGTATAAGCCAGGACTCCACCTAAGACATCTTCTCCAAAGCTTCTCTTACTGAAGAGGGGAAAGATTGAGCAAGAATGAGTACAA
This sequence comes from Oryza sativa Japonica Group, assembly GCF_034140825.1. NCBI lineage: Eukaryota > Viridiplantae > Streptophyta > Magnoliopsida > Poales > Poaceae > Oryza > Oryza sativa. The sequence continues at coordinate 20,154,429 of NC_089035.1, forward strand.
CCACAGTACTCAGCAAGCCACACCGGCAGATGCATGATTAATGCAAGGGGGTACAAGGGGTAATAATATAGGGGTTAAGTTTTGCAGAAAACAGCATTTAAAAGTCACTTAGTTGCCCAAAGCCATTTATAAAGACGATCCTAGAGCTACACAATATTATTAAACAAGGCCGTGAACCCTCACGAACCTGCCTTAACCCAAGGCCTACGATGATTCGGACCGAACTGGCAACCCGACCCTGGGTCCTAGCTCGTCCCAAGCCAACCCAGGCCAACCATTCCACATTTTAGTTGTTGAGCAAATTTTAAGAATTAAAACACTGACTTGGGTACATTGCTCGGCTTGCCCATAACCGAGGGCGCGGCTATTCGAATAGATTATACTCTGATCAGAGGTGTACATCTTTACCCACAAGACACATCTTCCTCACGTGTAACCACGTGCCACATACCACCACGGTATACGGACGGAAGACGTGACATAGTTTCCAACCCATCCTAGCCATAGACAAGAGTACCGACCCAATCCCACCTACGGCCGGAACCTCCGGGACAGGCAGGCAGGACTGAGCCCCTAGCAGCAGGGCACCAACCCTCTGCCATGACATCTCGACTACCGGGCCGCAGCTCGTGTAGCCTTCATTTGCCCTGGAGAATGTCCATCGACCCCCGACTTCATCCATCTCCAATCCGTGTACTTTTGTTTATAACCAGACTGAGCCACAAACTAAGCCTTACCCACTAGACATGTGGAAGTACGGTAGTGCTTTGCAACAGAGGCCCGAGCCTAATCCTTATAGTACCCGAGGTACGACTAACAAAACCCAACCACGCACCTCGAGCCCAGCCTAAAACCATTTTGGGGGTTTTGAATAGAGGGGGAGGTGTGTGTCCAATTCCAACATAAGCCAACCATTCCATAGTGTCCAAATGATATGAGAATTCCCAAAGTCTAAAGTTATAAAAACCACCTAATGTTGCCTAATTAATCAGCGAAGCATCTACCTAAATTCATACTAGTGGAACCATAAATAGAGTACCCACTAGTTGGGGTTTTATTTTCCTAGGGTGAACAAGGTAATAATATCAATAACAATAATATTAAGGTCATAACAAAGGTAAATAGGCATGGCTAAATAAAACAGTGATAACGCGGGAATTTAAATAAAGCGATAATGCAATAATTTAAATCAAAATAATTTTATAAACTGGGATTCAATATGCTCAAGGATGATGTGACTTGCCTTGCTCGCTTTCCCAAACGTCAGCTTCAACTTCCACGAAGAGCGGATCTTCCGAAGCTGCAGCGTCTACACGACCAACGGAAAAGAAAAGGCTTTTACTCTAATAAACTCCATATAACACGCAGGAACAAAGCACAAAAATGGGTTCTTGGCTTCTTAAGGAAAAATTAGAGACTTGAACGGTCCAATTCCGAGTTCAAATGGCCAAGTTATGGCCATTTGAAGTTTATATGCTCTTTAAATGAATATTTGCGAATTTCTTCATTTAAATTTTAATTAAAAAACGGATTTATTGCGTCAGCCGGGAGAGAGGGCGCGCGGACCGGGTCCACGGGAGTGGGGCCCACGCGTCAGCCTCACGGTCCACGGTGGACCGGGCGCACGCGGCTGACGCCGGCCGGCGCCGTGGGTCCCACGCGTCAGCCGCACCCGCGGGCGCGGGCGGCTGACGGCCGGGCCCCACCTGGCAGCCGCGGGGCGCGCCCGAAGGCGGCCTCGCCGGCACGGCCGACGGGAGGCGGCGCGCCCGCGCCCCGATGGCCGCCGCCGGCGACCAACGGCGCGGCGGAGCGGCGGCCGAGAGAGGGGAGGGAAGAGGGAAGCGAAGCGGCGGTCCTCGGCTCACCCCGGGACGACGAGGACGGCGGAAACGACGACCGGAGCGGAGGAAGGCGGCGGCGCGGTTCGGAGCGACGAGGACGGCGGCGCTCCGACGGTCTGCGGGCGAAACGGAGGAGCGGACGAGGTCGGCGAGGACGCGGCGAAGCCGAAGGAGGGGGTGCCGAAGCGGGAGGAGGTCCGGGGCGACGACGGCGGCGAACCGGAGCTCGGCGGCGACGGCGGAGAGAGAGGACGACGGCGCGGGCTTGATTCCGACGGAGAGAGAGAGCGGCGAGCGGCGGAAACGGAGGAGGGAGGCACGGGGAACGATTATATAGCGTCGGGAGGGAGAGAGAGCGGCCGGAGAGGAAGGAAACCGGCGCGGCGATCTCGGCTCCATCAATGACGCCGGCGAGGATTTCGGGAGGGATTCCAAACGAATCCGAGGGAGAGAGAGAGGGAAAAACGGGGGAAAAGGGAGAGGGAATCACGGGGAGTGATTTCCCCCTCTTTATGGCGCGCGGGGACGGCGGGATGCGGCGGATTCGGCGGCGGCGGCGGCGCTAGGGCACGGGCGGGCGGCGGGCGCGGCGCGAGGACAGGGATGACAGGTGGGCCCCACCCGTCAGCGAGGGTGGCGGGCGGGCCCGCCCGTCAGCGGCGCGCGCGCGGGGAGGAGACCGATGGGCCGCGGGGGAGAGGAGAGAGAGGGAGGGAGCTGGGCCGAGCCGGCCCAGTAAGGGAAGGGGGGGGGAAAGAAGACTTTTTAGGATTTTTCTTTTTATAAAACCATTTTAACTTTGTTTATTTCTTAATAATTATTATTTGTGCTCTGAAAATTCCACTAAAATTTGAGGGCTCCTTTTAGACCAAGGAGAATTTAACAAAAATTCTCCGGGCCACATTTGAATTTTTTTTGTACGTATTTTAGTGTTTGCCAATTTCTTTTCGAATTTTAATTAATTCTATTATTCCTTTTAGCGGATGATTTTTAATTCGGGATGAATTTATCAGGACGTGACATTTCTCCCCTCACACCTCCAGTAAAAAAAAAGAAGGGGGATGAGAAGAGAAGAAGAGGCGAAGCCCTGCCGGATTCAGAAGCCGATTTCAGGTAATATTCATAGATCCTATATGTGACTATTGAGTTAAGTACTGTGTATTTTTTAAAACTTTGTTTGAATAAATGCATTATATTTTTAGGGTTTTAGTTGTACTAATCTAGAACTGCGTATTGCTAGATATCGGTAACTACGTAGATCTGCTAGTTTGAAATCAATATTTTACCATTACATTAGCATACACAACAATATATTACGTTGTAGGCGTTTATTACGTGAAAGAATAATATGATCTAGTTAGTTATTTCGTTGACAGATATGTCCAACAAATATACATTTCAAGTTTACCATGGCTCAGGAAACGTCCGTTACGGGCCAACTGGGGTAGATCTGTCAGAATTTTTTGTAACACCAAAGGGAATTGATAGACCGGCTGAGAGGAGTGTACCTTCTATAAAAGGATGGTTGATGAGGGGGTTGAGAGTTGATCCACAGGCAAGTGACATAACAATCAATGTTATAGTAAGTCGGGCAACTGAGGGTTTTTATTGGGAACTAATGCTAATTCAAAACTCTCGAATGTGGAGATGGTATGTGGAGAATGCATTGCAACGCGGGTAGCCTCTAACTACGGTTCCGTTTGTTCACCCGAAAGATCTAGGTGTGCAGATGAACATGGAAGATGGCGAGGGACTAAGTGCTGAAGTAAATGAGACTTATGTGGAAGAGGTCAACGCAGCAGAGGAAGGTGGCGTAGTAGCTCCAGTGGGCATTCAACCCGGTGGAGTGGCCGACGTGGGGGAGACTGTTAGTGCCATTGTGGATGAAATGGAGAGAGAGGATTCTGACAACGAGCGTGTAAAGGAAAGTGATTCGTCAGATGATGAGACGGATATTGATCCAGCCGAATGGGCTAGTGAGGATTTTTCTGGTCTTGTAGTCTCTGAAGAGGATAGTGTGAGATGGGAGTACAAAGAAAATGAAGTTATTCAGGGAGCGATTTATACTAGAGCAGAAGATATGAAGGAGGCGGTAAAGCATTTTGCAGTGTCACTTCATAGAGAGTTTTGGGTTGCTAAGTCCAACCGGTCGCAATATGAAGTTCGGTGTGTTAAGGAAAAAGATGGGTGTCCCTGGAGAGTGCACCCTTATAAGCAAAAATGGAAGGATTATTGGACAGTGTCAGTCGTTACCAAGCATACATGTTTTCTACCTGGTGTTTAGAAATACCACAGGAACATTACATGTGCATTTGTTGCATCTGAGATATGCGCATGTCATCGATAATCTGACATATAAACCAAAGTCAATAATCCGACATATCAAAGAGACATACAAGTATACTATTAGCTATGCGAAGGCGTGGAGGGCCATACAGAAAATAATAGAGATGAGATTTGGAACTTACGAAGGTTCGTATGACAATTTGCCACGCCTGCTTGGTGTTATCAAACAAAGAAACCCTGAGAGCTCTTACGCAGTGAAGAAATTCCCCTCAGTTGAACATCCTGGCAAGAGTGTGCTGCAAAGGACGTTCTTAGCTCTACATGCATGCAAGATGGCATTCGTGCACTGTCGTCCTATTCTCTGTATTGATGGGACATTCTTGACTGGAAAGTACCGGGGCCAGATACTAACAGCAATAGGGGTAGATGGGAATAATCAGATATTGCCCTTGGCATTTGCTTTTGTTGAGAGTGAGAATACCGACAGCTGGTACTGGTTCCTAAAACTGGTTAAAACAGAAGTTGTTGGTATGAGGCCAATGTGTGCCTGATACATGACAGGCACGCCGGCATGCTGCGCGCGATAGAAGAGTTGTAGTTTGGGAGTAAGGATCGAGGATACCCTGGTGAGTGGGAAGATGTACAGAGTAGGTGGTGCATGCGTCATATGGGAGCTAATTCTTCAAGCAATTCAAGAACAAAGAGCTCATGAACATGTTCAAGAGGCTATGCAATCAGAACTAGGAGAAAAAATTCAATGAGCTTTGGAAGAGATTAGATGAGTTGACAGCCAAATGCAGTGATCAGCGTGCAGTGGGACCAGCGACCGCCGTTCCTGACCCTCCTCAAGCTCTTGGACATCTCCCAATGGATAGTCCAACATTGGTTAGAAGAACTGGAGTGGAGATTCGGAAATTTTCTCAGTGGATTCTGCATGAACCAAAAGAGAAATGGGCCAAGGCTTATGACACAGGTGGTGCTAGATATGAGATAATGACAACAAATTTGGCAGAAGTTTACAATTGGGTGATGCGCGGTTATCCGTGGACTCCCACTAGTTGGCATAGTGGAGTTCATTTTACATGGGACATGTAGGTATTTTAGGGATTTGTTCTAGGCAGTTCTTCCCTCTATGCCGAACAACAGCATTTTATTCGGAACTTTTATGCAGAAAAAGCTAGAGGAGTGGTGTAAAAAGGCGATGAAACATCGAGCTCTAGTGCAAGGTACCCAACAGCACAGGTTTGAGATACTATGTCAAGATAAGACAGGCAGGGGTATCTACCGCAAGAGAGTGAAGCAGGAATGTGTTCTCAAAGCCGACGACACATGTCATTGCTCATGTGCAAAGCCGAAGCTGCTCCACAGGCCATGCACCCATGTCATTGCTGCCGCATTGGAGTGTGGCATACCAGATGCAGTATATGTGTCACAGTACTTCAGTAAGCAAGCAATATATCATACATAGAGCGGCGAGATTTATGGGTTCGACATAGCTGTCGCGACCGGGAAAATTGCCTTTTCCCGAACGCTAGTGTATTAGTCCCCGTCCCAGGAAAAGCCGGGGTACACCACACAAACATGATATAAAAGACACATCTTTATTATATCGATAATATTTACATTATTACAAAGGCACTTAAGGCCTGACAATCAAAAATAAACAGCAGCGGACTAGCGGGCCTACGGCTCCATCTTCACAGGCGCTCAACTGGGGTATAAGCCAGGACTCCACCTAAGACATCTTCTCCAAAGCTTCTCTTACTGAAGAGGGGAAGGATTGAGCAAGAATGAGTACAACCACAGTACTCAGCAAGCCACACCGGCGGATGCATAATTAATGCAAGGGAAGTACAAGGGAATAATAATTTAGGGATTAAGTTTTGCAGTAAACAGCATTTAAAAGTCACTTAGTTGCCCAAAGCCATTTTGTAAAGACGATCCTAGAGCTACACAGTATTATTAAACAAGGCCGTGAACCCTCACGAACCTGCCTTAACCCAAGGCCTACGATGATTTGGACTGAACTGGCAACCCGACCTGGGTTCCAGCTCGTCCCAAGCCAACCCAGGCCAACCATTCCATATTTTAGTTGTTGAGCAAATTTTAAGAATTAAAACACTGACTTGGGTACATTGCTAGGCTTGCCCATATCCGAGGGCTCGGCTATTCGAATAGATTTACTCTGATCAGAGGTGTACATCTTTACCCACAAGACACATCTTTACTCCGCATTCCATGGCCTTGGAACCCGTCGTAAAGATGTGACATAACCCTTCACCCATCCTAGCCGTGAACAAAAGTACCGACCCAACCCTGCCTACGGCCGGTATCCCGGGACAGGCAGGCCAGGGTTGAGCCCCTAGCAACAAGATCTAGACCGGGTGCGCCACACACATAGGGGTGAGACCACCCGCGTACTAGTCCAGTGCCATGGCATCTCGACTAACGGGCACCGACCCGTGTAGTCTTCATTTGCCTAGACATCTCGATTACCGAGCCGCAGCTCGCGTAGCCTTCATTTGCCTCAGAGATATCCATCGTCGCAACGACTTCATCCATCTCTATCCGTGTCCTTTTGTTCAGGACTAGACTGAGCACCGAGTTAAGCCTTACCCATTAGACATGTGGTTAGTACGGTAGTGCTTTGCAACAGAGGCCCGAGCTTAATCCTTATAGTGGCCGGGGTGCTACTTCCCATAACTGGCATGCACCCAAACCCCACCGAAAACAGGTTTTAGGGGTTTTGAAAGAGGAAGAGAGGTGTTTGTCCAATTCCAACATAAGCCAACCATTCCAAAGTGTCCAAATGATATGAATATACCCAAAGTCTAAAATTATAAAACCACCTAATGTTGTCCTATTAATCAGCGAAGCATCTACCTAAATTCATACTAGTGGAACCATAAATAGAGTGTCCACTAGTTGGGGTTTTGTTTATTCTAGGGTGAACAAGGTAATAATAACAATAACAATAATAATAAGGTCATAACAAAGGTAAATAGGTATGGCTAGATAAAACAGTGATAACGCGGGAATTTAAACAAAGCGGTAATGCAATAATTTAAATCAACATAATTTTACAAACTGGGATTCAATATGATCAAGGATGATGTGACTTGCCTTGCTCGCTTTCCCAAACGCCGGCTTCAACTTCCACGAAGAGCGGATCTTCCGAAGCTGCAGCGTCTACACGACCAACGGAAAAGAAAAGGCTTTTACTCTAATAAACTCCATACAACAAGCAGGAACAAAGCACAAAAATGGGTTCTTGACTTCTTAAGGAAAAATTAGAGACTTGAACGGTCCAATTCCGAGTTCAAATGGCCAAGTTATGGCCATTTGAAGTTTATATGCTCTTTAAATGGATATTTACGAATTTCTTCATTTAAATTTTAATTAAAAACCCATTTATTGCGTCAGCCGAGGGAGAAGGCGCGCGGACCGGGTCCACGGGAGTGGGGCCCACGCGTCAGCCTCTCGGTCCACGGTGGACCGGGAGCACGCGGCTGGCGGCGGTCGGCGCCGTGGGTCCCACGCGTCAGCCGCACCCGCGGGCGCGGGCGGCTGACGGCCGGGCCCACTTGGCAGCCGCGAGGGCGCGCCCGAGGGCGGCCTCGCCGGCGCGGCCGACGGGAGCGGCGCGCCCGCGCCCCGATGGTCACCGCCGGCGACCACCGGCGCGGCAGAGCGGCGCCCGAGAGAGCGGAGAGAAGGGGGAAAGCGAACGGCGGTCTTCGGCTCACCCCGGGACAACGACGACGACGAGAACGGCGGCCGGAGTGGAGGAAAGCGGCGGCGCGGTTCGGGATGACGATGACGACGGTGCTCCGGCGGTCGGCGGGCGAAGCGGAGCGGCGGACGGGGTCGGCAACCACTCGGCGAAGCCGATGGAGGTGGCGCCGAGTCGGGAGGAGGACCGGAGCGACGACGGCGGCGAAACGGAGCTCGGCGGCGACGGCGGAGAGAGAGGAGCACGGCGCGGGCACGAAACCGACGGCGAGAGCGAGCGGCGAGCGGCGGAAACGGAAGAGCGAAGCACGAGGGACGATTTTAAAGCAACGGGAGGGGGAGAGCGCGGCCGGGGAGAGAGGAAACCGCGCGCGGAGATCTCGGGCGCCATTGAAGACGCCGGCGAACTTCGCGGGATGAATCCGGACGAATCCGAGGGAGAGAGAGAGGGAAAAGAGGGGGAATCGGGAGAGGGAAACGCGGGGAGTAATTCCCCCCTCTTTAATGCGCGCGGGGACGGCGGGATGCGGCGGAATCCGCGGCGGCGGCGGCGCTAGGGCACGGGCGGCGGCGGGCGCGGCGCGGGGTTGGGGATGACAGGTGGGTCCCACCCGTCAGCGAGAGTGGCGGGCGGGCCCGCCTGTCAGCGGCGCGCGCGCGCGGGGGAGCCGATGGGCCGCGGGGGAAGAGAGAGAGAGGGAGGGACTGGGCCGAGCCGGCCCAAGAAGGAAGGGGGGGGAAAAGAGGACTTCTTTTAGGGTTTTTCTTTTTATAAAACCTTTTCAACTTTGTTTATTTCTTCTCAATTATTATTCGTGCTCTGAAAATTCCACTAAAATTTGAGGGCTCTTTTTAGACCAAGGAGAATTTAACAAAAATTCTCCGGGCCACATTTGAATTTTTCTTGTACGTATTTTAGTGTTTGCTAATTTCTTTTCGAATTTTAATTAATTCTATTATTCCTTTTAGAGAATGATTTTTAATTCGGGATGAATTTATCAGGACGTGACAATAGCTGGGGTGTTCACACAAACTAACAATGAAGTAATCAATATTCCTGACCCATGGAAGCTCCGAGGCAAGGCTGGAAGGAGGAAGACTCGTCGCATCCGCAACGATATGGACGAGTCGGAGGCGGGCAGGGTGAAGCGTTGCAGCAAATGCGATGAACGTGGGCACACCTACAAGCATTGTCCTAAAGACAAGGAAAAACCAAGTGCGGCGGAGGCAGGACTATCAGGATCAGCAGCAGATGGAGCTCGCCCTACGGGTGAAGGCACTACCTCAACTTGACCCCGTCCTAGACGTCGTCGTGCTACGTCTTGCTACGTGGTGTAGTTCTTGTGTTCTATGTTGGCATGTGGCTTTGCTTGTAATTTGGTTCCTACTTATCGATGTGTTTATGTTTCGTCGTGTAATGTCAGACTTCCGCATGTAATGTCTTTAGGTCTCGTGATGTAATGTCAGACTTCGGCACCTAATGTCTTTAGGTATCCTGATGTAATGTCAGACTTCGGCATGTAATATCTGTAGGTTTCCTGATGTAATGTTAGACTTTGGCATGTAATATCTATAGGTTTCGTGATGTACTGTTAGTCAGACTTCGGCATGTAATGTTATGTTATGTTATATTATCGAACTTTACGTATATGTTAAATCGTACGTCATCGTTATGTACCCTTAGTAACGTTTGCTAGCTTCTAAATGACCTATATTTTTTTATGATTTTATTACTTTTTCATAATTTTACAAGTTATCTTTTGTTCTACACAATAATTTTTTATGAGTACATTACTACCTTTTGAATTGTTCTAACATGAAACACTATATTTTTCAGAGATGGCAAGTCAGGACACACCTGAGTTGTTGGACCCAGCGATAGATCACCGACACCGGTCTCACCTTACTGCGGTGCAGGGGGCTCAGCTTGGGACGTTCCGGCACGGATGTGCGGTGAGCTACTTACGGTTCACGACTCCTTCATCGAGAGGTATGAACAGTGTATTACTATAAATTAGTTGCGCCGTAATAATTTTTATAATGACATATTATTTGTTCTTGCAGGTTGCGTGAGGCCGGCCTCCTACCGTTGTGTCGGCTGGTGGAGGCTGCCACCGGCCACGCGGACCCGCCCAGACGCTGGAATGCGGACCGGTCCCTCCTAGCAGCTTTGGTCGACCGATGGAGGCCAGAGACGCACACTTTTCACTTGCCGTGCGGTGAGGTAGCCCCTACCCTACAGGACGTATCGTACTTGTTGGGGCTACCGCTCGCGGGAGACGCTGTCGGGCCAGTTCACACGACTGTGGACTGGAAGGACGATCTGACGGCACGCTTCGCACCAGTACAGCGCGCACCACATCTCCCGCTCGAGCCGTTGGCACACCACCATAACACCGGACCTACAAAGAAGTGGCTGCTTCAGTTCACTATGAGTTTTTTGTACCGAAATGACTAGCGCACTACATATCTTAGTCCTAAGGTGCCTAACATTTTATCGAACGCTTGCAGGCCGAGCAGCAACAGGATGAGGCCGACGAGTACTCCTACAGCCGCTGTTTGAAGGCGTACTTGCTCTGGCTTTTTGGCTGGGTGATGTTCTGTTGCGGTCACGTGCACGCGGTCGACAAGGGTCTTGTGCACTATGCCAGGAGCATCGCTGACGCCGCGGTTGGCGAGGTCCCTCAGTGGAGCTGGGGTTCCGCGTTGTTGGTGGCTCAGTACCGTGGCCTTTGTGAGGCTTGCACGAAGATGGATCCCAGCGCGACCTTCGGTGGGTGCCCTCTCTTTCTTTCTATTTGGGCAGCTGAGGGGATTGCGATCGGCCGTCCTGAGGTGGACCAGCACACATACGAGGGGTCACTGTACGAGGAGCGACCGGAGGTCGACTACCCTACGATGGGTACTCTGTGGTGCCGTCGTCAGGTACGTTGCATCGATCTTCTCTCATTGTTAAGTTCATTGTACGTCACATCGATCTTCTCGTATTGCAGCGCCGATGGGCTCACGTCCAGGTTAGGTGGTCGTATCCTGAGTTTGTTATGGAGTTCGATCGCCTTTTGCCGACTGACGTAGTGTGGGAGCCCTATAGTGCCGTGGCTACCCAGAGTCGTGCGCTGTTGGGCCTGTCCACACTCTGCACAAGGGACCAGGCGTACTGGATGACTACGGTTCCGATGGTCTTCGACATCTGCGTTGAGCCTCACGCTCCTTTCCGCGTGATGCGGCAGTTCAACTTCCGTCAGCCCTTTCCAGTACCGTTTCCGACGACCGTCCCAGCTGCTGTTCACTGGTAAGATCTTTCACTACGCTTTGATTTGTTGCATTAAAATCTACCTCTCCATAATAATTTGCAACATCTGTCGATTCACACTAATATGATACATTAATTCGCAGGTACTCGCGCAAGGGTCAGCAGTTAGTTGGCGACTGGCCCGCCAAGTTGGGGACTTTTGTTGAGGACTGGTTGCTCGCAACCGAGGAGGTCGTGGAGCACGAGGGAGAGCCACACACCGAGGAGGCGTACCAGGCCTACCTACGCTGGTACCAGCCACGCACCCGTACTAGGGTCACCTTCGCTCCCTTGGAGCAACAGGCCCATGTTGCGAGCACTAGAGACCTCTACGCCAGGTACCACGACCAGGACTTCGCTCGTGCTGTGAGTACCCTGCACCGCACCATTCCTTTATCTTTTATTCCTTTCTCTTTGTCAAATTTTATGAATATTTACGAACAAATTAACCATGCAGGTCGTCGACATCAACAGGGTCGTCGTTGACGGTTCAACAACGATCCAACGTTTAGGCGCGGGGATTCCGGTACCTGTAGAGGAGCACCTGACGACGTACACGCGGATGGTGGAGTCAATGCGCTCGGTTCTCCGACTGCTCACCTGTCGTGCAGACGACGTTGCTCGGGCAGACACAGCGGCCACCCCTACCGACTGGTCCTCGTCCAGCTGTGCACGTTGTCGCTGTCTAGGTTTCACCCAGTTCGCTACGACGCAGGCCGCCCACTTCTCCCAGGCGGTAGGGTCAGCGTCTCAGCTAGCTGCGTCGACCTCGCACTCAAGGCAGTTCTGGCAGTACACCGGGACTTCGTCACAGGCAGCCGGCACGTCGAGTCAGGGTCCACCACTGGACCATGCTGGGACCTCGTCGGACTACGGGGTGGCTTCCGCCTTGCTCTTCTCCATGAGCCACTTCGACTTCGCTTTAACCTCGACAGAGGACGTCATCGGCCCCTCACAGCTGGGAGGCGCACCGCCGGTGTAGACGCAGGACCAGTCGCCATTCACTCCTCCCCCAGACACTCGTGCTACCCGTGTTGTGCCACCGGATCATTTCACGTACTCCCAGGACCACGTGCGAGCACAGGCCCAGAGGACCAAGCGTGGTCGGGGCGCGGGGCAGGGCCAGTAGAGCAGACTTCTCTTTGTTTATTTACTTTACATGCCAGTACTGTATGCTTGTGTAATGAATACGTTGTTGTTATTCGGGTTTCTCATCCCTGAACTTCGCTATTACTTTTTACGAAAGCACGATACCTTTCGGCGCATGCACGACTACTTTCTGCCGCACCGATGCAGCCTCCTTTATTCGCGTGCGATACGACTGCGGAATGGTTGACCCACCATTGCCCGCATACGACCAATGTAACTTTCGGCGCCAATCAGGCGTACCCACCATGCCCCGCGACTTTGACATGTCAGGGATATCACTGCGATATTTGGTGCCTATGTAAGTCGCTTTAATGAGCGAGGCCTCACAATCTTTCATAACTCAGTCACATTCAGTACTCTCTTCCCCACTTACTTCATTAGAAATCCAACCATCTTTCGTCAATGGCTAGACGCCTGGGCGTTGAGGATCCGAACTGGTGTAGCGATCCTTGTGTATACCTACTACCACCTTGGTGCCAGCGTCCTCTCTGCCTATGCGGTGACCGATGCCAACGAATGGCTTCGAGGAATCCTGATATTCGAGGAATGCGCTTTTTTTAGGTGCCCTAACTATGACCGTGAGATATTTTATTATCTGCATATGCTTATTCATTCCGCATGGGCAATTGTTTTATTCTTCATAATACTACTCTATTCGTCAGACCCGCACTATGGCTTGCGCATACATTGAGTGGGTCGATACAGAAAATCCCGTTCTCGACCTAACCACTTGTTTACAAGAAGGACGCTGGTATTTTGCATCCAAAAGTACTGAGCAATACTTGCAGAGAAAAGCGTCTTACGAACGACAATGTCGTGAACAACAGTGCGACTGGCGGGTGCTAACTACGGCACTCCCTCCATGGGAAGCCCGTCCAAGATGCAGATGCGGTGATCGTTGTCAGGTTCTTTGTTCCATAAAGCCTACAACATTGGGTCGAAGGTTCTTTGTTTGTCCAAATATTCTTGACGACGATTTCATGGTAAGAATATTTTGATTATCATAAATTCTTATTTTCTCACAACATTTACTAACTTTGTTCGCTTCACATCTATTCTTTCCCCCCAGGAACCACCGAGGAGATGTCAATACAGAGAATGGATAGACACCAGAAGGGTTCTAACTCCACCTAGCCGTGTTGTGCGGCTTGAACTACCAGAGGAATACAGGGTTATTAAAGCGCGGTTTAAGAGAGGAGAGGGATCCTCACGTAGGGGTTAGCTATTATCGGACAATTTGGCATATTGAAATTTGTGCTGTTATGCTTTCTTGTCCCATTACTACATTGTCGTTGTGTTCAACTCTTGCATTACCTCCCTCCTAGTTCGAATCTAATATCATCTATGTAACCGCAATGGAAATAGATGTGTCATGTTCAAATTCTACTACTATTTCTTCTTGTTACATAATTCTCCTTGTTTAAGTCTATATAATGTTTCTACGACCAAGACTGCGATAGGCCTATATCAATTTCGTACACTAATACGTCAAATAAGTTACAAAATAATATCTATCTTAACATATGAAATTGCGAAACAACCAACTTCAATACATTTTTATAACATTATTAACAAGTTTCAATAATTCTTTAATTATTATTAACATAACAGAGAAAAATCAATTGGCTGATACTTTTTGCATCTGGGGCCAGATGCAAAAAGTACCAGCCAAATGCTCTAGAGGGCTGCGCCCTCCACTAGGGTGGCAGGGTCTATTTTTGTAATTTTTTGCGCCGATAGATTATTTCTGTAAATATTAAAAAAATAATTAAAAAATGAAAAAAATTCTCCAAACCGTTTCCACCTCCACCCAAACCAGTCCAGCCCATTAAACTCCTCAATCCAATTCCATCCATCCCAAGCACATCCAAAAATGAAACCAATCCATTGGGCCCATTTCAATCCAGCCCATTAGCAGACTTACCTACCTGCCGACCTCCTCCACTTCATAATCCATGGATCGGGTATGGATTGGAATATGGATTCAACCCGTGGATTGTGCTGAATTTGAACTAAGGAACTTAATTTGTGGGTTGGTTTGGATGGGGTTAGCACAGGGAATTCTCCGTCTGGATTAGTGTGACAATTTTGCTACAGTCATTTTTGGTTCGGTTGGATTTGGGGTGGATGCCAACCCATTGGCACAAGTGCCCAATTATAGGTCTTCCAGAATTGAAATGATATGATTGGCTTAAGTTATACTGGTAAAATTGGCTGATATATGATTGGCCCAATTATTTCCGGATGATACTGCAGATGTGATAAGAGCCATCTTTGACGGACTGGGATGGAAGAGACAAATATTGGATTGTGATTCCTAGCTGTGACGATAGTTGAATCACAGAGTATGTGGCAGTCAGCACAGTAATCAACAATTCACATTTATTAGCAAAAATCCAGCCACACACACGATTAGAGTAGACGTGGATCCTACTAACTCAGCACGTTTAGTACAACAAACATTTATGTGGAGATTATGGGTACCCCATACCCACACGGCATGGTTATCCGACTAGTTATAGGGGATAACTTATATATATATAATATGTAACAGATCATGACTTGGGTATTACGTTTCTCTGTATATTATGAAACGGCCTAAAGTCCTGGTTTGATAAGATTGTTAAGTAGATTTAGGAAACCGATACCGTATTAGTTAAGGTTTCTATCTTGTAACCCTGCCCCCCAACCTATATAAGACGGGCAGGGAGCCCCCTCTAGGGGCATGAGACAACTAGATCGTCAGATCTATATTACACCCGGTGGATTCAAATCCCCAAACAGGAGTAGGGTATTACCTCTCATCGAGAGGGCCTGAACCTGTCTAAACCCTTTGTCTCCGCATCCATCCACTTTTAGGTCTCGTGCGCTATCCCGTTTTATTATTGCCGAATTCATGTTTCGACAGTTGGCGCGCCAGGTAGGGGTTGCGTCGAATTACCCAACGAAAAGTGCGATGGATTCAACTTCAGAAGAAACACCGAGATCAATCTCACCGATTCCAGTGGCTGAAATCTCTGATCTGGGTTGGTCGTTCCAATCTAATTTTTGTTAGATTGATTTCTAATTATAGATTAACCTTCTGTTATTTTCATAATTTTCACGTATCGGCTGAAATCGAGAGCCAGCCGCCGCCGTCGCCTATTCTGGTGCCAAGCCGTGTCCGAGTGCTTTTTTCTTCGCAGATGGACACGCCGTCGACTGGAACAGGCACGGTGGCATGCTCGACCTGCATGTGCAAACAGCAGCATGCAAGCCTTGGAGAGGGAGCAAATAAATTAACTTACATACCTACTCTGTTAATCAATTGCACATCTAATATTCTAGTGCTAATTAATCATGCTGTATTTGTCTGTTTTGCATGTTACACGTCGAGCTATGGCTGCTAGATCGATTAGCTAGCATCACACATGCAAAGGAGGTCGATGATCAGGAGCTAGCGTCGCTAGTTTGGACTCAGGCCTATTGGTTTGTGGCACACACGCGCACTCCGTCGACCATCTGCACGTGATGGCCTATACGGTTGGTTGGTCACACCACCGTTGATGGGCGACCACGTCTTCACCGACCGGCTGGCCTTCGTCACCGCCGACTGGTGTTTCCGTCTGCACGGCTGGCCTATTAAGCCGCCGCTGTTGGGCGTCTACGACTTCACCACCGGCCTGCCTCCGTCGCCGCCGACTGGTGTCCCCGCCTATACGGTCGGTTGGTCACACCACCATTGATGGGCATCGTCATCTACACTGCCGGCCTGCCTCCGTCGCTGCCGACTGGTGTCCTCGCCTATACGGTTGGTTGGTCACACCACCGTTCATGGGCGTCCATGTCTTCACCGACCGGCTGGCCTTCGCCGCCGCCGACTGGTGTTTCCGCCTGCACGGCTGGCCTATTATGCCGCCGCTGTTGGGCGTCAACGACTTCACCACCGGCCTGCCTCCGTCGCCGCCGACTGGTGTCCTCGCCTATACGGTCGGTTGGTCACACCACCGTTGATGGGCATCGTCATCTACACCGCCGGCCTGCCTCCGTCGCCGCCGACTGGTGTCCCCGCCTATACGGTCGGTTGGTCACACCACCGTTCATAGGCGTCCACGTCTTCACCGACCGGCTGGCCTTCGCCGACTGGTGTTTCCGCCTGCACGGCTGGCCTATTATGCCGCCGCTGTTGGGCGTCTACGACTTCACCACCGGCCTGCCTCCGTCGCCGCCGACTGGTGTCCTCGCCTATACGGTTGGTTGGTCACACCACCGTTGATGGGCATCGTCATCTACACCGCCGGCCTGCCTCCGTCGCCGCCGACTGGTGTCCCCGCCTATACGGTCGGTTGGTCACACCACCGTTCATGGGCGTCCACGTCTTCACCGACCGGCTGGCCTTCGCCGACTGGTGTTTCCGCCTGCACGGCTGGCCTATTATGCCGCCGTTGTTGGATGTCTACATCTTCACCGTTGGCTCACCTTCGTTGCCGTCGACTGGTGTTTCCGCTTACACGGCTGGCCTATTATGCCGCCATTAGTGGGCATCTTCGCTTTCACCGTCGACCGCCTTCGTCGCCGCCGACTGGTGTCTTCATTGTTATTGATGGACGACTTTGTTCCCACATTGGCCACTTCTGCCATCACCAAGGGGAATATTACAAAGCTAAGTCATCATTTATTTTATTCTTTATATGATATTTTTCCTTTTCCTCTGCCTCACTACACCAATTGGTCTTCCATTGAGTAGTGAGTCGGGGGCTACAGATGTTATATCATATTTTTTATAATATTTATCTTGATTGCTTGCGACATAATCTGAGTACAAAAGTACCTATCGAGTTATGGAGCTCTATCTTCCTATGCTTTCCGTTTGGTTTGCCAATGGATGGTTGCCTTTGGGCCGATTCCTAGCACCCGGGGGCTCGTTGGATGGACCGAGTAACGCAAGGTGCTAAGTATTATTCGGAATAAATCAAAAGCATAGAGATGAGATAAATTTATTTTCTGCTCTTAATAATTGCAAAAGTACCTGAGTAGTAAATTCTGATCCGCGAAACTTTGTTCCATTAATGACGAACTCATGTCACTCATATGCATGTTTGGGAAATGCCTAGGCCGACTCCCGATGCTTGGGGGCTATGACTAGTCGGACAGAGTGTTTAAACGTACAGAGTCATCTGCTCGGGGAAATCAAAATTGACAAGAGGAGAAATACATATTTATAAATATTTTTAAATACTTGATTTTTTCTCGAGTATTATATTTATATCAGATACTACTCATCCTATATGTTTGTTCTGCAGGATCCAGATCCAGATATGCACAAAAGGGATTCATGGCTTTAAGCTTATCTCTTACGCTCCAGGAATGGATCAGTCAGAACATCACCACCGGCTTGCCGTCATCGCCGCCGACTGGTGTCTTCGCCTATACGGTTGATTGGTCACACCACCGTTGTTGGGCGTCTACGTCTTCACCGACCGGCCGCCTCGTCCGCCGCCGACTGGTGTTTTCGCCTATACGTTTGTTTGGTCACACCACCGTTGTTGGGCGTCTACGTCTTCACCAACCGGCCGCCTCGTCCGCCGCCGACTGGTGTTTCCGCCTGCACGGTTGGCCTATTATGCCGCCGTTGTTGGGCGTCTACATCTTCACCGACCGGCCGCCTCGTCCGCCGTCGACTGGTGTTTCCGCCTGCACGGCTGGCCTATTATGACCGCCGTTGTTGGGCGTCTACGTCTTCACCGACCGGCCGCCTCGTCCGCCGCCGACTGGTGTTTCCGCCTGCACTGTTGGCCTATTATTGTCACACCCTGAAGTTTCCCCCCCCCTTTTCTTGCTTTAAAAAAAAATTGGTTAAATAAATTGCCCGAAGAAGTTATCTTAATTAACCTAGAGCTGAATCCCTAGTTAATAAATGCAATTAATAATCGGAAATAGCGTGGTGGAATTTTTCTTGAGTTCCCCATGCTCCAATGCATTAACAAGATTTTTAGTGGATTTTCAGAGCCTTGGAAATAATTTTAACCAATTAAAAATCACCAAAGTGCAATTTTAAATCCCAGGAAAATCCTTTTTCTCCTTTTCTTTTCTTTTCCCTCCTTTCTCTTTGTTGGGCCGTCGGCCCATCCCTCTCCCGCGGCCCCTCCTCCTTGTGGGCCGGCCCAAGCCGCCCCTCCCTCCTCTCTCGGGACGCCGACAGGTGGGCCCCACCTGTCGGTCGTCTCCCACCTCCGGCCGCTGGAGCCGAAGCTCCAACCGCTGCCGCCGAAACCGCCGCGCCGCTGCCTCCTCCGCTCCTCCCGCGCCCACGCCCCGCCGCTCCCGCATCCTCCCCACGTCGCCGCCCTCTCCCCCGCATCTCCCGGCCCTCGCGCGCGCTCGCAAGGGGCGGGATTCGATTTTGAATCCCCCCCATTCTCTCTCTCTCCACCCCCACATCGCCGGCCAAATCGGCCACCTCCCCGGCCACGTCCGCCCCCTCCCGCACCTATAAATCACTCCCCACGTCCCCCTCTCTCGTTTTTCGCACTCGCCGCGCCCTCCCGTGCTTCCTATCGTCACCGCGCCGCTCGCCCCTTGCGCCGCCGCCTACCGCCGTCTCCGGCCGCACGCCACCGCCGCTAGAGCCGCTGCCGCGCCGTGAAGCCGCCGTCGTCGCGCTCGCGGGTGCCGTCCGCTCCTCGGCCGCCGCTTGGTTGCCACCAATCACCCCCGAAACCCCGTTTCCCTCACTCGCCGGTGAGCTCTCCTTTTTCATCCATCTCCGGCCGGCCACTTTGGTCGTTGCGGTCGTCCTCTCCACCCCTAATCCCTCTCCTCCTTTCCTATAGGTGTCGCCTCCGCCCGTCCGCCCCTCCTCGTCGCCGGGTCACCGCCGCCTTTCATCCTCCGCCTTGGTCGCCGTGCTCGCCGGTGAGGCTCCCCTCCGCTCCCCTTTTTCCCTCTCTCCCGTGTGCGCCGCCGTCCTTCGCGCGTGCGCCGTCGCCATCGGCCGCTGCCGCCGCTTTTCGCGCCGCCCGCCGCCGCCTCCCACACCGCCGGTTGCCGTCGCCGGCGACCGCATGCCGCCGCTGTTCGCCATGCTTGCCGGCCGGCTTGAAGCCGAGGCCGAGCCCGGTGGCTGCTCCCTGCACCGTCCGATCGGCTTGGGCCGATCCGGACCCTTGGTCCCGTGGAACGGCCGCCTTGAGCCGCTGACATGCGGGCCCCGCTTGCCGGCGCCTCCTTCCTCTCCCCTTTGAGCCGCTGACCCGTGGGCCCCACCTGTCGGCGCCGCCCCCCCCTTGGATGACGTCAGCCCTGGGCTTTATTGCGCAATAAATTGATTAAGGACTTTTCTTTATTAGTAAAAACACAGTTTATCTTCTAAAATTCATAAGTAATTCATCCGAGCTCCGTTTAAGTCCATTCAAGTCTCAGTAAATCAAGAAAAATGCAAATAATCCATTAAAAATGGTTTTGTTTCCTGTTTCTGTAGACTTATAGCATGTTTTGCTTGTGTGCTTTGTTTGTCGCGTAGGTTTCGGCCGTTTCGTCGATCCGCAGTTTCTCGAAGACGTTGCTGAGGTCTCATCAGTTCGAGAGCAAGGCAAGTCATGCAATACGTTTGATCATATTGTACCCAATTTACCAATATCCCGCATTTCTATTAAATGTTGCATTCTTTTACAATGTAATGTGGGATGGGTCCTATTCCTCAGCCACATATTTGTTACCCTATGCCATTGATAACTTGGGTATCAAAATGATTAGATGTTGGTTTAGGAAATGCTTAGCCATGCTTAGTTCAACTAGTACACAAATGGGGACTACATTATTACATAGACTTTGTCTATTGGCATAGCTTTAGATTGGTGCCACCGCAATGGTGTTAGTTAATTAAAATACACTGAATGGTGGGTTGTGGGTGCATGGTTTTGCTAGTCGCACCCATGGCAGTTAAGGACCGGTTCACGGGAAACCCTGGGAGACTTACCGTGCTTACCACAAGCGGGAGTGGGTAACTGCTTGATCTGAAGTATAGCTCGACCCTTTCATAGGCACCGGTGGCGAGGGTGGGCGTGATGGAGTTGGGTCGGCCGGGGTGTCCGGTTGTCCAGCTGCCGGATTCACCGCGGCGCAAGAGGGGACCGCCCACTGCCTTTTGAGGGGTGGGGGTGAAACCTTAGCGTGGTGTGGATGGTTAGGGGAGGGTTATGTGGAGGGTCTTGTCACGATTTCCCCCTTTGCAGTATCATGGTGATACTTCGGGGCATGGCGACATGTGTGGAATCGTGTCTTGTGGGTACAGTTGTACACCTCTGGCCAGAGTAAAACTATTCGAATAGCCGTGCCCGCGGTTATGGGCGATCAACCAGATTCACCGTGATTAGTCTCACCCCTAGTTTAGCTTAATGAACTGGTGTAGTTCAGGTGGTTGGTTGGGCCTGTTGCAACGTGGTGTAGCGTTGGACAGTGATTGGTTAATATTGATTAATTACTACAGCTATTTTACTGCTTTCAACTACTGCTTTGAAATGCCTGCTTTATGCAAAAGAACCCCTAGCTTCCTTTGGTTATATCCTGCATCATACCTCCTCTTCCGGTATGACTTGCTAAGTACAGTGGGTAGTACTCAGTCTTGCTCTCTTTTCCCCCACACCAGAGTTGAAGTTCTTCTCAGTTGGAGCCGTCTCAGAGAGGTTGGTTTCATCGCTGCCGTCAAGGTTTGCCTGTGGAGTGGAGTCGCCCGCTGTTGAAGTCAAGCTTCCCGGTTTAGCTCGCTTTTATCTTTCCCGCTGCATTTGTAATCTTTTATATTTTTGTAAGACGTGGGTCTGTATGTCAACAATTGTCGTTTGTGTACCCTGGCTGGTCCTGGACAGGGATTTAATGCACATTCAGCTTAGAAATTCTGGTTCGAGAATTTCTGGGTGTGACAATTATGCCGCCGTTGTTGGGCGTCTACGTCTTCACCGACCGGCCGCCTCGTCCGCCGCCGACTGGTGTTTCCGCCTGCACGGCTGGCCTATTATGACCGCCGTTGTTGGGCGTCTACGTCTTCACCGACCGGCCGCCTCGTCCGCCGGCGACTGGTGTTTCCGCCTGTACGGCTGGCCTATTATGACCGCTGTTATTGGGCGTCTACGTCTTCACCGACCGGCCGCCTCGTCCGCCGGCGACTGGTGTTTCCGCCTGTACGGCTGGCCTATTATGACCGCTGTTGTTGGGCGTCTACGTCTTCACCGACCGGCCGCCTCGTCCGCCGCCGACTGGTGTTTCCGCCTGCACGGCTGGCCTATTATGACCGCCGTTGTTGGGCGTCTACGTCTTCACCGACCGGCCGCCTCGTCCGCCGCCGACTGGTGTTTCAGCCTGCACGGGTGGCCTATTATGCCGCCGTTGTTGGGCGTCTACGTCTTCACCGACCGGCCGCCTCGTCCGCCGCCGACTGGTGTTTCCGCCTGCACGGCTGGCCTATTATGACCGCCGTTGTTGGGCGTCTACGTCTTCACCGACCGGCCGCCTCGTCCGCCGCCGACTGGTGTTTCCGCCTGCACGGCTGGCCTATTATGACTGCCGCTGTTGGGCGTCTACGTCTTCACCGACCGGCCGCCGCCTCGTCCGCCGCCGACTGGTGTTTCCGCCTGCACGGCTGGCCTATTATGCCGCCGTTGTTGGGCGTCTACGTCTTCACCGACCGGCCGCCTCGTCCGCCGCCGACTGGTGTTTCCGCCTGCACGGCTGGCCTATTATGACCGCCGTTGTTGGGCGTCTATGTCTTCACCGACCGGCCGCCTCGTCCGCCGCCGACTGGTGTTTCCGCCTGCACGGCTGGCTTATTATGCCGCCGTTGTTGGGCGTCTACGTCTTCACCGACCGGCCGCCGCATCCGCCGCCGACTGGTGTCACCGCCTGCACGACTGGCCTGTTATGACGCCAACTGATGCTATCTTCTTCACGGCTGGCCACGTCGCCGTCACCGCTAATAGGCGTTATCATCTTCAACGCAAGCTGTCTACATCTGCTGCCGACTAGTTTATTCACTTCCATGGCTGCATAATTCCGCCAGTGTTGATTGGCTTTATCTTCTTCATCACCGGTCGTCTCGTCTACTGCTGACTAGTGCCCTCGCCTCTACGTCTTGTTTATACAGCTACCACTACTGATGGAAATCATCGTCTTCCGTCGCCGACTGGTTATGCCGCCGCCGACTGGTGCTTTTATCTTCACAACTGCGCGTCTTCACTACCGGTTTGCTTCTGTTGCCGCCGACTCGTGTTCACTTCATCACGGCAACGCAACTTTGTCATCATGGTGGAGCGACTTCATCTTTATTATCTTCGGTACCAGCAAACTCTATTGCTGCTACTTCACAAGTTTTGCTACTTCACCAACCATAACGTCTTTGTGAATCTCGACATCTCGGCATGCGATGCCGTGTTATTTTACTACAACAAGTGGCTCTCCAACATTCATGATTTCTACTTGGACATCTTCAACACATATCTTCAATCAAGCAATAACTATTCGACGACAAGAAGCTACAGTTCTCGACTCTATGTTCAGTTGTTTCCCAACTAATCAAAGAGTCGGGGGCTATACAATGTCGCGTCCCAAAACGACTCTAAAATACACCCTCGAAATTGTGCATAGAATAATTAAAATCCATGTGAAAGCCTCCAACAATTAAAATGTGCAAATTTAAAAGTCAAATAAGGCTTGGAGGATTTTTGTATATTTCCTAAAAGCCTAAAATGCGTAAATAAATTTTAGTGGAATTTTCAGAGCACAAATAATAATTAAGAAGAAATAAACAAAGTTAAAGTGGTTTTATAAAAAGAAAAACCCTAAAAGTCTTTTTCCCCCCCTTCCCCTCTTGGGCCGGCTCGGCCCAGCCCTCTCCCTCTCTCTCCTCTCCCCCGCGGCCCATCGGCCTCCTCCCCGCGCGCGCGCCGCTGACGGGCGGGCCCGCCCGCCACCCTCGCTGACGGGTGGGGCCCACCCGTCATCCCCTACCTCGCGCCGCACCCGCCGCCTCGCCCGTGCCCTAGCGCCGCCGCCGCCGCGGATTCCGCCGCATCCCGCCGTCCCCGCGCGCAATAAAGAGGGGGAAATCACTCCCCGTGATTCCCTCCCTCTTTCCCCCCACTTTTCCCTCTCTCTCTCTCTCGGATTCGTTTGGAAACTCCCCCGCGAACTTCGCCGGCACATCAATGGCGGCCGGATCTTCCGCGGCCGATTCCCCCTCATCCGGCCGCCCTCTCTCACTCCCAACACTATTTAAACGTTCCCCGTGCCTCCCTCCTCCGTTTCCGCCACTCGCCGCTCTCTCTCCCCGTCGGAATCGAGCTCGCGCCGTCGTTCCCTCTCTCCGCCGTCGCCGCCGAGCTCCGGTCCGCCGCCGTCGTCGCCTCGGACCTCCTCCCGCTTCGGCGTTGCCTCCTTCGGCTTCGCCGCGTCCTCGTCGACCTCGTCCACTCCTCCGTTTCGCCCGCCGACCGCCGGAACGCCGCCGTCCTCGTCGACCCGAGCCGCGCCGCCGCCTCTCTCCGCTTCGGTCGCCGTTCCCGTCGTCGTCGTCGACTCGGGGTGAGCCATGGACCGCCCATTTCGTTTCCCCCTTCCCTCCCCTCTCTCGGGCGCCGCTCCGCCGCGCCGGTGGCCGCCGCCGGCGACCATCGGGGTGCGGGCGCGCCGCCTCCCCGTCGGCCGTGCCAGCGAGGCCGCCTTCGGGCGCGCCCCGCGGCTGACGGCGCGGCTGCCATGTGGGGCCCGGCCGTCAGCCGCCCGCGCCCTCGGGTGCGGCTGACGCGTGGGACCCACGGCGCCGGCCGGCGTAAGCCGCGTGCACCCGGTCCACCGTGGACCGTGAGGCTGCCGCGTGGGCCCCACTCCCGTGGACCCGGTCCGCGCGCCCCTCCCCTCGGCTGACGCAATAAATCCGATTTTAAATTAAAATTTAAATGAAGAAATTCGCAAATATTCAATTAAAGAGCATATAAACTTCAAATGGCCATAACTTGGCCATTTGAACTCGGAATTGGACCGTTCAAGTCTCTAATTTTTCCTTAAGAAGTCAAGAACCCATTTTTGTGCTTTGTTTCTGCTTGTTATATGGAGTTTATTAGAGTAAAAGCCTTTTTATTTTCCGTTGGTCGTGTAGACGCTGCAGCTTCGGAAGATCCGCTCTTCGTGGAAGTTGAAGCCGACGTTTGGGAAAGCGAGCAAGGCAAGTCACATCATCTTTGAACATATTGAATCCCAGTTTGTAAAATTATGTTGATTTAAATTATTGCACTATCGCTTTATTTAAATTCCCGCGTTATCACTGTTTTATTTAGCCATGCCTATTTACCTTTGTTATGACCTTATTATTATTGCTATTGTTATTATTTCCTTGTTCACCCTAGATTAAACAAAACCCCAACTAGTGGACACTCTACTCATGGTACCACTAGTATGATTATAGGTAGATGCTTCGCTTTTTAATTAGGTAACATTAGGTGGTTTTACAACTCTAGACTTTGGGAATATTCATATCACCTGGACACACTGGAATTGTTGGATCATTGTGGAATTGGATTCACACCTCCCCCTCTATTCAAAATCCCCAAAAATGGTTTTAGGCTAGGCTCGGGGTGTATGGTTTTGATAGTAGCACCTCGGCCATATAAGGACCGGTCTTCGGGCCTCTGTTGCAAAGCACTACCGTACTTCCACATGTCTAGTGGGTAAGGCTTAGTTTGTGGCTCAGTCTGGTTATAAACAAAAGTACACGGATGGAGATGGATGAAGTCGGGGGTCGATGGACATTCTCCAGGGCAAATGAAGGCTACACGAGCTGCGGCCCGGTAGTCGAGATGTCATGGCACAGGGCCGGTGTCCTGCTGCTAGGGGCTCAGTCCTGCCTGCCTGTCCCGGGGGTTCCGGCCGTAGGTGGGATTGGGTCGGTACTCTTGTCTATGGCTAGGATGGGTTGGAAACTATGTCACGTCTTCCGTCTGTATATCGTGGTGGTATGTGGCACGTGGTTACACGTGAGGAAGATGTGTCTTGTGGGTAAAGATGTACACCTCTGATCAGAGTAAAACCTATTCGAATAGCCGCGCCCTCGGTTATGGGCAAGCCGAGCAATGTACCCAAGTTAGTGTTTTAATTCTTAAAACCTGCTTAACAACTAAAATGTGGAATGGTTGGCCTGGGTTGTCTTGGGATGAGCTGGGACCCAGGGTCGGATTGCCAGTTCGGTCTGAATCATCGTAGGCCTTGGGTTAAGGCAGGTTCGTGTGGGTTCACGGCCTTGATAAATAATATTGTTTAGTTTTAGAATCGCGTTTACAAAATGGCTTTGAGCAACTAATGTCTTTAAATGCTGTTTACTGCAATCCTAACCCTTTATAGTGTAACTCCCTTGTACTCCCTTGCATTTATTCTGCACTTGTGGGTGTGTCTTGTTGAGTACGGTGGTTGTACTCAGTCTTGCTCAATTTTTTCCCAAACCCAGAAGAGGAGTTCCTGGAGGATGAAGGCTTTGGTGTCTAGCTCGTGCCTGCCGTCAAGTGCCTGTGGTCGTCGCCCTAGTCTTCCGCTGTTTCTCGTTTGTCTCTGTGTGTGCTGGGCCTTCGGTGCCCATGTAATAAATTAACTATTTACGCTTCCGCTTGTTAAACTCTGAATTGTATCAACTTTTGGTGTACCTTGCCTCCTGGGACAAGGATTAATGCACGCACGTAAGGAACGCCCGTTGGGTTATTTCCGGTCGTGACAAGTTGGTATCAGAGCCCCCTTGACCCTAGGACGAGCCGTAGATCCCAAGCCTTAGCAATATTTTCAAAAATAAAAATCCTTTTGTTAATTGTGAAAACTGTCTAGTCTCTCTCTGTCTTGCTGCTTCATTTATCGCCAAAATCTGACCTTTAAAATGTTGCTTTTCTTTTTGTTTTTGTTTGTAGATGGCCGGCAGCGTCACCCGTCGTGGTTTGGACATGACTGGTTTCGTCTTGGAGCTGCGGGGCATGTGCGTGGTCCTGGGGTATCCACATGGAGTGGACTACCAGGCCAGGCCGCTCCCGGAGCAGGAGGGTGACGATGCAGAGCCCCACGCTGCTTGGGAGGTCACTGCAGTGATCCTCGCTGGCTCTCCCGAGCGGACTTCGCTGGCAGTCACCGCGGGTGGGGATTCCTTCCCCGCCGCTTGCCAGAGCGCCGCTCTCCTCGCCATCGGCACTCTTCATCAGCGCTACCCGGACGAGTTGCAGCACTCGCCCTACCGCTACCACCCTCGCCGCGGAGGAGCCCGCGACTACGCCACCTTCCGGGATGCTAGCTCGGAGGATGACGCTACCATCGTGCACCTGGCGCGCATGGTGGAGGCGTACGACGCGGCTCGTATCGACTTCCATCAGATGGTGCGTCGTGGGATGGTCGATGTCACGTCCTGATAAATTCATCCCAAAATAAAAATCATCTTCTAAAAGGAATAATAGAATTAATTAAAATTCGAAAAGAAATTGGCAAACCCTAAAATACGTACAAGAAAAATTCAAATGTGGCCCGGAGAATTTTTGTTAAATTCTCCTTGGTCTAAAAGGAGCCCTCAAATTTTAGTGGAATTTTCAGAGCACAAATAATAATTATTAAGAAATAAACAAAGTTGAAAAGGTTTTATAAAAAGAAAAACCCTAAAAGAAGTTCTTTTTCCCCCCCCCTTCCCTCTTGGGCCGGCTCGGCCCACTTCTCCCTCCCTCTCTCTCTCTCCTCCCCCGCGGCCCATCGGCCTCCCCCGTGCGCGTGCGCCGCTGACAGGCGGGCCCGCCCGCCACTCTCGCTGACGGGTGGGACCCACCTGTCATCGCCTTCCTCCCGCCGCCGCCGCGCCCGTGCCCTAGCGCCGCCGCCGCCGCGAATCTCGCCGTTTCCCGCCGTCCCCGCGCGCAATAAAGAGGGGGAAATCACCCCCGTGATTCCCTCTCCCGTTTCCCCCGATTTCCCCTCTCTCTCTCCCTCGGATCCGTCCGGATTCATCCCGTAATCCTCGCCGGCGACATCTATGGAGCCCGAGATCCCCGCGCCCGTTTCCTTCCTCTCCGGCCGCGTTCTCCCCCTCTCGGTGCTATATAATTGCTCCCCGAGCTCCGCTCTTCCGTTTCCGCCGCTCGCCGCTCGCTCTCGCCGTCGGATCCGTGCTCGCGCCGTGCTCCTCTCTCTCCGCCGTCGCCGCTGACCTTCGGCTCGCCGCCGACGTCGCTCCGGTCCTCCGCCCGACTCGGCGACACCTCCATCCGCTTCGCCGTGTTGCCGCCGACCCCGTCCGCCGCTCCGCTTCGCCCGCCGACCGCCGGAGCACCGTCGTCATCGTCATCCCGAACCGCGCCGCCGTTTCCTTCCTCTCCGGCCGCCGTTCTCGTCGTCGTCGTTGTCCCGGGGTGAGCCGAGGACCGCCGTTCGTCTTCCCCCTTCCCTCCTCTCTCTCGGGCGCCGCTCCGCCGCGCCGGTGGTCGCCGGCGGTGACCATCGGGGCGCGGGCGCGCCGCTCCCGTCGGCCGCGCCGGCGAGGCCGCCCTCGGGCGCGCCCTCGCGGCTGCCAAGTGGGCCCGGCCGTCAGCCGCCCGCGCCCGCGGGTGCGGCTGACGCGTGGGACCCACGGCGCCGACCGCCGCCAGCCGCGTGCTCCCGGTCCACCGTGGACCGAGAGGCTGACGCGTGGGCCCCACTCCCGTGGACCCGGTCCGCGCGCCCTCTCCCTCGGCTGACGCAATAAACCCGATTTTTTAATTAAAATTTAAATGAAGAAATTCGCAAATATCCATTTAAAGAGCATATAAACTTCAAATGGCCATATCTTGGCCATTTGAACTCGGAATTGGACCGTTCAAGTCTCTAATTTTTCCTTAAGAAGTCAAGAACCCATTTTTGTGCTTTGTTCCTGCTTGTTGTGTGGAGTTTATTAGAGTAAAAGCCTTTTCTTTTCCGTTGGTCGTGTAGACGCTGCAGCTTCGGAAGATCCGCTCTTCGTGGAAGTTGAAGCCGGCGTTTGGGAAAGCGAGCAAGGCAAGTCACATCATCCTTGAGCATATTGAATCCCAGTTTATAAAATTATTTTGATTTAAATTATTGCATTATCGCTTTGTTTAAATTCCCGCGTTATCACTGTTTTTTTTAGCCATGCCTATTTACCTTTGTTATGACATTATTATTGCTATTGTTATTATTACCTTGTTCACCCTAGGAAAATAAAAACCCCAACTAGTGGGTACTCTATTCATGGTTCCACTAGTATAAATTTAGGTAGATGCTTCGCTGAATAATTAGGCAACATTAGGTGGTTTTATAACTTTAGACTTTGGGAATTCTCATATCATTTGGACACTATGGAATTGTTGGATTATGGTGGAATTGGACATACACCTCTCTTCCTCTTTCAAAACCCCTAAAGCCTGTTTTCGGTGGGGTTTGGGTGCATGCCAGTTATGGGAAGTAGCACCCCGGCCACTATAAGGATTAAGCTCGGGCCTCTGTTGCAAAGCACTACCGTACTAACCACATGTCTAATGGGTAAGGCTTAACTCGGTGCTCAGTCTAGTCCTGAACAAAAGGACACGGATAGAGATGGATGAAGTCGTTGCGACGATGGATATCTCTGAGGCAAATGAAGGCTACGCGAGCTGCGGCTCGGTAATCGAGATGTCTAGGCAAATGAAGACTACACGGGTCGGTGCCCGTTAGTCGAGATGCCATGGCACTGGACTAGTACGCGGGTGGTCACACCCCTATGTGTGTGGCGCACCCGGTCTAGATCTTGTTGCTAGGGGCTCAACCCTGGCCTGCCTGTCCCGGGATACCGGCCGTAGGCAGGGTTGGGTCGGTACTTTTGTTCACGGCTAGGATGGGTGAAGGGTTATGTCACATCTTTACGACGGGTTCCAAGGCCATGGAATGCGGAGTAAAGATGTGTCTTGTGGGTAAAGATGTACACCTCTGATCAGAGTAAATCTATTCGAATAGCCGAGCCCTCGGATATGGGCAAGCCTAGCAATGTACCCAAGTCAGTGTTTTAATTCTTAAAATTTGCTCAGCAACTAAAATGTGGAATGGTTGGCCTGGGTTGGCTTGGGACGAGCTGGAACCCAGGTCGGGTTGCCAGTTCGGTCCAAATCATCGTAGGCCTTGGGTTAAGGCAGGTTCGTGAGGGTTCACGGCCTTGTTTAATAATACTGTGTAGCTCTAGAATCGTCTTTACAAAATGGCTTTGGGCAACTAAGTGACTTTTAAATGCTGTTTACTGCAAAACTTAATCCCTATATTATTATTCCCTTGTACTTCCCTTGCATTAATTATGCATCCGCCGGTGTGGCTTGCTGAGTACTGTGGTTGTACTCATTCTTGCTCAATCTTTCCCCCCTTCAGTAAGAGAAGCTTTGGAGAAGATGTCTTAGGTGGAGTCCTGGCTTATACCCCAGTTGAGCGCCTGTGAAGATGGAGCCGTAGGCCGCTAGTCCGCTGCTGTTTATTTTTGCTTGTCAGGCCTGAAGTGCCTTTGTAATAATGTAAATATTATCGATATAATAAAGATGTGTCTTTTATATCATGTTTGTGTGGTGTACCCCGGCTTTTCCTGGGACGGGGATTAATACACTAGCGTTCGGGAAAAGGCAATTTTCCCGGTCGCGACAGTCGAGAACAACATGAAGATCCTGGAGCTGCGTCAAGAGAACCTGCAGCTCAAGAAGGACCTAGACGCGGTGGAGGCGCAGCTGCATCAGCTCAAGATCGCCCAGGGAGAGGTCTGCCGCCCCAAGCGCCGCCGCGTCTGCCGCAGCCAGAAGATCACCGCCCGCAAGAGCACCTCCAGGCCCGAGCTTGTTCGTCAGTCCCTGGCGTGGACTTGCTTCGTCGAGACCCCTCGTGCCGAGCCCGCGCCCGTGGTTCCCCAGGAGGGGGAAGCCTCCGGCGTTGGTAGCACGGAGGATGCGCTGTTGCTCACCTTCCGTCCTGGCCCGTCGCAGCGGTAGACGAGCAGTTAGTAGGCTTGCGCGTGTGTTCTTTCTCGTTTGTCTTCTTGTTGGGTTGTGTGGGGCATGGTTATGCCGGTGTGTGGTATAACTGTGTCGGAGCCTGTCTTTATTTTATTTGCCTAAGCAACTTGAACTTTAATGAACCAATTTAATAGCAGTAATAAATTCAAGAATTATGGTAGTCGTGGGTGGTTAGCTTTAATTGTCAGCTCTCTCTGTTTGCTGGTTCTGTGTGGGGTTTTCAGATGGTGATGACCAGGAGAAGTGCTAATACCGGTGATGGCAACCAACCCGAAGGCAGCAACCACCACCACCAGGGCAGCCCACCTCCACCTCCTCCTCCGCCTCCACCACCACCGCCAGATACCAACGCCATTCTCACCCAAATCCTCGCCCAGCAGGCCAACATGATGACTGCTTTCCTCCACCACCTCCAAAATCCGCCACAACATAATGCTCCCCCGCCACCTCCCCAACACTCTAAACTCGCCGAGTTCCTCCGCATCCGCCCACCTACCTTCTCTAGCTCCAACAACCCCGTGGATGCGTTGGATTGGTTGCATGCTGTGGGGAAAAAGCTAGACACTGTGCAGTGCAGCGATGAGGAGAAAGTCATCTTCGCCGCCCACCAACTGCAGGGACTCGCATCTCTATGGTGGGACCATTTCCAGGCTACGCAGCCAGAAGGACAGCCTATTACTTGGGCTCGCTTCACCGCCGCTTTCCGGAGAACCCATGTGCCCGCCGGAGTCGTGGCCCTTAAGAAAAGGGAATTCCGAGAGTTGAAGCAAGGCAACCGCTCCGTGATGGAGTATTTGCATGAGTTCAACAACCTGGCCCGTTACGCCCCGGAAGATGTGCGGGAAGATGAGGAGAAGCAAGAGAAGTTCTTGGCAGGAATGGACCCTGAGCTGTCCGTGCGTCTAGTCTCCGGTGACTATCCGGATTTCCAACGTCTGGTGGACAAGAGCATCCGCTTGGAAGCCAAGCACAAGGAACTGGAGTCGCACAAGCGCCGCTTGGCGAATTTCCGCAATCAATAGGGTGCTAACCAAAGGGTCCGCTACACCAATCCCTATCCAGGGGGATCCTCCTCGCAGCAGCAACAACAGCAGCAGCAGCCTCGCTCCGCGCCTCGACCTCAATTCGTGGTGCGCGTCCCACAGCCGCAGCAGCAGCAGAATCAACAAGGGACTCGTGCGCCCCGTCCTCCTACGCCAACTGTGCAGCCTGGTCAAGGCCGCAGGGACGCTCAAGGTCCGCAGCGTCTGTGCTTCAATTGCTTCGAGCCTGGGCACTTTGCGGATAAATGCCCAAAGCCAAGGCGACAGCAAGGCCAAGCGCCTCCCCGCTCCAACAACGGTGGTAAGGACGTCATTCGGGGTCGTGTGAACCACGTGACGGCTGAGGACGTGCTGACAACTCCAGACGTCATCGTTGGTACGTTCCTCGTTCATTCCATCCCTGCTACCATTCTGTTCGACTCTGGAGCTTCCCACTCGTTTATATCTGTGCCATTCGTGGGGAGAAATCAGTTGGGGGTAGAAAGGCTTAGGAACCCTCTGCTCATCACCACCCCTGGAGGGGTTATGACAGCGAAGTATTATAGTCCTGCCGTCCCTATAGAAATTCAGGGGATTCCTTTTCCCTCGGATCTGATTCTGCTAGACACCAAGAACTTGGATGTGATCCTTGGGATGAATTGGTTGGCTCAATTCCAAGGAGTAGTGGATTGCGCGAGACGCACTGTCACTCTGTACCGAGGTCCGGAACAACCGGTTGTTTTCTTTGCACCTCCAACCTCTGTCAGTAGTTCAGAACTGCATCAGATAGGACTGTCAGAAATCCCCATCGTCAGGGAGTTCGGAGACGTGTTTCCGGAAGAACTACCCGTTATGCCGCCTAAGCGAGAGATTGAGTTCCGGATAGATCTTGCTCCAGGAACCACTCCTCTGTACAAGCGACCCTACCGTATGGCAGCAAATGAACTGGCCGAAGTCAAGAAACAGTTGGAAGAGTTGAAAGAAAAGGGGTATATACGTCCGAGCACTTCCCCCTGGGGTGCTCCTGTGATTTTTGTGGAGAAGAAAGACAAGACGAAGAGGATGTGCGTTGACTACAGAGCTCTCAATGAAGTCACCATCAAAAACAAGTACCCTCTTCCCCGGATCGATGATCTGTTCGATCAGCTTAAAGGTGCCACTGTATTCTCCAAGATTGATCTTCGTTCCGGATATCACCAATTACGTATTCGTGAAGAAGACATTCTGAAGACCGCATTCACCACGCGATACGGACTGTATGAATTCACGGTGATGTCATTCGGTTTAACCAATGCACCTGCCTTCTTCATGAACTTAATGAACAAAGTGTTCATGGAATACTTGGATAAGTTTGTTGTGGTTTTCATTGATGACATTCTGGTATACTCACAATCCGAGGAAGACCATCAGCACCATCTCCGTCTGGTGTTGGGAAAGTTGCGGGAACATCAATTGTATGCCAAACTTAGCAAGTGTGAGTTCTGGTTGTCCGAAGTCAAATTCTTAGGGCACGTGATATCTGCTAAAGGAGTTGCGGTGGACCCCGAAACAGTGACCGCCGTCACTGATTGGAAGCAACCCAAGACAGTCACTCAAGTCCGCAGTTTCTTAGGTTTGGCAGGATACTACCGAAGGTTTATCGAGAACTTCTCCAAAATCGCTCGACCCATGACGCAGTTGTTGAAAAAAGAAGAGAAATTTGTGTGGAGCCCGCAATGCGAGAAGGCGTTTCAAACTCTCAAAGAAAAGCTGGTTTCCTCGCCGGTGTTAATCTTGCCGGATACTCGCAAGGATTTCATGGTGTATTGTGACGCTTCGCGCCAAGGATTGGGGTGCGTGCTCATGCAGGATGGTCATGTGGTGGCCTATGCCTCACGCCAGCTACGACTTCATGAAGGCAACTACCCTACCCATGATTTGGAGTTAGCCGCGGTGGTTCATGCTCTAAAAATCTGGCGGCACTATCTCATCGGGAATCGCTGTGAAATATATACTGATCATAAGAGTTTGAAATACATTTTCACTCAGTCGGACCTGAATCTTCGGCAAAGGAGATGGTTAGAACTCATCAAGGATTATGATGTGGGAATTCACTATCATCCTGGTAAGGCCAACGTGGTTGCCGACGCTCTAAGTCGAAAAAGTCATTGCAACACTCTTAACCTCCGTGGCATTCCACCCGAACTTAATCAACAGATGGCAGCCCTGAACCTAAGCATAGTTAGTCGTGGATTCTTGGCTGCGTTGGAAGCCAAGCCTGCCTTGCTCGATCAAATCCGCGAGGCTCAGAAGAATGATCCGGACATGCATGGACTCCTCAAGAATATGAAACAGGGTAAAGCCGCTGGTTTCACAGAGGATGAACACGGAACCCTGTGGAACGGAAATCGAGTATGCGTTCCAGATAACAGAGAACTTAAACAGCTGATACTCCAGGAAGCCCACGAAAGTCCTTATTCCATCCACCCTGGCAGTACAAAGATGTACTTAGACTTGAAGGAGAAATACTGGTGGGTTAGTATGAAGCGGGAAATTGCAGAGTTTGTGGCCCTTTGTGATGTGTGCCAGCGTGTCAAGGCAGAGCACCAACGACCGGCCGGACTTCTCCAACCCCTCCAAGTACCTGAATGGAAATGGGATGAAATTGGGATGGACTTCATCACCGGACTTCCAAAGACCCAAGGTGGATATGATTCTATATGGGTAGTTGTGGATCGATTAACCAAGGTAGCTCGATTCATTCCTGTGAAGACCACCTATGGAGGGAACAAACTAGCCGAGCTCTACTTCGATAGGATCGTGAGTCTCCATGGCGTTCCCAAGAAAATCGTATCCGATAGGGGAAGCCAATTCACCTCTCACTTTTGGAAGAAGCTCCAAGAAGAGCTGGGTACCCGCTTAAATTTCAGCACCGCGTATCACCCGCAGACAGATGGACAGACCGAGCGTCTAAATCAGATCCTAGAAGATATGCTTCGCGCATGTGTCCTAGATTTCGGGAAGACCTGGGATAAGAGTCTCCCCTATGCCGAGTTCTCCTACAATAACAGTTATCAAGCCAGCATACAAATGGCACCTTATGAAGCGTTGTATGGGCGCAAATGCCGGACACCGCTATTGTGGGACCAAGTTGGGGAAAGCCAAGTGTTCGGGACTGATATCCTGAGAGAAGCTGAAGCGAAGGTCAGAACCATTCGGGATAATCTAAAGGTGGCACAGTCCCGGCAGAAAAGTTATGCAGATAATCGTCGCCGTAACCTGGAATTCGCAGTGGGTGATCTTGTGTATCTTCGGGTCACGCCATTGCGAGGTGTACACAGGTTTCGGACAAAAGGGAAGCTCGCACCTCGGTATGTGGGTCCTTTCCGTATCGTTGCTCGACGCGGAGAAGTCGCTTACCAGTTGGAGCTGCCCGCCTCCTTGGGCAACGTGCATGATGTGTTCCATGTGTCGCAACTCAAGAAATGTCTCCGAGTGCCATCCTAGCAGGCCGACTCAGAGCAAATCGAAGTTCGCGAAGACTTGACCTACGTGGAGAGGCCAGTAAAAATCCTGGACACCATGGAGCGCAGGACCAGGAACCGGGTAATCCGTTTTTGCAAGGTCCAATGGAGCAACCACGCCGAAGAAGAAGCTACTTGGGAGCGTGAAGACGAGCTGAAGGCAGCCCATCCTGATCTCTTCGCCAGTTCTTCCGAATCTCGGGGTCGAGATTCCGTTTAAGGGGGGTAGGTTTGTCGCGTCCCAAAACGACTCTAAAATACACCCTCGAAATTGTGCATAGAATAATTAAAATCCATGTGAAAGCCTCCAACAATTAAAATGTGCAAATTTAAAAGTCAAATAAGGCTTGGAGGATTTTTGTATATTTCCTAAAAGCCTAAAATGCGTAAATAAATTTTAGTGGAATTTTCAGAGCACAAATAATAATTAAGAAGAAATAAACAAAGTTAAAGTGGTTTTATAAAAAGAAAAACCCTAAAAGTCTTTTTCCCCCCCTTCCCCTCTTGGGCCGGCTCGGCCCAGCCCTCTCCCTCTCTCTCCTCTCCCCCGCGGCCCATCGGCCTCCTCCCCGCGCGCGCGCCGCTGACGGGTGGGCCCGCCCGCCACCCTCGCTGACGGGTGGGGCCCACCCGTCATCCCCTACCTCGCGCCGCACCCGCCGCCTCGCCCGTGCCCTAGCGCCGCCGCCGCCGCGGATTCCGCCGCATCCCGCCGTCCCCGCGCGCAATAAAGAGGGGGAAATCACTCCCCGTGATTCCCTCCCTCTTTCCCCCCACTTTTCCCTCTCTCTCTCTCCCTCCGATTCGTTTGGAAACTCCCCCGCGAACTTCGCCGGCACATCAATGGCGGCCGGATCTTCCGCGGCCGATTCCCCCTCATCCGGCCGCCCTCTCTCACTCCCAACACTATTTAAACGTTCCCCGTGCCTCCCTCCTCCGTTTCCGCCACTCGCCGCTCTCTCTCCCCGTCGGAATCGAGCTCGCGCCGTCGTTCCCTCTCTCCGCCGTCGCCGCCGAGCTCCGGTCCGCCGCCGTCGTCGCCTCGGACCTCCTCCCGCTTCGGCGTTGCCTCCTTCGGCTTCGCCGCGTCCTCGTCGACCTCGTCCACTCCTCCGTTTCGCCCGCCGACCGCCGGAACGCCGCCGTCCTCGTCGACCCGAGCCGCGCCGCCGCCTCTCTCCGCTTCGGTCGCCGTTCCCGTCGTCGTCGTCGACTCGGGGTGAGCCATGGACCGCCCATTTCGTTTCCCCCTTCCCTCCCCTCTCTCGGGCGCCGCTCCGCCGCGCCGGTGGCCGCCGCCGGCGACCATCGGGGTGCGGGCGCGCCGCCTCCCCGTCGGCCGTGCCAGCGAGGCCGCCTTCGGGCGCGCCCCGCGGCTGCCATGTGGGGCCCGGCCGTCAGCCGCCCGCGCCCTCGGGTGCGGCTGACGCGTGGGACCCACGGCGCCGGCCGGCGTAAGCCGCGTGCACCCGGTCCACCGTGGACCGTGAGGCTGCCGCGTGGGCCCCACTCCCGTGGACCCGGTCCGCGCGCCCCTCCCCTCGGCTGACGCAATAAATCCGATTTTAAATTAAAATTTAAATGAAGAAATTCGCAAATATTCAATTAAAGAGCATATAAACTTCAAATGGCCATAACTTGGCCATTTGAACTCGGAATTGGACCGTTCAAGTCTCTAATTTTTCCTTAAGAAGTCAAGAACCCATTTTTGTGCTTTGTTTCTGCTTGTTATATGGAGTTTATTAGAGTAAAAGCCTTTTTCTTTTCCGTTGGTCGTGTAGACGCTGCAGCTTCGGAAGATCCGCTCTTCGTGGAAGTTGAAGCCGACGTTTGGGAAAGCGAGCAAGGCAAGTCACATCATCTTTGAACATATTGAATCCCAGTTTGTAAAATTATGTTGATTTAAATTATTGCACTATCGCTTTATTTAAATTCCCGCGTTATCACTGTTTTATTTAGCCATGCCTATTTACCTTTGTTATGACCTTATTATTATTGCTATTGTTATTATTTCCTTGTTCACCCTAGATTAAACAAAACCCCAACTAGTGGACACTCTACTCATGGTACCACTAGTATGATTATAGGTAGATGCTTCGCTTTTTAATTAGGTAACATTAGGTGGTTTTACAACTCTAGACTTTGGGAATATTCATATCACCTGGACACACTGGAATTGTTGGATCATTGTGGAATTGGATTCACACCTCCCCCTCTATTCAAAATCCCCAAAAATGGTTTTAGGCTAGGCTCGGGGTGTATGGTTTTGATAGTAGCACCTCGGCCATATAAGGACCGGTCTTCGGGCCTCTGTTGCAAAGCACTACCGTACTTCCACATGTCTAGTGGGTAAGGCTTAGTTTGTGGCTCAGTCTGGTTATAAACAAAAGTACACGGATGGAGATGGATGAAGTCGGGGGTCGATGGACATTCTCCAGGGCAAATGAAGGCTACACGAGCTGCGGCCCGGTAGTCGAGATGTCATGGCACAGGGCCGGTGTCCTGCTGCTAGGGGCTCAGTCCTGCCTGCCTGTCCCGGGGGTTCCGGCCGTAGGTGGGATTGGGTCGGTACTCTTGTCTATGGCTAGGATGGGTTGGAAACTATGTCACGTCTTCCGTCTGTATATCGTGGTGGTATGTGGCACGTGGTTACATGTGAGGAAGATGTGTCTTGTGGGTAAAGATGTACACCTCTAATCAGAGTAAAACCTATTCGAATAGCCGCGCCCTCGGTTATGGGCAAGCCGAGCAATGTACCTGTCGAAACTAGATTTCGGCAATAATAAAAGGGGGTGGCTATCAAGCTAGGAAAGTGTATGGGTTTGGAGACAAAGGATTTATACAGGTTCAGGCCTTCTTATAAAAGAAGTAATACCCTACTCCTGTCCGGGGATGAATCCGCCGAGTGTATTATTGATTGTATGATTTAGGGAAAATCAACCTCTGCCCCTAGAGGCACCCGGACCCCCCTTATATATGGGAAGGAGTCCGAGTTACAAAAGACAATCTATATCCCTAACGGAATATGCAGACACAGATAAAATACAGCCGTAACCGACTAAATCTCAAGGTGTTTCCTTGGCATACAAGTTAAGAAACAAACCCGAGATACAAATAAGATATTCTATACATATTCGGTATCCTATATCCAGCCCAAATAGTATCGCCGTGTAGATATGGGATATCCATAATCTCCACAGTAGCCCCCGAGACCTTTGCAGTCAACCATCGTAGCCTTCTCAAAGATAGCAATCCGAGTGCTTCAGATTATTCATGCCAAGGCCCACCGAGTAGCGAAGACGAAGACTGTAAAGGGCGAAAAGATAAAGAACATGGTGCATCGAATAGATGCACCTAATTAGGTGTAGCCCCCAACTATGTGATTAGTTAACAAACTAAACATATAGTTGAGAACAAAATAATAGCACAATCACGCATCAGATGGCAAAAGCATACGCGGCGCCTAAAGAGGCATTCTAGCCGACTGCTTTTTAGCCATAACAAAAAGAGTCCGAGTGGTTTACACTCTAAAAGGTTCACGAATGAACACACTGGACAGGCATCCGAATATAAAACTCTAAAGATCACCCACCAAGTATTATAAAAAATTATGGTAATGAATAAGTCTAATAGCCTAGGCTATGACTATTTACCATAATGAAAATAGGTATATAACATACCAAGGAAGTGACTATGATAAAAACAAGTCATTCCAGATTAACCCAGACAGCTTTTGTAGCCTAATAAAGCTAACAAAAAAGCGGTATAACACCTTTCTGTCGGGCACCTTTTAATTTGCATTGCAATAATTCCAAAGAATTATATGACCGCATAAAAAGGATTTTATCAGCATCGGGCAACACTATTGTGCGCATAATATTGCCAAAGCAAAATATGCCTAAGTCCCTAAGGAACACAATGGGCCACGCTGTTAAAAGTATTGGGCTGAAGTACTGTTCAGGCCTAGGCCCATTTGCACCTCCGATACCCTTAACAAGAAATCCGAGATACAAGCGACGCTTCGTCTTCCCCGCCGGAACTCTCGCCATTTTCCCCACTCCTTGCTACAGTGCAGAACTGCGCCGGCGAACTAGGGTTCACCAATCCACCCAAATCCACCTTCAAAAAGTGATCAAAATCCTTCCCGTGATCCACCGCCTCAATTCCTCACCTCTCCCAAGCCATCCCTCGAATCAAATCAGCGCATTTGAGGAAACTCGATGGCGGAAGAGAGAGAAAGCTTCGAAAGCCAATGGGCGCCGTCTGACGTAACGGAAGAGAACCTGAAGGAGATGGTGGCGCACGGCGTTCTCCCTGCTAAGGAGATCATCGGGTGGCGGCCAGCGTGCGGTGAGATTTTTCCGACCCCCGATACACACGAGATTGTGGTCTTCTCGCATTTCTTCTACGGCGGCTTCGCTCTTCCGACCTCGAAATTTTTCCGCGGGATCTTGAACTTCTATGGAATCAGCTTGCATCATCTAAACCCAAATTCCATAGTGCACATCGCCAATTTCGTCCATGTTTGTGAAGCCTTTTTGGGAATCAAGCCTCACTTTGCCCTGTTTCGCCGGATCTTCTTCCTCAAACCCCAACCAAACAAGAGTAAGCCATGTGTAGTCGGGGGGGCAGGATTCCAGCTGAGGGGAACTCTGAGCCAAAAGTATTTCTCTATGCCCTTCAAGACTTCAAACAAAGGATGGCATGCGAACTGGTTTTATGTTCAGAATCCTGAGCCTGCTCTTCCCGAATACTTTTGTCTTCCCCCGGTGTACCAAGATACTTGGAACTCTCTTCCAATCGGAGATGAAGCTGCCCAAGCCTTGGAATTGTTGGATCGCATGTTAAAACTCAAAGAACAAGGCTTGCAAGGAGAGCAGATCACTCGGCATTTCATTAAATGCCGACTGGCGCCAATTAAAGAAAGATCCCGTACAGCTTTTGAGTTTGACGGCAAGCACGATCCTAATCGCGAAGAACCAGACTCTCTGGATTTCAAAATCATGAAGGAGAGAATGTATAAAATCTTCTCAAATGCCATTGTCGTTAGCTATTCACACCAGCTGCCAGTTGTGCCATATAATGCATTCAATCCGCCTCCGCAGGTATGTATCTGAAATCTTCAACTTATGACCAAAATAGTATCTTGTCTTCATGTTGAGTTAACTAACCATGGAGGCATCTCATTCAGGATTACGTATTGATGAAATCTGATCCCCCAATTGCTCAGCGCCGATCTCCTCGCCAGCACACCATTCAGGGAAGTGGAGGGCCGACAATCAGGTCAGACCCACAACCTCAAACCTCCAAACCGGCTGGTCAGACAGGTCCTCGCAAGAGAAAGCTGGTGCTTAATGACGATGAGGGCGATGACAGCAACAAATCTGGGGACAAGGGCACGCCCAACAAACTCCCAAAGCATACCATGCCCAGGAAAAAACTGGCTGGCCGTCAAATGCCAAAGATTAGAACATCTTCCAGGTATAAACTTCTCGGTACCATCTTGTTTCGGCATGCTTCCCTTATAGAAATTATGCTGAGTATCGAAAGGACGCTTTGCAGGAAACCGTCCGACATAGATCCAACTGGAAAAGATCCTGATCCGGCTGTGACAGAGCCAAATTTATCCAAAGACACTGAGCCGTCTGCCGAAAACCAGCCGACTGCCGAAAGCCAGCCGACTGCCGAAAACCAGCCGGCTGGCGCCCATGCTTCGGATGACAAAGCCGATCCGAGTGACCAGCCGCCAACTGGAGACCAGTCGGCAACAGCTGAAACTGCAACAACACAAGAGCCCCCGACTGGAAACCAGTCGGATGTAGGTCCCGATGAAGAAATCCCGGAAGTTGAAGCGCAAACGACAACTTCCCAAGGACCAGAGGCTGGTAAAGACTCAATGATTGGGTCTCTAAATAAAGAACAAGGACCACCTCATGTTCAGCCAGGAACATCCTCAGGTAACACATCTTCTCAAGT
Source organism: Oryza sativa Japonica Group (assembly GCF_034140825.1). Taxonomy (NCBI): domain Eukaryota; kingdom Viridiplantae; phylum Streptophyta; class Magnoliopsida; order Poales; family Poaceae; genus Oryza; species Oryza sativa. The sequence continues at coordinate 20,195,232 of NC_089035.1, forward strand.
GATGCCGATTTAAATAACTTCAGCTTACTCGTCTAATGTCTTGGAAATACATCAGGAACACTAGGCGATGACGAAGAAATAATTCCTCGCATAAAGGCGGCTGATGACTCCCGTCCTCCTATCTTGCTCAAATGGTGGGACGAGAACTCGCAAGTTGCCGGCATCGTTATAAATCGTCAAAAAGAAGATGAGGAAGTGTGCCAGCTGAAGAAAGCACTTGGAGAAGCCACTCGCATTGTGAATGTAAATCTTCCGGGTGACTGCCTTTAATAACTTTGTTCTCTCTTTAGTAGAACTGAACCATGATCCATCATGCAGAGAATCCATCTTCGCAATGAGGCCAAGACTACAACTTTGGAAAAGCTGGTTCCTCATTTGGGAACTCTAGAAGCAGTTAGGGACCAGCTGCATGAGGCCAAGGAGTGCGCCAAAAAGACAGAGAAGGAGTTAAGGGACCGAATTGCCCAGCTCCAGGATTCAAACTTCGAGCTAAGTGGTTCATCAAAAGGTAATCATCCAGATCTGTTCCATTGATTTATGCTGTCATAATTGCATCCTCAAACACTTGGATTTCAAACAGCGCAAGCCACCAGAATGGCTCAGATGGAGAAACAGATTGAAGCCTTGAAAAAAGACAAAGCAGAATTGGCTGCAGAAAGGGACTCAGCCTTGAAAGAAGTTGAAGGTACTGCCGGCTGATGATCTGAACTTTCCTCTTTTTAATGCAGTAGATTCTTATTATAAATGTGTTGTGTAGACCGTAAAATCAAGTCTCAAGCTCAATTTGATGTCCTGGTTGGTAAGATCAAGAGGCTTGAAGGAGCAAGAGATGAAGTCGCCAATGTCGCTGCACCACTCATCCAAGCTATGTTCCTCAATAACAGTGGTCCGAGTGCACTCGACGCAACCGAAATATTCGACAAGCTGAGTGTTGCTCCGGATGTATATTTCAAGAATATCAAGAAAGCTGGAAGTATGGGAGCTAGCATGGCCTTGGCGATGACAAAATCGTACCCGAGAATTGAAGTTGACACCATTGATGGCTTTGCAAACGGGACAAGTGAAGAAGCTGCTCTTGATCTTATCAGCAGTGCACAAAATGCGGCTGACAAAATTGCAAGTGATGTCGTAGAGCAATTCCGCAACAACGACCTCCAACCGAGTAACAATGACTCTGATGATGAAATGACTGATTCTGACTGATCATGAATGTAATGCATGGAGGCTCAATTTGTACAATACTGGTGTATTTATGCTGTGCTTGATGAGTCTTGCCAAGTTTTTGATTTCTTAAAAGTTTTTGTTAAGCTTTGTTGAGCCTAAAACCCAAAGAAGCTATTAAAAAACTTTCAGTCCTCGCAAACTGAGTAGAAAAACCAAACAAGGCAATGATAAACCAAGTAAGCAAACTGAATTGATAAAAAATCACACTCCATTATTATGATGATAGCCCCCGACTGACAACGGCAAGAAGAAAACTTGATGTTGACAGTCAAGATAGGGAAATACAATGATAAGCTTAAGCATAGAAACGACGAAGATGTTCAATGTTCCAAGAGTTGTCGACAAGAGTACCGTCTTCGCGCTTGAGTCGATAAGAACCTGGCCGGGTGACTTCAGAGATAATAAATGGCCCTTCCCATAGAGGAGATAACTTGTGCCGATCTCGTGTAGTTTGAATTTTCCTCAAAACCAGATCACCGACTAAAAAGGCACGAGATCGAACATTGCGATTATGATAGCGCCGCAACCCTTGTAAATATCGAGCCGACCGAATCAAAGCTGCTTCGCGGACTTCTTCCAATCGGTGCAAGTCATCCACTCGGTCCTCTTCGTAGCGATCTTCACGGAAATTTCGAAAGCGCAAAGACTCGAATTCAACTTCACTTGGCAACATTGCTTCTGCCCCATAGACAAGGAAAAAAGGTGACTGGCCTGTGGCCCGACTGGGTGTAGTTCGCAAAGACCAAAGTACCGATGGCAGCTGTTGTACCCATTTGCCGGCATAGGGTTTTAGCCGGTCAAAGACACGCGCTTTAATCCCTTGAAGTATCATGCCATTAGCTCGCTCCACCTGTCCATTGCTCATGGGGTGTGCCACTGAGGCGTAGCAAATCTTAATTCCAAAGTCCTCACAAAAGTCTTTAAAAACTCCGCCAGTGAATTGTGTGCCATTATCAGTGATTATCCGATTGGGCACTCCAAATCTATGCACAATGTTGATGAAGAAGTCTCGAGCATTATCTGCTGTGATTGTGACAACCGGTTTAGCTTCAATCCACTTGGAGAATTTGTCAATGGCCACAAAGAGATGCGTGTAACCGCCGACTGCCTTTTTAAACGGGCCAACCATGTCAAGCCCCCAAACCGCAAACGGCCAAGACAGCGGGATAGTCTGCAACTCTTGAGCTGGTAGATGAATTTGTCTGGCGAAAAATTGGCAACCTTCGCACGTGCGCACAATCTTGTCGGCGTCGGACACTGCAGTAGGCCAGAAAAAACCCTGCCGGTAAGCTTTGCCGACAATGGTGCGTGCAGCGGCATGGTTTCCGCAAATCCCAGAATGTATATCTTTCAGCAATTGTCTCCCTTCCTCTAAAGATACGCAGCGTTGCAGAATTCCTGAAGGGCTTTTCTTGTATAGCTCAGATTCATGCATAACATAAAGTTTGCTCCGCCTTGAAATCCGCTCGGCTTCATCTTTATCTTGAGGGAGTTCTTGAGAAATTAAAAATCGTATGAAGGGCTCTCGCCAGTCGGCTTCAACCATAGCCACGTCATGAGTGTCCGCATCTTGAATAGTATCTTTATGAGGTACGGTCGGTGTGTAAAGGTGTTCGACGAAAACATCTGAGGGCGCCGTCTCGCGCTTGGATCCAAAATTGGCAAGTCTGTCGGCGGCTTCATTGTTGTGTCGAAGAACGTGACTGAGCTCGAGTCCATCGAACTTGTCTTCCAATTTGCGCACCTCTTGTCGATATGCCATCATATTGTCGTCAAGGCAGGACCACTCTTTCATAACTTGGTTGACAACCAGCTGTGAATCAACTCGAACTATTAGACGCTTTATCCCTAGGGAAATTGCAATCCGTAGTCCATGAAGGAGGGCCTCATACTCGGCGACATTGTGGGACGCCGAAAAATGTATCCAAAGTACATAGCTTAATCTTTCTCCAGTTGGGGAAATCAAAACCACTCCTGCTCCAGTGCCCGAAAGTCGTTTGGATCCGTCAAAATGCATGGTCCAATGCTCCATGTTCTCCGCGGAGGTATCCTCTTGGCGCTCGGTCCATTCGGCGACAAAATCAGCTAACGCTTGGGACTTGATTGAAATTCGGGGCTTGAATGATATGTCCAAAGACATCAACTCCAAAGCCCACTTAGCAATACGTCCGTTCGCTTCGCGGTTGTGCAGTATATCACCGAGTGGAAATGATGTGACCACCGTTACCGAGTGACCTTGAAAGTAGTGAGATAGCTTCCTGGTAGTAATTAGAATACCATATAACAGCTTTTGAACCTGAGGGTACCTCGTTTTGGAGTCGGCTAGGACCTCGCTGACAAAGTAAATCGGTCGCTGGACTTTCTGGACATGGCCTTCTTCCTCGCGCTCAACGACCAAGACTGTGCTCACAACCTGAGAGGTGGCTGATACATACAGCAACAACGGCTCCTTCGGGCGTGGTGAGGCTAAGACTGGTGGCTCGGTGAGGAGTTTTTTGAAATCTTCGAAGGCCTTCTGTGCTTCGGGTCCCCACCGGAAGCTATCTGTTTTCTTCAGCAGCTTAAAGAAGGGCATCCCCCGCTCGCCAAGTCGTGAAACAAATCGGCTGAGCGCCGCCATGCATCCAGTCAGCTTCTGAACATCTTTCTGGGTACTTGGTGGTTTCATGTTGAGGATAGCAGTAACTTTCTCCGGGTTGGCTTGGATGCCCCTATGAGACACCATAAAGCCAAGCAGCTTTCCTGACGGTACTCCGAAGGTGCACTTTTCAGGGTTCAATTTCATCCTGAAAGCACGGATGCTCGCAAAGGTTTCTTCTAGATCCGAGATCAAATCATCCTTTTGCTTGGTCTTGACGACTACGTCATCCACATAGGCTTCAACGTTGCGGCCGATCTGCGTTGAGAAGCATCTTTGGATCATACGTTGATAAGTTGCTCCTGCGTTTTTTAGTCCGAACGGCATGGTGACGTAGCAGTATGCCCCAAAAGGCGTGATGAATGAAGTCTTCAAGCAGTCGGATTCCTTCAGTCGGATCTGATGATACCCCGAGTAGCAGTCCAAAAAACTGAGAAGCTCACAGCCGGCGGTTGAGTCAACTACCTGGTCAATGCGAGGCAACCCAAAAGGATCTTTGGGGCAAGACTTGTTGAGGTCGGTATAATCAACACACATGCGCCATTGCCCTGTTTTCTTCCGAACTAGAACCGGGTTTGCCAGCCAATCGGGATGAAGAACTTCTTTGATGAAGCCTGCTGCTAACAGCTTGGTTAATTCCTCCTTGATTGCGTCCTTCCTGTCTTGTGCGAATCGGCGGAGTCGTTGTTTGATCGGCTTGGCATCTTCTTTGACATGTAAGGAGTGCTCAATCACCTCTCTAGGAATACCGGGCATATCCGATGGTTTCCACGCAAAGATATCTTTATTATTCTGAAGAAAGGTGATGAGCGCGCTTTCCTATTTACAATCTAACTCGGCGCCTATTACAGCAGTTTTAGTAGAATCAGAGGGATCTAGGGGAATCTTCTTAGTCTTGGCTTCGCTTTCTCCACTTTTTGAAGTCTTGGTGGCAGGTATTTCTCCTTCGCTCGCCGTGGCAGCAGCCAGTCGGATGTCCTCTCGGGCAGACGCCATCTCGCGAGTTTGGGCCATGTCGCAACTCTCCTTGTCGCATGTGACGGCTTGCTTGATGTCGCTCCGTAGGGATAGCACTCCTCGGGGACCAGGCATCTTCATCATCATGTAAGTGTAGTGCGGGACGGCCATGAACTTGGCTAACGCCGGGCGTCCGAGTATGGCATGGTAAGCTGTCTCGAAATCGGCGACTTCGAAGCTGATATTCTCTGTGCGAAAGTTTTCCCGAGTGCCAAAAGTGACCGGGAGGGTGATCTGGCCGAGTGGAGTTGCGGATAATCCTGGAATTACTCCGTGAAAAGGCGCATTGCTTGGTTTCAGCTCGGAGCGAGGAATCTGCATATCATCCAAGGTCTTGGCGAAAAGGATGTTGAGTGCGCTGCCACCGTCAATGAGGGTTCTGCGAAGCTTGACATTACGGACCACTGGGTCTAGTACCAGGGGGTACCGCCCCGGGTGGACCACTCGGTCAGGATGATCCGAGCGGTCAAACTTGATTGCAATTTCTGACCATCGAAGATACTGGGGCGTGTCAGGCTGAACAGCATTGATCTCCCGTTCAGTCAACTTCTGCTTCCGTTTAGACTGATAAGCCAGGGGGCCGCCGAAGATATGGTTGAGCTCCTTGCGGTGATCTTGAAAACCTGCCGGGGTGTCGCCGTCGTCCTTCTTCCTCGACGTGCTTTGTTCTTCGTCGGTGTTCTTCCGTGCAGTCTTGGTGTATTGATCCGCAAATTGCTTGTAGACGAAACAATCTTTGGCCACGTGGTTGGAGTTAGGATGGTGTGGGCATTGGGAGTTCATGATCTTGTCGAACGTGTTGACGCGCGAACGCTGTCGAGAAGAGTGACTGGCGGTTGCAACAAGTTCCGCAGGCTTACGCTTGCGGTCCTTATGATTGTTACTTCCACCTCCTCCCGTAGCCGGCGTACCCTTGTTTTGCTTCCAACTGGGACCCGACTGCTTTGATGCGGTGACGGCGTCTTCAGCTTTGGCGTATTCGTTGGCTTTTTCAAACATAAGCTTGACTGTCCTGGGAGGCTTACGCCCAAACTTGCCGACTAGTTCTTCGTGGCGAATCCCTTTGGTGAACGCGGCGATGATGACGTCGTCGGTGATGTCGGAGATCTTGTTACGTTGTTCAGAAAATCGCCGGATGTAATCTCGAAGGGATTCTCCGGACTTCTGAATGACGTTGTAGAGATCATATTGTGTGCCGGGATGCTCGAAGGTGCCTTGGAAGTTGGCGATGAAGTGGTCGCGTAGTTCGGCCCAAGATCCAATTGTACCACGGGGCAATCCATGGAGCCAAGATCGGGCGGAATCTGCTAAAGCCACCGGTAAATAGTTCGCCATAGCCTTGTTGTCTCCTCCTGCTGCGCGGATTGCGAGACCGTAGACGGTAAGCCACGATTCGGGGTTAGTGGTGCCGTCATACTTCTCTATTCCAGTCGGTTTGAAGCCGGCTGGCCAATCCACTCGACGCAGGTCGTCGGTGAAGGCTGCTACTCCGTCAAGGTCGTCGTCGTGGCGGTCCGGCGAGTGATGGTAGCCTCGAGCTGCTCGGCGCTGTATGATTGTGTCGCGAAGATCGATGGGGCGGCGACGAGGTGGTGAGCGAGGCCGTTCCACTCGGCGCTCCCTATGAAGGTCGGGAGGTGAGTGAACAGACCGCTCGTCGTGACCCCTGCTCCTGCGGTTGGATCCTGCGCCGGTGATGCTGAGGCTTGGATGACGGTAGTCATGAGATCGGAAGTGGGGGACTCGGGTGCCAGTCGGCGTGTGGACGCTTTCGGAGTTAACTGGGACCGAAGCCGCGATCATGGTCTTCGTCTGGTTCAAGATGTTGACGACGTGGTCGGAACGATTGAGCTCGTTTTGGTTGAGGAGGGTGTCGAGAAGGGTGATCGCGGCAACCGCATTCTGTTGAGGGGTGCGGAAAACCGGTGTCCCTTCGACGTCTTGTTGTCCAATGAGATCACGCGCTCGGCGCCCTGCTTCCAAAGCTCGCTGACGTCGATCTTCAGCCTCCTTGGCGATCCGCTCACGGTCCTGCTGCTCACGCCGTAGCCGTTCTTGTTCTTGTGCTTGATGCTCCTCCTCCAGTCGGCGACGTTCTTCGGTCTCCCGGGCTTGGCGTTGCTCCTCCGTCTCGTTATTGGCCATGAAAACGCCAAAGTAGAGAGGGGTGTAGTTGTCATCTAGGCTTCCGTCGAAGTCGTCGAGATCCGGGTCGTGGTAGCGAGAGCTAAACTCATCGTACTCCACGATGTCGGTGGGGTGCGAGTCGACGGTGGGAGAGCTGTAATGGTCATCTAGCTGATCCGTCGAAACCGTGCCGAGTGGTTGGAGGATGACGCCGACTTCCCTGAAGCTAGGCGAAGTCGGTGTTGAAACTGACTTCCGCCTAGGCCTACGGGATGAAGACGCTGTCGTGGTGGAGACGGCCGCTAAATCGTCGGGGAGCTTCATCAGGACTGGTGGGTAAGCCCCATCATCTTGATCTGGTGTCGTTGGAGAAGATGCGATCTCAGCCGAGTGGTTTGAAGCCGACTCGATTGAGATGGTCTTGAAGTAGGTTTCAGCCGCGTTTGGGAATCCAAACGGGACTGAGATCCGGTTCTCTCCCGACTGGTCCGATTCCGAGTCAAAGAGAGAAATCTTGCCGAAGTTGTCGGTGACGAAGTCGAGGCTGCCGAACCGAAACGTCTGCCCGGGTGGGAAGACGAGGTCGTCGATGCCGGAGAAAGGACCCATTGCACTGATCGGCGAAAAGCTTGACGCCTCCCCTACCTGGCGCGCCAACTGTCGAAACTAGATTTCGGCAATAATAAAAGGGGGTGGCTATCAAGCTAGGAAAGTGTATGGGTTTGGAGACAAAGGATTTATACAGGTTCAGGCCTTCTTATAAAAGAAGTAATACCCTACTCCTGTCCGGGGATGAATCCGCCGAGTGTATTATTGATTGTATGATTTAGGGAAAATCAACCTCTGCCCCTAGAGGCACCCGGACCCCCCTTATATATGGGAAGGAGTCCGAGTTACAAAAGACAATCTATATCCCTAACGGAATATGCAGACACAGATAAAATACAGCCGTAACCGACTAAATCTCAAGGTGTTTCCTTGGCATACAAGTTAAGAAACAAACCCGAGATACAAATAAGATATTCTATACATATTCGGTATCCTATATCCAGCCCAAATAGTATCGCCGTGTAGATATGGGATATCCATAATCTCCACAGTACCCAAGTTAGTGTTTTAATTCTTAAAACCTGCTTAACAACTAAAATGTGGAATGGTTGGCCTGGGTTGGCTTGGGACGAGCTGGGACCCAGGGTCGGGTTGCCAGTTCGGTCTGAATCATCGTAGGCCTTGGGTTAAGGCAGGTTCGTGTGGGTTCACGGCCTTGATAAATAATATTGTTTAGTTTTAGAATCGCGTTTACAAAATGGCTTTGAGCAACTAATGTCTTTAAATGCTGTTTACTGCAATCCTAACCCTTTATAGTGTAACTCCCTTGTACTCCCTTGCATTTATTCTGCACTTGTGGGTGTGTCTTGTTGAGTACGGTGGTTGTACTCAGTCTTGCTCAATTTTTTCCCAAACCCAGAAGAGGAGTTCCTGCAGGATGAAGGCTTTGGTGTCTAGCTCGTGCCTGCCGTCAAGTGCCTGTGGTCGTCGCCCTAGTCTTCCGCTGTTTCTCGTTTGTCTCTGTGTGTGCTGGGCCTTCGCTGCCCATGTAATAAATTAACTATTTACGCTTCCGCTTGTTAAACTCTGAATTGTATCAACTTTTGGTGTACCTTGCCTCCTGGGACAAGGATTAATGCACGCACGTAAGGAACGCCCGTTGGGTTATTTCCGGTCGTGACATACAAATACAAGGCTCAAAATTTGACAAATTTTATGTCAAGCTGAAGAAATCAATTAATCAGCCAACGAGTCAACTCCAGGAGTCATTATCTTCATCTTTGCTTCGGAGCAGACATTCTACTTCAACAACTCCAAATATTTCGGTTTAGACGAGTTGGACAACAGTTGCGTTTGTCGTCGCCGACTATTTTCTTCATCTTCATGATTGGTGGATTGTACCCATAATGTTTCTTCATCTTCATGATTGGTGGATTTCGTCATCGCCTTTGATTTGCCTCGTCTGTCACCGACTGATTATTTCGCTGCCATGGCTACACAACTTTATCGCTGGGCGCTTTCATCTTCATTGATGGCTGACCTGACTACTGCCGACTGGTTTTTTCGCTTCCACGGCTGTGCAACTTCATCACTTTTGATTGGTATCATTATCTTCACTACCACCAATATTTTTGCCACCTCTGGTGGGCAATATTATCTCTATATTAGTCGTCTTGTCTCTATGCCAACTGCGTCAGCTACCATCAATGGACAATTGTGACTACGACAGAAGGACAAGCTATATGCTCAGGGGCTTACTAGCTCAAACACAAGTATCATACCTTCAATTTGGACTTGCTCTGGATATATGCAATATGAATTCATGATCATGGGTCTATTTTCTATGCTCAAAGACTGGACTATTTATTATTCCCCGTAAGGGTTATCAACTGAATACTTGCGCCAGTCGGGATTCAATTGTTACATCTATTTTGGAGTATCCCATAAAGGATAACCACTCAGATCAGAAGCTATTCATATGAGCTACACTTGGTCTACAATACCCGGAAGATTTATTACTCGGGAGCATGTTACATGCGTCATCCTTTAAAGGGTGTCGAAGGCATATTTTTTGGCCTAGGCCTAATATGTCTGCAGCCCATATTTTCAGGTGTGGCCTGTCACGTTCTTTTAGGGACTTAGGCACTTTTTGCTTAGGCCAAAGTGCACGTGATCAAGTGCCCAATACCTTAAAATCCTTTTATACCGCAGTTACTTAACATTTTAGGAGTTGGTACAATGCATCTTAAAAGGTGTCAAACAGTAAAGCTTTATATAGCTGTCCCGCTGACTTTTTTATATAAGTCAAGGTGCTGTTTGGGTTTTTAAGCAATTGATTGGATACAATATCATTGCTTTTCGCCACGTAAGTGTGCATTTTTATTGACCAATATTATGGCTTAGGCTGATTATATATTGTGGTCATTTTCTAGGTGGTTGGTAAATCCTTTATGAGTTTATTTACTCGGATTTTACACCACATATGCCATATATTTCCAGGTGTGGTGAAACCATGTGTCTTTTAGGGACTAAAGCACGTCTGTTAAAGCAGTGTGCGCATGGCGTATGCCCAATACTTTGGAAATTTATTTATTCACAACATACAAGCTTCTTTATAGCTGTTTTGCTATGTGAATTTTCAATAATGTAGCCAACTTTAGGTTACACTCATCATATTTTACAAAGCAGTCGGTATATCACTTGGATCATATTATTCAGGGATTCACACCGCATATGCTACATATTAATATTAAGTCGCTTGGTTGACTACAATTATCGAAACCACTCGGTTGGTTAGATTATTTATTCCTTGATTATATGTTTGGTTTGTTCAATTAACCACATAGTCGGGGGTTACACCTATTAGGTGCATCTAGTCGATGCACCTGACTTTATTTTTTCAGCCCTCCACAGTCTTCTGATTTGGAAAAAGTACTCGGGAGATCATGGCAAAGATGATTGAAGCACTCGGCTTTGGAGTAATCTAGTTCGAGAGAAGATTATCTTTCCGACTGTGAAGGTCTCAGGGGCTACTGTGGAGATTATGGGTACCCCATACCCACACGGCATGGTTATCCGACTAGTTATAGGGGATAACTTATATATATATAATATGTAACAGATCATGACTTGGGTATTACGTTTCTCTGTATATTATGAAACGGCCTAAAGTCCTGGTTTGATAAGATTGTTAAGTAGATTTAGGAAACCGATACCGTATTGGTTAAGGTTTCTATCTTGTAACCCTGCCCCCCAACCTATATAAGACGGGCAGGGAGCCCCCTCTAGGGGCATGAGACAACTAGATCGTCAGATTTATATTACACCCGGTGGATTCAAATCCCCAAACAGGAGTAGGGTATTACCTCTCATCGAGAGGGCCTGAACCTGTCTAAACCCTTTGTCTCCGCATCCATCCACTTTTAGGTCTCGTGCGCTATCCTGTTTTATTATTGCCGAATTCATGTTTCGACAATTTCTAAGTCCAATGTCTCATTTTCGCCCATTCTGGTGTCATATAGCCACGTTTTAGTTTCAGTGCGTTCCAAAGCTCTCGGCCGATTCCATTCCGGATACCCATCAGGCCGTTTTTTAGCCACCCGTGAGGTAGCACACGGTTCTCGGCCACACATATCATTTTCACCCGTTCTTAAGCCATTTAACCACATTTTTGGTCCAATGCGCGTGTACTTGCCCTTTCAAAGCGTTGTATCATTCTCGACCAATTTTGTTCTGGGTCCACATCCTGCCTTTTTTTTTTTGCCTCTCCTGAGCCATAACACATGGATCTCAGCCCAAAGTGTCATTTTCGCCCATTCTATAAGCCGTTTACCACATTTTTGGTCCAATACACATGTATATGCACGTACAAAGTATTTTCACCATTTTCTGGCGATTTTGTTCTGGGTCCACGTCGAGCTGTTTTTTGGCCTCCATTGAGTTGTAGCACACATTTCTCAGTCTAAGGTCTCGTTTTCGCCCGCCCTATTGTCATATAGCCACCTTTTGGTTCCAATGCATATGCACGAGCCTTTTTAAAGCATTTCTGAAGCTCTCGGCTGATTGCATTCTGGTTACCCGTCGAGCCGTCTTTTAGCCACGCGTAAGCTATCACACAGTTCTCAGCCAGACGTGTCATATTTTCCCATTTTAAGCCGTTTAGCCACACTTTTAGTCCAATGCATGTGTACATGCCCTTTCAAAGCGCTCCATCATTCTCACCAATTTCGTTCCGGGTCCCCATCAAGCCTTTTTTTTTTTTGCCTTTCATGAGCTATATAGCACTCGGTTCTTAGCCCAACGTGTCATTTTTGCCCATTCTTAAGCCATTTAGCCTCATTTTTTGCCCAATGCACGTGTTCATTCCCTTTTAAAGTGTTACCACCGTTCTCAGGCGATTTCATGCCGAGTCCCCGTCATGCCATTTTTTCGCCTCCAGTGTGTTATAGCACATGGTTCTGAGCCCAACATGTCCCTTTTGCCTGTTCTTAAGCTATTTAGCCACATTTTTGTCCAATGCATTTGTATATGCCCATACAAAGTCATTCTACTGTTCTCAGCCAATTTCGTTCCGGGTACCCATCGAGCCGTTTTTTGGCCTCCCGTGAGCTATAGCACATGTTCAGTCCAAGGTCTCATTTTCACCCGTTCTATTGTCATATAGCCACGTTTTGGTTACAATGCACGTGCACGTACCCTTTTTAAACGTTTCCAAAGCTCTCGGCCGATTGCATTCTGAGTATCTGTTTGGCCCTTTTTTAGCCACCCGTGAGCTAGCACACGGTTATGAGCCACACATGTCATTTTTGCTAGTTCTTAAACCGTTTAGCAACGCTTTTGGTCTAATGCACATGTACATGCCCTTTCAAAGTGTTCCATCATTCTTGGCTGATTTTGTTCTGGGCCCACATCCGGCCATTTTTTTTTGCCTCGTTCTCAGCCCAACGTGTCATTTTCGCCTGTTCTTAAGCTGTTTAGCCTCATTTTTTGCCCAATACACATGTACATGCCCTTTGAAAGTGTTACCACCGTTCTAAGGCAATTTTGTGCCGGGTCCCCATCGGGTCATTTTTTTCGCCTCTAGTGTGCTATAGCACACAGTTCTCGGCCCAACGTGTCTTTTTTGCCCGTTCTTAATCCGTTTAGCCACATTTTTGGTCCAATGCACGTGTATGCCCGTACAAAGTGTTTCCACCATTCTCGGTCGATTTCGTTATGGGTCCCCATCGAGCCGTTTCTTTCGAAACATGAGCTATGCACATGTTTCTCAGTCTGAGGTCTCGTTTCCACCCATTCTATTTTCATATAGCACATTTTGGTTTCAATGCACATGCATGTGCATGTGCCCCTTTTAAGTGCTTCCAAAGCTCTCGGCCAATTGCATTCCGGGTACCCGTCGGGCCGATGCAAGCTGATAAAATTCATTGGAGAAGCTTTTCTTCCCCCTAGAGATTCCTGTAGGAAGAAACCAGGGGGCTATGATGGCCAAATAATTGTCCCTTGATGCCAGATCATCCTCCTGTCCTAAATTGAGGTCATACGGGAGTTCAAACTTGGTGTTGGCCCCGTAAACAAAGAAGGTGTTGGCACAAAGGTTGGAGCTATTGTAGAACCGGCCAAACCATATCATAAAATCCTCAGCAAACGATTTGGCACCCAGCAGATAAACTGAGACGGCTTCCCCAAAAGACCTGCATTTCCAATGGCTAGGGTAATCATCATCGGAGGGGAACGTTGCTTCGAGCAAAGATGGTCTGTTGGCTATGGAGTTGGTGTAAATCATCAACCATAATTGAACCAACCACCAAGGGCCTCCATAACTGATCGGCCTGTCCAGGAGGATATCGGAGGAGGAAGTGTGAAGCATCCGATATGCAGCCCCGAGGAGGTATCGGCCAAGAGGGAGACATTCTCTTCACACCAAGGCTTCGACAATGTGCAAAAGATTAGCGGTTGGCGCGTTAGTGGAGCCACAAAAGACAAATCTTTCCAACCATAGAGAGAGGAAGGCGGCATGCTCCTCGTCAGATACAGGGTCGGCTTTCATGTGCTCGGTAATGAAGCCTGACTAACCATGGTTTTTCTTCTTGGCATTGAGGTGATAGGCACATTTGGTACTCAAATCAAAGGGATTAACAGAAGAAATGATGTCTAGGCCAGTAAGCATTTGGTGTCGAGCAAAGTAAGGGTCATAGGACACTACCGGAAGAGGAACGTGTTAAGAGTATACGACCAGAAGTAGCTTGCGGCAGAAAGCAAAGGTTCATCCTTCTTAAGGCCCGCCAGAGATAAAGCTAAACATTGGGCTATCCCTACTTCCTTCCAATAAGATTGCTTGGCCGCTATCATCCTGCGGTACCACGTCTTGTATCCCTTCAGCTTGGATGGCCAACCCTAAAAGTTGATCGCCACTTGACCAAATCTGGCTTAGTTTGCCTGAAGAGGATCCGATTGGTTTCAGCATTGATCAGCGCAATGAGATCCGGATCACCCATTGGCCCGAGATAGAAGTGTGCGGGATCATGAGGGGAAGGAATCAGAAGTTGATCTTTGAGATGCTGACAAAGGAAGGTGATGCTAGATTAGAGATGCTGACAGCGTGCAGGTTGAAGACAAGTGCTGCAAATTGCTATGCCAATGACCAAATTACTTTTGCCAAAATCGTGAATTCTTTATCATATCTTAGGTATATCTTCTCTTACTTCTAGTTGGCAAGTCCATCCGGTCGATGCCTTCTTCATTGGCGACGCAAGTCAGAAGTGCCGATGTTCTTTCGGTGTGCTAGTGTTAACGGTGAAATCTGGCAGTAGGACACAAGAAGAGAGAAAGGAACAAGATTAGATTGACGTCAAAGCATGCTGGGAACTGACTTGAATCATGCGTCGGTCAGGGACCATATCGGGTGTAGGGCGAAGGGCTGCGACCAAGGCTGACCCAGTCGACCAATGACTGAACTAATCGGTGCAGTGCGATTTGGACGGGGTGTGGGCCCAATTTGGAGTGAACGCCATTGCCAATTAGAGATAAAGCTCGTTTGAAGGCAATTGTATCTATTAATTAGGTTAGTTACGTCGACCGCCGTATATGGTCTTGCTTGTATCTTAGAGTTTAGAAAGTTTTGAGTCGTGTCCATAATGGACTTATATGTATCCGGGGTATAAATATTATGCCCCTAGCACTGTAATGCGGGAGACAATCCAATACAACTTCGGCGTATCACCACCCTTTTTGCTTTTCCTGTTTTCGGTGAGTTCTCTCCAAAAGAGGTAACCCGGCCGTCTCGATGGCTTGTGCTATCGGGGCTATTGCATCGCTTTAGATGTTCTAGTTCTTTTATCATGACCGTCGCTATCATATGCCTTAGCTAATCTCGTCTTGGTATCTCGATTTGGCTCTATCGGCTGTCTCTCGCTTTAGGGTTTCTGCCGGTATCGGCTAAATCGCCTTACCAGATTAGATTAGCTAAGGCATCTACCATCTTGAAAAGTATTTAATTCCTTGATTGTTTAGACTTTAGGTTTCTTAACATACTTTGAGATGCATCATCCCTAGTCGTGTTTAGAACCCTAGAAACTAACCTGGAATTAATCATAATTAGAGATAGTATCGGGGTTTCAACCGATCTTACCTGATATGCTTGTTTCTTTATCGTTACATGTGTATCCGCCACCTATACAGATGGGCCTCGCTATAGCTTGGCATCGGGACTGTGTCGTATCGGCTCGACCACTAATTCGACCATCGGCTCAGTCCCGACGCCTGGTTATAGCTTGGCTTGCCTGTATAGGTGCGTGCCAGAGTACTAGCCAGCACGTCATCATCTTCTTTGTGCTGTTCTTCCTTTATTGGCTGCCATCCTGTTAAGCGTTGTCTTGATTATTACATGCTTTTATCCCTACAGACGGTGCTTTGGCCGATAGGGTGTTCTTAGGACATTACTATTCCTTGTTATACCCAGTCCACAGCTGGCTCAATCGGCTAGGGACCACCAACGATACGCTGTCGGCCCATCGGCCGACCAGCTATCGGTTGACCAACCTCCCCTCTTTTGTTTCCTTGCTGATTGCAGGATCAAATCAGCTGGCACGCCCTTAGCACTCGAGGCAAGCCTTGGACCTGCACTGAAGTTAAGCAGATCTCCTAGGCCATGCGTGTTTTCGCATTGACAGCTAGATATGGCCCGGTGGATCCCGAGTCATTGGCTTTTGCGACTCAACATGTGTGGCTTCTTCGTTGTGGTCAGTGGGAGCTTCTCCGACGGCCACCGGCGTTGATTCGGGAAGACGATTAGACGAGAGATGTACCTGGAAGAAAGTAGATCTTGCAGGAAAGTCCTTCTATTACTTGTTTGTTTTCTTTGTTTTTTCAAGGTTTTGTTTGTAATCTAGGGTTGTACTGTTCTACTTAATTAATGAAAATCCCCTTTCACAAAAAAATAGATCAAGTAGGCAGGGTGATCAGGGAGCTGCAAGCGCCCAAGTCGCCAAAGCACAGCCCACGGCCCATCCAGCCAACCTTCTTCTCCGCCCAACGCCGCCGCCAAGCACCGTCGCCGCCCCATCTTCTGTCGTCGCCCCTGTTGGTATTTCTTAACGACATTACTAGAAATTTTTATTCCGAGCAATGGCGCTAGAAATGGTCCTTGTATATTTATGGTTACAGATGTTTATCCACAAGCGCACGGATATACCATTGTAGTATTTCACCCGGAAGTATTCCAAGGTATCGTATTTTTAATCCCAAGGGAAGACAATATGAGTGGACTATGCTAATACTCTTTATACATATATTACTTACATTCATCAAAGTCTAAGCAGGGGTAAGTTTTAATATAAGGGTAGAGTGACACGAAGCGAAGCATTCAATCCTCATAAATAAATAATACTAACTAAGTGGAAGATAGAATAGAAAGTACTACAATTCCTATACTTCTAATATACACTCAAGTCCTAGTTTACACATGCTAATATATAGTCGTGTGTCTAATACCCCTAACAGTGTCCTCCTGGTACTTTGAGAGACCACCCCGGGTTGCCGAGTTCCTTACGACAACTTGTCATGGCCGTCCAACCGGGGCTAAATATGGAGGAGTACCCTCCCCCAGGATTTTGTCTTAGAAATATATACTAACGTGGAGGAATACCCATACTGAGCTGTCACCATCAGCGGCCCACCTCTACTATCCCGCAGCATATATGCCCAATTAATGATATTTAACCATCTAAGCACCATGCTTATATAATCAAATATTATTCTATAACCGCACGCCCGATATAGAATAACTAGTAAACTAGACATTAAACCCGCACCATTACACCTCTCTGGTACGCTACCCACACAACTAGTATAATGTAAATATAAAATAAAGACAGTACTCAGACTAAGCAGAATACCGAGGATATATAAAGAAGAGTATTTCATTAATTCGAAAAGTATTACAGAAGAGAGTACAAGAGCTGCGAGAGCCATACCGAAACTCTTCCGCAGACTCCAAGGGACTCTGAATACTATTCTATTTCTACTCCACTTAGAACTATACTACTAATACTAAAGTATGAGAGGAATTGAACTTGCTTGAGTGTGTTGAGATAGTGAATGAGCTCCTCCTTTTATAGGGCAGTTATGACGGCTGTAGGAACGTGAAAAGTCGGTTTTGCCCTTGCAACCGTCATTGAGGAGTAATCTTGAGCGTCCACGTGGAGGGCCATCCTGTCTGGGCGCCACCAGGGTTCGGGCGAACCCCTGGTTCGGCCCAGCAGGCCTCGAGCTTCGGTACAGGCACTAACAGGTGGGTCCTTTAGGCGGTTGTGGCAGTTAAGTCGGTTTCCGGACGGTTACACCTGACATGTGGACCCTCCTTATCCTCTAGCTTGCTTAGGAGTGAGGTTTTCTTCACTTTCTCTTTATTTTATTTGATAATTCATGCAACATGTTATTTTCCAAGTACAAGTGGAGATAGAGATTATTTAGAAACGGTCGAACTTTGTCGGTAACGACCGTCAACAAAACCCCCCATCAACGGAATGTTGATGTGGATCTTTTGGATGACATCCATGAACCAGGCGAATTGCTGTCCACGGAGGGCTTCTTCTAGCATTGAGGAAATGGCAGCAACGTTGTATCACAGTACTCCTACGGTTTGTCGGGCTACGCCTCCTCTTCTTCCTCGGGCCGCGCTTCCTTGGCAGCTTGCCTTGTGCCTGTAGTGTTAGGATTTGGCGGATCCCGAGTAGATTTTCCTCCCCTTGTGGTGATCGCCTTAACATTCTCTAAGGACGGTTCGGGTTGCCCCAGAATCCGTCCCGCCTCATTAGCAGGAACTAAAGCGGCTAACTGCGCCAGCTGGGTTTCTATCATCTTATTAACGCTTAGCCGGTTTTGGAAAGCAGAAGCAAAGCCTTCTAGCTTAACATTTATATTCTCTAAGACTTTATCATTCAAGGCAAGCTTTTTGTTTATAGCGTCAGTGGTTTTAGCTTGCGCGAAAACTAAGTCCTTTAAGGAGGGCTGATTGAAATTACCGTTATTGTTGCCGTTGTTGTTGCTGCCTCCTTGGTAGTATGGCTGGGGCTAGTTCCACCCCTGGCCTCCTTGCGGCCGAAAGCCGTTGTTCCCCATGAACATGGCTTCTTCATGAGTCTCGGGGCAGTCATTCCCCGAGTGACCCGTACTCCCGCAGACCTCGCAAGTGTTGTGCGAGTCTACTGCCTTGACGGAGGCCTACGGTTTGGCCTTCTCCTGATCGTCCAGCTTCTTCATCAGGAGATCCAGCTTGGCGGCCAACATGTCCGTCTTCTTGACGGTATGCATACCACGCTGGCGGGTCTGGAGTCGTTCTTCGCTCCAGCCCATGTTGGACACCATCTTCTTGATAAGATCAATGGCCGCTCGGACCATCTTCGAGAAGAAGGTTCCTCCAGCAACAACGTCCAGGTGATCCATGGACGAGAGAGTGAGCCCATTGTAGAAACTCTGTAGGATGAGCCAGTTGTCCATCCCGTTGTGAGGACAGGCGGCCACATACTCCTGCAGACGTTCCCATGCTTTGGGAATAGTCTCATCCCTTGTCTGCTGGAAACTTGAAATCCTTCCACGAAGGGCGTTGGTCTTGCCCATCGGGAAGAACTTCGAGAGGAACGCCGTGGAGCACTTGTCCCAGGTATTGACAGTTGCCCGGTTCGCATAGAACCACTGTTTTGCCTTTCCCAGGAGTGAGAAAGGAAACAGACGGAGCCTAACGGCGTCTGGACTGACCCGTAAGTGCTGCAAATATCCAGGAACTGCTGTAAGTGAGCACTTGCATCCTCGTTCGGCTTGCCACAGAATGGGCTTGCCTACGCCATGGTGATCAGGCTGCTCTTGAGGTCAAAGTCCGTGTCTCCAATATTGACAGTCAGCCTAACGGGCACATTGTCAGCAGAGGGGGCAGTGAATTCGCGGAGTGTCTTATCGGCCATATTCCTGAAAATTTGTGGCGCTTGGTGTCACGCCCTGAAAATCGCCTAAATTAATAATCCATCTTTTAAATCATTTTTAGAAATTATTTTAAAAGCCTACAAGTTAAACTCTAATAATCTAGGAAAAATTTCAACACAAAATTGAGCTAGATAAAATTTTATTAAATACTTTGCTTGTTTATCTATTTTCTAGATTTTTCTGGGAATTATTTGAGCAAGGAAAGTATTTTTAATAAATGAAACATCATTTCACGAATTATTTTAATTGGAAAAGTTTTTAAAATCCTCCCCTAAGCCGTTGGGCCGTTTTCGGCCCAACATCTCTCTCTCCTCGCGCGCGCCGAGCGGCCCAAGCCGCCGCCGCCCCACCCCTCCTCTCAGCCGCCGACATGTGGGGCCCACATGTCGGGGTCATCCCCTACCTCCGGCCGGCCGAACCGAGCCCGAGCCGCCGCCGTTCTCCGCCGAATCCGCCTCAACCGGTCGCCCCCGAGTCCAATTGCTTGAGGGGAAATCATTTTCTCCTTATCCTCTCCCTTTCCCCTAAGGTTTCGGGGATCAATTTTGCCCGGATAAACCCAAATTGAATTCGTTTTGAGTTTATCTCTCCAATCTAACCCTAGGATTTTCCGGCTTCGATTCCTCTCGTTTGGAGTCCGATCTCTCTAATCCAAGTGTTGGCAACTTTTTTGACAAGTTGACAAGCACGATCGCAGCACCTTAAGCCTTGCGGTGATCCTAGAGTCGTCAACCACCTCGATCTAGCAAAGAGCTAAACCTAGATGGGTTTTGATAACTAAACCGGCTAGCGGAACCGATTTCTAGATAACTACCCGTCTCGTGGGCAAAACGGAAGGTTTTCAGGACAAACCTACAAAGGGATGTCGCACTCTCGCAGCGGCGGCGGACGGTTTACGGCGCAAACCGACAAAGATGGACAAACTAAGAGAAAACTAAAAGCAATATGAAAAAACGATTCGATTGATTGATTGTAGATTGGTTTTTTACAATGAACCGGCCATGTCCCTTATATAGGGGTTGGTCTTGCCCTCTACAGGCCCTCCTCCACGTCCAACTCGGGGTGGAGACCAAAGGAAACCCAAAACATGCCTTCCAGAGTAAGGAAACCCCGAGACCCGACAAAACACAATCGGACTCGGTCCTGCCGGTCAGACCGGCCACACACCGTCGGTCTGACCGGCCCTCAACCGGCGGTCTGACCGCCCAACACACGGCGGTCAGACCGGCCAACTCGGAGGAAACCGGTAGACTTCCAAATTTTGGCAATCCTTCCTATTTTAATCCTAGGTGTCAAATTTGGGTGTAAACACATGCCCCCTGCCTTTTTGATGAACAACGTGAATCTAAAAGCATAGAACATGTTTTTGGTCTTAGGACGATAATCCAATTACCGGCCATAGTACCTCCTAAGCGTCTTGCCAAACACTCGGGAAGTATATCTTCAAGTATTTCCCGTTGATCGCTCGCTGAAAACGCTCCCCTTGAAGTGTCTCAAAAAAGTATGCGTTCCCTCGAACAATGCCGCATACTCGATAAGGACCCTCCCAACTAGGAGACCACTTACCGAACTCCTTGGATCGAGTACCCAAAGGCAAAATTGTCTTCCAAACCAAGTCTCCAACTTGAAACAACTTTGCTTTCACCCTCTTGTTATACGCCTTGGCCACCCTCTTCTTCTCTTTCTCTATCTCTTCCAATGCCTTCAAGCGCTTGTCGATGACTTCATCAAGATTGTCTCCCATCAACATCTTGTAATCTTCACTTGACAAATCATCTTGCTTGATATAACGAAGAGGACCAAGATTTACCTCCACCGGTAAAACGGCTTCTTGACCATACACCAACTCAAAAGGAGTAACTTTAGTGGCACCATGTTTAGATATCCTATGCGCCCACAATGCTTCAGAAAGCACCTCATGCCACCTCTTTGGGTATTCCTCAATCTTCTTCTTCACCAACTTCAACAATGTTTTATTACTCGACTCGGCTTGCCCATTAGCCTGAGCGTAGTAAGGAGAAGAACTCAACAATTTAATACCATAAGATTCGGTAAAACTCTTCACTTCCTTAGACATAAAAGAAGCACCTTGATCCGTAATTAATGTTTGCGGAATACCGAATCTATGAATAATATGCTTCAAAATAAAGTCAATTACCTCCGTATGAGTCATATTCTTCAAAGGCACGGCTTCGGCCCACTTGGTGAAGTAATCCGTAGCAACTAGCACCAACCTATGCCCCTTTGATGATGAAGGATAAATTTAACCAATGAAATCCAAGGCCCATCCTCGGAACGGCCATGGTTTGATTATGGGGTTCAACACGGCGGCGGGCGTCAATTGAACATTGCCGAACCGTTGACAAGCCTCGCATCCTTTATAATACTTGAAGCAATCATCAATCATCTTTGGCCAATAGAACCCCGCTCTCCTAAGCAACCAATTCATCTTGTGGGCCGATTGATGAGTTCCACAAATTCCTTCATATACCTCTCCCATAGCCACTTTAGATTGATTTTCATCTAGGCACTTCCACAAGACACCATCTATATTTTGGCGATACAAATCTCCATCAAGCAATGTATATTTGAACGCTTGCCGCCGAATTTTCCGATCAACCTTGAGTGTAGGATCTTTCAAATATCGAATCAAAGGAATTCTCCAATCCTCTTCTGTTCCCTGGGCACAAATATCCGAATTCACACTTAATTCGGCTTCTAAATTAATTGAAGCGTGCCCCCCAGCGTTCTGCCTAGAACCGGTCAGACCGGCTACACAAGGCCGGTCAGACCACTCGGGGTCGCCGGTCAGACCGGCAGCATGCGGCCGGTCAGACTGCCCCTGGTCACCAGTCAGACCGGCCGTGCAATGTCGGTCAGACCGCCCCTGGTCTCCAGTTTTGCCAATTTCGCACAAAGATTTAAAATCAAGCACCGGCTTTTCTAATATCAGAAATAATCCCTTCTTCACATTATAACCAGATGCTTGTTGTGCCAAGTCATTTGCTCTAGAATTATCACGCCTAGCAATATGTCTAATAGCAAAATTATCAAAATTGGCAATAATATCCAAACATGAATCGAGGTACCTATTTAGTGATCCGTCCAAGCATTTGTAGACTCCGGCGACTTGTTGCACCACCAATTCCGAATCACCAAAAGCCTCCACGTACTTAGCTCCAACCATCTCCATAACTTGTAAGCCGAACAATAAAGCATTGTATTCGGCTTGATTATTTGTACAATAATACTCCAAACGAACCGATGCTTCATAACACATGCCATTAGGTGAAAATAAAACTACCCCTATGCATTGACCTTCTTTGCAAGAAGAACCATCAAAATAAATTCTCCAAGGTATAACTTCGACTAAGCAAACCTCCCCCTATAAGCAATATCTATATGATGGTCTACTATAAAATCACATACAATTTGGCCTTTCATAGATTTCAATGGTTCATAAGACAAATCATATTCTATCAAAGCATACACCCACTTGCCAATTCTCCCACTTAGAATTGGCCTTTGCAACATGTGTTTAATAACATCGGCTTGACAAGTAACTATGCATGTACTAGATAACTAATAATGCCTCAATTTGGTACAAGCATAGTATAAGCATAAACAAAGTCTCTCTATAAAGACATACCTCGTTTCGGCATCCAAAAGACGGCGGCTCAAAAATGTAATGATATATTCCTTGCCATCTTCCTCTTGCGTCAAAATGGCACCAATGACTTTGTCCTCGGAGGCAATATATAACCGAAAAGGCTTTCCGGCTTTAGACGCTCACACAACGGGTGGAGTAGACAAATATCTCTTCAACTCTTCAAACGCCTCTTGTTGTTTTGCCCACCAAGTAAAATCGGCTTCCCTTTTCAAACGAAGTATAGGAACAAAAGCATCGATTTTACCCGCTAGGTTAGAAATAAACATTCTCAAACAATTCATCTTACCTAGCAACTTTTGAACTTCCTTCTTGCATGTCGGCGCTTTGAAATCACGAATCTTTTCTATCTTCTTAGGATCAATCTCAACTCCTCTCTCATGCACCATGAATCCTAAGAACTTCCCCGCTGACACACCAAAAGCACATTTAAGTGGGTTCATCTTCAAACCATACCGGCGCATCCTCTCAAAAGCTAATCTCAAATCGGCTATGTGTCCTTCCATACCATCCGATTTGACAACAATATCATCAATATAGATCTCTAAGATAATACCTAGCAAATCATGGAAGATCAAATTCATTGCGCTTTGATACGTTGCACCGGCATTCTTCAACCCAAAAGTCATGACAACCCACTCAAATAAACCAACAAACCCCGGGCACCTAAAAGCCGTCTTGTACATATCCTCTTCTGCCATAAAGATTTGATTGTAGCCGGCATTACCATCTAGAAAGCTAATCACCTTATGACCCGAGGCATCATTAATCATCTTGTCGGCTATAGGCATAGGATACTCATCTTTGGGAGTAGCTTTATTTAAATCTCTAAAATTTATGCAAACTCTAATCTTACCACTCCCCTTCTTCTCCACCGGGACTATGCTAGAAACCCAATCCGCATAACGACATGGCCTAATAAACCCCGCCTTCAACAACCGATCAATCTCCTCTTTGACTCGGTCATATAGTAAAGGATTAAAATGACGAGGTGGTTGTTTATAAGGCTTAAAACCCGGTTTAATTGGAAGCCGATGCTCCACAAGCTCACGGCTAAGACCCGGCATCTCATGGTACTCCCATGCAAAGCAATCAACATACTCTTGAATTAGCTCGATTATCTTAACCTTATAATCGGCTCTTATGTTTTTGTTTACAAAAGTCGGCCTTGGTTTAGTTCCATCACCTATGTCCACTTCCTCCAATGGATCGGCCGATGCAAACCCTTGTCCAAGCTTCTCCACTTCATCAAAATCTTCAACGGTTTCACCAATATCGTTCTTTGTAGACCGATATTCTTGCACCCTTTTTTGTAACCACTCTAAATTAGCCTCTTTACTCATTGTACAAATTTATATGGCTTAGCCGTGCTACACTAGCCGGCTTTACAGAAATAGGTACAAATTTGCCATCGGAGATACTAATAAAATCATAGCTAGAAAGATCCCTCCCCGATAAGCATTGGATATTCCCATGACGCCACTCAAAAGTAGCATCGGCCATTGCAACCTCGGCCGATGTATCCGCTTGAACAACTTCAACATCATCGCCGTCCCATTGAATTAAACATTGATGCAAGGTAGAAGGCACACAACAATTGGCATGAATCCAACAACGACCCAAAATAACATTGTAGTTACCTTGCACATCGACGATGAAGAAAGCGGTTGGTAGCGTTTTTGTCGCGACCGGGAAAATTGCCTTTTCCCGAACGCTAGTGTATTAATCCCCGTCCCAGGAAAAGCCAGGGTACACCACAACAACATGATATAAAAGACACATCTTTATTATATCGATAATATTTACATTATTACAAAGGCACTTAAGGCCTGACAATCAAAAATAAACAGCAGCGGACTAGCGGGCCTACGGCTCCATCTTCACAGGCGCTCAACTGGGGTATAAGCCAGGGCTCCACCTAAGACATCTTCTCCAAAGCTTCTCTTACTGAAGAGGGGAAAGATTGAGCAAGAATGAGTACAACCACAGTACTCAGCCAGCCACACCGGCAGATGCATGATTAATGCAAGGGGGGGTACAAGGGGATAATAATATAGGGGTTAAGTTTTGCAGCAAACAGCATTTAAAAGTCACTTAGTTGCCCAAAGCCATTTTTTAAAGACGATCCTAGAGCTACACAGTATTATTAATCAAGGCCGTGAACCCTCACGAACCTGCCTTAACCCAAGGCCTACGATGATTTAGACCGAACTGGCAACCCGACCCTGGGTCCCAGCTCGTCCCAAGCCAACCCAGGCCAACCATTCCACATTTTAGTTGTTAAGCAATTTTTAAGAATTAGAACACTGACTTGGGTACATTGCTCGGCTTGCCCATATCCGAGGGCTCGGCTATTCGAATAGATTTACTCTGATCAGAGGTGTACATCTTTACCCACAAGACACATCTTCCTCACGTGTAACCACGCGCCACATACCACCACGGTATACGGACGGAAGACGTGACATAGTTTCCAACCCATCCTAGCCTTAGACAAGAGTACCGACCCAATCCCACCTACGGCCGGGATACCCGGGACAGGCAGGCAGAACTGAGCCCCTAGCAGCAGGGCACCAACCCTCTGCCATATGACATCTCGACTACCGGGCCGCAGCTCGTGTAGCCTTCATTTGCCCTGGAGAATGTCCATCGACACCCGACTTCATCCATCTCCAATCCGTGTACTTTTGTTTAAGACTAGACTGAGCCACAAACTAAGCCTTACCCATTAGACATGTGGAAGTACGGTAGTGCTTTGCAACAGAGGCCCGAGCTTAATCCTTATAGTGGCCGGGGTGCTACTTCCCACAACTGGCATGCACCCAAACCCCACCGAAAACAGGTTTTAGGGGTTTTGAAAGAGGAAGAGAGGTGTGTGTCCAATTCCAACATAAGCCAACCATTCCATAGTGTCCAAATGATATGAGAATTCCCCAAAGTCTAAAGTTATAAAATCACCTAATGTTGCCTAATTAATCAGCGAAGCATCTACCTAAATTCATACTAGTGGAACCATAAA
Source organism: Oryza sativa Japonica Group (assembly GCF_034140825.1). Taxonomy (NCBI): domain Eukaryota; kingdom Viridiplantae; phylum Streptophyta; class Magnoliopsida; order Poales; family Poaceae; genus Oryza; species Oryza sativa. The sequence goes on from NC_089035.1 coordinate 20,220,948, forward strand.
TAGAGTGTCCACTAGATGGGGTTTTGTTTAATCTAGGGTGAACAAGGTAATAATAACAATAACAATAATAATAAGGTCATAACAAAGGTAAATAGGCATGGCTAAATAAAACAGTGATAACGCGGGAATTTAAATAAAGCGATAATGCATTAATTTAAATTAAAATAATTTTGTAAACTGGGATTCAATATGCTCAAGGATGATGTGACTTGCCTTGCTCGCTTTCCCAAACGCCGGCTTCAACTTCCACGAAGAGCGGATCTTCCGAAGCTGCAGCGTCTACACGACCAACGGAAAAGAAAAGGCTTTTACTCTAATAAACTCCACATAACAGCAGAAACAAAGCACAAAAATGGGTTCTTGACTTCTTAAGGAAAAATTAGAGACTTGAACGGTCCAATTCCGAGTTCAAATGGCCAAGATATGGCCATTTGAAGTTTATATGCTCTTTAAATGGATATTTGCGAATTTCTTCATTTAAATTTTAATTAAAAATCATGTTTATTGCGTCAGCCGAGGGAGAGGGCGCGCGGACCGGGTCCACGGGAGTGGGGCCCACGCGTCAGCCTCTCGGTCCACGGTGGACCGGGAGCACGCGGCTGGCGGCGGTCGGCGCCGTGGGTCCCACGCGTCAGCCGCACCCGTGGGCGCGGGCGGCTGACGGCCGGGCCCCACCTGGCAGCCGCGGGGCGCGCCCGAAGGCGGCCTCGCCGGCGCGGCCGAAGGGAGGGGGACGCGCCCGCGCCCCGATGGTCACCGCCGGCGACCACCGGCGCGGCGGAGCGGCACCCGAGAGAGAGGAGGGAAGGGGGAAGCGAGGGGGACGGTCTTTGGCTCACCCCGGTCGACGGCGACGACGGGAACGGCGGCCGAAGCGGAAGAAGACGGCGGCGCGGTTCGGGATGACGATGACGACGGTGCTCCGGCGGTCGGCGGGCGAAGCGGAGCGGCGGACGGGGTCGGCAACCACTCGGCGAAGCCGATGGAGGTGGCGCCGAGTCGGGAGGAGGACCGGAGCGACGACGGTGGCGAAACGGAGCTCGGCGGCGACGGCGGAGAGAGAGGAGCACGGCGCGAGCACGAATCCGACGGCGAGAGCGAGCGGCGAGCGGCGGAAACGGAAGAGCGGAGCTCGGGGATTGATTTTATAGCGCCGAGAGGGGGAGAGCGCGGCCGGAGAGGGAGGAAACGGCCGCGGAGATCTCGGCTCCATTGAAGACGCCGGCGACGATTGCGGGCGCGATTTCGAACGAATCCGAGGGAGAGAGAGAGGGAAAAGAGGGGGGATCGGGAGAGGGAATCGCGGGGGTGATTTTCCCCTTCATTAAGGCGCGCGGGGAAGGCGGGATGCGGCGGAATCCGCGGCGGCGGCGGCGCTAGGGCACAGGCGCGGCGGCGGGCGCGGCGGGAGGAAGGCGATGACAGGTGGGCCCCACCCGTCAGCGAGAGTGGCGGGCGGGCCCGCCTGTCAGCGGCGCGCGCGCGCGCGGGGAGCCGATGGGCCGCGGGAGAGGAGAGAGAGAGGGAGAGGGAAGTGGGCCGAGCCGGCCCAAGAGGGAAGGAGGGGGAAAAAGAACTTCTTTTAGGGTTTTTCTTTTTGTAAACCTTTTCAACTTTGTTTATTTCTTCTCAATTATTATTTGTGCTCTGAAAATTCCACTAAAATTTGAGGGCTCTTTTTAGACCAAGGAGAATTTAACAAAAATTCTCCGGGTCACAGTTGAATTTTTCTTGTACGTATTTTAGTGTTTGCCAATTTCTTTTCGAATTTTAATTAATTCTATTATTCCTTTTAGAGAATGATTTTTATTTCGGGATGAATTTATCAGGACGTGACAAATCCACCCCCCTTACAAGAATCTCGTCCCCGAGATTCGAGGAGGCTAGCAAGAAGATAGGTTGGGCGGTCTTCTCTTCTTGTCTGACTTCTTCCGTTGCGTCTTGACAAACTTCCAGCAAAACTTCACCACTCGGAACTGCTTGGCTTGACCTCCTGTTGCGGATGGAATCTTCTCTTCACCTGACTTGGACCAGGGTGCACCTTTTGGCTGACTCAGACTAGGTTGCGGTAGTTCAATGATGCTTCCGTTCCAGAACTTCTCATGATTCATATCTTCGGAGTCAACCTCATACAAGTCACCACTTCATGTCATGCGTCAACACTAGCTTGTCATTACTAGGATACCATGCTTGTCATTTGCTTCTAACTCGCCACCAACTGCCTCATATTAGCTTTCCTGGTCTCCGGGTGATAGCTACTTCTGCTATTTGATGCAAGGGTCGATAACTTTGCCTTTGAATTATGCTTCCCAAGAGAACCAACTTATCCCACTTGATATACTTTGACGTCTTCCCGAATGACTTTGCTGCTGGACTTGTTATTGTCTGATCGTGGTCCTGCCAGACCTGAAGCTTCGTTGTTGGAGGTGATTTTAATCTGACCTCTGTAGACTATCTTCGATCATATCACTTGGTTCATAACTGGGAATAGCTCCCACGAACAAGCAACGCAGATTCACTTTCTTTATGTTCAGTTTACTTTCCGCTATTCTCTTCATGTTGTCATCATTTAGCATTCAACGTATTCCTGTGCACCTTCCGCCTTGATGTGTTCTTTCCCATTGGATCATCTCCCAAGACATGGCGTCGCCTGGTAACCGGGGCTTGCACTTTTCACTCCGTGTAGCATCTGATACCGAGTTGAAGATTTCACTCCTTGCCTTCATAGAAACACTTTTACCTAGGTCATCTTGCTTACTTAATGACAAGGTGACTGTTGTGGGGGGGCAATTACTATCAGGGGTCTTCTTTGAGCGATGCAGAGCATGTTTCTGTTTATCAATCACCTTTCGGCCTACTTCTTTCATGCTAGAGAACATCTTTGCCAATCTCTTTTATCAATCATCTTTCGGCTTATCTCTAACAGGTGGTATTCTTTAATGTGGATTGCGGACGCTTCTGGGGACGATGAGGTCCTTTGGCTTGCTGCCTTTCGGCGAAACCTTGATGTGGTTCGTCAAAAAGCTGCACTGACTACCTTCAGGGAAATACATTGCTTGCTATCTGTATCTATGCCACTAGGGTTTAGTGCTTCCTCGAGATGGGGAGCATCCATATTGTTCTTCTGCCATATCACCTTTGACCCTTTTCTGATACCTGATCGACTAATTACCAACCATCGACTATTATGTTCTCAAATATATGTTCTCAAATATTGATGTCTCCTGGATCTTCTTAACTGTTTGCAGGTATATCCGAACTTATCAATGTAGAGGCATGGCGGGTAACCTTATGGGTTTCATCCAACAATCCTTATCTTGATTTGTAAAAGCGTATCCAAACTCGTATCCAATCCTTATCTCATTAGCTTTTTAACCCAACACAGTTTGATTGGTTTTCTTTTCCATCAACAGGTTGGTTATTAACTCGAGGTTGGAACATAGTTCCTCTGAAATGAGACCCTAGGTCTCCTTTATCAGTAAGCAATTATACACATAATCACATATCCGCATCTTCCAAAAGAATCCTCATGGAACTTGTCTGTATTACACATTTCTCCCTCATTACATGAATACGAGGCACTGCCTTAAACAAAAAGGGACGGTGCTTAACATCGGTACATTGTATCCTCAACATGAATCTTCCATAAACATAACAAACTCATTGTTTATAATCATGAATATATTTATTTATTACATGACTGCTGCAAACTCCCGATTACAGTGATAAGTAGCGAACTGAAAATCACAAACATGGATACCTAGCTGGCATTGTTCTAGTGACTGCATCCTTGATTGGTTCTGTGATGATGTGATAGGACTGCATATTGCTATCATTCACAGGAGAAGCTTCCTTCTGATTGCTGGTTGAAGCGGATGACGGTCTTCTGCTTGGTATCGCCCTCCGGAGGTCGATTGCCCTTTGCTTGGCCTGGAGTAGGTCGGGGAGAGACACAACTTCTTCCATCGACGACAATTCTTTGCTGGGGCTGAAAGTGAGCATTGACACCTTGTGGTAATGCACTCGCTGGAGTTGGAGCTGTTGCAACGCGGGCTATAGGACTGCTTCGGGATGCATGGATGACAATTCGCTGAGGAGCAAGCTTCAGATTGCAGGGAGTTGCGTGGACTGACGTGCTGGCAGTTATGTTTCTCGGTTTTGGGCACTTGTCGGCGAAATGACCCATTCCTTGACAATTGAAGCAACAGATATCTTCCCGGACTCGGCATTTTCTTTTCTCATTTTGATTCCTCTGTCCTGGCACTGGAGTTAGGCTGAAACTGTAATCTTGGCGAGGATTGGTGTTGCCTTGATGCTTCTCTCCGTTGGAACTGGCGGGTTGGTTAGCCATCTTCTTCGTCAGCAGAAAACTGAATTGACAATCTTTTGGTACATGATCAGTTCCTTCACAAAAGAAACAAGTGATCCTGCTCGTTGGACACCTGTCGGGTGGATGGTCTTCCTCGCAATGAACGCATATAGTGGCACACGAGCTGGCGACATGACTGTCACGTCCTGATAAATTCATCCCGAATTAAAAATCATTCTCTAAAAGGAATAATAGAATTAATTAAAATTCGAAAAGAAATTGGCAAACATTAAAATACGTACAAGAAAAATTCAAATGTGGCCCGGAGAATTTTTGTTAAATTCTCCTTGGTCTAAAATGAGCCCTCAAATTTTACTTGAATTTTCAGAGCACCGGAAATATTTATTAAACAACAACAACAATTAACAAAGTTTATTAAAAAGAAAAACCTAAAAATAATCTCTCTTCCTCCTTTGGGCCAAGCCCAGCCCGAAGTCTTCCTTTTCCCCCCCCCCTCTTCCCTCCCGGCCTGCTCGGCCCAGGCCGCCTTCCCCTCCTCTCCTCCTGGGCCGGCCGCCCGGCCCAACCCTAGCCGCGCCCCCGCCCGTGCAGCGCGCGTGCGCGCGCTGACGCCGCCGCCTGACCGGTGGGTCCCACGCGCCAGGCCGGGCGTCGTCCCCTTCCTCCCGCCCGGCCGTCCTCTCTCCCTCTCCCGTGAACCCTAGCACCCTTCCTCCCTCAAATCCGCGCGAATCAAGCATGGGATTCCCAAATTGATTGAGGGAAATTAATCCCCTTTCCCTCCTCTCTCTTTCCCCCTTAATTTCCCCTTGAATGGTGCCTTAAATCCCCGGGAACGGACGCGCCAAGTCCGGCCACCAACCATTGCCGCCGGCCGTGGTTCTCGCCGCCGTTCCGACCTCCCCCGTGGCCGGTTCCCTCTCCTCTCCTATAAAATAGAACCCCCTCTTTGCGTTCTACCGTTTTGGTCTCCTCCCAAGCTCTCCCGTGGTCTCTAGCCACCTCCCCACCGTCGCCCTCTCCCTCCCACGTTGCCGGCCGGCCTCCAGCCGCCTCTCCCGCCTCGCCGGAGAGTCGTCCGGCCGCGCCATCGCCTCCTCCAGCGTCGCCGCCACCTCCTCCACGCCGGCCTGCCCTCCGTTTCGCGAGGAGACCCCCGGAACTACGTTCCCGCCGTCGCCCTCCTCTTTCCTTCGCGCCGGCCACCTCCAGCCGCCTTCCTCTCCTCGCCCGAGCGCCGCCCGGCCGCGCCGTCTTCTCCCTCGGCCTCGCAGCTGCCTCCTCTTTCCCGGCTTCGCCTCCGTTTCGCGGGGAAATCACCGGAGACGCGTCCTCGCCGGCGTCCAGTGGCGTCGCCACCACTTCTCCGCCTCCGGCCGCCTCTGCCGCGTCCCCGGTGCACCGGCCGACGTCGCCACCACCTCTCCCGGCACCGGAGTGCCGTCCTCTCTCCCGGCCAGGCCACGGCGTCGCCCGAATTTCGCCGGAACGCCGTCGTCTCCGCGCCGGCCTCTCCTTCCTCCTCGTCGGCTCGTCGCCCCGCTGCACCACCACCTTCACCAACATCGCAGCGGCGTGTTCCACGCCGTCCCCCCCTCCGCTCAGCCGCTGCTGCCTGCCATCATCGTTTCATCGTCGTCTCCGATCGTTCTCGTCGTCGACGTCCCGTCGGTCGCCCGGCTCGTCGTCTCGCGGCGCCGCCTCCGTCATCGTCATCGTAGCGGCGTGTTCCACGTCGTCCTCGTCCCCGTGCAGCCGCTGCCGGCTGTCCTCGTCGCCTCCTCGCCGGTCCCGGTCGTCGTCGTCGTCGTCGTCGTCGTCCTCTCGTCGTTCCCGGTCGTCGTGGCGTTCGTCCCTCCGTCAAGCCGTTCTCGTTCGTCGTCCTCGCTTCGTCAAGATCGCTGCAGCCCCGTCCTCGTGTTCGTCCTCGGCTCCGCGTCGTCAAGCCTCGTGCCGGCCGCGTCTCGCCTTCGCCCAAGGATCGCCGCCGAAGCCGTCCCCTCGCCGTTCGTCTCCGTTGTGCCCGTCTGTCTCCGCCGCGCCCGTTCGTCGTTGTCGTTCCCACGCCTCGTCGCGTGGTGGTAAGGTTTCCTCCTCTCGCTTCCCCGCCCTCGTCCTTTCGGTGTCGCCCCGTACCCGTTGTGCGGTCGTCGACCCCGGTACCCGTGTACCGGTGTCGGTAGTCGTTCACGTGTGCGGGTGGTGACCGTGTAGTGTCCGTGTTAGTGTGCCCGCTCGGTAGCCGCGTGGTTTCCACGTGTGCAACCCGTGTGGTGTCTAGTGGAGTCCGTTTGTCGGCCACTCGCCTCGGTTGACACACGGGGTCCGCTTCCGTCGACCCGTGGACCGTCTCTGTGTACCCGGTCTACCGTGGTCCTTTAGGTTGACATGTGGGGTCCGCATGTCAACGGCGCAGCCTTCCTGTCTTTTCCAGGCTAGCGCTTACACATGTTTTATAGTTGCAAAACCTAAATACAATAATCCGCAAATCTCCATGTAACAGCATTAAACTTCGGATGATCATATCTTGGTCATACGAACTCTGAATCGACCCGTTCAAGTCTCCTAATGTTTGTTATAACCTAAAGAACCCTGTGCTTTCTTTTTATGTATTGTTATTGCTTCTTTATAGGCTTGTAGCTTTGCTTGTGTGCTTCGCGTAGCTTTCGTCGTTCCGGAGGTTCCCGAAGCGTGGTTCGTGGTCGTCGCCGAAGGTTCGGAAGGCCGTTCTCTCTGAGCAAGGCAAGTCACATCATCCTTGAGCATATTGAATCCCAGTTTGTAAAATTATGTTGATTTAAATTATTGCATTATCGCTTTATTTAAATTCCCGCGTTATCACTGTTTTATCTAGCCATACCTATTTACCTTTGTTATGACCTTATTATTATTGTTATTGTTATTATTACTTTGTTCACCCTAGGTTAAACAAAACCCCAACTAGTGAGTACTCTATTTATGGTTCCACTAGTATGAATTTAGGTAGATGCTTCGCTGATTAATTAGGCAACATTAGGTGGTTTTATAACTTTAGACTTTGGGAATTCTCATCTCATTTGGACACTATGGAATGGTTGGCTTATGTTGGAATTGGACACACACCTCTCTTCCTCTTTCAAAACCCCTAAAACCTGTTTTCGGTGGGGTTTGGGTGCATGCCAGTTGTGGGAAGTAGCACCCCGGCCACTATAAGGATGAAGCTCGGGCCTCTGTTGCAAAGCACTACCGTACTTCCACATGTCTAATGGGTAAGGCTTAGTTTGTGGCTCAGTCTAGTCATAAACAAAAGTACACGGATTGGAGATGGATGAAGTCGGGCGTCGATGGACATTCTCCAGGGCAAATGAAGGCTACACGAGCTGCGGCCCGGTAGTCGAGATGCCATATGGCAGAGGGTTGGTGCCCTGCTGCTAGGGGCTCAGTTCTGCCTGCCTGTCCCGGGAATCCCGGCCGTAGGCAGGATTGGGTCGGTACTCTTGTCTATGGCTAGGATGGGTTGGAAACTATGTCACGTCTTCCGTCCGTATACCGTGGTGGTATGTGGCGCGTGGTAACACGTGAGGAAGATGTGTCTTGTGGGTAAAGATGTACACCTCTGATCAGAGTAAATCTATTTGAATAGCCGAGCCCTCGGATATGGGCAAGCCTAGCAATGTACCCAAGTCAGTGTTCTAATTCTTAAAATTTGCTCAACAACTAAAATATGGAATGGTTGGCCTGGGTTGGCTTGGGACGAGTTGGAACCCAGGTCGGGTTGCCAGTTCGGTCCAAATCATCGTAGGCCTTGGGTTAAGGCAGGTTCGTGAGGGTTCACGGCCTTGTTTAATAATACTGTGTAGCTCTAGGATCGTCTTTACAAAATGGCTTTGGGCAACTAAGTGACTTTTAAATGCTGTTTACTGCAAACCTTAATCCCTATTATTATTCCCTTGTACCTCCCTTGCATTAATTATGCATCTGCCGGTGTGGCTTGCTGAGTACTGTGGTTGTACTCATTCTTGCTCAATCCTTCCCCTCTTCAGTAAGAGAAGCTTTGGAGAAGATGTCTTAGGTGGAGTCCTGGCTTATACCCCAGTTGAGCGCCTGTGAAGATGGAGCCGTAGGCCCGCTAGTCCGCTGCTGTTTATTTTTGATTGTCAGGCCTTAAGTGCCTTTGTAATAATGTAAATATTATCGATGTAATAAAGATGTGTCTTTTATATCATGTTTGTGTGGTGTACCCCGGCTTTTCCTGGGACGGGGATTAATACACTAGCGTTCGGGAAAAGGCAATTTTCCCGGTCGCGACAAGCTGGTATCAGAGCCATCTCGACTGTAGGATAAGCCAAATGGATAAAACCTAAGGACATATTTTATAAATAAAATTATTTGCGAAAGTTCCTCTTTTTCTCCTTCACCTAATGCTATTTGCAAAAGGTTTACTCTTTTCTTTCTTCGGATTTCAACTAAGTACTAGATGGTCAGCTTTGCGAAGAAGAAGATGTCGTCAGTTGTTTGCCGAAGCTCCGGAAGACTGCAGGATCCGCTAGCGAAGCGAAGGAAGCAGTGAAGCCAGCTGTGAAGCAGGAGTGAAGATCTTGGAGAACCCGTCGCAGAACCTAAGCCACCCTCTAGTGTTTCGTTTGTCGTGTGTTTCCTTGCTTGTGTGTGTAGCGCGTGGTTTGCATCGGTGGGTTGTGATGTAACCATGCTAGGTTGTTTGCTTAATCAACCTGCAGAATAAGCAAAACAAACAACACCTCAACAAAAAGAGTTAGTTCCTTTAAGGTCTTGTCCCTAGTTCTGGTCTATTCTTTCCTTGTATGCTTCCCCTCTCAACCTCTACCTTGTGACAGATGGATAATACTGGTAACAAAGGCTATGGGAATGATGGATCCGATGACTCAAGAACCCAAGCCAATGGGAATGAGAGAAGCACCAACGAAACCTCACCAGAGCTAATCCAAGTTGTGGTTAACCAAACCAACATGTTGGCAACAGCCTTTCAACTATTACAGAATCGGAACAACCCAGCAGGGGCAACCAACGTTCAAGTACCTACAGTCCAGCAACAGTGCAAGTTATCAGAATTTCTCAAAACTGAGCCCCAACCTTTGCCATTACTGTCGATCCTATGGAAGCCAGTGAGTGGATGCGCACAGTCGAGAAGAAGCTAGGGTTGATTCAGTGTACCGACCAGGAGCGGGTTGGCTTCGCAACTCATCAGTTGGTTGGACCGGCTTCAGAGTGGTGGGATAGCTACGAAGCATCACGGCCAGAAGGACATACCATCACCTGGAACGAGTTTTCATCTGTATTCAAGAGATCACATGTTCCCACAGGAATGATCACACTAAGAAAACGAGAGTTTCGCTACCTGAAGCAAGGAGATTTGACCGTCACAGAGTACCTGCATGAGTTCTATCGTTTGGCTCACTATGCACCAGAAGATGTGGAAACGGATGAAGACAAACAAGAGAAGTTTCTCCAGGGGTTAAAAGATGAGCTTGCAGTGCAACTACTTCTAGAGGATTATGAAGATTTTGAGAAACTTGTGGACAAAGCCATGCAACTCGAAAGTGAGCATAATCGGATGACGAACTGCAAGAGAAGGATTGTCAACATCCCAGTATTTCCAGGTGGTAACCAAAGACAGCGCACTGAGCCACTTCAGATCACCGGATCTTCTGTTGCGCATCAAGAGTTTCCGCCCCAAGAAGATGGACGCAATGCAGACAACAACACTAGCAATACTAATGATGATGATACCACCAACAACCATGATTCTTGCTCCATTAGTGACCACTCGAACAAAGCGTGCAATGTCAGTAGCATTCACCAAGATGTCAACGATAGTATCAATGTTGGAACCCAGAATGACAACCTTAGCAATTTTGACACTGAGAAAGACTCCAATGGTGATAGCAACTATGGTACCACTGATGCCAATGTTAGCAAGGATTTCCAACCGCCAATTCCAACTCCAAGTCACAATGATCATCCCCAGATGGACAGCTCAGCAAAGAAGACGTTGATTTGTTACAACTGCAAAGGACCAGGTCATTTCTCTAGAGATTGTCCACAGCCGAAGCGTAACCTGCGCCATCACTCCGGCCATTATGCAAGAAGAAGACAGGTCACTCGCCTTGTGGTCACTGGAGCAAACGCCGTACCTGTGAGGCCTCCTGTTAATTCTAACCCATAGTGGAAACAATGTACCGATGTTAAGCACCTTCCCTTTTTGTTTAAGACAGTGCCTTGTATTCATGTAATATGGGAGAGATTTGTAATAAAAACAAGTTCTAAGAGGATTCCTTTGGAAGATGCGGATAGGTGATCATGTGTATAATTGTTTACTGACAAAGGAGACCTAGGGTCTCGTGCCAGAGGAACTATATTCTAACCTCGAGCTAATAACCAACCTGAGGATGGAAAAGAAAATCAAGTGATTAACCAAAGAGACATTTGTTTGGACTAAGAGTTTCAGATGTGTCTTTTTCGGATCAAAGGCAATGACAGTCAGTATAGCTTTTGGCGAAACACTTCAAGGTTTCACTGAAAGGTAGCAGACCAAAGGACCTCATCGCCACCAGAAGCATCCACAACTCTCGGAGTGAAGAGTACTTAGTGACCAAGGTCAAAAGATGACTGATAGAAGATATCGAAAAAGATGTTTATTATCGAACAAAGAAGTAGGTCGAAAGGTGATTGATAAGAGAAATCTAAAAAGAATACGTCAGGGCTGAATGTGTAAAGGAATACTTTGAATGCTAAATGATGACAAGCATGGTATCTTAGTAATGACGAGCTGATCTCGACGCATGACATGAAGTGGGTAACTTGTATGAGGTTGACTGCAAAGATATGAACTATGCAAAGTTCTGGAACTGAAGCCCCATCTTCAAGTGCCGCAACCCAGTCGAAGTCAGCTAAAGGTTCAACCAGGGACAAGTCAGGTGAAGAGAAGATTCCATCTGCAACAGGAGATCGAGCCAAGCAGTCCAGAGTGAAGAAGTTTTGTTAGGCAAGTTTGTTATAGAAGACGGAGCGGAAGAAGTCAGACAAGAAGAGAAGACCGCCCAACCTATCTTCTTGCTAGCCTCCTCGAATCTCGGGGACGAGATTCTTGTAAGGGGGGTGGATTTGTCACGTCCTGATAAATTCATCCCGAATTAAAAATCATTCTCTAAAAGGAATAATAGAATTAATTAAAATTCGAAAAGAAATTGGCAAACATTAAAATACGTACAAGAAAAATTCAAATGTGGCCCGGAGAATTTTTGTTAAATTCTCCTTGGTCTAAAATGAGACCTCAAATTTTACTTGAATTTTCAGAGCACCGGAAATATTTATTAAACAACAACAACAATTAACAAAGTTTATTAAAAAGAAAAACCTAAAAATAATCTCTCTTCCTCCTTTGGGCCAAGCCCAGCCCGAAGTCTTCCTTTTCCCCCCCCCTCTTCCCTCCCGGCCTGCTCGGCCCAGGCCGCCTTCCCCTCCTCTCCTCCTGGGCCGGCCGCCCGGCCCAACCCTAGCCGCGCCCCCGCCCGTGCAGCGCGCGTGCGCGCGCTGACGCCGCCGCCTGACCGGTGGGTCCCACGCGCCAGGCCGGGCGTCGTCCCCTTCCTCCCGCCCGGCCGTCCTCTCTCCCTCTCCCGTGAACCCTAGCACCCTTCCCCCCTCAAATCCGCGCGAATCAAGCATGGGATTCCCAAATTGATTGAGGGAAATTAATCCCCTTTCCCTCCTCTCTCTTTCCCCCTTAATTTCCCCTTGAATGGTGCCTTAAATCCCCGGGAACGGACGCGCCAAGTCCGGCCACCAACCATTGCCGCCGGCCGTGGTTCTCGCCGCCGTTCCGACCTCCCCCGTGGCCGGTTCCCTCTCCTCTCCTATAAAATAGAACCCCCTCTTTGCGTTCTACCGTTTTGGTCTCCTCCCAAGCTCTCCCGTGGTCTCTAGCCACCTCCCCACCGTCGCCCTCTCCCTCCCACGTTGCCGGCCGGCCTCCAGCCGCCTCTCCCGCCTCGCCGGAGAGTCGTCCGGCCGCGCCATCGCCTCCTACAGCGTCGCCGCCACCTCCTCCACGCCGGCCTGCCCTCCGTTTCGCGAGGAGACCCCCGGAACTACGTTCCCGCCGTCGCCCTCCTCTTTCCTTCGCGCCGGCCACCTCCAGCCGCCTTCCTCTCCTCGCCCGAGCGCCGCCCGGCCGCGCCGTCTTCTCCCTCGGCCTCGCAGCTGCCTCCTCTTTCCCGGCTTCGCCTCCGTTTCGCGGGGAAATCACCGGAGACGCGTCCTCGCCGGTGTCCAGTGGCGTCGCCACCACTTCTCCGCCTCCGGCCGCCTCTGCCGCGTCCCCGGTGCACCGGCCGACGTCGCCACCACCTCTCCCGGCACCGGAGTGCCGTCCTCTCTCCCGGCCAGGCCACGGCGTCGCCCGAATTTCGCCGGAACGCCGTCGTCTCCGCGCCGGCCTCTCCTTCCTCCTCGTCGGCTCGTCGCCCCGCTGCACCACCACCTTCACCAACATCGCAGCGGCGTGTTCCACGCCGTCCCCCCCTCCGCTCAGCCGCTGCTGCCTGCCATCATCGTTTCATCGTCGTCTCCGATCGTTCTCGTCGTCGACGTCCCGTCGGTCGCCCGGCTCGTCGTCTCGCGGCGCCGCCTCCGTCATCGTCATCGTAGCGGCGTGTTCCACGTCGTCCTCGTCCCCGTGCAGCCGCTGCCGGCTGTCCTCGTCGCCTCCTCGCCGGTCCCGGTCGTCGTCGTCGTCGTCGTCGTCGTCCTCTCGTCGTTCCCGGTCGTCGTGGCGTTCGTCCCTCCGTCAAGCCGTTCTCGTTCGTCGTCCTCGCTTCGTCAAGATCGCTGCAGCCCCGTCCTCGTGTTCGTCCTCGGCTCCGCGTCGTCAAGCCTCGTGCCGGCCGCGTCTCGCCTTCGCCCAAGGATCGCCGCCGAAGCCGTCCCCTCGCCGTTCGTCTCCGTTGTGCCCGTCTGTCTCCGCCGCGCCCGTTCGTCGTTGTCGTTCCCACGCCTCGTCGCGTGGTGGTAAGGTTTCCTCCTCTCGCTTCCCCGCCCTCGTCCTTTCGGTGTCGCCCCGTACCCGTTGTGCGGTCGTCGACCCCGGTACCCGTGTACCGGTGTCGGTAGTCGTTCACGTGTGCGGGTGGTGACCGTGTAGTGTCCGTGTTAGTGTGCCCGCTCGGTAGCCGCGTGGTTTCCACGTGTGCAACCCGTGTGGTGTCTAGTGGAGTCCGTTTGTCGGCCACTCGCCTCGGTTGACACACGGGGTCCGCTTCCGTCGACCCGTGGACCGTCTCTGTGTACCCGGTCTACCGTGGTCCTTTAGGTTGACATGTGGGGTCCGCATGTCAACGGCGCAGCCTTCCTGTCTTTTCCAGGCTAGCGCTTACACATGTTTTATAGTTGCAAAACCTAAATACAATAATCCGCAAATCTCCATGTAACAGCATTAAACTTCGGATGATCATATCTTGGTCATACGAACTCTGAATCGACCCGTTCAAGTCTCCTAATGTTTGTTATAACCTAAAGAACCCTGTGCTTTCTTTTTATGTATTGTTATTGCTTCTTTATAGGCTTGTAGCTTTGCTTGTGTGCTTCGCGTAGCTTTCGTCGTTCCGGAGGTTCCCGAAGCGTGGTTCGTGGTCGTCGCCGAAGGTTCGGAAGGCCGTTCTCTCTGAGCAAGGCAAGTCACATCATCCTTGAGCATATTGAATCCCAGTTTGTAAAATTATGTTGATTTAAATTATTGCATTATCGCTTTATTTAAATTCCCGCGTTATCACTGTTTTATCTAGCCATACCTATTTACCTTTGTTATGACCTTATTATTATTGTTATTGTTATTATTACTTTGTTCACCCTAGGTTAAACAAAACCCCAACTAGTGAGTACTCTATTTATGGTTCCACTAGTATGAATTTAGGTAGATGCTTCGCTGATTAATTAGGCAACATTAGGTGGTTTTATAACTTTAGACTTTGGGAATTCTCATCTCATTTGGACACTATGGAATGGTTGGCTTATGTTGGAATTGGACACACACCTCTCTTCCTCTTTCAAAACCCCTAAAACCTGTTTTCGGTGGGGTTTGGGTGCATGCCAGTTGTGGGAAGTAGCACCCCGGCCACTATAAGGATGAAGCTCGGGCCTCTGTTGCAAAGCACTACCGTACTTCCACATGTCTAATGGGTAAGGCTTAGTTTGTGGCTCAGTCTAGTCATAAACAAAAGTACACGGATTGGAGATGGATGAAGTCGGGCGTCGATGGACATTCTCCAGGGCAAATGAAGGCTACACGAGCTGCGGCCCGGTAGTCGAGATGCCATATGGCAGAGGGTTGGTGCCCTGCTGCTAGGGGCTCAGTTCTGCCTGCCTGTCCCGGGAATCCCGGCCGTAGGCAGGATTGGGTCGGTACTCTTGTCTATGGCTAGGATGGGTTGGAAACTATGTCACGTCTTCCGTCCGTATACCGTGGTGGTATGTGGCGCGTGGTAACACGTGAGGAAGATGTGTCTTGTGGGTAAAGATGTACACCTCTGATCAGAGTAAATCTATTCGAATAGCCGAGCCCTCGGATATGGGCAAGCCTAGCAATGTACCCAAGTCAGTGTTCTAATTCTTAAAATTTGCTCAACAACTAAAATATGGAATGGTTGGCCTGGGTTGGCTTGGGACGAGTTGGAACCCAGGTCGGGTTGCCAGTTCGGTCCAAATCATCGTAGGCCTTGGGTTAAGGCAGGTTCGTGAGGGTTCACGGCCTTGTTTAATAATACTGTGTAGCTCTAGGATCGTCTTTACAAAATGGCTTTGGGCAACTAAGTGACTTTTAAATGCTGTTTACTGCAAACCTTAATCCCTATTATTATTCCCTTGTACCTCCCTTGCATTAATTATGCATCTGCCGGTGTGGCTTGCTGAGTACTGTTGTACTCATTCTTGCTCAATCCTTCCCCTCTTCAGTAAGAGAAGCTTTGGAGAAGATGTCTTAGGTGGAGTCCTGGCTTATACCCCAGTTGAGCGCCTGTGAAGATGGAGCCGTAGGCCCGCTAGTCCGCTGCTGTTTATTTTTGATTGTCAGGCCTTAAGTGCCTTTGTAATAATGTAAATATTATCGATGTAATAAAGATGTGTCTTTTATATCATGTTTGTGTGGTGTACCCCGGCTTTTCCTGGGACGGGGATTAATACACTAGCGTTCGGGAAAAGGCAATTTTCCCGGTCGCGACAATGACCGATTTCTCCACAACGAGAGCATGCCTTACATTCCATTTCATCTTCATCATCTGAGGAGACTTGATCTGAATCTTCACTATCAGACACTCTACCTCCATTAGCTAAAAGATGCTCTGTCAACTGTGGTGCACCTCGGAAGGTATTTCTTCTCTGACGTCTGGTCATTCCTGGTGGAGGCCATTCTGTGCTAGTAATGATCATCTTACGGACTTCATCTTCGGTTCGCATTGGTGTTTTTCTTTTCTGCTGAGGACGCTCCCTTGCATAGTGCCCTTGCTCATCACACATAAAGCAAATGTTACTTGCTTCTTTTGGGTCAACATGTGGCACGTCACCATGGGTCCTTCGGGATGCTGGCGGCATGCTGACTTGTGGTGTGAGTGCTTGGACTGCCTCCAACTGCACTTGAGGTTGTATTTGACTCAGGTTCAGAATTGGCGTCTGATGCTGCTGTAGTATCTCTATAAGCAATCGGTTCTGGTTAATCAGGTGTTGGACCAGTGTCACACAACTGGTGTCTGGTGCTTCATTCACTCGGGAGCTTAAGGTACCAATGTCCTGACTTCTGACCTTATTGCCTTTCTCATTGTCAGCCATCTGTTGCAAAGATTTGGAGAGGGAGAGAGGGAAAACAAAGGGGAGAGACAGATTAGAAACTAAGGATAGGACCTTAACAGATCTAAGTCTTTTGCTGTTATGATGTATGTTAGGCTTATTCTGCAAGTTGATTAAGCAAACAACCTAGCATGGTTACATCACAACCCACTGATGCAAACCACGCGCTACACACACAAGCAAGGAACACACGACTAACAACACTACCCTATAGGGCGGCTTAGGTTCTGTGACGGGTTCTCCAAGATCTTCACTCCTGCTTCACAGCTGGCTTCACTGCTTCCTTCGCTGCGCTGACGGATCCAACAGCCTTCTGGAGTTTCGACAAACAACTGACGATGTCTTCTTCTTCACTGACCTGACCATCTAGTACTAGTTGAAATCCGAAGAAGGAAGAAGGGAGTAAACCTTTTGCAAATAGCATTAAGGGAAGGAGAAAAAAAGGAACTTTCGCAAATAGTTTTATTTATAAAATATGTCCTTAGGTTTTATCCACTTGGCTTATCCTACAGTCGAGATGGCTCTGATACCAGCTTGTCGCGACCGGGAAAATTGCCTTTTCCCGAACGCTAGTGTATTAATCCCCGTCCCAGGAAAAGCCGGGGTACACCACAACAACATGATATAAAAGACACATCTTTATTATATCGATAATATTTACATTATTACAAAGGCACTTAAGGCCTGACAATCAAAAATAAACAGCAGCGGACTAGCGGGCCTACGGCTCCATCTTCACAGGCGCTCAACTGGGGTATAAGCCAGGACTCCACCTAAGACATCTTCTCCAAAGCTTCTCTTACTGAAGAGGGGAAAGATTGAGCAAGAATGAGTACAACCACAGTACTCAGCCAGCCACACCGGCAGATGCATGATTAATGCAAGGGGGGGTACAAGGGGATAATAATATAGGGGTTAAGTTTTGCAGCAAACAGCATTTAAAAGTCACTTAGTTGCCCAAAGCCATTTTTTAAAGACGATCCTAGAGCTACACAGTATTATTAATCAAGGCCGTGAACCCTCACGAACCTGCCTTAACCCAAGGCCTACGATGATTTAGACCGAACTGGCAACCCGACCCTGGGTCCCAGCTCGTCCCAAGCCAACCCAGGCCAACCATTCCACATTTTAGTTGTTAAGCAATTTTTAAGAATTAGAACACTGACTTGGGTACATTGCTCGGCTTGCCCATATCCGAGGGCTCGGCTATTCGAATAGATTTACTCTGATCAGAGGTGTACATCTTTACCCACAAGACACATCTTCCTCACGTGTAACCACGCGCCACCTACCACCACGGTATACGGACGGAAGACGTGACATAGTTTCCAACCCATCCTAGCCTTAGACAAGAGTACCGACCCAATCCCACCTACGGCCGGGATACCCGGGACAGGCAGGCAGAACTGAGCCCCTAGCAGCAGGGCACCAACCCTCTGCCATATGACATCTCGACTACCGGGCCGCAGCTCGTGTAGCCTTCATTTGCCCTGGAGAATGTCCATCGACACCCGACTTCATCCATCTCCAATCCGTGTACTTTTGTTTAAGACTAGACTGAGCCACAAACTAAGCCTTACCCATTAGACATGTGGAAGTACGGTAGTGCTTTGCAACAGAGGCCCGAGCTTAATCCTTATAGTGGCCGGGGTGCTACTTCCCACAACTGGCATGCACCCAAACCCCACCGAAAACAGGTTTTAGGGGTTTTGAAAGAGGAAGAGAGGTGTGTGTCCAATTCCAACATAAGCCAACCATTCCATAGTGTCCAAATGATATGAGAATTCCCCAAAGTCTAAAGTTATAAAATCACCTAATGTTGCCTAATTAATCAGCGAAGCATCTACCTAAATTCATACTAGTGGAACCATAAATAGAGTGTCCACTAGATGGGGTTTTGTTTAATCTAGGGTGAACAAGGTAATAATAACAATAACAATAATAATAAGGTCATAACAAAGGTAAATAGGCATGGCTAAATAAAACAGTGATAACGCGGGAATTTAAATAAAGCGATAATGCATTAATTTAAATTAAAATAATTTTGTAAACTGGGATTCAATATGCTCAAGGATGATGTGACTTGCCTTGCTCGCTTTCCCAAACGCCGGCTTCAACTTCCACGAAGAGCGGATCTTCCGAAGCTGCAGCGTCTACACGACCAACGGAAAAGAAAAGGCTTTTACTCTAATAAACTCCACATAACAGCAGAAACAAAGCACAAAAATGGGTTCTTGACTTCTTAAGGAAAAATTAGAGACTTGAACGGTCCAATTCCGAGTTCAAATGGCCAAGATATGGCCATTTGAAGTTTATATGCTCTTTAAATGGATATTTGCGAATTTCTTCATTTAAATTTTAATTAAAAATCATGTTTATTGCGTCAGCCGAGGGAGAGGGCGCGCGGACCGGGTCCACGGGAGTGGGGCCCACGCGTCAGCCTCTCGGTCCACGGTGGACCGGGAGCACGCGGCTGGCGGCGGTCGGCGCCGTGGGTCCCACGCGTCAGCCGCACCCGCGGGCGCGGGCGGCTGACGGCCGGGCCCCACCTGGCAGCCGCGGGGCGCGCCCGAAGGCGGCCTCGCCGGCGCGGCCGAAGGGAGGGGGACGCGCCCGCGCCCCGATGGTCACCGCCGGCGACCACCGGCGCGGCGGAGCGGCACCCGAGAGAGAGGAGGGAAGGGGGAAGCGAGGGGGACGGTCTTTGGCTCACCCCGGTCGACGGCGACGACGGGAACGGCGGCCGAAGCGGAAGAAGACGGCGGCGCGGTTCGGGATGACGATGACGACGGTGCTCCGGCGGTCGGCGGGCGAAGCGGAGCGGCGGACGGGGTCGGCAACCACTCGGCGAAGCCGATGGAGGTGGCGCCGAGTCGGGAGGAGGACCGGAGCGACGACGGTGGCGAAACGGAGCTCGGCGGCGACGGCGGAGAGAGAGGAGCACGGCGCGAGCACGAATCCGACGGCGAGAGCGAGCGGCGAGCGGCGGAAACGGAAGAGCGGAGCTCGGGGAT
The DNA here is from genome assembly GCF_034140825.1 of Oryza sativa Japonica Group. NCBI lineage: Eukaryota > Viridiplantae > Streptophyta > Magnoliopsida > Poales > Poaceae > Oryza > Oryza sativa. The sequence goes on from NC_089035.1 coordinate 20,240,145, forward strand.
TGATTTTATAGCGCCGAGAGGGGGAGAGCGCGGCCGGAGAGGGAGGAAACGGCCGCGGAGATCTCAGCTCCATTGAAGACGCCGACGACGATTGCGGGCGCGATTTCGAACGAATCCGAGGGAGAGAGAGAGGGAAAAGAGGGGGGATCGGGAGAGGGAATCGCGGGGGTGATTTTCCCCTTCATTAAGGCGCGCGGGGAAGGCGGGATGCGGCGGAATCCGCGGCGGCGGCGGCGCTAGGGCACGGGCGCGGCGGCGGGCGCGGCGGGAGGAAGGCGATGACAGGTGGGCCCCACCCGTCAGCGAGAGTGGCGGGCGGGCCCGCCTGTCAGCGGCGCGCGCGCGCGCGGGGAACCGATGGGCCGCGGGAGAGGAGAGAGAGAGGGAGAGGGAAGTGGGCCGAGCCGGCCCAAGAGGGAAGGAGGGGGGAAAAGAACTTCTTTTAGGGTTTTTCTTTTTATAAACCTTTTCAACTTTGTTTATTTCTTCTCAATTATTATTTGTGCTCTGAAAATTCCACTAAAATTTGAGGGCTCTTTTTAGACCAAGGAGAATTTAACAAAAATTCTCCGGGTCACAGTTGAATTTTTCTTGTACGTATTTTAGTGTTTGCCAATTTCTTTTCGAATTTTAATTAATTCTATTATTCCTTTTAGAGAATGATTTTTATTTCGGGATGAATTTATCAGGACGTGACAGTTTTGTTTCCCACGGTGAGTTCCGCCGAAAAGATACCCTTTGCCTCCGTTGGTTCACCATTGAAGCCATTGAGAATCATGTTGGTCTTCTTCAACTCATCATCCTCACGCCCTAACTTCTTGAATAATGAGTACGGCATCAAGTTCACGGCGGCACCTCCATCCACTAGCATCCTAGAGACTGGCTTCCCATCAACATGGCCTTTGAGATAGAGAGGCTTCATATGACGGTTTGATTCATCGGGCTTCTCAAAAACCGCGTCTTTAGGATCTAATGAGAATTGAGCAACCTCGGCTTCATCCATAGCACAAAACTCCATAGGCAACATACATACCATGTTGATATCCATGTCTTCTTTTGGAGATGATTCACTTTTATCAACCAATTATTCTTCCTTTTCCTCTACACCAATCGGTTTTGCCTTCTCTATGGATTTAGGCCTCCATACCGGTGTGGGTCGCAACTCATTGAACATTTTATCCCTTTGCTCTTCGGCCTTTTTCTCTCTCAACTCTTGGGCCCGAAGACGTTGCAACCTTCTCTTTTGAGTAGCCGTCAAATCCTTAGGCATCCACCTAGGATTCGGCTCTGTTCCAGGAGGTAAATAATGCCCTCTATTAGTTTTGTTTGAAGACGATGAAGCCTCCACATCGCCCTTTGCAATCCTCCTGTCAAACCGGCGCTGGAGCCCGGTCAGACCAGCCGTAGACCACCGGTCAGACCGGCCAGACGCGCCGGTCAGACCGACATCCGGAGCACGGTCAGACCGGCCTGAGGTGTCGGTCGGACCACTATCGGGTCGGCGGTCAGACCGGCCTGATGGCTGGGTCAGACCGGCCGCATGGCTGCGGTCAGACCGGCCGACTACGAGGAGCTGGTACCGTCTTCGGATTTTCTGTTCGGGGACACTTCAACTCCATCTCCAGTAGGTATTGGCACATCATGAGACCCCACTTTGATAGTAATCACTTCCGAAGTCTTTTCCTCCACCTTGACGCGCTTTCCTTCCCTCTTTTCTTCATTAGCCCGATTCTTACCATAAAATCGGCTATTGTTTGGTGAAGACAAACGCTCATGAATTGGCTTCCGTGGTCCTCTCCACCCTTGGTTGAATTGCATTGGAGGCATATGATTGAACATTGGCGGCGTCGCCCCCCATGGCAAGAAGTAAGGATAGGGATAACCCGACGGCAGCATTGGATAGGAACCCCATGACATGTCTTGTGGATAATGATATGAAGGTGAATGCGACCGTCTTGGTGAATGACCAAATCGCTCCCTAGGAGGTGATCTTGGTCTCTTCCCTTTGTTGTGAATTTTCCCACTACCTTGCTTCTCATATTTCTCCAAAAGCATATCAAAAGTCACCTTGGTCTTCCTAGGGGCTTTAGAAGTTGAAGCTCCACTCCTATTCTCCTTCCAAACGCCAACCTCCGGCTTCTTGGGCACTATCATCTTGGATCTTGGTTCACCAATGACCACTTCCTTTCCCATAGTAGATTCGGCTTGCTCCGGCCGAATCAACACCTTCTTATCATTGAAATTAATTGTATTCACCGGAAAAGGATCATGATCAAGCTTCATCTTGGAGCCATCGGTGAACTTCAATCGTCATCTATGGCCGATTGAACCTGTCGCCGAAACACATTGCAATCATTAGTAGAGTGAGAATGAGAATCATGCCACTTACAATATGCTCGACGTTTCAACTCTTCTTGAGAAGGTATGATATGGTCTTTAGGTAATCTAATTTGTTTCTCTTGCAAAAGATAATAAAAAATCTTATCACACTTGGCCACATCAAAACTATATTTAACCTCACTTTGCCGATCTTTGCGAGGAGTCGGCATTAGGTTAGAGCAAACAAAAGGCTTATTTTTATTAGTCCATAACCATTCGGCAACATAAATATCATGATCACCCTCTTCCTCACTATCACTAGCCTCAGGGTAATCAACCACATTAACATTAGGTTTTTTGTCAAATGGTCTAGCAAGTTTTCTATTATCCTTAACCCGGCTTTCTTGAGCCAGAGCCCTTTGCATGAGTTGACTAACATCAAGAAATTGTTGGCCGTCTAGTCTTTCTCTAAGAGGAGCAACCAAACCATTAAAAGCAAGACCAGCCAAATCTCTATCAGTTATATTCAAAGTATAACATCGGTTTCTAACATCTCTAAATCTCTTAATATAATCAATGACAGATTCATTATACTTTTGCTTAACCGATGTCAAATCACATAACCTAAGCTCAGTTTCTCCAGTATAGAAATAATCATGAAATTGTTCTTCTAATTGAGCCCAAGTATGAATAGAATTTGCCGGTAAAAAAGTAAACCATGTGAAAGCATTACTGGATAAAGATAAAGAAAACAAGCGCAACTTAAAAGTATCACTATTAGCCTCACCACATTGCATCAAAAATTGACCTACATGCTCCCATGTGGTCTTACCATCCTCACCACTAAACTTGGCAAATTCGGGAACTCTATAATTTCAAGGAAACGGCACATTATCATAATAATCAGGATATGGCTTTTTGTAAGTTCTAGCACGATTCCTAGTTTCAATCCCGAATCTATTCCTAATAATATCACGAATTACATCCTCCATGTTATTAGGCCCTTGTTAACTTGGCGGTGGATTCGGTGGCCTAATAGGTTGTGTTTGTGGCGCAATATGATTATATTGGCCTTGTCTAATATCGGGAGGATATCCCCTAGAAACATCATTATAAGCATTAGGAATATGTGGGGGAACTTGGGGACTACTTGTAGCAGTAGATACAGGAGGATCAAATGTTTTAAAGTGATACAAATAACTAGTATTAGTCATCGGATCTATTCCCTGTATTGGAACAATTGCGTCGGTCTGACCGGCCCAGGGTCCGGTCTGACCGGCGTCATGATGTGCGGTCGGACCGGCTTGAGACCCGGTCTAACCGCCGGGGTAATACCCGGTCTGACTGGCCATCTGGCCGGTCGGACCGACGGCTGTGTCGCGGTTTGACCGGCCATTAGGCCCGGTCGGAACGGCCGTGAACGCCGTTCTGTCGGTTTTATTACCCGTTTGATCTATAGGAGGTTGATTAGCAGTGGTAGAGGCTTTATCCTTTAATGTGTAATCATCCATAAGAGAACCGAACTTAATCCTTAAAAACCCATCAAATTTATCCTTAAACATTACATCTAGCTGATCTTTAAAAGCAACCATTGATGAATCTATTGTAGATGCAATTTGTTGTTGGATAGATTGTGATACCTCATCATTGCTTACTACGTCGGGAGCGAGCTTGGGATGTGGCCCGGGCTTGATGATCACGCCTTGACGAGTCCTAGTGTTTGCTCTCATCAACGCCTCCCGTGTGAGCTCGTTGATGTACTCCTCCATAGCTTTACGATCTTCTCCTTCGAAGTCATCCAATGTGACCGGTATCACATTGGATGGCTCCACCTCCATCTTGGATGGCGGCTTCGTCATGGCGAAGTTGAAGTCGAGTTGACGATGAACGGATCTCCTCCCCAGCGGAGTCGCCAAAAATCGTGTTGGCAACTTTTTTGACAAGTTGACAAGCACGATCGCAGCACCTTAAGCCTTGCGGTGATCCTAGAGTCGCCAACCACCTCAATCTAGCAAAGAGCTAAACCTAGATGGGTTTTGATAACTAAACCAGCTAGCGGAGCCGATTTCTAGATAACTACCTGTCTCGTGGGCAAAACGGAAGGATTTCAGGACAAACCTACAAAGGGATGTCGCACTCTCGTAGCGGCGGCGGACGGTTTACGGCGCAAACCGACAAAGATGGACAAACTAAGAGAAAACTAAAAGCAATATGAAAAAACGATTCGATTGATTGATTGTAGATTGGTTTTTTACAATGAACCGGCCATGTCCCTTATATAGGGGTTGGTCTTGCCCTCTACAGGCCCTCCTCCATGTCCAACTCGGGGTAGAAACCAAAGGAAACCCAAAACATGCCTTCCCGAGTAAGGAAACCCCGAGACCCAACGAAACACAATCGGACTCGGTCCTGCCGGTCAGACCGGCCACACACCGCCGGTCTGACCGGCCCTCAACCGGCGGTCTGACCACCCAACACACGGCGGTCAGACCGGCCAACTCGGAGGAAACCGGTAGACTTCCAAATTTTGGCAATCCTTCCTATTTTAATCCTAGGTGCCAAATTTGGGTGTAAACACCATGCCTATAAATAGCATCCCCTAGTCGTCCTCTTCCGTTTGCATCAAGTTCCAAGCCGAGCCGTCGCCCATAGCGCCGCCGCCACGTTGCCTTAGCCGCCGCCGTCACCGGCGATCCTCCGGTCGCGTCGCGCCGCCGCTAGCGCCGTCGCCGTTGCCGTCCGTCGCTGCCGTCGGGTGCGCACAGAGGAGTACCTCGGCCGCCCCTTCGCCGTTGTCGCAAGCCACTGGAGCGCCGCCGCCGCCGCCGACCCGAGCCGAGCCGCCGTTGGACCTCGTCGCCGGCCGTCGTTCGTCGTCGTCCGTCATAGTTTCTTGCACCGGTGAGTTCGCGTCGTTGTCCTCTACGCGTAGGTGTCCTCGGATAGCTCAACCGAGCTCTCTAGTGCCGGTGGTCGCGTGGAGCCGTGCCATGGCCGGCGATGGCGTCAGCGATGACGTCATAAATCCCTTTTTCTTAGTTTCTTTATTAGCTGAAAATCGATTAAACTTCGGAAATTCATAACTAAATCATCGTAACTCCGATTCGAGTGGTTCAAGTTGCTAAATTCATCTAAAATTGAGATCTACATGTTAAAAATATCCACATGTACTGTTATGCTTGTTTTTGTACTGTTTTGTTGATTTTGTTCTTTTGCTTTAGTTTCCGACGTTCCGGAGGAGAGCGTTTACATTTAGGAAGGTTCTGAAGCGTTTGAGGAAACTCAAGGCAAGTCACACAGATCCCAAACAACCCTTTGAGCATGTTGAACCCGTTTAAAGCTAATGTTTTATTTCAAATTATGCATTATTTTTTAATGTCATCGGGTGGTGAGCCTTTCCCAATTAATTAATGGCCGAAGATGACTTTATTTTTCCTATGGGTTATAATTTGATTAGCTAGAACCTTATATATTGGTTTGGTTCAGCTAAATGTTATATGTATAATTGCTTAGCCATGCTTAGAAACATTAGCTCACTAATGGGATGAATCATACTACATTATTAATTATGGTTATATTTAATGGTAGCTCACGATGGTTAATCGTGTTATGATAATTAATTGATAATTAAAACCTGATTAAAGGTGGGTTGTGAGCATATGGTTTTGATGGTTGTGCTCATGACAATTAAGGACCGGTTCGCGAGCTACTGTTGTGAAACATTAACCGTGCCAACCACAAGCCAGCATGGGCAATAGCTTTACCTTTTGTATAGCATGATTCATTACGGGGTGCCAGACTGTGAAGCGGCGCGAAGTCCGTGGGGGTCGCTGGGGAGTCCATTGCCTCTGGTTTTGAGGGGGAGATTATGATCCAAGAACGGTGCACTGTGGTGAGTTGTGTTGTGTGAGAGGTATTGTCAGAATTCCTTTCCAAGGTATCGTGGTGGTACTGAGGCGCATGGTGACATGTTGTGGAGTTGTGTCTTGTGGGTACAGTGGCACATCTCTGGCCAGAGTAAAACTATTCGAATAGCCATGCCCGCGGTTATGGGTGAGTTTAACAATGTTTTTCGTGATTAGTCTCACACTACTCATTAATGGTAATACTGTGATAATTAATTTGACTCCTAGTTTGGAATGGTAAATTCCTGGTATGGAGGTTTGATTTGTACAACCGGGGTTGGTTGTTCAGATGAGGTTGGGCCTATGTGACACGGGTGTGTTGTATAGTGTTTATTTAATACTGATTAATTATTCAATTGTTTTATTATTCTCTAAAATGTTTATTAAATGTTGTTTATGCAAATGAGCTTTACTATGCCATCCTTTGTTATCCTGTGCACTTGCATATTTGCTGTGTGGCTTGTTGAGTATGTCATATGCTCATTCTTGCAATATTCATTCATCAGAGGAGGAGTATTTCAGTGAAGGTGATGATCTGGAGGATTAGGCTTTGTTCGGGTCAAGTTGCTTGTGGAGTGGAGTCGCCATAACTGTTCCGTTTTTGTTTTTTTTCCGCTGCGTAGAATTTTATTCTTTTGAGAGGAACTATCCACCTCTGTAATAATTTATTATTTTGCGAATATTAAACAGCTGTTTAATAGTACTCTATTATCAATTTGTTATTGTGTGCCTCGGCTGATTCCTGGACGAGGATTTAACACACATGTAAGCGTTTGGAATTTTAGATAGAAATTCCAGGCGTGACACTTGGATGGCTGGTCTCTGCTCGGAGAGCTTCTTCTACGGAGGGACAACACGAGGTTTGACACTCCGGAAGATAGATTTGAGATTCTCGCTGGAGTTTTCCGGCAGGTTGAAACCAGTCATACACTACCCTGTTTTTATGACACAAGTGAAAACAATCAAGGTTAGCCTGCAAAGGACGGTGACTCATGCAGAGGTGTGTGTGTGTGTGTGTGTGTGTATATATATATATATATATATATATATATATATATATATATATATATATATATATATATATATAGGACACTCATATGGGGCACCATGGTGCCCGGGCACCATGGTATCTAATGCACAAAATCACTCAAATTTTTCAAAATTTTTAAATTGTGAGTATATACCTAGTTATAATAATTTGATTCATACCTATACTTATCAACAAAACAACTCAAATTTAACTTTATTTCACAATCCATGATTACATACCTAACTAATTATTTGTATGGATGCTATATACCTAGAATCAAAATCTAACAAAAACAAGTTCAAATTCAGTTCAAACTTGCTTTAAACTAGTTAGTAAAGTAGTTAATGTTAATACCTAAGTAATTGAAAAAGTTTCATACTCATTTGAATTGGGTATATACTCAATTTCAACAATGGTGCCCGGGCACCATGGAGCACCAAACAAATTTACTATATATATATATATATATATATATATATATATATATATATATAGTTATTAGCTTGTAGTCTTCCTCATTATTAATCTTCCCCAGCAACGGCGTTAGAAATGCTTGTTGGTATTTCTTAACGATATTACTAGAAATATTTATTCCCAGCAATGGCGCTAGAAATGGTCCTGGTATATATTTATGGTTACATATGTTTATTACTAAGCAGAATACCGATGATATATAAAGAAGAGTATTTCATTAATTCGGAAAGTATTACAAAAGAGAGTACAAGAGCTGCTAGAGCCATACCGAAGCTCTTCCGAAGACTCCGAGGGACTCTGAATACTATTCTATTTCCACTCCTCTTAGCACTATACTACTAATACTAAAGTATGAGAGGAATTGAGCTTGCTTGAGTGTGTTGAGAGAGTGAATGAGCTCCTCCTTTTATAGGGTAGTTATAACGGTTGTAGGAACACGAAAAGTCGGTTTTGCCCTTGCAACCGTCATTGAGGAGTACTCTGGAGCGTCCACATGGAGGGCCGTCATGTCTGGGCGCCGCCAGGGTTCAGCCGAACCCGCTGGCCCAGCAGGCCTCCAGCTTCGGTACAGGCACTGACAGGTGGGTCCTTTAGGCGGTTGTGGCAGTTAAGGCGGTTTCCGGACGGTTACACCTGACATGTGGGCCCTCCTTATCCTCTAGCTTGCTTAGAAGTGAAGTATTCCTGCAACATGTTATTTTCTAAGTACAAGTGGAGATAGACATTATTTGGAAATGAAATGCATTGTAAGCATAGCTAATTCTCCATTATTTTAGTTAAATTGATGGTCGAACTTTGTCGGTAACGACCGTCAAGAGCCCCCGCCTCCGCCGCCACCCTCCCGTCTCCACCCCCAACACTAACCCCTCTACCCCAAGCCCCCGCCGCCTTCCCTCCTGGCTCCGGCGGCGATGGAATTCCCTCCCGGCTCCCGACTCAGGCCGTAGCCACCGCCGGAGCCCCCGCCCCCGCGCTAACCTATTAGGATTCACTGCCCCCGCCGCCATCACCGACCCAATTGCTGGCCTGCATCGCCCGCGGCAGCGCGCCTGCCGTTGCCGCCGGTCCTGCCGGTCACCCCCGGCCCTCCCTCTAGAGCCACCAGGACAGGAACCTCCAGAAATCCTATCCCCCTAACCCGGGCGGCGAGCGTCATCGGTAACCTCCAGCGGCAGTGGCTGTGAGAGAGCATGGGTCCACATGGCAGTGAAGGAGCGGAGGGGAGGAGGTGCTTTAGCGATTCGAAGATGTGACAGCTCGCAGAGCATTTCCACGGTGGTTAGTCAGATATAGCAGGGGCAGCAACTGGCTGGGAGCGAACAGGAGTGCAAAGCAAGCTAGCGCAGCCCACGGAGACGACTCCGCGTCGGACGTCTGATATTCCACTACCTACGTATGTAGCATGCAAAAAAAAATCAGTTAGTCCAATGTTTCAGTTAACTAATGAGTGAAACACCAGGTTTTATTGGGTGAAACCAAAAAATAGCAACTGAAACATTTAAAAAGTCTATGAAACATAATGAGAATAGTCTATGAAACATAATGAAAATACACGTTGAAACATATGGCTATCACATATGAAACAACCAATGTTAATGGATTAAAACATATGTTTTTCTTTCATCAAAATTTAATCATGCGATATCTTGTTGTAAAAAATTAATTACAAAGAATACAACAGTGTGATCGGATCGTAGATTGGATAATTAGTTTAAGAGAAAAATCGTTTTGAAACTAGCTAAAATGCATGCATGCATGAGGTTGAGAGAGAGAGAGAGGAGAGAGTAGTAACCGTTAGTTTTGTGAATTTTATGAAACACGCTTAAGACACATATTGAAACATGTCCCTATCACGTATGAAACAAAATGTGTGAATGGATTGAAACATATAATTATTTTTAATCGGAATATAATCATGCGCCATCTTGTTGTAAAGATTTAATTACAACGAATACAACAGTGTGATCGGATTGTAGATTAGATAAGTAATTTAAGAGAAAATTCATTTTGAATGTCGTTAAAGGTGCATGTTATATGATTTTAGATAGAGATATAACTTTGGATAGGTATATGTATGTCAGAGGTGCCTGTCCGATTTTTCTGCTTGCTTCGAATGTTCGAGGAGAAGCATTTTCCGCAGCCCACCCCAAGCAGAGGCCCCGCTCCTCACTGGCCCACTGCCCCCGGCCGGCCCGGCCCAACGGCTAGCTGTGGCCCCGCCGTATAAATACGCCGGTCGCCGGTCGCCTCAAACCCTAGCAGCCTCGCTCTCGCCTCCCTCGTCTCCTCGACGCGATGCCGCCTTCGCCCTCTCTCAAACCCTAGCCTCCGCCTCCGCCTTTCCCTCCCCTCCCCGTCGCGGGCGCCTCCGCCGCCGCGTCCCCCGTCCCCGTCCCCATCCCCATCCTCCGTCCGCTAGCGCCGCCGCTCCGTCCTTCCCATCCAGATCGCGCCACCCCGTCCGCCCGCGCGTCGTACGCCTCCACCAGCTGCCGGTCCTCCGCCTCCCGGTCAAGATCCGGCACCGCGCCGCTTTCCTCCGTCGCCGCCATCCTCCGTCGCCTCCGCCTCCCGTTCGAGATCTGCAGCCCCTTCTCTGCACGTCGGTTTCTGCGCTGCCGCCAAGAAGGTCCTCCTCCTCCTCCTCTCTTAACACCTAGGGTTTCGGTATGGAAGTTGTTGTGTAGATAATTGGTGTTGAAATCTTGTAATTCCAGATGAGATGTATATTCTTGCAATGTTTTCTTATTTACATGTACTGGCTGCAGGTTTCAATTTTGGTAGGAACACCATCTCAAGTGCTTATTTAGCAGATATTTGCTTGTGGCGAGACAGAAATTGGCCCTGTTTGTGCAACTAATTCCTTTCTTCTGTAACCAAGGTTTGTTTTCTTTGCTACAGGCATTGCTATTCCTGTTCTTGGTTTCGGTGCAGCGGATTAGATTGGTCTGCTAACATCTGAGTGAAACAAATCTTGATCACATGTTGAAATTGTTAATCCAGCTAGGGATTGTTTATTAGTTTGCCGATTCACAGTACAAACTTGGAAAGAGCTATTGGGATTAGATTAGACATTGAATATAATGTATAAGCTTGTATCTCTTGATCATAGGATTCTCTTAAATAAGAAGTATGTGCAGAGGAACGAATATAGTTTCAAGGCTTTGTTATTCTTGCTAGTCTATCTTTGTATCAATTTTTCCACTTTCTGTTTTATTAGTCCCTATTTGTATCAAAAAGTCTTCTTTTCCACTTTCAGTTTTACTACTGACACTGAAATGATTTTTTTTAACGAATATCATGTTTTAGATTATTAGTTCTTTGTGATGATTATTATAAGAAGTTAACTGTAACTCATATTGAATTTTAGAAATTTGTAATAGAGAAAATTCTGGGCATATCATGATTTGTACTCCTACAACTTGTAATATGATAAGTTGTATATATCTTGGATTTTAAATAAACACACATATAATCTGAAACTGTGTTGGTCTAACTAGCTGCTCTTCTGTTTGAGATTAACCGAAAGCTGGTGGCCATCATTTGCAAAGCTGTTGGCTATGTGTTGATCTGAATTTAAGGATACAAGGATCTGATTTGAGTGCTAAATATACATTTTTTTCATGCCACTTAGGTAGATGGCTCATTGTGTTTTGATTTGTGGTTGTTCGTGTGGATGTATTACCTGTGAAATTCTTGATTAGAAATCTGTACTTTTTTTTAACTAACAGTTCAGTTATCTGATTGTACCAGCTTACCAGTTTTTTCTTTATTAAATTATTGCAAACTTTACAGACAGTTCGCATTTGGCAAGAGAGCGAGGGTGGAAAATATAATTGCATCCACACATTGAAAGATCATACTGCTGAGGTTAGTATTCATATGATCTCACTTCTATATTGATCTTTATTTCATTTCATTACTGGTGAACATCTGCAGCAACTGAAGAGCAAATTGCATTGAAGCTCATCTGTGTGCACCAAGCCTTGAAATAAATTTGCTATCTATTTTTTTGCTGAAAAATAGTATAGAAGTTTATAGTTGTGCACTTGTGCTAGAAGTAGGATGTTGAATTGTGATGAACTAACTGCGGCAATCTGCAGATACCTGATCAGTAGTAGGTACTAGGTAGAAGAATGTACCTTTATATCCTCCGGCTCCCATTTTGTTGCATGCATGATTCCTGGCCTATTTCAGTGTTCTAGCAAGTAGCATGACAGGGATAGGATAGGCACTTCATATGCTATTCTAAAATGTATACATCTGAACTATACGGTAGTATATTATCTTGGCAACATTTTTTGTTGTGCTGTGCTGTACAAATTCTTTCAAGTTTCCTGTGTTGTAGTCATGCCCAAGACACTTTTTGAGGCATAGCTGTTAGAGACCAAATGGAAGCTGAATTGGATTAGTCTGTCCAAATGGAAGCTGAATTGGATTAGTCTGTCTTCTACTGGTCTTTAGCTGCTATAAATCAGTAAAATTAAATAATAAATTAGTCTGTTTTCTACTTGTCTTACAGGATATTCCGCCATTCGCCACCATGGCTAACATCAGAACCGTCTCCAGCCTCGGGGAGGTCAACGGTGCCCTGCAAGAGATGGGTATCAATACGATTGATCAAGCTCATCAAGTTCAATTTCGTTTACACAAGCAAACATCCCTTAAAGAAGCAACAGAAATAAAGATGATGATCCAAACTGGAAGGCATGGATTCAGGTTGGTTAACCCTGAGCTTTTAGATTGTAAGTTTGATGCCAGGGTTAAGCTAGAGGAGTGGTACAATACCATGCTCGACGCATGCATGGCACAGTGTGATCATGAGCTGTTCTCGCTTGAAGCTAGCATTGCGGAGCTAAAGGATCTCATGCTTTCCACAGACGATCAGATTCCACATATTGGACCTGAAGTTCACCACAGGAACCGTGGAGTGCAACAAATGCTCTACCCAAACCCTCCAGTATGTTTATTTTTGTTCTTTTTTTTATGGTGAATTTCTCATTTTTTCTGAATACATTTTTTTTTCTCAGTTCCCGATCGATCCTGATTATGAGTTTGGTACTCCGCAACAACGAGTCCCATATCAAGCGGCATACACTACAGATGCAGAGAGAAATGACGCAGTTTCTCGTGACAAGCGTGCTCAGAGGGCGGTTTGGAATACTAATCTCCGTCTTCTAGAGGTGAAGAAATCCGCCCTGGAGAAGAAGAAGACTGAGCTGGAGAGACGTCTGAAGGCGGAGTTCAAGAAAGTGAATGAGCAGCAATCTGACTTGGGGGTTGGATATGCGAACTACCAGTCTCCTTACCAGGCATAAGTAAGTTGTGCTAAAACTGTGCATACAGCTTGTTGACACTGTGCAGTAGTAATTTTTTTTTTGCTTTTTTGCTGTTTATTTGGGTTCTTACTGGTGTTTATGTGTTCCAAATTCAAGCGAGTTGCCATTATTTGTATAATTTGCCTGCTGATTTAACAAGTTTCTTATATAGAGTTTAAACATTTGTATAATCACCTTGGTTTTTAGTTCTTTTTCCTTCCCCTTTGGTGGTTCCAATGGTGCAGTGTCTTTTTCCTGTGCCAATCTTTGAGTTACCAACGACTAAGACTGTCGTTTTCATGAAAACAAAGCTGTTGTAGGCTGACAGTGTACCTGGACATAATGCCCACACAGTATTGGACTGATTGTTCTGTTATCAGTAACACTATGGATTACATGTCCACCAATGACTGTACCTGCCACAAACTGCTCTATCTTGGCCCCGAACTAATGATCATGTTGCTCTTTATTTATTGTTATTGCTATCCTTTGTCTATAGTCTACGTTCGTCTCTATATGCTTCCACCTTTTGAAACTGATCAATCATTTAAATTTTCTCCATGCTCCATTCAGTAAATGTGGGCATGGTTCATGGTAGTGCAGTTCTTTTATTATAGTCAAAATGGAACATTTCTGGGATGTGAGATACTCTGTTTCGATCATTATTAGATGCCTACAACCCATGTAATTTTTTCTTTTTTCTTTACCTTTGTAGTTTCCAAGGTGCCAATTATGTTTCTTTACCTCTGGAATCTACAGTCACGAAAATGCAGCAGTGGTAGGCTGTCAATGTACTGGACCAACTATCCTGATAACATCAGGGACTGTACCTACCACCAAGCAACTAATCATGTAGTTTCTGACAGAGGATAGCATCTTTTCAGTGTTTGTAAATTTTGTATTCCTTCTGCTGTATAATTTCAAGATATAATCTGCTGTGTTATATTGAGACATGTCGACATCTTTGCTGCTTTGTGACATTTGAAATAAGATTAGTTTATATGTCACTTTCTGCATTTCTGTACGTTGCATTACCATTTCATAATGGATTACCATTGTGACACTGTTGCTATGCAACTTTCAACCATACTTTGTATCCAGAGAGGAGCATCCGTGGTGCTGAGGTTGGTCAGGTTGCACAGACGAAGATGGTGGTGGCATGCCATTGCCGGGCGCTCATGGAACCTGTGGGGCATGTGGCATGCCATTGCCGGGCGCTCATGGAACCTGTGGGGCAAACATGCCCCATCAAGCCACTAGCTAGTGTCATGCTTGCTACCCAACCATTGCAATATGGTGTTGGCTATAATTCTTCTTGTCACATCCCACAAGTTTGGATGATAAATAAAACTTGGGAAATGATGTACGAACTAAAATGAACAAGTACTTTTGCTTATAATTTTAAACTTGTATGTTTGTGCATATTGAATTGTTGTGCATGTGCATTGTAGGGACATATGCATACTTAATATAACCTAATGAGCATAAGAAAAATGGTTAAAGCAACTTAAATATCTAGGAAAAATTAATGTTAACTCCTCACTGATCATACAAACCAAAATAAAATTTATGTTAACTCCTTACTGATCATACAAACCAAAATTGAATTTTAGTTTGATTTGCTAGCTCTCTAGATGGATCAAACAACACTCTAAACTCACTAAATCCTGAATCTGGACAGATTCTCTGGAGCACACTTTAGCACCTTATAGTAACTAGCAATCGCCGCCCGAATCAATTGAAGTCCAATATGTTCAAGGAATAATATGTATCTATATTCACCTACAGCATTGGTTCATGTTTTCATCTATATCCTATAAACGACCCTTATAAAAAAAAAATGGAACACACAAAAAAATAGTGTCTAGGCTAAAGGAGGAAATCAAAAGTATAGGAAGTTTGAATAAATAGAAAAAAAAAGCAAATTACATGTCAATTACAATGAGTTTACAGAGGACCATTGGATGCTACAAACAGAAGACCATGCCAACTGGTGGTTCTATTAAATGCATGCAAAGCTAAAATGAATAGATAGAAAATGACCTTTTTTTCAAGTGTAGCATGCAGATGCCCTAGTCAACAATCCTCCGTATATGCGGTTAGTGACATCAGTACACCTTAAAAAAAAGTATACTACCTCCGTCCTAAAATATATTGCAATTTTGAGCTGTGTACCTAAACATTCCATTCAAGATATAGGGCTAGAAGTTATTACATTTTGGGACAAAGGTAGTAGAAAGTTTTAATAACGTTAGTACAGCTAAAATAGTATAGTATCAACCATTTATATATAGAGAGATAATATTTTCAGCCTGGCATCACAGTTCTAAACACATGAAACCAATTTTTCTCCCAGAAGTTCTATCTATTTTCGAAGCAGAGGTAGTACAAAGTGCTAGTACCACATGGCAAAGTTTATGAGCAAAAGCATGCATGATCACTTAACCAAAGTATGGATGCAATAACATAAGCCTTATAGTTCTACATTGCATACTTCTTCAGGTAGGTCCCATTTTTTTCTTCTCTGGCCCTTTTGTAAGTAGTTGGCAAAATATAAAATGTGGAAACAATGAGCTTTGTAGAGCACAGCAGCAGCAGGTTACACTATAGTTTGACGAAACAGATCGGCTCCACAACTTTTAGGATTTAAAAGTGTGGTTTCACAATTAATGAAAAAAACATGTGTAAAAAAGACCGGTGAACTAAACAGTGAAATAATCTCTCTCTGAGCATAGACATGTAAAAGCAAACCAACTGAAAGACAGTATATTAAAAGATTGACTAGTGATATTGCTTTACCTTTGGATCGTAACGGTTAGGACATGTCTAGGAAAACATTCCCATTGAACCAGTTGATGCACAAACTAAATTGAAATGTACCTTCAAAAGAAATTTGTGTCTGTTTCAGATATGAACAGGAAATCATCTTTCCATGATGGACCCAATCCATCCATTTCTTTTTGCGGCCTAATAAAAAAAGAAAATAGAGGCATGTCATGAAGCATGAATAAATAAAGGTCATTCTAGAGACTGATAATGTTTTCATCACTCAAAAATGGAATCATTAAGGAAAATGATTGAGTCCAAGACATATCCTAACAGCGTGTATAGTCATAATCGACTGATAACATTCCTTTGGCGCCCTTCGTGTTTTGTACAGAAATATGGCATGAAGGATTGGCTCTAATCTCTCTAAATTTTGCTAAGATATTCTATATAAAATCTAAAAGAATATGATGCTTTACTACTTAAATAAATGAGCATTCTCTTTTGTACAGAGAAATTCCTTTCACCATCTAGGCATTTATATAGTTGGAACAAAAAACCTGAGCAGAAAAAATGGTGGACAGAATGAAAGACTTCACTGAGTTAAATGCTGCTACCATATATTAGATGATCATACATGAACATTGATGTGAAGCTGAAGCATGCATGCAGTATATGCACTTCAAGCATATGCAAACAACACATCAATATCAATCGAGAAGATAAGATTACAGAATGAAAGAACTGTACAAAGGTAATGGCAAATAACCGTACAGATTTCTTTGGAGCTAACATAAATATTTATGCATGGAAATTTTAGGAAATATAGTAGATGAACAAAAATAAACCATATGGAAATTGGTGTGGAGCATACCTGTAATGAATGTGCTTCGAGCATATAGCATACATCACTGAAAATGAGGAACACAGTACAGCAGCATATGAAAAACTCTTTTGATGTACATTCAAGAGGTAAGCCATGTGTACTTGCAGCTTCCAAAACTGTCTGAATATGAAAATACACCCTGCAGCACAAATGGGAACAAATAAACCTATCAACATTATCGTTTTGCCCCCCATAGCTGTATATGCAATTCCTGACTGAATAAATAATCGTAGCATATAGAAATTTTAGTAGCAGTGTGCATTGCTTCAAGCTAAAAAAGTTTGATCACACATGACAGTGTTGAGGTACATGCAGAGGGAGTTTTTTTTCTACATAACATACACACTGTAACTAAATCAAGCCTCACACGTTAGAAGCAAATCAAAGCTGTAATCATCAAGAACTAATGTCCAATCACTATCTTCGTTCTCATGGCACTGAGGTAGAACAACAAAGGAAAAGAGAGAGAACGAACGACCAGGCAGGCAGGCAACCATCGTCGCTGAGCCACGGTTGCCTTCGTCACGGTCGTGGCCGAGCCTACGCTCTCCCTTCCCTTCTCATGGCACTGAGCGAGGTGCTCATGGAGAGGGAGAGGAGAAGAGGGTGTGGCGGCGGCCGGCTGACTCCGTCCGGCCGGCGACCGGATCCACTGGAGGGGGAGGCCAAGGCTGATGAATCAAATGGTCGGAGAGGGCGAGGGAGGCAGTGGCGTGGCAGGGATGAAAGAGGAGAAAGGGCGGCAGCGGCGGCTCTCGTTCCTCTCTAGGGTGCTGGATCCGCCGGCGAGGAGAATGGGGTCACCGGATCCGGCGGCCCTAGCCTCCTCACTGGGAGATCCGGCGGGGAGGGAGCGGCGACGGCATCACGGCGAGATGGCTAGTTGAGAGAGTGGAGGCGGTGATGGCGGCACGGCAAGATGGCTGAGGGAGTGGAGGAGGAGGGAGTTGCGGCGGCGACGACGCACGCGGGGAAGGAGGAGGGCGAGGATGCGGCGCGATGGGGGAGGAGGGTGAGGCTGCGCGCATGGGAGAGGAGAGGACGGGCGGCTAGGGTTTAGACGGGTTGGCGAAATCCACACCGTCCGTTAGAGATCGAACAATCCCACGGGTATGGAAGGGCCGCCAAAGGAGGGAACGTGGACGGCCAGATCGAGCCTATCTCAAGATCGGACGGTGGACATAGCAAGGACCGGCGCGTAATTAATCAAAAGCATGGGGTTTATTTTGCAAAAGACAGCTGAGGTGGCACGCTAATCTTCAGCCATTCCCACGGCGTTTAAGTAATATAATATTCGGTCATTAACTTTTAAGCCGAAGGGTTTGAACCAGACTTTAGATCAAACTTTCCTTTACAACTTTGCCATTGGTCTCTAGGTCAAAAACTGCCTGGAAATATTTTTAATCCGAGGCTAAAGATGGAAATACACCACAGTTCCCAGACTTCACCAAATCCTAGATCTACTCCTCTTCCTCACCTATCACACTGCCATGTGGGCCATTGAGGCTTGTGGGACCCCTTTGCTAGACTCGCAAACATCTCCACACGGGCCCACGGCCCAGGACTCGCGCGCCACGCGCGTGCGCACGCGTCGGACGCCGGGAGAGCGAGCTCCACGCCTCCATCTCCGCCGGCGACGCTTATAACCCATCTTACTCGACCAACTCTGATCCTCCTCTCGCCCTTGTCTCGTTTCGCGGAGGAACCGAGGAAACTCGCCTCGGGTTCGCCGGGAACGGAGGCGTCAACCTCGACGCCGGCGAGAGAAGCCGACGACGCATTTGCTAACCTGTGAGCACCATTCCCGTCCAATGTGCGTTCCATTGTCTACTCTCTATACCCTTTCTAACGCCACAAAGATTGATCCATTTGGTGCAGCCGATCGCCGAGAACGCGACCGCGTCAACTCGGTGTGTCGCCACGCCCTGAACGCCGCCGCATCATCTTCACAACGTCGCCCGCCATCCACAGTCCACCATCGGTCGAGCCGCCTCGCCATCGTCTTCGCCAACGCCCAAGGACCAGGATACCCGAAGGAATCGAGCCACATTGGATCTCAGGAGGAGAATGCCATCTTCTTCCCCGATTCCGGCCGCCGTCGCCATTTCTCTCTCTCTCACTCTCTGGTGAGCTTCGGCGCATCCTTTTTCACCTAAAGCTACTTCGTGCCAATGTGAATCGATGCATGCCCCTTTTCTTAGCAGATCAAGGCCGGAGAACGCCGTCGACGACGACCGCTGCCGAAGCCGCTCTCCATCGCCAAGACCTCGCCAAGCCAGAGCAGCCGCTCGGTGAGCACCCTAGAGACCCTTAAAGCCCCCTGCGACAACATGCAAGTGTAGATCGGGACTCTAAAGTGACATGCATGTGTAGGCCGAAGGCATCCACCGCCTCTAACACCCTAACAGCCACTGTAGTGCATCATAGATTGCAAGAAGGCCACCGATAGAATCGCAACGATGTCCTCGACATTTTTCTTTTTGGGAGCAAGGGCTGCTTTGCCGCCGTTCGCCGCCGGCGAAGCCGGGAAGCTCGCGGCCGAGCCGGTGCTCTGCTCTGTTTAGAGCAGGGGCTAGTTTTAGCAAGAGTTTAAAAAGTGCAAGGGTGTATTAGCAAGAACGCAAACACTGACATATGGGACCATGGAATGATTAGTAAATAACATAAAATTGAAGGTTTCTTTTGAAAGAAAACATACAACACTTGTTTGGACTGCGGGATCTATTTCCCGGAATTCCAGAGTTCTTAGCGCAAATTACCAGTCAATGACAGGTGGGACCGAGGAAGAAAATGATTTGAAAAGAAATAGGGGAAGTGAAAAACTGATTTCAGTGCAACTATAAAATGCTGAAACTTTGGAAATTCATAGTTAAATTCATTCTAACTCCAAAAATTGCAAACTAAAATTTGTTAGATTCACATTTTCTTTCACAGCACTGTAAAAATGTCAAACTTAACAGAAACATGAAAGTTTATACCATTAAAAATTCGAGACACATATAGGCTTTAATTAAGCAGAACGACACTTCGAAAATTCATAACATTCAAATAAAAATTGGTAAAATGGAGATTCTTTTACTAAATGTCAATTCAACACAGAACACATTTCTATACTATATCTATATCTATACTAATCTAAAAGGAGGAGTTCACCCCTAACAATCATACATGCTAAATCATTCCATCTCATCTCATCCGTCCATCCGCCATCTCATCTAATCATTAGATCTTTTTCTTTTCATCCCACGGCTCCAAATGATCCTACGATGAACTCACCTAATCCCTGGTGAGCGGAAGCACTCCATCGCACTATCCCCACCACCGCGAAATCTGCGCCGCGGTAATCCCCGCCCTGGACGCTGAACGCGGAACGCCTCCTCGCATGGGGCTGCACAGAATCCTCCCGCCGGCCACCGCGCAAACACCACAGCTGCATCGCCAACCACTATTTCCTCCCCCAAATCGTGTCCCTGGCTTCACACCGCGCCCACACATTCCGCCATCGCCATTTCCTCCGTCCTAGGGCGAAGGAGAGCTCGCGACTCGCGGGAGGCGTCCTCCGCTCCACTACGCCCCGGTTGCCGCCACCTCCGCGTTACTAGGGGTGAGTAACTCACCGAAGTTCTCCCTAAGCATTGGAGGGCCTGCAACCAACGTCGACGCCCTGTCCACATGGCCACAACGCCGCAGCCAGACTGACCAATCAAGCATCCCCTGGGCCGTTGCCATCGCAGGTCGAGCAGTCATGCACCACCGCTGCCTCCGCGAGAAGATCAGGTGATTTTTCTCACTGCTACTGAAACTGAATATTTTATTTGTAAACAATAAAGTGATAAATTGTTCGTCATGCTAATTTGGAATGCTAGCTCCCTTTCCATTGGTCCTTCTGTCGATATTGAAGTGTTGTCGATTTATGAGGAGATGTGACATTGTATATAGATTGTTGTCCATTAGTTTTGTTGATTTAGAAGTTGGATCTGGCTGCAGGAGTGCATGAGAATTGCTATGGTCCTTGGGTGGGTCATCATGGTGGTAAACACATATAGATTGATTCTTCTTTTCCCTTTCTTTATGCAGTAATTGCTAATTTTGTCTTGAAGCTTTTGGTGTGCTGGGACCCGTGAATGACTATATTTTCTTTTAACATTCTAAAGCAGGTAAAGTTAACTTTTATCTCTCTGTCAAATCATGTCATTAACAATTTATTTGTTTTATCTCAACCCCTTTTGTAGATGTATGACAATGAGAAAAGTTTTAATTTGACGCATAGTCAATGAGTTGGACTTTTTTTCTATTCTAAATTGATTGGAAAACTCAACATATTACAATTTTACGTCAATGGGGAAAACATGGATTGTTAATTTTGTTGATATGTGTAGGCTCAAGAGTGCTATGAGATCACTATGGAGTATTAAGGGAGTCATGAGCTTGATGAACTTGGTAATATGTTGACAAGCTGAGAGAATGACGGCTCCACTGTGATGGCCAAAGCTTTCTCCCCTGTGCTTAATTTGGCTAACTTGGCTGAGGAGGTCCAGATTGCATACTGGAGGAGAATAAATCTCAAGAAAGGTGACTATGCTGATGAGAACTCCGCACCGACAGAATCTTGAGATTGAAGAAACATTTAGGCCTTATTCGTTTTGAAGGATTCCTAAAGGAAATCTCAATTCCTTTGGAATAAGCACTATTCATGCATTCGGTTTGTAGGATTCAAAAGAAAATTTTCCATAGGAACACTATGCCAATCCTCCAAAAATCCTCCAAAATGTACTAATTCTATAGGAATGAAAACATCCACTCTATCCTCTTTTATTTAGCTCAGTGTAGGAAAAATTCCTGTGTTCCAATCCTTTGTTTCGCACGTGCATTCCTATATTATTCCTACGTTTTTCCTATTCCTGTGATTTGAAAATCCTGTGAACCGAATAAGCCCTTAAGAGGTTTGCTGTTGACCTGAAGAAATCACCAGTAGAGGTCTTTGATGCCCTTAATTGTTAATCCTGTTGACCTGTTTTTGGCTGCAAATCCAACATATATATTCAGTGAGATGGTCCCTGCTTGAAAAACACTCAATGTGTGTT
Source organism: Oryza sativa Japonica Group (assembly GCF_034140825.1). Lineage (NCBI taxonomy): Eukaryota > Viridiplantae > Streptophyta > Magnoliopsida > Poales > Poaceae > Oryza > Oryza sativa. The sequence continues at coordinate 20,261,927 of NC_089035.1, forward strand.
AAAAACAACTTTGATATCAAACATCCTATGATTTCTTATTGGAGAATTGTTCAGTTTGATGGCTTTCATAGCAGCTGAGGAGATGAGCCCAACGGCGAAGCTTGGGGACACCATGTTGCAGCTTGTGCAGCCCCATAGTGGACCAAAAGCGGGCGGACATCAACGCCGCCTTTCTCTGCACGATCATGTGGTGGAAACCACAACTTGGGGAAAAACTCAGAAATTACTTCAGCACCGGCGTCCCGTGACCCTCTCTACAGCACGCCACTGCCTGAGATCAAGCCGCCCCTGTGATCCAAAGAATGAGAGGAGAGAGAGGAAGTTGGGCGGAAGGACTCCAACAGTGACATGTCATGCTATTGCTATGGTTGCTTACCTGTTTACCTAAGATGTTTAATCAAATGTTTCTTGGTTCTCCCTCCTTGCTGTTGCCAACATTGCCTCAGATTGACAAAGCATTTAACTAGGTGAGTAAATCAGTTAACTAATAGAATCTTCCGCCAACAAATTCATTTATGCTAATTCATTGCTTTGTCAATGTTGGTACTGAACTTTATTTCTGGTAGTGGAGATGTGATAGGTCTCTCTCTCTCTCTCTCTCTCTCTCAGTTCACGAATTGCCTTGGTTTCTTCTGCTTACTAAAATGGTTGTCTTCTATGGCACATGTTGAGGACAGCTGACCCAGAGGGTCTGTAAGAAAATTTATGCAAAACAAACAGAATGAATCAGGTATAATCCTAATCAACTTAGCTCATGTGCTTTGTGATGCAAAATTTGTTTTTCCTATGGGTAAAAACAAGAATTGTTCACATGACATTACCAATACTATTCTCTTGTCTATATTTAAGAGATAGATATGTTGAGATGAATATGTTGTTTGCAAAGGGCATCTAACCACCTTGCTATCTGAATTTTGATTAGGTCCGTTCTCATGTCCCGTGCTAAATAATAAGAGACTGTCTTTGAAATTTTGCAGATCCCATGTTCTTTGATTGAAACAGAATAATTTATGTTCCATTCATTCCTCTAAGGGTGATTAATTGACTTAATGATTGTTTACTTTGACTCATACAACTTTCACAAAATTTAGGCATATATTGGATTCTTCAAGTCATGACAATATGTAAAAGTGTAGAGGGAACATTACTAATGTTGCCCTACTAATTATGGATCTCTTTCATTGTTTCATGGTTGATGTGACACTATTGTGCTGAGGTATGACATTTTTATCCTTGCTTTGTTGGGTTATTTCTTCATATTATTCAATTCCCAGATGATGTATGGGAGTGGATATCTATGAAGTCAGAAATGACAAGAGATAAATGAGGAGCAATGATGCTTGAAGAAGCAATCCATTTTAAGGCTTATGCATCCATTATGTTCTATTTTAGTCCCTTCTTTTTGTGTATGATTGACTACAATGTAAGGAGAATATCACATAATGTAAAGTAGAAGGTAACTGTAGAAGTATGAGGATATCTATATATGTGTATGAAAAAAGCAACTTCGAAATTTGGCGTGTCCATGTTTAAAGGTCTCACCTGAAAAATGAATTTATGGTTGATGTATTCATGTCATGCTCCAAAGATCATATTGCTTGTAATTATTTTCATTGTAGTGTAGAATTTTTCTATGGTTGTATAGGTAAAAATGACTCGCTATGTGAATAAACGTGAAATTTATAGGAAATTTTGGGATATGTTCATTCTGTACGCGCAATATAATTTAAGTATTGACAATTTTCTCCAGTAAAATGTATATGCATGTTTCTTTCTTTTTACACCGTGCGTTGCACGTGCACAATTACTAGTAGTCTAAAAAAGCATTCATTTTAGAGCATGTTGGATTTTTATGTATGTTTTTTATTTTGACTTTTGCATATGTATGATTAGACAAACCGCCGCCGAACTACGAGGAGGTCTACTACACGGCAGCTGAGCAAGAAGAAGGGGAGCAAGGCAAGCCCCCACCTCCCACCTTTGAACACATTGAACCTATGATTTGAAGGTTTTTGAAAAGAATTGCAAAATGTGCATGTCGATTTTATATAAACTACTAAAATTTGATAAAGCTTGTTAGACTAACACCTAAAATTGCATTACCTCTAGAACTCCACACAAGACCTTGACCCTTTATACCAAGCCTTAGAAATAACTCCTATTATCACATTAAGTATGATGATTGAAGTCACTAGACTATGGGAATGCTTAGCTATGCTTAGGGTAATGTTTGCTTGTCTTATGGGTTAATTTATATGCATAAATTGAATTTATTTATGATCTGGACAGAAAAGAAATTATGAGTTATTTGCCAAATAAAATAATGGAAAATGTGAATTTTAGGTTTTGGCCACAAGTGGTGCTCATATTTGAACTTAGATGTGCACCGATAGGGGGAGTGTGGGCCTAGACCGACCTAAGGACTTCACTCATTATATGTTCATTTCGTATACAGTGCAACCACATGAGCTAGTATGGGATAGCCTAAGTTTAGTATATTATTTATGGTTTAGCCTTACATTTTGGTAGGCTGGTGTGTATGGGTTATGTGTTAGCTCATCGGAACTTACTATTTATCGATGAGGTAGTTTAGGTGACTTAGTCTGTCCAATACAACGGTATGTTCCCGTCGTGTCCGCCACCACGGCGTTAAGTTTAAGGCATGGGCCCGCCACTTAACGGTTCTAGGTCATATGTTCCAGTATGCCCTAGGATGGAGGAACACGTATTGTGCTGGTGTAAAGCTAAATCATAAATCTTGGAAGGGCTTTGTTGTGAGTAATAAATCGGATACTTATGTATCGCGTACCATGCTTTGCATGATTATTATTTCGCATCATGTGGGAAAAGTGTACGTACTCTACAGAGTTAAAACTAATCGATTAGCCGTGCTCGCGGTTATTGAGCGGCGTGTGAATGTGTCATGAGTATAGACTTGTGTTTTAAATTTTCTAAATGATGAATTTAAACTTCAAAATGTGATATGAATTGTGCTTTAACTCCTTGTTACTATGGATGGTAATAAGGAGCTATGTTATAAGTGTTTTACATCTATTATAATCCCCATTTGATAGGTGTATGCTTGCTGAAATTTAAATGAAAATAATCAGGATTTATGAAATAATTTTTGCAACTAAAATTTGCTTTATGCCAAAACTAGCCAAGTACCTTACTTTAAATATGCCTTACATGTAGAGTCTTAGGTTTGATAGGTGCTTGCCCGTACAATTTATTTTGTACTGACTATTGCTTGTATTGTTGTTTGTTGCATATTTAGAGATGGTTGCAGGTGAAGTCATTCCTGTGGAGGATGAATTCGTTGGGGATGATTCTGTTGGGTAGAAGATGCTTCCGTGAACCCTAACTATTTGGCCGGTCGGCCATATGTAACTAAGTGCTATGTTATATGTTTATCTCTAAGACTTGGAACTAGAACTTCCTTTTAATTTAGAGATATCATGTGCTTGGATGGAAATGTTTAGTATGTTCCTTTTATTAGGATCATATTAAGCATGAGTAAGAGTTAAGGATGTCTGAGACAATGTAGATCTTTAGCCATTTTGTGTCAAGTCTCCTGTATGTGTAACACATCTGGTCGCCACCTTCGAGTGGTTTGACGGGCACAACTCAGGCTGAAGTTGACTGACAGCTAAAAGCCCAGCAAGGTTTCACATATCCTTCTCTCGGAGCGTCGAATGACTTAATACGTTTGATGGAGGGAATTAGTGGTTTATTCTTCCTTCAAATGTAATGAGTTCATTCGAAGTGTTTCCGGACACTTGTTTATCATGCTATTTTTGTGAGATTAGTGGTAGCCACATCGAATTGCAGGCTTATATATGCATGGTTCTCTTTTTATTTTGCCGATGGCCTTATTGCAATCTCTTCCCCCATGGGATTGATATCCATCCCCCCCCCCCCCTGTAATACTTTGGTTTCTGTTCAACCTGAGGCTAACACAAATCTTTCATCTAAAATAGTATTTGGTTGCATGTTGAGCCCAATACTAAACCCTACTATAAATCGTGTTCACACTTGGATGCTTCTCGAGATGGTGTCCATCGGTAGTCCTAGGGCTGGATCATCTTGGTGTATGCGAGGACAGGCGGTAAACAAAGCTCATCTTTGTTATGTGTGGAGGGTGGCTTCTTGTTCCCTTAGAGCGACTTTGCCTTGACATGGCATGGAATAGGAACACCTCTGACCTGTGTCTTGTGGTAGTCTCGCGGATGCCACATATATGCAAATGGATTTTATTTTTATTTTTTTTTGCGGGGGATGGATTTTATTAGGTGTAGTAGTAGTCCTCGCCCCGCTATGTTTGTCTTGACGGACATGGTATATATACTCAAGTATGCTCTCTCTCTCTCTCTCTCTCTATATATATATATATATATATATAGCAATAGAAACTTCAGTATACCTAGGTGTTACTGGCAAGTAGCGAGGTCTTGGTGTAGCATGAAAATCAACATCGTGAAGCAGCAGGATGATCTTAGTCATACTGTGATAATTTTTTGCATTGCTTGTCATGGAGCATGGAGCTACTTGTGGGCTAATATATTCCCTTTTGTAATGCAAAAGAAAAAAAAACAAAGATCTAGAGTTGAGTGTGATTTCCTAAGTAATATCACTAATCGGCTTCTGAGATACGAAACTACAAAAATTGTAATAATAATACACATGGTAGGATAATTACTTCAGATTATTCCATACATATATGGTTCATTAGCTCAATTGTAAAACGTGCATGTATGGGGCCGTTTAGTATAGCTCAAGTTCCCAGCTCCAACTTAGCATCTGTTTAGTAGAGCTCTAGCTCCTAAATTTAGCTTCAGGAGTTGGGTCTGGAGTGGAGTTGTGGAGCTGCCTAAACCTAGCTCCACAACTCCAGTTTATGTGAGAGAGATCCACCCAGCTCCGCTTCCGTTTTAGATGGAGCTGAAACTGTTTGGCTGGAGCTGTGCCAAACAGGCCATTACCTAGAACTAGAGCCCAACCAAGCGATCTAGATTTGGCAAAAATTGGAGCGGAGTGGGGTGGAGCGATCCTCAAAATTACACTGTAGAGGTGGAGTGGCGTTTTACCAGCTCCACCGCTCCACTCCGGACCGAAATACAACGCTACCCATCTATTTTGTTAGAAATTACGGAGAAATGCCACCGAACTACCCCAGCGACCCCCCATCATCACACCGGTTCGCCTCTCTCCTCTACCCCGACATCGCTCGAGAGAACAAGAGGCGGAGGGAGGAGAGCATTCGCTGGTGGCTAGGGCAGGGCTCACCGGCGGCTACGGCAAGGCTCACCGGTGGCGACACAGGCGGAGCCCTCCACCCCTGTTCCCACCTCTCTCTCCTAGGATGGCACTCGGCGCTTGGGACGGCAGGGCGGCGCACGAAGGCCGTCGGGGCGGCAGGGTTGGGGCGACAGGACGGCGCACGACGGCAGCGGTAGCATGGTACACAACGGCGGGTACGGCGCACGGCAGCGGCGCAGGTTCTCCCGTGTGTAAGGTATGCCAAAACCCTAAAGTTGTGTTTGGTTGCAGGCCACACTTTACCACAACTAACATTAGGCAAGTTGTAGTAGCCACAAAAGTGTGGTGGATAAATTGCTAGCCACAAAGTGTGGCAAAGTTGGCAAAAAAATTAAGTCTATGACATATAGGATATGCTATTGAAAAAGTGTGGCAAGCCACAACTGTGGCAGTGAACCAAACACATGCTTAACAAACTGTGGTAGCCACAAGTGTGGTGTGGCAAAGTGTGGCCATGAACCAAACGCCCCCTAAGATTTTTCCTCAGATCTGGTTCAATTTTAGGGGGATTGATTGGTTGATTATTGGGGAATTGATTCATAGTGTTTCCACATATTAATAGAATAATAGAGATGGATTCCTACTGTTTCCGTCAACCTTGCCTGCTAATTAGAGCGCATGAACAAAAATATCGAAGTGATTGTCCTGTCCCTAATTGCTATGGATTAACAAAAATATAGTCATGTTCGCTGAAATTTAATCTGAATTCAATTAATCAGTACAACTTTCTCATCTGTACAGTTATGCATGAGGTTGCACTAGTAGTTACTACCTCCGTTTTTTAATAGATGACGCCGTTGACTTTTTCTCACATGTTTGACCATTCGTCTCATTCAAAAATTGTATATAAATGTATAAGATATAAATCACACTTAATGTACTATGAGTGATAAAACAACTCATAACAAAATAAATTATAATTACGTAAATTTTTTGAATAAGACGAATGGTTAAACATGTGAGAAAAAGTCAACGGCGTCATCTATTAAAAAACGGAGGGAGTATTTCGGTTCTTACTGAAGTGCCACAATATTTTGCATTATTCTTTTCTATACATATACTCCCTCCATTCCTAAATATTTGACGCCGTTGACTTTTTTAAATATATTTGACCGTTCGTCTTATTAAAAAAATTTAAGTGATTATTAATTCTTTTCGTATAATTTGATTCATTGTTAAATATACGACATATATAGTTTTACGTATTTTACAAAAGTTTTTGAATAAGACGAACGGTCAAACATGTTTAAAAAAGTCAACGGTATTAAATATTTAGGGAAGGAGGGAGTATATATTATGGTTGTGTGGATGTAGTTCTTTTGTATACATATATATGTAAATAAAGTAGGAAACGATGCAGATTGTTTTCTTTCACTTCCTTAATTGATCACACTGTTTTCTCCCTTACCTTAATCCTTACCGATAAACATACCTCATCTAAGCTAATTTTGTTAGCAAACAGGTCATTGATATGCTCCTGTTTAAGGGTTTAGGGGATGGAGGAGCTGGGCAACATCACCAAGCTTGAAAAACAGCGCCATCACGTCATCGGGCAATATGTGGTCGGCCAAAAATGGACTGGTGCATGACATGGAGAAAGACGAAGGGATGTCCGACTTCCTAAAGAAATTACTGGAATTAATAGTGATCTGAATAAGACGCTGAGAACCTACAACTTAATTGTTTTAATCACTGGAATCCCTTTTGTTTTAATCTGCTTGATCCTTCAATCATCTGCGCAGTGTCGCGTTGTTGCTAGTGAATTGTTTGTAACCTGTAGACTGTAATATGCAAAGTTGATGCCATGAGTTCATACCATGTGTTGCTACTCGATGGGTTAGAACTCATGTACTCAGCACATGACCATCACCCGGTGTCTCGTGAAATCATTGATTCCATATTACAGTAGCACTTATTAATCTGTAGCATAAAGGTCATGGTCATGGAAATAATAGTCAGTGTTTATTTATGTTTCTATTCCCTAATATATATACTATTTGGTAGTTGTGACTTGTGATGTATATCAAGAACCACAAGGGTAGCATTGTCCATGTCTCTCCTATCATCTCTTATCATCTCTTTCAGGATTTCTAGAGCTGATCAAGCTAGCTAGCCAAACATTTTTAGGCCATCTTTAGCTCTTATAGGAGCTAACTCTTACTGAAGTTAGAGTTTGGAGCTAGGATCTGGGAGCTGGAGCTCTAATAAACAGGCCCTATGTTTCACATATGTAGCTCATGTTGATCGAACACCAGTTAATTACGATATATGTGGGATCAACACCAGTTAATTACGATATATGTGGGTGTATGATCTTGATCATAGAGCATGAAAAGTATCTATACAAGTCACATGATTTTGACACAGTTCAACAGAATTACAAGTAACCCAAAATATATATGGTTCATCAATATGACTATTTTTGGCTCTGGTATTAATTTATATCAAGTGAGGAACTTTCAAATTTATCTTTTTTTTTAAAAAAAATAAAACATCCGAAATTCAAGCCAAACTTAGACTAGGATCTTAGCAACTTTTATAACTATCTCATATCTTGCAACAACCTAGACTCAGATTAGCAAAGTGCAGCTCATTTTTCTCAGGTTCCCGGATAATTGTTGGCTATTCTTATTCAATTTTTGAGAGATCACTTAACCTTGAACCCATATATAAGAGATATAAAATAGAACAACTATTCATCATTTCAACAAGATAACTAAGTTGTCTTATCTAGCATAATAAAATCTAACCTATATTTTTTTGGTATTTTCAAATTTTGTAAATTTTTATATTGTTTTTAATTTATAAGATACAATGCGGAAATTCAAACATGCAATTGAAAAGGGAAATATGCAATGATACAAGTTACATAAGTGTGTGTGTGTGGGGGGGGGGGGACATCTCCCCCAAAGCTTGTCTTTCGCTCAAGGTCCCTGGTAGGGGTTGAATCCCTGGAAGCAGAAGTATGCTTGGTGATCAGCGTGCTGTTGCTGCATCAGATTGTTGATGTTAGTGAACTGAGCATCAGCATTTTGCTGCCATTCTTGCGTCCGAGCTATGTGTTCCTAGAGATTATGCTGGATCTCCCCCGTATGCATGTCAAGAGTATCCATCCTCCTCGTGATCTCACCTAAGTCCCGAGAGGAACTTGAGCGCCACAAGTTGAAGATTGGAGGCGTACCACTTGAACTGGAGGAACGAGCGTTCATGTTCCCCCAGTGTACTTCATGAGGCACTTGCCACCGGTTCTCGTTGGCGCTTTGCCAGGCCGAACCTCCGGTGCTGTGGTGTGGAGCTTGGGTCCATCCGGGTGCATCCCCAGTTGGTTCCTAGTCCACCTCATACATATGCACGGGTGTCAATGATGTTGATCCTACGTGTTCTTACCTTGCCATGTTGCGTGTTTCCCTGTATGATGTACCTGCATGAGATTCTTCTATGGTCTGCAGGGGAATGGTTAGTTCCTGACAATTGTACAAATGATATCCCGGGTTAGGCAACGGGATTCCATTCGTACAATCGGGGAAAAAGTATATCAAAGAGCCATCGGCCCCATGCTTAAGTATATGCCCTTGCACTAGATAAGTTGCATCAACATAGGAAGGGGAGGTGGATATATATTCAATTTGATCAGTATTAATCACCCCGAGTCCATTCGCTATGTAAGTAATCAATGAAGTGCACTCAACAGGAGCAATATTCTGAATACTTTCCAACCATTGCCTAATCATACATTTAACATGAGCAACTTTGATTTTTCGAACCATGGCAAAAAGAATGATCAACTCATCTTCTCTAATGGGTCTGAGATCACCTCTAGGAAATAGTGTCATAGCAATCCATTTTTGCATAAGCCTGAATGTAGAATTATAGATGTCATTAGTCCTAGGTTTTCTGTAAATTGAAGCACCAGAAATGTCTTCCTAAAATCTGTTTTTCTCGAACCCAGAAATTCCTTTCCGAAGATCGATTTTACAGGTATCGTGAAAACCAAGAAGTGTACTTAATCCTTTCCATCTAAGGGTATACTCTTTTCGGAAAAAGTGAAAGGAAATTCCATTTTCTATTTCTTTCAAAGTGCACATAAATTGCAAAGTAAGCAAACGAGAACCAGGCACATCTACTACTACGAATTTCTGCCAACCTACAGCCTTCTAGATAATGCGAAAGTCAGCATCCATACCTATCTTTTTCAAAAGTTCCGGGTCGTATGCTCAGGTGTGGGCGAACTGCCGGTCCTTCAGCATGTAGTAGACTTGCAGCTCCCGTTCACCGACAAGGTCGAGGACAGAGTCGTTCAAGAGGCATGACGGAACGTCGGCGTCTTCCATCGAGACGTCAGGAGACGCACTCGATGAAGAGCCGGATCCCTTCTTGAACAAGCGGGACAACCGTCTTCTCATCCTGCACAAATGAGCAAGAAATGGACTAACTCGGTGGGGTTAGGATAGCACAGTTTATACCCGATGGTTAGTTTCACCAAGACAATTTGCAAATGCAACTAAATTCCTTGAACATGAGGCAAATTTGCAAAACTTGAATGAATTTTGAGAGCAAAGTTTGAGAGGGAGTGAAAATGCATTAAAATGGGATGGACTTCCCTCTCCCGGCCGGATGGCTTATATAGGGCATCACAACGGTCAAAATTGACGTGTGGGCCCCATTAGCCGTTGCCCTGCCAAAAGTGGCAGCCGACCATTACCTGGCCGGTAGGGGTTCGGCTGAACCCCTGGTGGGCCCAACCGGTCCCACTTTCGACCGTTGGATTCCAACAGTCAGTGTGGTCGTGGCACAACAAATTTTTATTAAAAAATTTATTTTATTTTGCTCAGAAAAATTCATTTGAAAGAATTACCTCAAAATTGAAACCTAAATGCAAATTTTGAAAATTCAAACATGGTTTGATGCAAAAATTAAATTGATGGAAGTAAATATGAAGATACATACCAATTTACCTGTTAGCGAGGGCGGCGTCGTTTTGGGTCCGACGAGCAAGACCATACCTCCAGCGTTTAGTTCTTGGATTTTCCATCCATCTCCGGAGGTGATGGAGCGTGCTTAGTCTGTTTCAATCACCACAGCTTCTTTGTCTTCAATGTGGGCGGCAGCTTCTTCTGAGCCGGCTGCTCTGACTTCTTAGCCAGTGTGTTGGATTTCAGCTGCGTCTTCCAATAACGGGATCTGGGCACAGATACTCCCTTCTCCAGGAAGTTGTAGACCCTCGATTTTGGAAATCGGAAATCTTCTGTGTTTATCCGTACCAATCCCTAGATCAGTAATTGGTACACACATACATAGTTGGATCACAACATATCACGAATGAATTCAGGCTAAAAGAGTTAAATACTTACATTAGGGCCAGGTAGGCCAACAACTATCAGAGAACAACAGCGGAAGACAAAATAATATAAGGGCCCGGTTAACATGCCACAGGCAGTCAACTGGGGAACGAGACCTAGAACAAGACCACACTCCGATCATCTTGTTGGATACGCAAGCGTACCGACAAGGGCTTCTCTTCAACACTCTCCTAAAAGATATATAAATAGCAAGGGTGAGTACCAACCGTACTCAGCAAGCCACCACAACAACAATGCATATGATAGAGGGTATTTCAAGGAAGGGCTCCAGGTTCTTTTGCATAAAGCAAGCTTTGCAATTCTTTTCACAAGCCTAAGACCTAGCATAGACTGATCAAGTTTTAATACCAATGTTCACATTAAACAACGACGGTTCTGTCCACCATCCATTGTGATCCCAAGGATATCTTCCCGCCATTGAGTCGTCATGGTTTTCTGAGGACGTCCACCTTCCCTCCTCTCAGGGAGTGGCTCCATCAGCATAAAATTCATCATGCAATATCCCATCCCACACAAGTTAAGAATTTAGAGTCTAGCCAAGTGTAATACACGTCCCGGTGCTCAATAACCGCGAGCACGGCTTTTCGAATAGATTTGGTTTACTCACACTGCAGTGGATGTACACTTTACCCGCACTCCGCGACTGCCCAACACATGAGCCTCGTCCCAACACATGAGACGCGACACGGCAAAGCTTTTCGATAACCTCGCATTGGCAGTACCTGCTCCATGAACTTAAATACTCATGTACTCTAGGCATCCATGTTTCTAGCAGTGAGAGGAGTTCTGGCGCTCCCGGGAAAGAGAAGTCTCACACACTCATTAAGTTAGTTTCTCCCTCACACACTCATGGCAGTCCTACCAATGGCGACACCGATGTAGGAGCACGCCTCGCGGCCCTACCTCAACGGCTGCCTCACCGTAGCGCACCTGCCTCACTCAGGGGTGAACCATCTATGCAGGGATACTGCCTCCGCTCGGCTATCTAATCCGCTAGGTCTATACCCATACGAGAAGTGCGGTTGTACGGGGGTCATTTCATGCTTAACTTCATGGCTCGGTCCTTAATTGACCGTGGACGGTACTAGCCATTTCCAGATACCACCCAAATCCTCCGTCCGCCCCAGTCGAAAACAGTTGTTTAGTTTTATTTCTCCTTTCACAAATCATGTCATCAATATCATGGCAATGTGGCGCTCATGTCTCCACATGCCGCATCTCAATTACCTTCCCAAAGGTAATTGCCCAAGCATAAAGCATTTGATAAATATGAGTATGCATGATTCTATAATAGCATTTCTAAGCATTTGTCATAATTGGCTAGGGACTTCATATGTAAACATGGTTACGAAGGAATAAGGGGTAACAATAATCAAGGCATGGCATAATCACAAGTAGAATGTTCATCATTACATGCAATTTTATTTGTAAACAAAATAATTTCGCAATTGGGATCAACATGTTCAAGGAATAGTGATGACTTGCCTGCTCAGGATAATCCTTATTATTGATATAATCTTGATCAACATTCACCTCCTGGAAGTTGCAGACGTTGCCTCACGACTAACCGATACACAAGGTCTATAATACGCGAGAAAAACCAATATTCAAACAACAATCAAATATGCACAACAAAATGTACTATTCGTGTTTGCTAATGGATTCCAATCATGCTAAGGGCTAAAGTTTCTTAATCTTTCTATTGTCATCGTGGTCTATTTAGGAGTTAATCAACATAGCATTTATGGTATACATATATATTTGGCTAATGTCGTAGGCTCTCCGAACCTTCCATTATATTTGAGAGATGAAATGAATAATTCAAGTCATCAAACAAGCATAATGAAATATCCGACGCCTCGAGGGAGGAATATTGGAGACATTGCTGGGCCTTTAGCCTGCCAGTCAACTTCAGCCTGAGATGTGCCCGTCAAACAACTCGAAGGCGGTGACCAGATGTGTTACATATTCAGGAGACTTGACAAAAATGGCTAAAGATCTTCAACATCTCAAATATTCTTAACTCATACTCATGTGAATCTAGTTCCCAGGATGTGCACTAGATTCACACTTTCATCTCAAGCATGATTATACATAGCAAACACAAATAAGATGAAAGCGATTATAAACTACATCTACTTTAGTTACATTGGCCGACCGGCCAAATAAATAATAGAACAACGGAAGCCTGTCTACCCAATCCACAAGCACACCGACTAGGGGTTTACCCCATTAAGTTCAAGTCCTAGAAGAAGCCGTCGATTACCCGCATCACTCAAAGACTAAGTCTAAAACCTGCAAGCAAAAGATTAATTCAATAGCAAGAGTCAGTACATTATTAGAAATAATATACTGGCAAGCACCAAGACAAGCCTAACACTCTACTTGCAAGGCATATAATCAAGGAAGGCATAATATGGTTCTTTTTAGCATAAAGCAAGTTTTATTTGCATAAAACATTTCTAAATCTGGTTTACTTTCAAATAAATTTCAGCAAGCTAGTACTTAGCATATGGGCATCAAAGTAGGCATTAATCATGTATAAATATTCACCTCATTGCCATCCATGGCAGCAAGGAGATCATTCTCAAATCTCATCACAATTTGAAAGTAAATTTCAGCATTTAGGAGAATAAACACAAGTCTATACTCAATATATATCCACACGCCGCTCTTGACCGTGAGCACGGCTAATCAATTAGTTTTGACTCTGCAAAGTTTGTACACTTTACCCACATGATGCGAAATAATAATCATGCAAGAGCATGGCACGCGATACATAAGTACCCGATTTATTACCCGCAACAAAGCTTTTCCAAAATTCATGATTTAGCCTTACACCAGCACGATACGTGTTACTCCATCCTAAGCCATACTCGATATATAACCTAGAACCGTTAAGTGGCGGGTCCACGCCTTAAACTTAACGCCGTGGTGGCGGACACAACGGGAACCCACCACGTGGCACAATACCGTTGTATTGGACACGCTTAGTCACCTAAACTACCACGTCGGGGTAAATAGGAAGCTCCTCTGAATTATACGAACTCATACACACCGGCCTACCAGAATGTAAGGCTAAACCATAAATAGTTTACTAAGCTTGGGCTATCCCATACTAGCACATGTGGTTGTACTGTATACGGAATGAACTGACATTGAGTGAAGTCCTTAAGTCGGTTTGGGCGCACACTCCCCCTATCAGTACACAACTAATCACCATATGTGCACCACTTGAGGCCCAAACCTAAAATTCATGTTTTCCACCATTTTGTTTATCAAAATCACAAGTATTAAAGTTCTGCCCAGATTATTTAAAAATCAATTTTCATGTTTGTAATGAGCCCATAATGACAAGGAAGACTATTCTAAGCATGGCTAAGCATTATAGTAACCTAGTGTCACCAAAACTCATATATAAAGTGGTATAGTCATATTGTTCCTAAGGTTAGGAATGAGGGATATGGATATATGTGGAGTTAAGGTGATAATGTAAGTAGTAGGAGTTTGTCTAACAAGTTTAACAAAATTTTAATTTATTAGTGTACAATCGACATGCAAGATTTGCAAATATTTTCAATAACCTCCAAAACATAGGTTCAAAGTAATCAAAGAGAGGGAGGTGGGACTTGCCTTGAATCAAGAAAATGTCAGCGCCTAAATCATTTCTTCACCGTTTAAGCAATCATCTATACAAAGTACACGTTATGCAATTAAACACCAAAATATGCGAAAAATCCAAAATGCTCTAAAATACATGATTTGTGCACAGGGAATAGGTACTGGTCTAAAATGAATTTAGGTGAAAGAATTTCTATTTTATCTCATTTCATTTGAGAATTATGAATTTTAGAAGTTTCGTCGGTATAGTGTAGGATTTACTTAGGTACTATTGTGAAATGCTGTTGTAACGTGATTCTTATTAAGTTTATGTTTGCTGGGGTGAATATATGTGTTTTCTAAGACTAACACATTTGGTTTCATAATTTTTAGAGTTAATATGAATTCTTTATGTTTTTTTACAAGTTATAACGTGTTATAGGTGTATAGTGTTCTATAGGTTCATGGCTTTAGAGGTTTAGGTCCAGAACTTGCCTCATCTAGCTAGTGATGTATGAAATGAGTATTTTAGTTAACTAATCTAACCTAAGTTCATAGGCTTATGGTCTTTATTATCATGGTTCATATTTTATAAACTAGGGGAGCTCTAGTCCATGCTAGCAATTTATTATATCAACCTAAAAATTATTATATGAGCTAAGTGCCTTAAGTTTTGGTGGATGGGGATGGAACTATGCATTCACTGGTCTAACAAGTTTTATGTGGGTTTCATTATAGCTAGAATGTATTTCTATATACATTTATATATATACATATTGCTCAATCGATACTATGTGATCAGCACCTATCATATAAATTTAAAGTTTAAAGCTACAACCTGTACAGAAGGTTCCATATTTTATTTTACTATGTTGAAGCCCACTGTTTGCTGGTTCTATAGATATTTGGTTCACTTCATTTAGACTAAAGATGAATTTTCTACAAATTTTACAATTTAAGGTTGCTCTATGATGGTTATTACTTACATAAGTATTTAGAGGCTTTTATCATACAGTAAGTATATAATTTTATTTTATAACTTGGAAGTATATGTTTTGATGATTCTACAGAACTTGGGTTTACTCAAAAAGGATCTAAGATGAATTTTATATGAACTTCTAAAATTCAGCTTATCTAAAACTAGTCATTTAAAGGTAATAGTTTTAGAGGCATTTGATGTATAGTATGTATACTATTTCATTTTGCTTTATAGGAGAACATAAGTTGGTGGATCTGTAGAAACTGAGTTTGCTCCAAAATGAGTTGAGATGTACTTTATATGCATTTTATAAGTTTGTGTATGCTTTATGTATGATTTATCTTAGACCCATTTTAGAGACAAGGTCTGTGCGGCGGGTGCCAAGCTTAATGTTACCACATTAAAGTTCATAGTTTTGTGAACCTATAGAAATTTGAATCATCTCAAAATAAGTTATATTTGATTTTATATGGATTTTACAAGTTTAGGTGTTTTGCTGTTAAAAAGTAAAGGTTTTTAGTATTATCTTTTACATTTTCAGATTTTAAACTCATGGGGTTCACCTGTCGGTCTCAGGCCAATATGCAAAAAGGCCCCTAGGGTTTCAGGAAATCAAACCGCAGTCCTATGACTGTTTTGTGTGTCTTGAGCTTTTGCAGAAAGGATCCTATATTAACCTAAATTCTTGTGAGGAGGTCCCTGGTTCGAGCTGAAGCAGATCAAGCCATGGCTGAGCTCGATCTCAAGCTTGCCAGCGGCAAACGGTGGCTCGTTTGAGGGTGCGACCAAAAGAAAAAATAAAGATCATGCTATTGCGATTCCATTCCTCTACTTTTCTCGGTCAGTGGACATCGGAGTAACGCCGGCGGCGAGTCCGAGCGGCGGCTGTGCTTAGGCTGCTACTGCATGCTGAGTTGGTGCTCGATTCTAAGTGAATGAAATGCATGAATGCAATCCTATGGGCTCAAGGATGCTCACCGAACCTTGAACGAGGCGCGGGAAAGTCTGGACAGCGGCAGCGGTGAAGAATATGGTCCGGCGACGGTGCAGAGCTCCGGGAAGACGGCAACGGCTCGATCCACTCATCGAATTGACATGCATGTGTTTTCATGGGGTTAGTGAGGTCCTAGGGATGGTGTATACGCGAAGAATCGGACAATGGCTCACCGGAGGAGGCGGAATCGACAATGGCGACGGCGACCGGAGGTGAAGAAGACGGTAGCCGATCTCCGCACTTGCTGCGCCATTGCCTAGGATTTTTGAGGGTTTTAGAGTAAGACTTCAAGGAGAAGACGTTGGCGCGACAGCTCGGCTTGGTTTGGTCTACTGTCTACAGTGGTCGGAACGACGACGATGTCGGCTGCGGCAGCGCTTGGAGCGCGCTCCGGAGTGCCGTGGGCACGACGGCGTTCCCGTCGATCTGCTGCACGATAGAGGATGAAATTAAAAGGATAAATCCTCGGCATGGTGAGGAGAGTATGGAACGTGAAAGAGATGGGGATTACCCTGGCTTATTGACTAGTACGATAGTTGTTCTTCTTCGCGGCCGGCGGCAAGGATGAGGGCGACGGAGAAGTTGAGAGCCTCCTCCCTCGGTTTCTTCGGCTTAGAGGTGGAGAATGATGTGTGGAGATGCAGCTGGGAGGAGGAGAAGTCTAGAATAGGAGTTTGATGGCGTCGACACGTTGTGGCCACGCGTAGTACACAGCCGGCGCCAATCTCTCCCTCTCGGCTGTCTCTGGTCGGCTGGAAGATTTGCACAGGGTGAGGACGAGCCAGAGTGGCTGCCAAGTGGGTCTAGGTCGTGGCAAACTAGGCTAGGGTGAGAGGGTTGGGCAGAAACGTGGGTGAACAAAAGGTTTGAATGATTTTCAGGATTATTTCTCTCTCCAACTTTAGTAATTCAATTATTTAATTTGTGGGTAGAATAATTTAGTGTGGATTTTTCTGAAGGTAGATGAAGATACCTAAATTCCATTTTCTTTGGTTGCACTCAAAAATTATGGATAGATTACTCACAGAAATTAGAGGAATATGGGTTCTTTGGAAACTAGTTTGGATTTTTAGGAGACTTAAACAGAGAAGATAAATTCTGGAAAAATTATATTTATTTAAGATAATTAGCCTAGTATTTGAATAAATTATTTCCCCTTACACTTCCATGCAGTTAAATGCACTTTTCGACAAGGTATGGTTTTAGCCAATTAGGAGTTATAATTAGTCTATTATTTGACTGGTTTAACTGATTTATTTGAGGTATCAAATTTAGTTATTAAATTTTACCGAAATTGCTGTGTGTTGTATATGTTAATTAGATCCTACATGAATTTTCCAATGATTTTATCTTGCACAGATTATTTTAGATAATTAGCAAGACTTATTTTCCTTTCCTAAATGTATGTAAATGTTTTTAAAACTTTTATATTTAGACTCTTCTTAACCTGAGGTGATGTTGATATGTTAGAATTTTAGTTTACCTTACACATGTCATAAGCTCCTTAACTATTTATGCATAAGTTTACTCTAATATTAAATTAAGAGAATGCTTATAAAGGTAACTAAGGTGGAATATACCCTATATGAGTTAATTTATTTGTTCACTTCCATGTTCATGACTAGTCTTCAGATGGATGACCAAATAGTTTTGTGGGGCTTGACATTGGCCTTGTTGATATATTTTAAGGTGTATTATGGTTCCTATGTATTATTTTCCATTAGTTAGCACTGGACCCTAATGGTTTAGTTGTTTGTCTAGATTGCAATTATATTCATGAGACCTATTATAAAATGCAAATCGAAAATCCAAATGCATATGAAGGACTCAAGTCAAAATATGATTTTATGCGAGTATGCATGCTTTGACTTGGGTTGCATCCAAGTCCTAGGTTAAAGATGAAAAAGTTTTAATTTGTTCTTAAATTTTATTCATGCAAGAGTTGGATCAACTTCACCTAGGTTTAAAATGGAAATTTTTGGTTTACAAAATTGAAGAACTTTCTTTTCAACTAGTTTTGATGGAAATTCCTTAATCCTAGAATTCGGGTATGTTATAGCTAATCGGTGGTTTAGTTTATCAAATGGCTATGGAAGGATTATAGCTATATATGCATCTATCTAAATAGCACGGTTACCTACCAGAGGTTCTGTTGTTAGATGGATTTAGGATCAATCAAATAATGAATCATTTGTATTATTATTTAATTGATGGAGGCTTTACTTTAATTATGAACATATTTTACTTGTCACAATAAATTATAAAAGGTTAATAATTATCCATGCTTTGTATGTTAGAGTTGTTTAGGTTAATCATATTATGGTTACAGATTATCCCATCACATAATTTTACAATGAATAATCCTAATCTACAATTGGACTTGGGTTATATATGGTCAAGGTCTATAATTAGTATTTATCCACCATACATGTTTGTCATATATCCTCTTTAATTTTAATATATGCAATCAAGCGATTTAATACTACAACGTATAGCTATAATGGACTGTACAGTATATGTGAGTGCACAATATCTTAATATTGAATCATTTATTTGAATAGCTGCTATTTACTTTAAGCTATATAGTACATGTGATTTTAAGTGGATTTATGAGTGAGTTACTGTCTATACAACTTAAGGGTCGATTTCCAACCTAAACATATATATACTACTGTATTGGAAATGTCGTTAATTAATTTCATATTGGTGGTTTAATCATACAAGCTCTGCTATTATTTCTCATAAACAAGTTAAAGACTCATCAACGTGTGTTCATATTTTAGTCACAAAATATGAGGCTAAACATTATTTATATAGTTTGGACGTTATGGGTATAATTATATATGGACATATATTAATAAATGGCACTAGCATTTCCTATGCTTTAATTAATTTGAAACAATGCTTCTAATTAGTTTACATGGGTTTTACTGTGATAAAGCATGTTAAAGACAATTATTTGACATCTACTTTACAGTACAATATCAATTTTATTTATTAGCACATTTTTAAGTTAACTATTATACATTATCTTGATATTAATTATTTTATAAATATAAATATATTTTATTAAATAGTGAATTATATACCATTAGAAAGCTTATGAATTTATATGAATTTAGGTTTAAGTTTCACTCGAATCGGAGCTAAAACGAATAAGTTACGCTAGTTTAAAGATTCAAATTTGAATAAATCCGAGAAATTGTAAAAAGGTACTGTTCCTAATTCATTATTTTTATTCCTAAACTTTATCCAAAACTCCAAGTGACTGCCATGTGGGGTTTAGGATTGTATTTGCTTTCCTACCGGATTATTTTTCTAAAGCAAATCCTGTGAACCATTGACAGGTGGGCCCGGCTGCTCTCTCTCGTTCTTTCTTTTCCCGTCGTCTTCTACCTCCAGCCATCGGCCGAGCAGAGCACGGCGCGGCTAGGCCCGGGCGAGGGCGACCTAGCGGCGGCCAGGGAAGGAGCGGAGGAGCTCCGGCGAACCCCCGCAGGCGGCCAAGGCACTCGGCGGCGCGGGGACGAACGACGCGGCATGGCCGTCATGGCCAAGCCCTTGGTTGCAACCGGCTAGGGCGAACGGGATGGTCTACGACCGATTCGACAAGTGCGTGAGCATCTACAGAGTGTGGGGGTTCCATTTTACACACTAGATGGAGAGGAGGAGCTCCGGGATGGCTTGTCCACGGCGAGCTTACCGGCGGCAGAACGGTGGCCGGACCGGCACAGCGACGGTTGTTAATTGGCGAAATTAAAGGGGGCTATAGGGCATGTTTGGATTGATGTCCTACCAAAATTTTGGTAGTGCCAAATCTTGGGCAAGCTTTGGAACTACCAAAATTTTGGTAGGGTAGAGTTGAAAATGTTTATTTGGATTGAAGCCAAAATTTGCCCATAAGAGATAAGTTTATAGGCAAAGCCAAATTTATGGCATTGGTAGAGTTTTAGTAGAGGTGTTTGGTTTGCTACCCTACCAAAATTTTGGTAGGGCAAATTTTGGTAGGGTAGCAATCCAAATTGGCCCATAGTTTCTACGGGACTAGGGGAGGCCAGAGGAGTGAGGAGTTACCGAGGGATGGAGGAACGACGAAGTTCGATGTCGCGGGGGTGGAGTAGAGAAGAAGATCCCACACGCACGCTAGATGTTCGACGAAATGTGTGTGAGAAAGAGAAAGATGTAGAGATGGGGCTAGGCCTTGTGATGGCAGCCAAGGTGTGTGGGGAGGAAGGGAGATGGGAGGGGGTATTTATAGGGTGTGGGAAGGGTGGCTTAATGGTCACGCGACGGATGGTGCACGGGGCTCGAGGACGACATGATGGCGCACAGGGCTCGAGAGCGACGTGATGGCGCACGGCAGCGCGGGGCTCAAGGCGGCAACGGCGACACGCGGTGACACGATGGCACGGCAGCTGCGCACGGGGCGCGAGGCACTGATGCGACGGCGACGGCGACGCGACTGGTGCAGGGCTCGGCGGGCGCGGGTGACGGCGACGGTGACACGAGCGGCGCGGCGCAGCCGACGGCGACAGCGACAGCACGCAGCGGGTTGGAGACGGCGCGGCGACGGCGACGCGACATGACGCGGCGGCGCGGGGCGCGAGTTGGCGCGCGGTAGCGGCGCGGCAGGGCGACGGCAATGGCGACAAAACGGCGCGCGGCGGCGATGGCAGAGCGAGGCGACGGCAACGAGACGCGGTGATGGCGACACGACAGCGACGGCGCCGGCGCAGACGGGGCTCGAGGCCGGCTAGGGCGGCGCAGCAGTGGGGAGAAAGAGAGCTGGGATGGCTAGAAACCAAATCGAACACCTAGGGGCTAATGAACAGATTTTAGAGGGTACTTTGCAATTAGGAAAAATATACTGTTGCCACTAATTTTGTCACAATGTAAAAATACACCGCGTCTAAGTTATTTCATCGAAATTTATATTCAAATTAATATTGTCCAAATTTAAGTTTTATTAAAGATTCTATAATTTCCTAATGAGACCGTTATTAACACATTAGCACATTAGCTCAATTTATTTATATGCTAGTTTATTTTATATGGAGGGGTTTAATATATTAAATTTCAATCCCTAAATGCAATTAGGAACTTGGTGCAATATCGATCTACATATCGAATTAAATACTCCCATAATTCTATTTCATATAAAGAGCTTCGTTTATGCGAATAATTATTATTTCATGTGTACTTATATTATGGCACCCACCTACATTATTCAAATATTTTAATATTTGATGAAATAGCTTAATGATAACTTTTCTTTTATTTGATTTTAATATCTTGTGCATAAATATTTGTAGGGTTAAATATATTCTCGTAAATTATATCTATTGCTTAAATGTCGATCTTTTCTTTACTTTCTTTGTGATCATTTACGGTTTGGCAAGCCATAGCAATCATAACAACCAGCATGATGCAAAAGTTTTAAAAAGTTCGAAATTTTAGTGATTTTTATTGTCAGGAATTTTCAGGATGTTACAGAAGTTCTGCATGAACCTTACTAGGTTGTCCGTCTTGGGTGGCTCCACTTCGACCACTTGAATGTTTTGAGGGTTTGGCCCATACTTTATTCTCACCATGGATCATTGTTCGGTCCTCTGCTGGAACTCAAACTTTTCCTCCTTCTCGTTGATACGGAGATGGATACTACCCGTTCCCACGTCAATGTTGGCCTTCGCGGTGCTAAGGAACGGACGCCCCAAGATGAGCGGTGTATCCTTGTCTGAATCCATGTCTAGCACCACAAAGTCAACTGAGATGAAGAAATCCCGTATCTTAACCGGCACATCCTCCGCTATCCCAGCCGGGTAATGGATCGACGAGTTGGCCAGCTGCAGGCGCATCGGTGTTGGTGCCAACACCGTGAAATTGAGCTTGTCGAAGACTTCCTTGGGCATGATGCTCACGCTGGCTCCAAGGTCGCAGAAGGCTTGGTCGAATTTTTGTGTCCCGATCAAGCAGGTGATCGTGGGACACCTCGGGTCTTTCTTCTTTTCCGGGAGCTTGTGGAGTATGGCTTTGCTGCACTCCTCCGTTAGCTTGACCACCTCGGTTGTTGGTAGTGGCCGTTTGTTGTTGAGGATATCCTTGAGGTAACGTGCATAGGTGGACACTTGCATAGTATCCAATAGCATCACGTGAATATGGATCTTTTGGATCACATCAATGAAACGAGTGAACTACTCGTCCACCGACGGCTTCTTGAATCGCTTAGGGAATGGCAACAGCCTTGTGTCGTAGTACTCTTGCGACACAGTCTTCTCTGGCTGAACCTCTTCGTCAGCCGTGTCGCTAGACGGCGCTTCCTTGTGGTGGCTGTTAGCTCCTGCAGGGTTAGGATATGGCGGATCGCGAGTGGATTTACCTCCCCTCATCGTGATCGCCTTAACATTTTCTACAGAAGGTTAGGGTTGCCCCGGAATCCTCCTAAATTCATTAGCAGGTACTAGAACAGCTAATTGCGCCAGCTGGGTTTCAATCATCTTATTGAAACTCAGCTGGTTTTGGAATGCGGAAGCAAAGCCATCTAGCTTAACATTTATATTTTCTAAAATCTTATCTTTGGCAGCCATCTTTTTATTAAGTGCATCTGTGGTTTTTGCCTGCGCAAAGACAAGATCTTTCAAGGAGGGTTGGTTTGAAAAGTTACCATTGTTATTACCTCCTTGGAAGTATGAGCGGGGTTGGTTCCACCCTTGACCTCCTTGTGGACGGAACCCGTTGTTGTTGTTGTTGTTTCCCATGTACATCGCCTCTTCACGGGTCTCTGGACATTCATTTCCAGAATGACCCGTATTACCGTAGACCTCACACGTGACGTGCGAGTCTAAGGCCTTGACGGTGCCTTAGGGCTTCTTATCGTGTTCATCCAGGCGTTTCATGAGGAGGTCAAGCTTCGCAGTGAGCATCTCCGTCTCCTTGACGGTGTGCATGCCTCGCTGACGGGACTGGAGCCGTTCCTCGCTCTAGCCCATGTTAGAGACCATCTTCTCTATGAGGTCGACGGCTCCTCTAACCGTCTTAGAGAAGAAGGCTCCTGCAGCTGCCACGTCCAGGTGATCGCGGGACGTGGGAGTGAGCCCGTTGTAGAAGCTCTGGAGTATTAGCCACTGATCCATCCCGTGATGAGGACAGGCAGCCACATACTCCTGGAGTTGTTCCCATGCTTCTGGGATTGACTCCTCCCTCGTATGCTGAAATCCAGAAATTCTCCTACAATGGGCATTGGTTTTGCCCATCGGGAAGAACTTGGACAAAAATGCCGTAGAGCATTTGTCCCAGGAGTTAATTGTAGCACGATTGGTACCAAACCACTGTTTCGCCTTCCCCAGGAGGGAGAAGGGGAACAGCCTGATCCTGACGGCGTCTGGACTGACACCCTTCATGGTGTACGTGCTGCAAATTTCCAGGAACTACTGCCACAGAATGGGCTAGCCTGCGCCATTGTAGTGAGGCTCGACTTCAGATCGAAGTCCGTGTCTCTTAAGTTGACCTGCGGCCCAACGGGCATGTTCTCAGCTGAGGGGGCAGCGAACTCGTGGATAGTCTTCTCGGCCATAGTATTGAAGGTTGGTGGCGCTGGAACGGCTGGCTTCTTTGTCAGAAGAGTTTTCTGCGGAGGTGTTGGTATTTCGTAACGACATTACTAGAAATATAATTCCCAGCAATGGAGCTAAAAATATTCATGGTATATTATGGTTACAGATTTTATCCGCAAGCGCACGGATATATCATTGTAGCATTTCACCCGAGAGTATTCCAAGGGTATCGTATTTGTTTATCCCGTGGGAAGATTATAGGAGAGAGAACCAAACTAATATTTATATGTTACTTGTATTAATCATGTATAAGCAGGGGTAAGGATAATCATAGGGTACAATGACACACAAAGCATAAGACTACTCACTCTCATATTAAATCTCCTAAGCTAAGTGGAAAGAAAATAGAAAATAATCTATTCCTATACTTCTAGTATACATATTATACATACATCCTAGTTATAAGATTAACTAGCTAATACCCTCTTTCCGATGCTGTCTTGGTACTTCCAGAAGCCACCCTTGACTGCCGAGTTCCTTACGACAGCCCGTCATGACCATACAACCGGGCTAAATACGGAGGAGTACCCTCCCTAGGGAATTAACTTAGGATTATATCCACGCGCAGAGAAATACCCGTACTGAGCTGTCACCATCAGCGGCCCACCTCTCACCCACAGCATATAACCCTAAATAACGATACCCAATAACCTAGGCACCACGACTAAATTACCAGATACTACTCTAATATCACCGTCGTGACATAAAGTATTCACATAAGCAAACATTATACTCGTACCAATGCATCTCCCAGATAAGCTAGCAGTATAATTGTCACGCCCTAAAAATCGCCTAAATTAAAAATGCATATTTTGAATCATTTTTTAGAAATTATTTTAAAAGCCTTCAAGTTAAACCCTAATAATCTAGGAAAATTTTCAACATAAAATTGAGCTAGATAAAATTTTATTAAATACTTTGCTTGTTCCTCTATTTTCTAGAATTTTCTGGGAATTATTTGAGCAAGGGAAGTATTTTTAATAAATGAAACATCATTTCACAAATTATTTTAATTGAAAAAGTTCCAAAAACCCTCCAAGTCGTTGGGCCGAATCCGGCCCAACATTCCCTCTCTCCCGCGCGGCCGAGCCGGCCCAATCGGCCCAAGCCGACGCCGTCCGCCCCCTCCTCCTCCAGCCGCCGACAGGTGGGGCCCACCTGTCGGGGTTGTCTTCAACCTCCGGCCGGCCAAGCCCAAGCCGCCCGACCGCGCCGCCTTCCTCCCTCAAATCCGCCCCAATCCGGCTCCTTCGAGTCCGATTGTTAGGGGGATTTTTATCCCCTCATCCTCCTCTATCTATCCCCCCAAAAATCGGAGCAAACCGTTGAGTATTCTCTCCGAATCGAGTCCGTTTCGAATTTATCCCCAAAAACCGAGTTTAGATTTTCTCTGGCCGATTCCACGCGGTAGGAGTCCGATCTCTTCAATCCAAGGCTATAAATAGGACCCCCTAGTTGTCCTCTTTCTCTTGCCCCCTCTCCCGTGTTCTCCCGTGCTCCGTAGCACCGCCGCCACGCCCCTCAAGCCGCCGCCGCCGCCGGCCATGCTCCGGTCGCGCCGCGCCGCCGCATCCGCCGTCGCCGCCGCTTGACGTCGTCGCCTTTAGGTGCGCACGGTGCTGGGGAAGCTCGGCCGCCACCTCCCCGTCGTCGCCGTGCGCCGTAGCCCCGCCGCCGACGAGGTCCGAGCCGCCGGCGCCGAGCCTCTCGTCGCCGGCCGTCGTCGGTCGTCGATTGGCGCAAAGGTGAGCACCGTTGGGTTCGCGTCGTCGGCCTCTACGTGTAGGTGTCCTCCAAAACCCCGGCCGATCACCCTAGCTCCGGCGAGGTCGCCACCCGTGCCGTGGCTGCCGTCAATGACGTCATCATCTCCTTTTTTTTAGTTTTCTTTAATAGATTAAATAGATTAAAACTTCGGAAAATCATAACTAAATAACCGTAGCTCCGATTCAAGTGGTTCAAGTTGCTAAATTTTTTTAAAAATCGAGAAGGTTACATGTTAAAAATATCCACATGTACTGTTTATGCTTGTTTTTGTACTGTTTTGTTGATTTTTGTTTATTTGCTTTAGTTTCCGATGTTCCAGAGGAGAGCGTTTCAGTTGAGGAAGGTTCAGAGGTTTTTGTGGAAGCCCAAGGCAAGTCACACAGATCCCAAACAACCCTTTGAGCATGTTGTATCCGTTTAAAGCTATGGTTTTATTTCAACTTATGCATTATTTTTGAATGTCATTGGACGGTGAACCTTTTCCAGTTAATTAATGGCCGAAGATAACTTTATTTTCCTATGGGCTATAATTTTATTAGCATGAACCTTATATATTGGATTGGTTCAGCTAAATGCCATATGTATTTTTGCTTAGCCATGCTTAGAACCATTAGCTAATTAAAGGGGACTAAATATATATTACATCATATTATTATTATTAATTATGGTTATATTTAATGGTCGCTCACGATGGTTAATCGCGTGATGTTAATTAATTGATAATTAAACCTGGTTAAGGTGGGTTGTGAGCATATGGTTTTGATGGTTGTGCTCATGACAATTAAGGACCGGTTCGCGAGCTACTGTTGTGAAACAATTATCGTGCCAACCACAAGCCAGCGTGGGCAACGACTTTATCTTTTGTATAGCATGATTCATTATAGTGTGCCAAACTGTGAAGCGGCGAGAAGTCTGTGGGGGTCGCTGGGGAGTCCATTGCCTCTGGTTTTGAGGGGGAGATTATGATCCAGGAACGGTGCACTGTGGTGAGTTGTGTTGTGCGAGGGGTATTGTCACAGTTCCTTTCCAAGGTATCGTGGTGGTACTGAGGCGCATGGTGACATGTTGTGGGATTGTGTCTTGTGGGTACAGTGGTACACCTCTTATCAGAGTAAAACTATTCGAATAGCCGTACCCGCTGTTATGGGTGAGTTGAGCAATGTTTTCGTGATTAGACTCACACTATTCATTAATGGTAATTGTGTTAACTAAATTGACTCCTGGTTTGGAATGGTATATTCCTGGTATGGAGGTTTGATTTGTACAACCGGGGTTGGTTGTTCAGATGAGGTTGGGCCTATGCAACACAGGTGTGTTGTATGGTGTTTATTTAATACTGATTAATTATTCAACTGTTTTACTATTCCTTAAATATTTATTAAATGCTGTTTATGCAAATAAGCTATATTATGCCATCCTTTGTTTCCTGTGCACTTGCATATTTGTTATGTGGCTTGTTGAGTATGTCATATGCTCATTCTTGCAATATTCATTCATCAGAAGAGGAGTACTTCAGCGAAGGTGATGATCTGGAGGATTAGGCTTGTTCCGGGTTGAGATGCCTGTGGAGTGGAGTCGCCATAGCTGTTCCGTAGTTTGTTTTAGTTTATTTCTTTCCGCTGAGTAGAATGTTATTCTTTGAGAGGAACTATCCACCTCTGTAATAATTTATTATTTGCGAATATTAAATAGTTATTTATTTGTACTCTACTATCAATTTGTTATTGTGTGCCTCGGCTGATTCCTGGACGAGGGTTTAACACACATGTAAGCGTTTGGAATTTTGGATAGAAATTCCGGGCGTGACAATGATCAGTATAACTCGGAAATAATGTAAAGCTAGTATTCATATAATCGGAAAGTAGTACAATACCAGAGTTGTAAGAATATTCTAAGTAAAATACTAGTTTTACAATAGAAGAAAGTAAAGCTACTAGAGCCATACCCGAACTCTTCGGAATACTTCCAGACTCCGATTCCTATTCTATTCCTACTCTACTAGCTTGAGAGCACTAAACTAAACTTGAGAGAGTACGAGAAGCTCTTGCTTGAGGTGTGTGGAGAAAGTGAGAGGGTGAGGGGTTTATATAGCCTCCCAATGATGGTTGTGACGGTTGGAATGATCGGAAATACCCTCCAATCGTCTTTGGGGGCTAATCTAGACCGTTCCCTCAAAGCCCTACATCCAACGGCGATGAGACAGGGTTTGGCCGAACCTCAGGCTGGCCCAACCAGCCCACTTTTTGGCTGGCGGCCTCCCTGACTTCTTCTCTCCGCAGACTTGTGAATTTTGGGCTTATTGGGTCTTCTTAAATTGACATTCTCAGCCCATCTCCCCTTAAGTTTGATTCTCGGCATCATCCGATTGATTGATCGATGGTTTTGATATCGATTCTTCTCCATTTTACGCTTAATCTCTGCAAGGGGTTAGTAAACCAAGTACTAGTGGATTTTATTTTATTCTAACACTATATGCATTGCAAGCATAACTAGTTCTCCTTTATTTTGATCAATTGACGGGCAAAACTGATCGATAATGACCGTCAATAAAACCCCCCAAGCTTGAACCTTTGCTCGTCCCGAGTAAAGGACGAAAGGAAACAAAACTTGGTTGTTGATCAGGAGTTGCTACTATGCTGTATATTCTCAAATGTACAGGTGCAATGTATGTGTACTCTCTCTCAAATCAAACAATTTTATCACTGTGGCTTACCCTTACACCTGATTCCCCTTATCCCCTTGTTGTATCAGTTGTTCTAGCATGGCTTTAGTGCTTTAATTCGTGGTTAGGGAAGGCTAGAGAAGGAGTTTGGGTAGTTGCGGTTCGGTTTGTTGCGGTTCTGCATGTGGGCAGATTTGCAGTGCTTCAGTGTTTCGATGTTTCGGGGCTCTAAATGTTATTTTATGCAAAAGTGTATAACTAGGAAGTTGTAGATAATGTTTGGATCTATCTTCTGACCAAAGGGCACGATTTTATCCCAAGTGGTTTAGGAGATATAATTTTTTTAGTATGACTGTTGTTTTTGTGTCATAATCTGTATAGTAGTAGATTGAACTGTTTTTGGAGGGGGAAAACAGTGGAATCAGCCAGGCCGCCTATAGACCAAGTTGTAGAGGTTTTTCTTAGATTTCCATATTGGTTATGGTTGTTTTAGTGTGGACACTCTGAAATTCTGGACAGATTCTGAAGCCTGCTTTGAAGCACAAATTAGATCATTTAAATGACAGAATAAAAATATGCTTTCTACATCAAAGTTGTAGGTATTGTTCTGTAGTTTTTCAAAATGTATACATTTTCAGTCATAGCCTTTTCATATTTCACGATATAAAGGTTTGAAGCAGCAGTCTTGTGTATCGTCCAAGCGGCGTTCCTTGTTATTGAGTTTCGATGGGATAGGGTAGTACGTTCACCTTTTCCATTGTTTTATACGCATGTTTGAATGTGTCTGCTGAGGTTTTGTTTGTGACTAGGTGGTGGTCCATCAGATCGTGCATGATACCAATCCTTCGTCGGAGGCAAGTGCATGACGAACTAATTGTGTGATTCTTCGATTGTTTGCTCTATCTATTTATTTCCGATATATTTCTACGTGATAAGTAATTGCTTATGTTCATATTATTGTTCACACCATTTAGATTTCAAGTTGATCTTATGTGTACGATGTTATTCTTGTTTTAATATTCTGGATTCTGGTTCTGCTTAAATAATTCAAGTTCCTTGCTTGGCATGGATATGCAATATGGTTTCAATTTGGTTCTTTGATTCCGGTTTCAATTATTCAAGTACCATGCGTAGTCATGGGAGTGCAATTTGGTTCTTTATTCAAGTTCCTATGGGTAAGCGCTGATCACGCTTACTCGGCTTTGCTGGCAAATGCTAGCATGTATTCACTATTGTCCGGGATGGAAACTACTATTTCAATTCATGCCTGCCCGGGATGGGAACTACTATCTTCTTTGACTCGGTATTTGGAAATGTGTTTCCTATCAGAGAAAGAAAGCCTTCTGTTCATGCTTTATTGTCAATGATGTGTATATGTGTTTTCTAGTTCCATATTGTACTTGCTGAGTATTTTTATGCTCACTCTTGTGTTTTATTTGGTTTTAGGTACGCATTGAGACCGACATGTATGGGCAGGAAGTAGCACTCTTATATACACATCTACTTGCACACTATCAAACTATATTGTTTAGGTCCATAATGACACTGAAATTATATCCTGGTTTTAGATTTCTAATAGTTTCTTCCCCATGGATTATAAGGATGGATCATATTATGGGAATGATATTGTTATTAGTTTAACTTATAATTGCCTGTCGTAGATGTCCGTATTTACAGGGGAAACTCTGCCGAAATTTGGAAGTTAGTGGTTTGAGTGTTTTTTTTGTGCGGCACACTAGGTACGTGGTTACCTGGGGTGTTACAGCTGAAGTCTAGAAGTAGGTTCTAACCTCTGTGTTTGAATTCTGAAAAACACTGCATCTGACCATCTGACATAAAGCTAGCTGAAGATGACCATGATCCATCTGTAATTAGTTGGCACCTGACATTGTCTTAATGTGATGTAGATGTCGGAAGCATCAACAGGACAAGCATGCTGGATGATCTCAGGAAGAACCTGGACAAAAGGGGGCCTTGGGTAATTGCCATCTTTGCTGCAAATTCATGCTTTAGATTCAGCTTTGTTCAGAGTTCAGTGATGTGATGCAGCTGTTGGAAGCATCAACACCAGCAAGATGAACGATGCTGAAGTGTTTACTTTTGTTTCTATTCCGGTTTGCTTTTGTTTCTATTCCGGTTTGATTGCAATTTCAATGAAGCTTGATTATTTATTCTTCTGTACATGCAAATGGTTTGCCTTGTGTATAAAGTATGCAAAATGTTAGCTTGAAGCAATATATATTGTGGGAAACATGTATTTGTACATGGTTATATAATTAGCAATATATGATTCCATTCTTTTGATTGTCTGAATCATATATTTGATCTGTATTGTTAAATATAGCCGTAGCATTAGCACGGGCAAATTACTAGTTTATTTAATTCCACAAATCAAAATGCAAATAGATCCAATCATCACCTCTCTCATCATTTCCATAATATTTCAACAAATATATCCATCATTTTTTATAATACTTCATACATTCATCCATATATTCCGTATCAAATATTATTTAGTTTGGTTCATGTTTACTGCTAATAAATTCTAGCTTTTCATTTATTTTTTCCATGTCTTCCGCTTGATGCGATACAAGTAATTCCCGCAGCAAAGCGCAGGGAATCACCTAGTTAGTAACTGATTAGTGATAATATATCTATTATATACTAACCGTCTATTAAACTTCCCACAAACACTATCAAGTCGCCATGTGGCATCTACAAACACTCCTATGCCACCACATGGCGCTCTAATAAATTTAGGGAAAGTCTAAAAAAAAAAAATCTAATCGTCACTTTTCATTTATTTTGGTGGACCCGTTATTTTTAACCACTAGATCTATGATAGGAATAACCACTTAGATTTATATTTAAAAGGCCCACGTACATGCCATTCATATGTGGCTGTACTTACGTACGTACTTCATACACCGGGCCCCACGTTCCTCCTTTTTTTTTTCTTTTTCACTCAGATAAGATAAAAACCGAATTAATTATTCCAGCCCATAGATATTAATTCTAGCCCATATATGTACAAGTATATCTGTTAATGTACATACTCCCTCTGTTTTAGGTTATAAGATGTTTTGACTTTAGTCAAAGTCTAAGTTTGTAGAAACAATAACAATATTTTCAACCCAAGACAAATTTATTATGAAAATATATTAAATTATTAATTTAATAAAACTAATTTGGTATTATAAATATTACTATATTTATCTATAAACTTAGTAATTTGATTTTGACCAAAGTCAAAACATCTTATAACCTCAAACGGAGGGAGTATATATTTAGTATGCTTGGCCCCACGTCCTTCCTTTTCTTTTTTCTTTTTCACTCACATGTCATAATACCCAAATTAATTATTCCATCTCATAGTTATAAAAATATATATTATTTCGAGTTGTATTAGGTCAAACGCATGTCATCAAAACATCCATAAAAATACAAATAAATGAATAATATACATTATATATACATATATACATATATACATATATACATATATACATACATATATATATATATATATATATATATATATATATATATATATATATATATATATATATATATATATATATATATATATATATCACTTAAAAATCTAAATATATGTTAAATTAGACTTGCATTTCAAAAATAAAAAGCCACAGTTATAAATAGCACTCTCAAAAATTACTCACTCCCTACTTAAAAAAATACTAATATATCAAAATCAGTAACTCCCTCCGTCCCAAAATTTGCCCCCAGAATAACAACTTCTCCACCAATATTCTCTTCTCAACCAATCACAACCCACTACCATTCAATTTTTCCCAATTACCTCCACTTCTCCTCCAATCACAATACCCCCATTCAATTCTACCAACTTTCTTGATAACCATGTCCAACTCTAAAAATGCTTATATTCTGGGACGGAGGGAGTGGTAAATTTATTATGTATTACATGTTTATTTATTTATTTGTTATAAGAAATTAAATATCAAATATATTATTTATTATCTCCTACTTTAAACTTCGTTCGATGCAAGTTATTAGCACAAGATTAATTGAGTATTAAATATTTAAAAATGAAAATAAATTTATTTGATTTTTAAAAAACTTTATATAAAAAGTATTTGCAAAACATGCAACATGTTATATATCATTTAGCAATTTCGGGAAACATGCCCAATATAAATAAGAGAGTAGCCAATATGATAAGCACTTTAAAACACAACCTTAAATTTATTACTTAGGTACTAAAACATTAATATTAATGTTTAGTATACAATATACCTGATCAATCTAATCGCTAAAAATAATATTACGTACAAGGTATACATGCACAATGCACCTAACAATTAGCTGATATCCACTGTCCACGTGGCTTCCTATAAGAGATTTGCTTTGCTCCAGCAAAAAGTACTTCGAGGTACCGGTACCTCACGGTACCACATCGTTTCCGTTTTACTGGACTGGAGCAAATCTCTTCCTATAAAAGTTTCTAAGCCATCACATGGCGCTTTAATATAAATTAAAAATTCTAAAAACAAATCGTCTTACCCCTTGACGGAGCTTGGGGCTCCTCACCGGGAGACCGCGCAGGTCCCCCTTTGCCGGTTCGGCCGGGGGCCCTGGGTGAGGTTCTAAGCTCCTGGTCTGTGTGTGGAAGGTTCGCGAAAATGGAAAAAGCACAAGACACGGGCGATGTATACAGGTTCGGGCCGCTGAGAAGCGTAATACCCTACTCTTGTGTTTTGGTGGATCTGTGTATGGAGAAGCTACAAAGTGCCAGCCAGCCCCCGATCCTTCTAGGATCGTTTTTTTTTCTTTCTAAGTGGGCAAGGTCCTCCTTTTATATCTCAAGGGGATACCACATGCCCCATCTCTCTCTTTTTTGTGGGGACTTATCCTATCTTTTCATAAACAGACGGAGACTTGTATGGTTGCCGTCCGAATGACCTTCTGATGGGACGACCCACACCTACCTCCACTTCCGCCGGAAGCAGGCGCGACGTGGGAACATGGCTGTCTGCTGACGACATGACCAGTGTCAGACCGGTCACAAATCGGTCATTCTTGTCGACCACGCGTCAGTTTATCAATCTGCATTTCGCCCTTCTTCATACAATATCTTGCCTGTAATGGTTAGGATGAAGCCTGGCATATATCTGACCGGAACCAACGTGCCATCTCCAGGAGCTAACACGCCGGCTCCGGCTAGGGACGAGTGCTTGGAGGCTCTCGTCCTGACGGGATGGGGCGAGGCGTGCGTCAGACCGCCTGTCGCCACCTAACCCACGATCTGACCGGTCTGTGACTGGTCACAGACCGGATAAACGAGTGCGCTGCACTGCGTTACATGCGGCGTGATGCGCTCGTCCAAACCGCAATAAATGTGGTTAGGTGAGCCCCGCTATGCTCACCTAACCCATACACGCGGCGCAAAATCCTCAAGGGGTCGGGACGCCCCAGCCCTCGGGGCCGAGACGGGAGCGGTCCGACCCCTCGGGGAGACAAAGAGAAGGGCGGCCGTATCACCCTCGGGCCCGACCCCCCCCCGAGGGGGTTAGGCCACGTGGGTGATCGTGTCTGCCTCAAGTCTCTAAGTCATGATACCCCCGGTCCCATGTCACCGACACCCCTAAAAAAGAAAATTACGGTAATTAAGTTAACCACTGAGTAAAAGAAAATCCTAAAAATTACCCCTAAAAAATATCCATCTTATTTTTTAATAAAATTAGTGGACTCATTACCTTATACCGTTAGACATCTAATTACTTTCTACCAACTTAATTATGGCCTTGTTTGATTCAGCTTAGGATTATTATAATCTGGATTACTAAGAGTAAGCTGAAACAAACAGATAGCTTATTATGATAGAAAATTACAATCTATAAGCTAGATTACTATAATCTGGTAATCCACTCTAAAGGTGCTTTTTTAGATTATTGGATGGCTAACAGCTAATAAAACGGTAATAATCCAGAGAAATAACAACTAACAGCTTATTCTATGTCGACTTATTATAATCCAGCTTATAGTAATCTGGCTCAATAATCTAGATTACAATAATCTAAGCTACGTTCGAATGTCCTACAATTTTTGGATGAAATTTTAGATTCTCGTGGCACGCATTTCAAACTGCTAAACGGTGCGTTTCATGCAAAAACTTTCTATATGAAAGTTGCTCTAAAATATCAGATTAATCCATTTTTCAAGTTTGTAATAATTAAAACTCAATTAATCACACATTACTACCATCTCGATTTACGTGAAACACTTAATCTTCATCTTCATCTTCATCTTCAGGAGATTTAAACACCACCATGCATGTATACGAGGTCTATTTACGTATACAAATATACAAAGCTAAATCAATCTATAGAGGTACAAATAAATCTGTCTATGAATGAAGCCATTTTTAATTACTATCTCCGTCCTATAATGGATCCTACAATTCTAAAGGAATTAAGAAGAAATAAAAAAAAAATCTAAGATACTCCTCTTTCAATAAGACGTGGTCGTCTTCCTCACGTGCAACCACGTGCCACATACCACCACGGCATATGGACGGAAGACATGACATAGTTTCCAACCCATCCTAGCCATAGACAAGAGTACCGACCCAACCCCACCTACGGCCGGAACCTCCGGGACAGGTAGGCAGGACTGAGCCCCTAGCAGCAGGACACCAGCCCTGTGCCATGACATCTCGACTACCGGGCCGCAGCTCATGTAGCCTTCATTTGTCCTAGAGATGTCCATCGACCCCCGACTTCGTCCATCTCCATCCGTGTACTTTTGTTTATAACCAGACTGGGCCACAAACTAAGCCTTACCCACTAGACATGTGGAAGTACGGTAGTGCTTTGCAACAGAGGCCCGAAGACCGGTCCTTATGTGGCCGAGGTGCTACTATCAAAACCATGCACCCCGAGCCTAGTCTCAAACCATTTTGAGGGTTTTGAAAAGAGGGGAAGGTGTGCATCCAATTCCACAATAATCTAACCATTCCATAATGTCCAAGTGATAAGAATATTCCCAAAGTCTAGAGTTATAAAACCACATAATGTTGCCTAATTAATCAGCGAAGCATCTACCTAAATTCATACTAGTGGAACCATGAATAGAGTACCCACTAGTTGGGGTTTTGTTTATTCTAGGGTGAACAAGGTAATAGTAACAATAACAATAATAATAAGGTCATAACAAAGGTAAATAGGCATGGCTAAATAAAACAGTGATAACGCGGGAATTTAAATAAAGCGATAATGCATTAATTTAAATCAAAATAATTTCACAAACTGGGATCCAATATGTTCAAAGATGATGTGACTTGCCTTGCTCGCTTTCCCAAACATCGGCTTCAACCTCCACGTAGAGCGGATCTTCCGAAGCTACAGCGTCTACACGACCAATGGAAAGGAAAAAGGCTTTTACTCTAATAAACTCCATATAACAAGCAGGAACAAAGCACAAAAATGGGTTCTTGACTTCTTAAGGAAAAATTAGAGACTTGAACGGTCCAATTCCGAGTTCAAATAGCCAAGTTATGGCCATTTGAAGTTTATATGCACTTTAAATGAATATTTACGAATTTCTTCATTTAAATTTTAATTTAAAAAGGGTTTATTGCGTCAGCCGAGGGGAGAGGGCGCGCGGACCGGGTCCACGAGAGTGGGGCCCACGCGGCAGCCTCACGGTCCACGGTGGACCGGCGCACCCGGGCTCGCACCGTGTAACATACCCGAAATTTCAGGACTTAAAATTTCTTGTCAAAATAGTTAGAGGTTAACTTCTCCAATTTTGAGAGCCAAAAATGTCCGTTTTAATTTAGGTGATGATCAACTTAAACCATTGCATGATTAAAATTTGAAAACAAAATAAAACCTTTTCATTCCCAACATTAGGCTAGAAATGTCATCAAGCATTTGAGCATACATGTGCATAATGCATGCCTAGGCTTGAGTTCATTGTGCATTTGGATTTTGGTCTCGCTTTCATAATAGGTCTCATGAGCATAAACTAAAAGGGTTAAAATTACTAAGCAAAACTATAGTTAATCTTGGGTGATAACATGTGGACTTAATATTAAATTCAAATATCATCTTCTCAGTCTAAAAGAAGTTTAATGTAATCCCTGTAACAATATTAGGTGCAATTATGAAGTGGGAACACATATACAAAGTAAAGTAATCCTAATTCTCTAAAATATTATGTGCAAGTTAAAAATCATGGGAAAATTTAGATAGACTATGTTTAGCACAAGTAATTCACTATAATATTGGTACAAGTTAATAAATAAGTTAAATACCACAAATTAATCAGTCAAAGCAGAAAAACTAAAAGAAATCAAATTAAATTTTAATCGGCTAAAGCCATACTTCATCCAAAAGTACATTTAACTGCACATAAGTGAACATGGAAAATAATTTATTCAAATACTAGATTATTTATCATGCCTAAAAATAATTTTTCTAGAATTTTCCTCCTCTGTTTAAGCCTCCTAAAAATTCAATCTATCTTTCTAATAGCCCATTTTTGTTTAATTTCTGTCAGCAGTCTACCCATTATTTTTAAGTGCAACCAAAGAAAATGGAATCTAGATATAAACATCTACCACCAGTAAAATCTACACTAATTCTTCTGGTCCACATGTTAAGATTTTGAGTTGCAAACTTAGGAGGAAGAAATAATTCCGGAAATTCATCAAAAACCAATCTCACCCATGTTTCTACCTAGACCTCTCTCTTGCATAGTGGGACCCCATTGTCAGCCTCACATCCCTCTCCACACAGGCCCACGGCTCATAACCCGCGCGCCACGCATGTGAGCACGCGTCGAGCGCGGAAGAGGGCGAGCTCCTCCTCTCCATCTCCGCCGGCGACCGTACTTAACCCGACCGGCCGACCGACTCTCTCTCTCTCTCTCGCCCTTGCCTCGTTTCGTGGAAGAACCGAGGCGTCCCGCCTCGGATTCGCCGGGAACGGGGGTGCCAACTCCGGCGCCGGCGAGAGAAGTCCTCGACGCCGTCGCAATCCGGTGAGCTCCATTTCCGTTCAATATGCGTTCTGTAATTCCCTCTCAATGCCGTCTCTAATGCCACCAAGAACGCCTCTTTTAGTGCAGCCAATCTCCGGGAACGCGACCGCGTCAACTCAGAACACCATTGCGCTCTGGACGCCGCTGCTTCGCCTTTGCTCGTCGCCCGGCTTCCACGGTTCGTGACAAGCTGAGCCACTTCGCCACAAGCTTCATCAACCTCTGTAGATCAAAAATCCGGAAGGAAATCGACGCAAGGTGGACCATGTAGAAGCCCGGGAGTACACCGTCGATGACGACCGTAGCAGTCGCGCCGTCGCCGAACCAGTACACCATCGCCAAGACTTCGCCGAGCCGCGTTTGATTCTTGGTGAGCCTCCTAGTAGTCCCTAGAGTCCTTATCATACGCATGCATGATTAGATCGAGCCTCAAAACCCACATGCATGTGCAAGCCGAGCTTAGCCACCGCCACTAACACCCTAACAGCCGCTATAGAGCACCAAATCTTGCCAGAAAGACACCAATAGGTTAGCACGGTTGTTCTATACACTTTTTGTTTTGGGAGCTTGAGCTGAATCGCCGCTGTTCGCCGCTGGTGATGCTGTGAAGCTCGCGGCTGTGCTGCTGCTTTGCTCTGTCCAGAGCAAGGGCATGGCTTTTGAAATTTAAAGACTCCCAGGGATGTATTAACAACTCGACCAGTCACTTACAAGTGGGACTAGTAATAATCTGTAAATAAACTAAAACTCAAGCATCTTTTTGCATACAAACCTAAAACTAGGGGCTGCGGGATCTATTTCCCGAGAAACCAGGGGCTTTTGCGCAAAACGTTAGTCACTGACATATGGGCCTAGGACTGCGGGTTGATTCCTAGAAACACTCAAGGGCCTTTGTGCATATTGGTCCCTCACAGCCATGTGGACCCCATCCTTTAAAATCTGAAGAATAATTAGGAAAATGCCCAAACAAATATATGTTTAGCAGAAAAATGCACAAAGTTGTAAAATCTATATAAAATCAAATATAGCTTATTTTGAAGTGTTTCCAGTTGCTGTAGATTCTTAAGGTTATGAACTTTATTCCAGGATTATAAAACTTGGCACTCACTGTACAAACTTTGCCTCTAAAATTTGTCTAAGATAAGTCATGCATAAAGCATTTACAAACTTATAAAATACATAGAAAATTCATCTCAACTTATTTTGAAACAAAATCAAATTCTACGGATTCGTCATCATGCACTCTCTGATTAGGTGAAATAAAAGTAATTACTTACTTTGCATCAAATGCTTCTAAAACTATTATCTTTAAAATGACTAGTTTTAGATAAGCTAAACTTTAGAAATTCATGTAGAACCCAATTTAGCTTCAATTTGAGTAAACTTAAGCTCTGTAGGATCACCAAAACATATATTTCCACGTTATGAAATAAGATTATATACTTACTGTGTAGTAAAAGTCTCTAAATATTCATATAAGGATTACTAACATAGAGCTGCCTTTAATTTGTAAAACTTGTAGAAAATTCATTTTTAGTCCAAATGAAATGAACAAAGTTTCTATAGAACCAGCAAATTGTTAGCTTCAACATAGTAAAATAAAATTTGGCACCTTTTGTAGATAACATAGATCAAAACCTTAACTTAGTGAAATAAGAATTTAAACTCATAGTGTTGTTTAAGTAATACATAAACATGTATAAGTATATATACACTTTAGGTCTGATTAAACCTAAATAAAAACTTGATTGACTAGTGAAGCCATAGTTCCATCCTTATCCACTAAAACTTAGAAGAACTTAGCTCATATAACAATTTCTAGGTTAATATAATGTATTGCTAGTCTAGATTAGAGCATCTCTAGTTTGTAAAATATGAACCCTAGTAGTAAAAACCATAAACATGTGAACTAAAAATGTTTTAGTTAACCAAACTACTTCTTTTGTTCAACTTAATCATGCTGTAGCATATTCTGAACCTACAACTTAAAAGTCATGTACATATGAAACACTATATGCCTAAAACACATTGTAACTTGTAAAATCTATAAGAAAATCGTTGTAACTCCAAAAATTGTGAAACCAAATGAGTTAGTCTTATAAAACACATCTCTACACCTCTGTGAAGTCTAATCTAGTAAAAATCACTTTACAAAAGTATTTCATAACACTACCTAAGACTATACTACTATAAACCGATAAAACTTCTAAAATTCATAACTCCCAAATGGAATAAGATAAAATAAAAATTCTTTCATATAAATTCATTTTAAACCAGCACCTAATCGCTGTGCATAAATCATGCATTTTAGAGCATTTTGGATTTTCAGCTCTTTGGATGTTTAATTGCATAACGTGTCCTTTATCTAGATAATTGTATAATCGGTGAAGGAGTGGATTAGGTGCTAACATTTCTCTGATCAAGGCAAGTTTTCTCCTCCCATCCTTTGAACACATTGAATCCCATGATTTGAGGAATGAAAATATTTGTTTGCAAAGTTGCATGTGAATTTAGACTATATCGGTATTTGAAATTGGGTTAAGGTAGTTATGACCTATTTGCTGCATATCCCACCTTGAATAATTGATCCTCTTGCTGTTCGAACCCCTAGAAATGGTTAGAGTACACTCTTTGTGCTCAAATGGGTTTATATATGCTCTATGTGCAACTACTTTGCTTAGCCATGCTTAGAAATATGCAAATGCTCATTCCATCTATAATTAAAATGTGAATTTTGATACATGAACCCTTGCTGGAATAAAATGAATATGATGGGTATTTGCGAACTAAAATGTGTAAAATGTGATTTTATACTTGGGCGGCAAGTGGTGTGCATATGGTGTTAGTTGCATACTGATAGGGGGAGTGTTTGCCCAAGTCCATAAGGACCGAACTTGTGTCACCCATTTAAAGTTATTCGTACATCCACATGTACTAGTATGGGATGGCCTAAGCTGAGTAATATATTTAGGACTAGCCTTGCATTCTGGTAGGCCGGTGTGTATGAGTTCGTATAATTCAGAGGAGCTTCCTATTTACCCCGATGTGGTAGTTTAGGTGACTAAGCGTGTCCAATACAACGGTATTGTGCCACGTGGTGGGTTCCCGTCGTGTCCGCCACCACGGCGTTAAGTTTAAGGCGTGGGCCCGCCACTTAACGGTTCTAGGTATATTCCAAGTATGCCTAGTATGGAGGAACACGTATCGTGCTGGTGCAAGGCTAGGCTCTAAGTAGTGTAAAGGCTTTGTTATGGCCTCTAGATCACATTCAACATGAAGAGTGTGGTGGAGTCTTGCAAACTCAAAACAAACTAGAGAGTTCATATCATGTGGGTAAAGCTGTACAAACTCTGCAGAGTTCTTTAAACTAATCGATTAGCCGTGCTCACGGTCATGAGCGCTTTGGTGATGTGTCATGAGTATAGACTATATTTTAAAAATGTGATCATGTGACATTGGTTTGAAATTGATAAATGTGTTGAGTTGTGTGTGAGGTGATATATTATGACTTGTTGTCAAAGGATGACAACAAGAAATTGATTATGATGAAATTATGATGAACTTAATGTTGAAACTCAAAATTTGTTTTGTTAATTGAAGCATCAACTCTTTTACAAAAGAATTACGAAACAAAACTTGCTTTATGCTGAAAATGAACTACATATTGCCTTCCTTTGAATATATGCCTTACATGTAGTATGGTAGGATTGACTTGTGCTTGCCAGTATATTAACTTGTTTAATGTACTGACTCTTGCTGTTGATATAACCTTTTGTTTGCAGGTTTAGTCTTAGTCTTTGAGTGATGCGGGTTCCGATTGTTTCTTCTAGGATGAGAACTTAATGGGGTAAACCCCTAGTCGGTATGCTTGTGTTTGGGTAGTCAAGCTTCCGCTGTTTCTCTAATAAGTCTAATTGGCCGGTCGGCCTATGTAATTATTAACTTGTTGTAAGTCTTAAGTTTCTTTCATCTTAGTTGTGTTTGCTATGTATAATCATGCTTAAGATGAAAGTGTGAACCTAGTGCACATCCTGGGAACTAGATTTACATGAGTATGAGTTAGGAATATTTGAGAGGTTGTAGATCTTTAGCCATTTTTGTAGTCTCCTAAACGTGTAATACATCTGGTCACCGCCTTCGAGTGGTTTGACGGGCACATATCAGGCTGAAGTTGACTGGCAGGCTAAGGGCTCAGCAATGTCTCCAATATTTCTCTCTCGAGGCATTGGATGTTTCATTATGCTTGTTTGATGACTTGAATTATTCACTTCATCTCTCAAATATAATGGAAGGTCCGGAGAGCCTACGACACACCGGCCGGCGCCGTGGGCAACACGCGTCAGCCGCACCCGAGGGCGCGGGC
Source organism: Oryza sativa Japonica Group (assembly GCF_034140825.1). Taxonomy (NCBI): domain Eukaryota; kingdom Viridiplantae; phylum Streptophyta; class Magnoliopsida; order Poales; family Poaceae; genus Oryza; species Oryza sativa. The sequence continues at coordinate 20,303,608 of NC_089035.1, forward strand.
GGCTGACGGCCGGGCCCCACGCGGCGGCCACTCGGCGCGCCCGGAGGCGGCCACGTCGGTGCGGCCGGCGGGAGGCGGCGCCCGCGCCCCTATGGTCGCCGGCGGCGGCCATAGGCACGGCGGAGCGGCGGCCGAGAGAGGGGAAGGGAAGGGGGAAAAGAGGTGGCGGTCCACGGCTCACCCCGGGTCGACGCTCGGGTGGAGCGGAGGAAGGCGGCGGCGCGGCTCGGGTGGACGGGGACGACGGCGCTCCGGCGGTCGGCGAGCTCGGCGAGGTGGTGGACGGGGTCGGCGGCGGTGCGGCGAAGCCGGAGGAGGCGACGCCGAGGCGGGAGACGGTCCCGGCGAGCGGAGAGGGCCGGCCGGAGGTCGTTGGCGACGGAGGAGAGAGAGGGCGACGGCGCGAGCTCGATTCTGGTGGGGAGAAGGTGCGGCAAGGGGTGGAAACGGGCGAGGGAGGTGCGGGGAGGGTTTAAATAGGGTTGGAAGGGAGAGAGGGCGGCCGGCAGGGAAGGAAACCGGCGCGGGAGGTCCGGTCGCCATCAATGGCGCCGGCGAGATTTGCGGGATCAAATCCGGCCGTTTGAAGGCGAGAGAGAGGGGAAAATAGGGGGAAAGGGGGAGGAGATCACGGGGAGTAATTCCCCCCACTTAATTGCACGCGGGGACGGCGGGATGCGGCGGATTCGGCGGCGGCGGCGGCGCTTGGCGCGGGCGGGGCGACGGGAGCGGCGGGAGGACGGGGATGACGGGTGGGCCCCACCCATCAGCTAGGGTGGCGGGCGGGCCCGCCCGTCAGCGGCGCGCGTGCGGGGAGAGGCCGAATGGGCCGCGGGGGAGAGGAGAGAGAGGGGAGGGAGATGGGCCGAGTCGGCCCATTAGAGGGGAGAGGGATTTTTAGGGTTTTTCTTTTTATAAAACCTTTTTAACTTTGTTTATTTCTTAATAATTATTATTTGTGCTCTGAAAATTCCACTAAAATTTATTTACACATTTTAGGCTTGTAGGAAATATACAAAAATCCTCCAAGCCTTATTTGACTTTCAACTTTGCACATTTTAATTTTTGGAAGCTTTCACAAGGACTTTAATTATTCTAGGCATAATTTAAAGGATATATTTTAGGGTCGTTTTGGGACGTGACACTTAACCTCCATAAGTTGACCACATCAACGTCTTCTAGTTTCAAAGCTACTCAAGTTGAACGAGAGAGGGGAGTAGACAGTGAAATAATTTGCAAAGAATTCTAGAGAAGGAAGAAAGGAAACTTTTCATAAATCATGTTTTCGGAAAATTCGTCCTTAAGGTTTGACCATTTGGCTTATCCTACAGTCGAGATGGCTCTGATACCAACTTGTCACACCCAGAAATTCACTAGTAATTTCCAAACTTATTTGTGCATTAAATCCTCGTCCAGGAATCAGCCGAGGTACATAAACTGACAATTTAATATACAGATTCATCAATATAATAACGTTACATACTTACAAAAGAAAAGAAAACTGCAGTGAAATTACGGTCTAGCGAAGCTCCGGCTCCACTCTCACAGGCAGCTCAACTGGGGTATAAGCCAAACGTCTTCTCCTTCGCAACTTGTCTTCAACTGAGGTTTGATTGATTATTGCAAGGTGAGCATATGACATACTCAGCAAGCCACACAGCAAATATGCAAGTGCACAAAGATACCAAAGAATGGCATAATATAGGGCTCATTTGTAAAAGCAGCATTTAGCAAACATTTGAGAATTGTAAAACAATAGAGTAATTAATCATCAATATTAATCAACACTGAACAGCACACCAATGTTGCACAGGCCCAATCATCCTGAACAACCATACCCGGCTATACAGATCTATCTCTAAACCAGGAATGTACCATTCCAAACCAGGAGCTAAATTAATTACCATTAATTACCACATTATTATTAATGAGTTGTGTGGGACTAATCACGAAAGACATTGTTCGACCCGCCTATAACCGCGGGCACGGCTATTCGAATAGTTTTACTCTAGCTAGAGGTGTACCACTGTACCCACAAGACACAACCCACCAGCATGTTACCGTGCCCGGCCAGACACGTCACCATGTTGGGTGATTGTGACAAGACCCCTCGCATAACTCAACCCAAAGCAGTGCACCGTTCCTGGATCGTAGTCACCCCCTCAAAAACCAGAGGCATGGACTCCCCAGCGACCCCCGTGGGCTTATCTCCGCCACTTCTCAGTCTGGCACACCACAATGAGCCTTGCTATACAAAGTGTCCAGCCGTTGCCCATTCTGGCTTGTGGTTGGCATGGTTAATGTTTCACAACCGAAACTCGTGAACCGGTCCTTAATTGTCATGAGCACTACCATCAAAACCATGTGCTCACAACCCACCATTATCAAGTTTTAGTTGGCACATTAATTAATTAACCAATCATGATTGACCATCGTCAGCTATCATTAAATATCCATCATTAAGTAATAGTGAAACATTAGTTATCCCAATTGTGTGCTAATGTTTCTAAGCATGGCTAAGCAATTATGTCTAACATCTAGCTGAACCAATATATAAGGCTCAACTAGTCAAATTATAATAACCCAAGGTATCAAGGAATAGAGTAATCAATGCAAATTGGCCATACAAAGGAATAATTCACACCACCCGGTGACATTCGAAAATAAATGCACAGTTGAAATAAATAGAGAATTTAAATATAGGATCAACATGCTCAAAGGAATTGTGTTTGGGATCTGTGTGACTTGCCTTGCAATATTGGGTCTTCAATTAATCTTCTTGAACACTTCCGGCACACTCATGAACCTTCGAAACGACGGAAACGACAAGCTAAAATGCAAAACGAGAAAAAAGACTAAGAAACTCCAAATAAACAATACATATAAAGTAAACAAACATGTAGATCATAATTCCAAAACCAAAGTTGTAGAACTCATCGAGATGCAAAATTTTTATTTTGGTCATTTCTTCATCTGACTCTATTTGAATAATTTGAAATTGAAATTCAAAGTTTGAGAACTTCGAATAGAACTTTTTATCAGTGAACAACTTCAACTGAAAAAGTCATCAACAACAAAGTTGTATAATCCATCTAGATCTACAACTTTTATTTTGATCATTTGTTCATCCGACAAAGTGATTTGTAACATTGTTCACAAAATGTAGATATCTCTTATACAATTTGTAAACTATAGTAAAGATATGTAAATTTTAAGAACAATGTTACTATCGCTTTGTCGGATGAAGAAATCACCAAAATAAAAGTTATAGACATTGATGAGTTATACAATTTTGTTGTTGATGACTTTTTCAGTTGAAATCATTTAGTATTTGAAAATGTTGTTTGAAGTTGTCATAATTTGAAATTCAAATTCAAATTATTGAAACAAAGTCATATAGCAAAATGACCAAACAAAAGTTGTAGATATAGATGAGTTATACAACTTTGTTGTTGATGACCTTTTCAGTTGAAATCATTTAGTACTTGAAAATGTTGTTTGAAGTAATCATAATTTGAAATTCAAATTCAAATTATTGAAACAAAGTCATATAACAAAATGACCAAAACAAAAGTTGTAGATCTTGATAAGTTATACAACTTTGTTATTGACAATTGTTTCATTTGAAATCATTTACTACCCGAAAAGTTATTTAAATTGAGGAGGGAGGTAAAATGGACTTCTTGGCGAGGGAGGAGCAAAAAGTCTGGGCCGGCAGCCCAAAGAGGGAAGAGGAGGGAGAGAGAGGCTGCGGGCTGAGAGAGGGAGAGAGTAAAATTTGGGCCGAAAGAGGCCCAAGGAAGAGAGATGAATTTTAATTTGTTTCATTTATTTTAATAGGTTAAATGAACTTTGGGGTATTAAAATTAGTTATTGAACTCCGAAAATTCACAGAAATTTTCAGAGAATAATTTAGACCACGTAGAATATTACAAAAATATTTTCGGCCATAATTTTTACAGGAAAACTTTATTTTCCTCATTAATTCACTTGATTAAATTGCTTTAACTTTTAATACTCCCTCCATCTCATAATATAAGGCGTGCACGCATTTCAAGATTCAACTTTTAAACATTTGACCAACACTTAGTATAATATGAAATGAATTTTAATTTTTAAAAATTATACCATTAGATTGACATTTAAATTTACTTTCATATGGTTATAATTTTGTTGCTACAAATCTTAAATCTTATAGTATATGAGAAATTATAAGCTAAAGATTAGTTTTGGAGACCGTGCCAACTTTAACCACGCCTTATATTATGGGATAGATGAAGTATATTTTTCTAGAAATGCATTATATATATCTATGATGTTTGCTTTGTGCCCCTTATGACAAGTTAATATTCGTCACGATGTCCCATTGAAATACTTTATGATGATTTCTAGTTGGCATTAACGACGAACACATTTTTTTCGTCACTAAGCCACCCCATCTCATACTAATCGTCATAAAATGGAATGTGCTAATGACGAATAGCTCCGATGTCATGAGGAATTCGTCACAGAAGGTCATATTTCTTGTAGTGATTACTGTACTGATCACCTAATCGTCAGAAAAGTTTTACAATATAACTCTATTATGATATGATGAATCTAGTATTTTTATATATAATTTATAACTCACTGTTATTTTACTTGGTCTTGAAATTTGTTAATCAAAAGTATTTAAAAAAACAATTGTACTTAACCATTTCAGTTAAACTTTCAAGATTAGTTTATTTTATTTTATTTTATTTTGATTTTCTTGTTTTATTCAAATTAAATCAAAACTTGTGCTGTTAATGGGATACATGCCTTAACTCTATCCTTTCACTTGTCTTTAGACGCCGATCCGCAAGCCCAGTACTTGCTCGGAGTTGAAGGTTTTATCCGGGAGCTATGTACGATGGCCTTTGCCATAGGATTCAAGACTGCCCCTCTTTATGACCAGATCCCCCATGATCGTGATGAGGAGAAATGCCGTGTCAAGGTCACCATAACAAGTGATCATGAAGATATCCCATCGGTGATGTTTGAAGCTGGTGGAAGAAGGTATCACATGCTTGTCAGGAGGTGGCAAGGGTCGCCATTGGAGAACTCCGCAACCTCTACAACGATCAGCTGGTCAACACGGAGTATCGCTACCATCCTTGCCAAACCCATGATCGTACCCAAGCCAGCTACGTGGATCCTGAGGGACTTGAAGACGATGCTACCTTGTGCCATGTGGTCGAGCTACTTTGGGCCCATGGATGGACATCGCACGGAGGAGGCCCTAGCTGCTCAAGAGCGTGAAGACAAGAACAATGGCATGATCAACAAGCTTCTTGACAAGGTTGATCGTCTGGAGAAGGAACTAGCTGAACTCAAGGGAGAAGCACCGCCGCATAGGGCCAGAGCTTGTCTGACCACCTGGAAGAGAGCCCTCGTTGCTCCCCGCTTCCAGCTGGCTCCTAAGGTTCGCGTGGTGGAGGAAGCTGCCCCAGTCCCTGCTCCAGTCCCTGCCCCAGTTCCTGTGGATTCCCCTGTCATCCAACTGTGTGATGATGAGGAAGAAGACTCGGAGGAAGACCCTGAACGCACCCATTCAGTGGTTGAGTGGGGTGCCACTCAAGAAAATGATGATGAGGGAGAGCCTTTAGTCCGCTCCGATGCCAGGAAGCCCTAGATGCCTTGCCGAGATCGCTGCCTTAGTTCGTTGTGCTAGTTTGCTTGTGAGTGTGGGTCTTGCGTGTGGTGTACATCATTGGTGGGATGTAACTGCATGCGTTTGTTGCTTTCGAGTGTTAGGAAGTTAAGTGGTGAGAGAGTCTTTCAATAATTGTAATAATGATACTCAGTTCAGATCAATTAAAAGTCAAGATTAGTAGGATTAATCTGTTGTTCTAAGTGGTTATTTCCTTTGTTTCTCTCCTTGTGCTCTTGCCTATGTCAGATGGTGAACACTCGCAACACTGGAAGTGGGTCTGCCAACAATGGGAAAACCCATCTCTTGCCCAAGTCCTAGCCCAGCAGACTCAACTCATGAATCTGATGATGCAACAGCTCCAGAACCAACAGAACCAGGGGAACAATCATGCTCCTCCCCAGAACAAGTTAGCAGAATTTCTGCGTGTGAGGCCACCCACTTTCTCCAGCACTACCAATCCGGTCGAGGCTGACGATTGGCTGCATGCCATAGAGAAGAAACCGGACATGCTTCAGTGCACTGACCAGGAAAAAGTCTCTTTTGCTTCGCATCAGCTGCATGGCTCTGCCTCTGAGTGGTGGGATCACTTCCGTCTCAACAGGGCTACTGCTGAGCTAATCATTTGGCTCGAGTTCACTGCTGCTTTCAAGAAGACTCATAAACCATCGGGAGTAGTAGCTCTCAAGAAGAAGGAGTTCAGGGCACTCACTCAAGGTTCTCGTTCTGTCACCGAGTACCTTCATGAGTTCAATCGACTGGCTCGTTACGCTCTAGAGGATGTTCACACTGACAAGGAACGTCAGGAGAAGTTGACGGAAGGGTTGAATGATGAACTGTCTTACCCACTGATGACTGGGGATTATGCTGATTTCCAGAAGTTGGTGGACAAGATCATTTGTCAGGAGGACAAGTATAACCGCATGGAATAGAAGAAGCGCAGGATTACTCACTTCAAGGCACAGCAAGGGAACAGTCAGAGGCCGCGCCTTACTTTAGGACCTCAGGCAGCACTTCAGGGAGGATCTTCTTCTGCTGTTCACCCGCAACGCCAGTTCTACAACAACAACACTGGCAGTGGCAATGGCAACCGCAACCTAGCTCCGCGTCCTGCTGCAGCTCCAGCCCAGCACCAGCCTGTCAAGAAGGAGTAAGGAAACAAGCCAGGGGTATGTTTCAAGTGCGGTGATCCGGGCCATTATGCTGACAAGTGCCCGAAGCTTCGTGGTGTGAGGACTGCTCATGTCTAGAACAACTCCAATGCACCCACATCGAAGGCCCGTGTCAATCATGTTGCTGCCGCAGAAGCTCAAAGTGCACCAGATGTGATTTTGGGTACGTACCCCGTTAACTCAGTTCCTGCAACAGTGCTTTTTGATTCTGGTGCTACTCATTCCTTTTTGTCTAAGAGTTTTGCGGGAAGTCATGGGATGGAAATAGAAGAGCTTAGGTGTCCTTTGATGTTTAGCACCCCCAGTAACCAAGCACTCTCATCATACCGTAGCCCTTCTGTCAGAATAGAGATTCAAGGTGTTCCATTTCTGGCCAACCTTATTTTGCTAGAATCCAAAGACTTTGATGTCATCCTTGGGATGGACTGATTAACCAAGAATAGAGGTATGATAGATTGTGCCAATAGAAAGGTAAAACTCACCAACAGCTATGGACAAGTTGTAACCGTTCATGCATTGCCTCCTGCATCCTCTCAAGTGTCTCTTAATCAAGTCACCGTGGAAGAGATCCTCATTGTGTGTGAATATCCGGATCTATTCCCTGATGACCTACCCGGCATGCCGCCTAAGAGAGATATAGAATTCAGGATAGACCTAGTACCAGGAACAGCTCCAATTCACAAGAGACCTTACAGAATGGCAGCTAATGAATTAGTAGAAGTGAAGAAGCAGGTAGATGATTTGCTGCAGAAAGGATACATCAGACCAAGTTCATCGCCCTGGGGAGCTCCAGTTATTTTTGTGGAGAAGAAGGATCATACTCAGAGAATGTGTGTGGATTATCGTGCATTGAATGATGTGACCATCAAGAATAAGTACCCTCTGCCTAGAATTGATGATTTGTTTGACCAGCTTAAAGGTGCCACTGTTTTCTCTAAGATCGATCTTCGATCGGGATATCACCAGTTGAGCTTTAGGGAGGAAGATATACCCAAGACGGCCTTTACCACTCGGTATGGGTTGTTTGAATGTACTGTCATGTCTTTTGGACTTACCAACGCCCCCGCTTTCTTCATGAACTTGATGAATAAAGTGTTTATGGAATATCTGGACAAGTTCGTAGTGGTCTTTATTGATGACATTCTTAACTACTCCTGAACCAAAGAAGAGCATGAAGTACATCTTCGCCTCGCACTGGAGAAGTTACGAGAACATCAGATGTATGCAAAGTTTAGCAAATGTGACTTTTGGTTGTCTGAAGTTAAGTTTCTTGGACATGTCATCTCAGCCGGAGGAGTTGCTGTCAACCCCAGTAATGTGGAATCCGTAACTAATTGGAAGCAACCAAAGACAATTTCTGAGATTCGTATTTTCTAGGTCTTGCAGGTTACTATCGGTGGTTTATAGAGAATTTCTCCAAGATTGCTAAACCAATGACTTGTCTGCTTCAGAAAGATGTGAAGTACAAGTGGTCAGCAGAATGTGAGCAGAGTTTTCAAGAATTGAAGAAGCGCCTAGTATCGGCACCTATTTTGATCTTGCCTAATCCAAAGAAGGGACTCCAAGTGTACTGCGATGCATCTCAGCTTGGGTTAGGTTGTGTGTTGATGCAAGATGGGAAGGTGGTAGCCTATGCATCTCGTCAGTTGCGCCCTCACGAGAAGAATTACCTTACCCAAGATCTTGAGTTAGCGGCTGTGGTCCATGCCTTGAAGATTTGGCGTCACTATCTCTTTGGCACTCGTCCGGAAGTGTACACGGATCACAAAAAGTTTGAAGTATATCTTTGTCACTGTCGCGTCCCAAAACGACTCTAAAATACATCCCCGAAATTATGCCTAGAATAATTAAAATCCGTGTGAAAGCCTCCAACAATTAAAATGTGCAAAGTTAAAAGTCAAATAAGGCTTGGAGGATTTTTGTATATTTCCTAAAAGCCTAAAATGCGTAAATAAATTTTAGTGGAATTTTCAGAGCACAAATAATAATTAAGAAGAAATAAACAAAGTTAAAAAGGTTTTATAAAAAGAAAAACCCTAAAAAGTCCTTTTTCCCCCCTCCCCCTCTTGGGCCGGCTCGGCCCATCTCTCTCCCTCTCTCTCCTCTCCCCCGCGGCCCATTCGGCCTCCTCCCCGCGCTCGTGCCGCTGACGGGCGGGCCCGCCCGACACCCTCGCTGACGGGTGGGGCCCACCCGTCATCCCCTTCCTCCCGCCGCTCCCGCCGCCTCGCCCGTGCCCTAGCGCCGCCGCCGCCGCGAATCCCGCCGCCTCCCGCCGTCCACGCGCGCAATAAAGTGGGGGGAAATATTCCCCGTGATTCCCTCCCTCTTTCCCCCCATTTTTCCCTCCCTCTCTCCCTCGGATTCGTTTGGAAACCTCTCCCTTAACCTCGCCGGCGCCATCAATGGCGACCGGATCTTCCGCGCCCGTTTCCCCCTCGTCCGGCAGCTCCCTCCCCCTCCCAATCCTATATAAACCTTCCCCGTGCCTCCCTCCACCGTTTCCGCCACTCGCCGCCCTCTCTCCCCGTCGGAATCGAGCTCGCGCCGTCGCTCTCTCTCTCTCACCGCCGAGCTCCGGTCCGCCGCCGTCGTCGCCCCGGACCACCTCCCGCCTCGGCATCGCCACCTTCGGCTTCACCGCATCCCCGGCGACCTCGTCCACCCCTCCGTTTCGCTCGCCGACCGCCGGAGCACCGTCGACCCCGTCAACCCGAGCCGCGCCGCCACCTTCCTCCGCTCCGGTCGCCGTTTCCGTCGTCGCCGTCGACCCGGGGTGAGCCGTGGACCGCCGCTTCTTTTCCCTCTTCCCTTCCCCTCTCTCGGCCGCCGCTCCGCCGTGCCTATGGCCGCCGCCGGCGACCATAGGGGCACGGGCGCGCCGCCTCCCGCCGCTGCGCCGGCGTGGCCGCCTTCGGGCGCACCGTGCGGCTGCCGCGTGGGGCCCGGCTGTCAGCCGCCCGCGCCCTCAGGTGCGGCTGACGCGTGGGACCCACGGCGCCGGCCGGTGTGAGCCCGGGTGCGCCCGGTCCACCGTGGACCGTGGGGCTGCCGCGTGGGCCCCACCCCCGTGGACCCGGTCCGCGCGCCCCTCCCCTCGGCTGACGCAATAAATCCAGTTTAAATTAAAATTTAAATGAAGAAATTCGCAAATATTCATTTAAAGAGCATATAAACTTCAAATGGCCATAACTTGGCCATTTGAACTCGGAATTGGACCGTTCAAGTCTCTAATTTTTCCTTAAGAAGTCAAGAACCCATTTTTGTGCTTTTTTTCTGCTTGTTATACGGAGTTTATTAGAGTAAAAGCCTTTTCTTTTCCGTTGGTCGTGTAGACGCTGCAGCTTCGGAAGATCCGCTCTTCGTGGAAGTTGAAGCCGGCGTTTGGGAAAGCGAGCAAGGCAAGTCACATCATCCTTGAACATATTGAATCCCAGTTTATAAAATTATGTTGCTTTAAAATTATTGCATTATCGCTTTATTTAAATTCCCGCGTTATCACTGTTTTATCTAGCCATGCCTATTTACCTTTGTTATGACCTTATTATTGTTATTGTTATTATTTCCTTGTTCACCCTAGAATAAACAAAACCCCAACTAGTGGACACTCTACTCATGGTACCACTAGTATGATTTTAGGTAGATGCTTCGCTATTTAATTAGGTAACATTAGGCGGTTTTAAAACTCTAGACTTTGGGATATTCATATCACCTGGACACTTTGGAATTGTTGGAGTATTGTGGAATTGGATTCACACCGCCCCCTCTATTCAAAATCCCCAAAAATGGTTTTAGGCTGGGCTCGGGGTGCATGGTTTTGATAGTAGCACCTCGGCCATATAAGGACCGGTCTTCGGGCCTCTGTTGCAAAGCACTACCGTACTTCCACATGTCTAGTGGGTAAGGCTTAGTTTGTGGCTCAGTCTAGTTATAAACAAAAGTACACGGATGGAGATGGACGAAGTCGGGGGTCGATGAACATCTCCAGGGCAAATGAAGGCTACACGAGCTGCGGCCCGGTAGTCGAGATGTCATGGCACAGGGCCGGTGTCCTGCTGCTAGGGGCTCAGTCCTGCCTACCTGTCCCGGGGGTTCCGGCCGTAGGTGGGATTGGGTCGGTACTCTTGTCTATGGCTAGGATGGGTTGGAAACTATGTCACGTCTTCCGTCTGTATACCGTGGTGGTATGTGGCACGTGGTTGCACGTGAGGAAGATGTGTCTTGTGGGTAAAGATGTACACCTCTGATCAGAGTATAATCTATTCGAATAGCCGCGCCCTCGGTTATGGGCAAGCCGAGCAATGTACCCAAGTTAGTGTTTTAATTCTTAAAACCTGCTTAACAACTAAAATGTGGAATGGTTGGCCTGGGTTGGCTTGGGACGAGCTGGGACCCAGGGTCGGGTTGCCGGTTCGGTCTGAATCATCGTAGGCCTTGGGTTAAGGCAGGTTCGTGTGGGTTCACGGCCTTGATAAATAATATTGTATAGTGATAGAATCGTGTTTACAAAATAGCTTTGAGCAACTAAGTATCTTTAAATGCTGTTTACTGCAACCCTAACCCTTTATATTATAACTCCCTTGTACTCCCTTGCATTTATTATGCACTTGTGGGTGTGTCTTGTTGAGTACGGTGGTTGTACTCAGTCTTGCTCAATTTTTTCCCAAACCCAGAAGAGGAGTCTCTGGAAGATGAAGGTTTTGGTGTCTAGCTCGTGCCTGCCGTCAAGCGCCTGTGGTCGTCGCCCTAGTCTTCTGCTGTTTCTCGTTTGTCTTTGTGTGTGCTGGGCCTTCGCTGCCCATGTAATAAATTAACTATTTACGCTTCCGCTTGTTGAACTCTGAACTGTATCAACTTTTGGTGTACCTTGCCTCCTGGGACAAGGAATAATGCACGCACGTAAGGAACGCCCGTTGGGTTATTTCCGGTCGTGACAAGTTGGTATCAGAGCCAGGTTGACCCTAGGACGAGCCTTAGATCCCAAGCCTTAGCAATATTTTCAAAAATAAAAATCCTGTCTTAATTGTGAAAACCCTCTAGTCTCTCTCTGTCCTGCTGCTTCATTTATCGCCAAAATCTGACTTTTAAATGTTGCTTTTCTTTTTGTTTTTGTTTGTAGATGGCCGGCAGCATCAGCCGTCGTGGTCTGGACCTGACTGGTTTCGTCTTGGAGCTGCGGGGCATGTGCGTTGTCCTGGGGTATCCGCATGGAGTGGACTACCAGGGCAGGCCGCTCCCGGAGCAGGAGGGTGACGATGCAGAGCCCCACGCTGCTTGGGAGGTTACTGCAGTGATCCTCACCGGCTCACCCGAGAGGACTTCGTTGGCAGTCACCGCGGGTGGAGATTCTTTCTCCGTCACTTGCCAGAACGCCGCTCTCCTCGCCATCGGCACTCTTCACCAGCGCTACCCGGACGAGTTGCAGCACTCGCCCTACCGCTACCACCCTCGTCGCGGAGGAGCCCGCGACTACGCCACCTTCCGGGATGCTAGCTCGGAGGATGACGCTACCATCATGCACCTGGCGCGCATGGTGGAGGCGTACGACGCGGCTCGTATCGACTTCCATCAGATGGTGCGCCGTGGGATGGTCGGGAACAACATGAAGATCCTGGAGCTGCGTCAGGAGAATCTGCAGCTGAAAAAGGACCTAGACGCAGTGGAGGCGCAGCTGCATCAGCTCAAGATCGCCCAGGGAGAGGTCTGTCGCCCCAAGCGCCGCCGCGTCTGCCGCAGCCAGAAGATCACCGCCCGCAAGAGCACCTCCAGGCCCGAGCTTGTTAGTCAGTCCCTGGCGTGGACTTGCTTCGTTGAGATCCCCCGTGGTTCCTCAGGAGGGGGAAGCCTCCGGCGTTGGTAGCACGGAGGATGCGCTGTTGCTCACCTTCCGTCCTGGCCCGTCGCAGCGGTAGACGAGCAGTTAGTAGGCTGGCGCGTGTGTTCTTTCTCGTTTGTCTTCTTGTTGGAGTCGTGTGGGTGTCGCGACCGGGAAAATTGCCTTTTCCCGAACGCTAGTGTATTAATCCCCGTCCCAGGAAAAGCCGGGGTACACCAAACAAACATGATACAAAAGGCACATCTTTATTATACCGAGGATATATACATTATTACAAAGGCACTTAAGGCCTGACAATCAAAAATAAACAGCAGCGGACTAGCGGGCCTACGGCTCCATCTTCACAGGCGCTCAACTGGGGTATAAGCCAGGACTCCACCTAAGACTTCTTCTCCAAAGCTTCTCTTACTGAAGGGGGGAGAAAGATAGAGCAAGAATGAGTACAACCACAGTACTCAGCAAGCCACACCGAAGATGCACAATTAATGCAAAGGAGTACAAGGGGATAATAACATAGGGGTTAAGTTTTGCAGTAAACAGCATTTAAAAGTCACTTAGTTGCCCAAAGCCATTTTATAAGGACGATCCTAGAGCTACACAATGTTATTAAACAAGGCCGTGAACCCTCACGAACCTGCCTTAACCCAAGGCCTACGATGATTCAGACCGAACTGGCAACCCGACCCTGGGTCCCAGCTCGTCCCAAGCCAACCCAGGCCAACCATTCCACATTTTAGTTGTTGAGCAAATTTTAAGAATTATAACACTGACTTGGGTACATTGCTCGGCTTGCCCATAACCGAGGGCACGGCTATTCGAATAGATTATACTCTGATCAGAGGTGTACATCTTTACCCACAAGACACATCTTCCTCACGTGTAACCACGTGCCACATACCACCACGGTATACAGACGGAAGACGTGACATAGTTTCCAACCCATCCTAGCCATAGACAAGAGTACCGACCCAATCCCGCCTACGGCCGGAACCTCCGGGACAGGCAGGCAGGACTGAGCCCCTAGCAGCAGGGCACCAACCCTGTGCCATGACATCTCGACTACCGGGCCGCAGCTCGTGTAGCCTTCATTTGCCCTGGAGAATGTCCATCGACCCCCGACTTCATCCATCTCCAATCCGTGTACTTTTGTTTATAACCAGACTGAGCCACAAACTAAGCCTTACCCACTAGACATGTGGAAGTACGGTAGTGCTTTGCAACAGAGGCCCGAGCTTAATCCTTATAGTACCCGAGGTACGACTAACAAAATCCAACCACGCACCTCGAGCCCAGCCTAAAACCATTTTGGGGGTTTTGAATAGAGGGGGAGGTGTGTGTCCAATTCCAACATAAGCCAACCATTCCATAGTGTCCAAATGATATGAGAATTCCCAAAGTCTAAAGTTATAAAAACCACCTAATGTTGTCCTATTAATCAGCGAAGCATCTACCTAAATTCATACTAGTGGAACCATAAATAGAGTACCCACTAGTTGGGGTTTTATTTTCCTAGGGTGAACAAGATAATAATATCAATAACAATAATATTAAGGTCATAACAAAGGTAAATAGGCATGGCTAAATAAAACAGTGATAACGCGGGAATTTAAATAAAGCGATAATGCAATAATTTAAATCAAAATAATTTTATAAACTGGGATTCAATATGCTCAAGGATGACGTGACTTGCCTTGCTCGCTTTCCCAAACGCCGGCTTCAACTTCCACGAAGAGCGGATCTTCCGAAGCTGCAGCGTCTACACGACCAACGGAAAAGAAAAGGCTTTTACTCTAATAAACTCCACATAACAGCAGAAACAAAGCACAAAAATGGGTTCTTGACTTCTTAAGGAAAAATTAGAGACTTGAACGGTCCAATTCCGAGTTCAAATGGCCGAGTTATGGCCATTTGAAGTTTATATGCTCTTTAAATGGATATTTGCGAATTTCTTCATTTAAATTTTAATTAAAAATCTCATTTATTGCGTCAGCCGGGAGAGAGGGCGCGCGGACCGGGTCCACGGGAGTGGGGCCCACGCGTCAGCCTCTCGGTCCACGGTGGACCGGGTGCACGCGGCTGACGGCGGCCGGCGCCGTGGGTCCCACGCGTCAGCCGCACCCGCGGGCGCGGGCGGCTGACGGCCGGGCCCCACATGGCAGCCGCGGGGCGCGCCCGAAGGCGGCCTCGCCGGCACGGCCGACGGGAGGCGGCGCGTCCGCGCCCCGATGGTCGCCGGCGGCGACCTCCGGCGCGACGGAGCGGCGGCCGAGAGAGGGGAGGGAAGGGGGAAGCGAAGGAGGCGGTCCACGGCTCACCCCGGGACGACGAGGACGGCGGAAACGACGACCGGAGCGAGGGAAGGCGGCGGCGCGGCTCGGGTCGACGAGGACGGCGGCGCTCCGACGGTCGGCGGGCGAAACGGAGGGGTGGACGGGGTCGGCGAGGACGCGGCGAAGCCGAAGGAGGTGGCGCCGAGTCGGGAGGAGGTCCGGAGCGACGACGGCGGCGACGGCGGAGAGAAGGTGCGACGGTGCGGGCTTGATTCCGACGGGGAGAGCGAGCGGCGAGCGGCGGAAACGGAGGAGAGAGGCACGGGGAACAATTATATAGCGTCGGGAGTGGGAGAGAGCGGCCGGAGGAGAAGGAAACGGCCGCGGAGATCTCGGCCGCCATTGAAGCGCCGGCGAAGATCGCGGGAGCGGTTTCCAACCGAATCCGAGGGAGAGAGAGAGGGAAAAACGGGGGAAAAGGGAGAGGGAATCGCGGGGAGTGATTTCCCCCTCTTTATGGCGCGCGGGAACGGCGGGATGCGGCGGATTCGGCGGCGGCGGCGGCGCTAGGGCACGGGCGGCGGCGGGAGCGGCGGAAGGTAGGCGATGACAGGTGGGCCCCACCCGTCAGCGAGGGTGGCGGGCGGGCCCGCCTGTCAGCGGCGCGCGCGCGGGGAGGAGGCCGATGGGCCGCGGGGAGAGGAGAGAGAGGGAGGGAATTGGGCCGAGCCGGCCCAAGAAGGGAAGGGGGGGGAAAAGGACTTTTAGGGTTTTTCTTTTTATAAAACCTTTTTAACTTTGTTTATTTCTTCTCATTTATTATTTGTGCTCTGAAAATTCCACTAAAATTTGAGGGCTCCTTTTAGACCAAGGAGAATTTAACAAAAATTCTCCGGGTCACATTTGAATTTTTCTTATACGCATTTTAGTGTTTGCCAATTTCTTTTCGAATTTTAATTAATTCTATTATTCCTTTTAGAGAATGATTTTTATTTCGGGATGAATTTATCAGGACGTGACAGTGGGGCATGGTTTATGCCGGTGTGTGGCATAACTGTGTCAGAGCCTGTCTTTATTTTATTTGCTTAAGCAACTTGAATTTTAATGAACCAATTTAATAGCAGTAATAAATTCAAGAATTATGGTAGTCGTGGATGGTTAGCTTTAATTGTCAGCTCTCTCTGTTTGCTGGTTCTGTGTGGGGTTTTCAGATGGTGACGACCAGGAGAAGTGCTGTCACCGGTGATGGCAACCAACCCGAAGGCAGCAACCACAACAACCATGGCAGCCCACCTCCACCTCCTCCTCCGCCTCCACCACCACCACCAGACACCAACGCCATTCTCACCCAAATCCTCGCCCAGCAGGCCAACATGATGGCTGCTTTCCTCCACCACATCCAAAATCCGCCACAACATAATGCTCCACCACCACCCCCACAACACTCTAAACTCGCCGAGTTCCTCCGCATCCGTCCACCTACCTTCTCTAGCTCCAACAACCCCGTGGATGCGTTGGATTGGTTGCATGCCGTGGGGAAAAAGCTAGACACCGTGCAGTGCAGCGATGAGGAGAAAGTCGTCTTCGCCGCCCACCAATTGCAGGGGCCCGCATCTCTATGGTGGGACCATTTCCAGGCTACGCAGCCAGAGGGGCAGCCTATTACTTGGGCCCGCTTCACCGCCGCCTTCCGGAGGACCCATGTGCCCGCCGGAGTCATGGCCCTTAAGAAAAGGGAATTCCGAGAGTTGAAGCAAGGCAACCGCTCCGTGATGGAGTATTTGCATGAGTTCAACAACCTGGCCCGGTACGCCCCGGAGGATGTACGGGAAAATGAGGAAAAGCAGGAGAAGTTCTTGGCAGGAATGGACCCTGAGCTGTCCGTGCGTCTAGTCTCCGGGGACTATCCGGATTTCCAACGTCTGGTGGACAAGAGCATCCGCTTGGAAGCCAAGCACAAGGAACTGGAGTCGCACAAGCGTCGCTTGGCGAATTTCCGCAATCAACAGGGAGCTAACCAAAGGATCCGCTACACCAATCCCTATCCAGGGGGATCCTCCTCGCAGCAGCAACAACAGCAGCAGCAACCATGCTCCGCGCCCCGACCTCAATTCGTGGTGCGCGTCCCACAGCCGCAGCAGCAGCAGAGTCAGCAAGGGACCCGTGCGCCCCGTCCTCCTACGCCCGCCGTGCAGTCTGGTCAAGGCCGCAGGGACGTTCAAGGTCCGCAGCGTCTGTGCTTCAACTGCTTCGAGCCCGGGCACTTTGCGGACAAATGCCCAAAACCGCGGCGCCAGCAAGGCCAAGCGCCTCCCCGCTCCAACAACGGTGGTAAGGATGTCATTCGGGGTCAGGTGAACCACGTGACGGCCGAGGACGTGCTGACAACTCCAGACGTCATCGTTGGTACGTTCCTCATTCATTCCATCCCTGCTACCATTTTGTTCGACTCTGGAGCTTCCCACTCGTTTATATCTGTGCCATTCGTGGGGAGAAATCAGTTGGGGGTAGAAAGGCTTAGGAACCCTCTCCTCATCACCACCCCTGGAGGGGTTATGACAGCAAAGTATTATAGTCCTGCCGTCCCTATAGAAATTCAGGGGATTCCTTTTCCCTCGGATCTGATTCTTTTAGACACCAAGAACTTGGATGTGATCCTTGGGATGAATTGGTTGGCTCAATTCCAAGGAGTAGTGGATTGTGCAAGACGCACTGTCACTCTGTACCGAGGGCCGGAACAACCGGTTGTTTTCTTTGCACCCCCAACCTCTGTCAGTAGTTCAGAACTTCATCAGATAGGACTGTCAGAAATCCCCATCGTCAGAGAGTTCGGAGACGTGTTTCCGGAAGAACTACCCGGTATGCCGCCCAAGCGAGAGATTGAGTTCCGGATAGATCTTGCTCCAGGAACCACTCCTCTGTACAAGCGACCCTACCGTATGGCAGCAAATGAACTGGCTGAAGTTAAGAAACAGTTGGAAGAGTTGAAAGAAAAGGGGTATATACGTCCGAGTACTTCCCCCTGGGGTTCTCCTGTGATTTTTGTGGAGAAGAAAGACAAGACGAAGAGGATGTGCGTTGACTACAGAGCTCTCAATGAAGTCACCATCAAAAACAAGTACCCTCTTCCCTGGATCGATGATCTGTTCGATCAGCTTAAAGGTGCCACGGTATTCTCCAAGATTGATCTTCGTTCCAGATATCACTAGTTGCGCATCCGTGAAGAAGATATTCCGAAGACCGCATTCACCACGTGATACGGACTGTATGAATTCACGGTGATGTCATTCGGTTTAACCAATGCTCCTGCCTTCTTCATGAACTTAATGAACAAAGTGTTCATGGAATACTTGGATAAGTTTGTTGTGGTTTTCATTGATGACATTCTGGTATACTCACAATCAGAGGAAGACCATCAGCACCATCTCCGTCTGGTGTTGGGGAAGTTGCGGGAACATCAATTGTATGCCAAACTTAGCAAGTGTGAGTTCTGGTTGTCCGAAGTCAAATTCTTAGGGCACGTGATATCTGCTAAAGGAGTTGCTGTGGACCCCGAAACAGTGACCGCCGTCACTGATTGGAAGCAACCCAAGACAGTCACTCAAATTCGCAGTTTCTTAGGTTTGGCAGGATACTACCGGAGGTTCATCGAGAACTTCTCCAAAATCGCTCGACCCATGACACAGTTGTTGAAGAAAGAAGAGAAATTTGTGTGGAGCCCGCAATGCGAGAAGGCGTTCCAAACTCTCAAAGAAAAGCTGGTTTCCTCGCCAGTGTTAATCTTGCCGGATACTCGCAAGGACTTCATGGTGTATTGTGACGCTTCGCGCCAAGGATTGGGGTGCGTGCTCATGCAGGACGGTCATGTGGTGGCCTATGCCTCACGCCAGCTACGGCCTCATGAAGGCAACTGTCACGTCCTGATAAATTCATCCCAAAATAAAAATCATCTTCTAAAAGGAATAATAGAATTAATTAAAATTCGAAAAGAAATTGGCAAACACTAAAATACGTACAAGAAAAATTCAAATGTGGCCCGGAGAATTTTTGTTAAATTCTCCTTGGTCTAAAAGGAGCCCTCAAATTTTAGTGGAATTTTCAGAGCACAAATAATAATTATTAAGAAATAAACAAAGTTGAAAAGATTTTATAAAAAGAAAAACCCTAAAAGAAGTCTTCTTTCCCCCCCTTCCCTTCTTGGGCCGGCTCGGCCCACTTCTCCCTTCCTCTCTCTTCTCTCCCCCGTGGCCCATCGGCCCCCCCCGCGCGAGCGCCGCTGACAGGCGGGCCCGCCCGCCACCCTCGCTGACGGGTGGGACCCACCTGTCATCGCCTACCTCCCGCCGCGCCGCCGCCAGCCCGTGCCCTAGCGCCGCCGCCGCCGCGAATCTCGCCGTTTCCCGCCGTCCCCGCGCGCATTAAAGAGGGGGAAAATCACCCCCGTGATTCCCTCTCCCGTTTCCCCCTCTTTTCCCTCTCTCTCTCCCTCGGATTCGTTCGAATCGCGCCCGCAATCCTCGCCGACGTCATCAATGGAGCCCGAGAACTCCGCGGCCGGTTTCCTTCCTCCCCGGCCGCCCTCTCTCCCTCTCGGCGCTATAAAATCGTCCCCCGTGCTTCGCTCTTCCGTTTCCGCCGCTCGCCGCTCGCTCTCGCCGTCGGATTCGTGCTCGCGCCGTGCACCTCTCTCTCCGCCGTCGCCGTCGACCTTCGGTTCGCCGCCGCCGCCGCTCCGGACTTCCTCCCGACTCGGCGCCACCTCCATCGTCTTCGCCGCGTTGTTGCCGACCCCGTCTGCCCCTCCGCTTCGCCCGCCGACCGCCGGAGCACCGTCGCCCTCGTCATCCCGAACCGCGCCGCCGCGTTCCTCCGCTCCGTTCGTCGTCTCCGCCGTCCTCGTGTCTCGGGGTGAGCCGTGGACCGTCCCTTTCGCTTCCTTCTCCTCTCCGCTCTCTCGGGCGCCGCTCCGCCGCGCCGGTGGTCGCCGGCGGTGACCATCGGGGCGCGGTCGTGCCGCCTCCCGTCGGCCGTGCCGGCGAGGCCGCCTTCGGGCGCGCCCTCGCGGCTGCCAAGTGGGCCCGGCCGTCAGCCGCCCGCGCCCGCGGGTGCGGCTGACGCGTGGGACCCACGGCGCCGACCGCCGCCAGCTGCGTGCTCCCGGTCCACCGTGGACCGAGAGGCTGACGCGTGGGCCCCACTCCCGTGGACCCGGTCCGCGCGCCCTCTCCCTCGGCTGACGCAATAAATGGGTTTTTAATTAAAATTTAAATGAAGAAATTCGTAAATATCCATTTAAAGAGCATATAAACTTCAAATGGCCATAACTTGGCCATTTGAACTCGGAATTGGACCGTTCAAGTCTCTAATTTTTCCTTAAGAAGTCAAGAACCCATTTTTGTGCTTTGTTCCTGCTTGTTGTATGGAGTTTATTAGAGTAAAAGCCTTTTCTTTTCCGTTGGTCGTGTAGACGCTGCAGCTTCGGAAGATCCGCTCTTCGTGGAAGTTGAAGCCGGTGTTTGGGAAAGCGAGCAAGGCAAGTCACATCATCCTTGAGCATATTGAATCCCAGTTTATAAAATTATTTTGATTTAAATTATTGCATTATCGCTTTGTTTAAATTCCCGCGTTATCACTGTTTTATTTAGCCATGCCTATTTACCTTTGTTATGACATTATTATTGCTATTGTTATTATTACCTTGTTCACCCTAGAATAAACAAAACCCCAACTAGTGGGTACTCTATTCCTGGTTCCACTAGTATGAATTTAGGTAGATGCTTCGCTGATTAATTAGGCAACCTTAGGTGGTTTTATAACTTTAGACTTTGGGAATTCTCATGTCATTTGGACACTTTGGAATTGTTGGATTATGGTGGAATGGGACATACACCTCTCTTCCTCTTTCAAAACCCCTAAAGCCTGTTTTCGGTGGGGTTTGGGTGCATGCCAGTTATGGGAAGTAGCACCCCGGCCACTATAAGGATTAAGCTCGGGCCTCTGTTGCAAAGCACTACCGTACTAACCACATGTCTAATGGGTAAGGCTTAACTCGGTGCTCAGTCTAGTCCTGAACAAAATGACACGGATAGAGATGGATGAAGTCGTTGCGACGATGGATATCTCTGAGGCAAATGAAGGCTACGCGAGCTGCGGCTCGGTAATCGAGATGTCTAGGCAAATGAAGACTACACGGGTCGGTGCCCGTTAGTCGAGATGCCATGGCACTGGACTAGTACGCGGGTGGTCTCACCCCTATGTGTGTGGCGCATCCGGTCTAGATCTTGTTGCTAGGGGCTCAACCCTGGCCTGCCTGTCCCGGGATACCGGCCGTAGGCAGGGTTGGGTCGGTACTTTTGTTCACGGCTAGGATGGGTGAAGGGTTATGTCACATCTTTACGACGGGTTCCAAGGCCATGGAATGCGGAGTAAAGATGTGTCTTGTGGGTAAAGATGTACACCTCTGATCAGAGTAAATCTATTCGAATTGCCGAGCCCTCGGATATGGGCAAGCCGAGCAATGTACCCAAGTCAGTGTTTTAATTCTTAAAATTTGCTCAACAACTAAAATATGGAATGGTTGGCCTGGGTTGGCTTGGGACGAGCTGGAACCCAGGTCGGGTTGCCAGTTCGGTCCGAATCATCGTAGGCCTTGGGTTAAGGCAGGTTCGTGAGGGTTCACGGCCTTGTTTAATAATACTGTGTAGCTCTAGGATCGTCTTTACAAAACGGCTTTGGGCAACTAAGTGACTTTTAAATGCTGTTTACTGCAAAACTTAATCCCTATATTATTATTCCCTTGTACTTCCCTTGCATTAATCATGCATCTGCCGGTGTGGCTTGCTGAGTACTGTGGTTGTACTCATTCTTGCTCAATCTTTTCCCCCTTCAGTAAGAGAAGCTTTGGAGAAGATGTCTTAGGTGGAGTCCTGGCCTATACCCCAGTTGAGCGCCTGTGAAGATGGAGCCGTAGGCCGCTAGTCCGCTGCTGTTTACTTTTGATTGTCAGGCCTTAACTGCCTTTGTAATAATGTAAATATTATCGATATAATAAAGATGTGTCTTTTATATCATGTTTGTATGGTGTACCCCGGCTTTTCCTGGGACGGGGATTAATACACTAGCGTTCGGGAAAAGGCAATTTTCCCGGTCGCGACAAGCTGGTATCAGAGCCATCTCGACTGTAGAATAAGCCAAGTGGATAAAACCCAAGGACATATTTTATAAATAAAAATTATTTGCGAAAGTTCCTTTTTCTCCTTCCCCTAATGCTTTTTGCAAAAGGTTTACTCCGTTCTTCCTTCTTCGGATTTTCAACTAGTACTAGATGGTCAGGTCAGTGAAGAAGAGGACATCGTCAGTTGTTTGCCGAAGCTCCAGAAGACTGCAGGATCTGCTAGTGAAGTGGAGGAAGCAGTGAAGCCAGCTGTGAAGCAGGAGTGAAGATCTTGGAGAACCCGTCGCAGAACCTAAGCCACCCTCTAGGGTAGAGTCGTTAGTCGTGTGTTTCCTTGTTTGTGTGTGTAGCGCGTGGTTTGCATCAGTGGGGTGTGATGTAACCATGCTAGGTTGTTTGCTTAATCAACTTGCAGAATAAGCCTAACATACATCATAACAGCAAAAGACTTAGATCTGTTAAGGTCCTATCCTTAGTTTCTAATCTGTCTCTCCCCTTTGTTTTCCCTCTCTCCCTCTCCAAACCTTTGCAACAGATGGCTGACAATGAGAAAGGCAATAAGGTCAGAAGTCAGGACATTGGTACCTCAAGCTCCCGAGTGAATGAAGCACCAGACACCAGTTGTGTGGCAGTGGTCCAACACCTGATTAACCAGAACAAATTGCTTATAGAGATACTACAGCAGCATCGGATGCCAATTTTGAACCCGAGTCAGATGCAACCTCAAGTGCAGTTGGAGGCAGTCCAAGCACTCACACCACAAGTCAGCGCACCGCCAACATCCCAGAAGGCCCCTCATGCCATGCCGCATGTTGACCCAAAAGAAGCAAGTATCATCTGTTTTATGTGTGATGAGCAAGGGCACTACGCAAGGAACTGTCCTCAGCAGAAAAGAAAAGCACCAATGCGAACTGAAGATGAAGTCCGTAAGATGATCATTACCAGCACAGAATGGCCTCCACCAGGAATGACAAAACATCAGAGAAGAAATTCCTTCCGAGGTGCACAACAGTTGACAGAGCATCTTTTAGCTAATGGAGGTAGAGTGTCTGGTAGTGAAGATTCAGATCAAGTCTCCTCAGATGATGAAGATGAGAAGTCTCCCCAAGGTTTTAACCAGAATAAAATAGAACTTAAGGCATGCTCTCGTTGTGGAGAAATCGGTCATGTTGCCAGCTCGTGTGCCTCTACATGCGTTCATTGTAAGGAAGACCATCCACCCGACAGGTGTCCAACGAGCAGGATCACTTGTTTCTTTTGTGAAGGAACTGATCATGTACCAAAAGATTGTCAATTCAGTTTTCTGCTGACGAAGAAGATGGCCAACCAACCCGCCAGTTCCAACGGAGAGAAGCATCAAGGCAACACAAATCCCCGCCAAGATCACCGTTTCAGCCTAACTCCAGTGCCAGGACAGAGGAATCGAAATGAGAAAAGAAAATGCCGAGTCCGGGAAGACATCTGTTGCTTCAATTGTCAAGGAATGGGTCATTTCGCCGACAAGTGCCCAAAACCGAGAAACATAGCTGCCGGCACGTCAGTCCACGCAACTCCCTGCAATCAGAAGCTTGCTCCTCAACGAATTGTCATCCATGCATCCCGAAGCAGTCCTATAACCCGCGTTGCAACAGCTCCAATTCCAATGAGTGCACTACCACAAGGTGTCAATGCTCAATTTCAGCCCCAGCCACCAGCTGACAAGACAGAGGCCAGTATCTGCGTTGTACCTTTGGAAGTTCCAATACAGCAGCTGAGAAATCAAGTACAAGATGAAGAACCCGAGTGTAAGAAAGTTATTGTTTGTTACAACTGCAGTGAAGAAGGGCATTACTCCAAAAACTGTCCCCAACCAAGGCAAAATCGACCTCCACATTACCGCCAATTTACACGAAGCAGACATTCCAATCGTATTGTGGTTACTGGAGCAAACGCCGTACCCGTAAGGCCTCGTGTTAATCAGAACCCACAGCAGAAACAATGCACCAATGCTCCTCCTGCTGCACCTGACTCGGCAATAAATCATAGCAACCACTCTCTGCATCGACAGCCTCAGCAAAGAATTGTCGTAGATGGAAGAAGTTGTGTCTCTCCCCGACCTACTCCAGGCCGAGCCAAGGGCAATCAACCTCCGGAGGGCGATACCAAGCAGAAGACCGTCATCCGCTTCAACCAGCAATCAGAAGGAAGCTTCTCCTGTGAATGATAGCATTATGCAGTCCTATCACATCATCACAGAACCAATCAAGGATGCAGTCACTAGAACAATGCCAGCTATATCTCTCCAGAATCAAAATGAGCAGCCATGTTTGTGGTTTTCAGTTCGCTACTTATCATGGTGTAATCGAAAGTTTGCAGCAATCATGTAATTCATAAATATAATCATGTCTGTAAACAGTGAGCTTGCTATGTTTAGAGATGATTCATGTTGAGGATACAATGTACCGATGTTAAGCACCGTCCCTTTTTGTTTAAGGCAGTGCCTCGTATTCATGTAATGAGGGAGAAATGTGTAATACAGACAAGTTCCATGAGGATTCGTTTGAAAGATGCGGATATGTGATCATGTGTATAATTGTTTACTGACAAAGGAGACCTAGGGTCTCGTGTCAGAGGAACTATATTCTAACCTCGAGTTAATAACCAACCTGTGGATGGAAAAAAAAAAACAATTAAACTGTGTTGGGTTAAAAAGCCAACGAGACAGTAGTTGAGGATAGGAGTTTGGATACGCCTTTTACAGATCAAGATAAGGATTGTTGGAGGAAACCCCTAAGGGTACCCGCCATGCCTCTACATTGATAAGACCGGGTATACCTGCCAACAGTTAAGGAGATCCAGGAGATATCAATATTTGAGAACATAATAGTCGATGGTTGGTAATTAGTTTATTTGGTATCAGAAAAATGTCAAAGGTGATGTGGCAGAAGAACAATTTGGATGTTCCCCATCTCGAGGAAGCACTAAAGATGACCATCGGCAATTAAACCCTAGTGGTATAGATACAGATAGCAGGCAATGTATTTCCCTGAAGGTAGTCAGTGCAGCTTTTGACGAGCCACATCAAGGTTTCACTGAAAGGCAGCAAGCCAAAGGACCTCATCATCCCCAGAAGCGTCCGCAATCCACATTAAAGAATACCACCTGTTAGAGATAAGCCGAAAGAAGATGGATAAAAGAGATTGGCAAAGATGTTCTCTAGCATGAAAGAAGTAGGCCGAAAGGTGATTGATAAACAGAAACATGTTCTGCATCGCTCAAGGAAGACCCCTAATTGTAATTGCCCCGCAACAGTCACCTTGTCATTAAGTAAGCAAGATGACCTAGGTAAAAGTGTTTTTATGAAGGCAAAGAGTGAAATCTTCAACTCGGTATCAGATGCTACACGGAGTGAAAAGTGCAAGCACCGGTTACCAGGCAATGCCATGTCCTGGGAGATGATCCAACGGGAAAGAACTCATCAAGGTTAAAGGTGTAAAGGAATACGTTGAGTGCTAACTGATGACAACATGAAGAGAATAGCGGAAAGTAAACTGAACATAAAGAAAGTGAATCTGAGTTGCTTGTTCGTGGGAGCTATTCCCAGTTATGAACCAAGTGATATGTTCGAAGATAATCTACAGAGGTCAGATTAAAAGCACATCTAACAACGAAGCCTCAGATTCGACAGGGTAATGATTAGACAATAACAAATCCAGCAATAAAGCCATTGGAGAAGACGTCAAAGTATGTCGAGTGGGATGAATTGGTTCTCTTGGGAAGCATAACTTATAGTTAGAGTGGTTGACCCTTGCATCGAATAGCCGAAGTACCTAGCACCGGAGACCAGGAAAGCTAATATGAGACAGTTGATGGCAAGTTAGAAGTGAATGACAAGCATGATATTCTTATGATGACAAACATAGTATCCTAGTAATGACAAGCTAGTGTTGACGCATGACGTGAAGTGGTAACTTGTCTGAGGTTGACTCCGAAGATATGAATCATGAGAAGTTCTGGGACGGAAGCATCACTGCACTACCGCAACCTAGTCTGAGTCAGCCAAAAGGTGCACCCTGGTCCAAGTCAGGTGAAGAGAAGATTCCATCCGCAACAGGAGGTCAAGCCAAGCAGTTCCGAGTGGTGAAGTTTTGCTGGAAGTCTGTCAAGACGCAACGGAAGAAGTCAGACAAGAAGAGAAGACCGCCCAACCTATCTTCTTGCTAGCCTCCTCGAATCTCGGGGACGAGATTCTTGTAAGGGGGGTGGATTTGTCACGTCCTGATAAATTCATCCCAAAATAAAAATCATCTTCTAAAAGGAATAATAGAATTAATTAAAATTCGAAAAGAAATTGGCAAACACTAAAATACGTACAAGAAAAATTCAAATGTGGCCCGGAGAATTTTTGTTAAATTCTCCTTGGTCTAAAAGGAGCCCTCAAATTTTAGTGGAATTTTCAGAGCACAAATAATAATTATTAAGAAATAAACAAAGTTGAAAAGATTTTATAAAAAGAAAAACCCTAAAAGAAGTCTTCTTTCCCCCCCTTCCCTTCTTGGGCCGGCTCGGCCCACTTCTCCCTTCCTCTCTCTTCTCTCCCCCGTGGCCCATCGGCCCCCCCCCGCGCGAGCGCCGCTGACAGGCGGGCCCGCCCGCCACCCTCGCTGACGGGTGGGACCCACCTGTCATCGCCTACCTCCCGCCGCGCCGCCGCCAGCCCGTGCCCTAGCGCCGCCGCCGCCGCGAATCTCGCCGTTTCCCGCCATCCCCGCGCGCATTAAAGAGGGGGAAAATCACCCCCGTGATTCCCTCTCCCGTTTCCCCCTCTTTTCCCTCTCTCTCTCCCTCGGATTCGTTCGAATCGCGCCCGCAATCCTCGCCGACGTCATCAATGGAGCCCGAGAACTCCGCGGCCGGTTTCCTTCCTCCCCGGCCGCCCTCTCTCCCTCTCGGCGCTATAAAATCGTCCCCCGTGCTTCGCTCTTCCGTTTCCGCCGCTCGCCGCTCGCTCTCGCCGTCGGATTCGTGCTCGCGCCGTGCACCTCTCTCTCCGCCGTCGCCGTCGACCTTCGGTTCGCCGCCGCCGCCGCTCCGGACTTCCTCCCGACTCGGCGCCACCTCCATCGGCTTCGCCGCGTTGTTGCCGACCCCGTCTGCCCCTCCGCTTCGCCCGCCGACCGCCGGAGCACCGTCGCCCTCGTCATCCCGAACCGCGCCTCCGCGTTCCTCCACTCCGTTCGTCGTCTCCGCCGTCCTCGTGTCTCGGGGTGAGCCGTGGACCGTCCCTTTCGCTTCCCTCTCCTCTCCGCTCTCTCGGGCGCCGCTCCGCCGCGCCGGTGGTCGCCGGCGGTGACCATCGGGGCGCGGTCGTGCCGCCTCCCGTCGGCCGTGCCGGCGAGGCCGCCTTCGGGCGCGCCCTCGCGGCTGCCAAGTGGGCCCGGCCGTCAGCCGCCCGCGCCCGCGGGTGCGGCTGACGCGTGGGACCCACGGCGCCGACCGCCGCCAGCTGCGTGCTCCCGGTCCACCGTGGACCGAGAGGCTGACGCGTGGGCCCCACTACCGTGGACCCGGTCCGCGCGCCCTCTCCCTCGGCTGACGCAATAAATGGGTTTTTAATTAAAATTTAAATGAAGAAATTCGTAAATATCCATTTAAAGAGCATATAAACTTCAAATGGCCATAACTTGGCCATTTGAACTCGGAATTGGACCGTTCAAGTCTCTAATTTTTCCTTAAGAAGTCAAGAACCCATTTTTGTGCTTTGTTCCTGCTTGTTGTATGGAGTTTATTAGAGTAAAAGCCTTTTCTTTTCCGTTGGTCGTGTAGACGCTGCAGCTTCGGAAGATCCGCTCTTCGTGGAAGTTGAAGCCGGTGTTTGGGAAAGCGAGCAAGGCAAGTCACATCATCCTTGAGCATATTGAATCCCAGTTTATAAAATTATTTTGATTTAAATTATTGCATTATCGCTTTGTTTAAATTCCCGCGTTATCACTGTTTTATTTAGCCATGCCTATTTACCTTTGTTATGACATTATTATTGCTATTGTTATTATTACCTTGTTCACCCTAGAATAAACAAAACCCCAACTAGTGGGTACTCTATTCCTGGTTCCACTAGTATGAATTTAGGTAGATGCTTCGCTGATTAATTAGGCAACCTTAGGTGGTTTTATAACTTTAGACTTTGGGAATTCTCATGTCATTTGGACACTTTGGAATTGTTGGATTATGGTGGAATGGGACATACACCTCTCTTCCTCTTTCAAAACCCCTAAAGCCTGTTTTCGGTGGGGTTTGGGTGCATGCCAGTTATGGGAAGTAGCACCCCGGCCACTATAAGGATTAAGCTCGGGCCTCTGTTGCAAAGCACTACCGTACTAACCACATGTCTAATGGGTAAGGCTTAACTCGGTGCTCAGTCTAGTCCTGAACAAAATGACACGGATAGAGATGGATGAAGTCGTTGCGACGATGGATATCTCTGAGGCAAATGAAGGCTACGCGAGCTGCGGCTCGGTAATCGAGATGTCTAGGCAAATGAAGACTACACGGGTCGGTGCCCGTTAGTCGAGATGCCATGGCACTGGACTAGTACGCGGGTGGTCTCACCCCTATGTGTGTGGCGCACCCGGTCTAGATCTTGTTGCTAGGGGCTCAACCCTGGCCTGCCTGTCCCGGGATACCGGCCGTAGGCAGGGTTGGGTCGGTACTTTTGTTCACGGCTAGGATGGGTGAAGGGTTATGTCACATCTTTACGACGGGTTCCAAGGCCATGGAATGCGGAGTAAAGATGTGTCTTGTGGGTAAAGATGTACACCTCTGATCAGAGTAAATCTATTCGAATAGCCGAGCCCTCGGATATGGGCAAGCCGAGCAATGTACCCAAGTCAGTGTTTTAATTCTTAAAATTTGCTCAACAACTAAAATATGGAATGGTTGGCCTGGGTTGGCTTGGGACGAGCTGGAACCCAGGTCGGGTTGCCAGTTCGGTCCGAATCATCGTAGGCCTTGGGTTAAGGCAGGTTCGTGAGGGTTCACGGCCTTGTTTAATAATACTGTGTAGCTCTAGGATCGTCTTTACAAAACGGCTTTGGGCAACTAAGTGACTTTTAAATGCTGTTTACTGCAAAACTTAATCCCTATATTATTATTCCCTTGTACTTCCCTTGCATTAATCATGCATCTGCCGGTGTGGCTTGCTGAGTACTGTGGTTGTACTCATTCTTGCTCAATCTTTTCCCCCTTCAGTAAGAGAAGCTTTGGAGAAGATGTCTTAGGTGGAGTCCTGGCCTATACCCCAGTTGAGCGCCTGTGAAGATGGAGCCGTAGGCCGCTAGTCCGCTGCTGTTTATTTTTGATTGTCAGGCCTTAAGTGCCTTTGTAATAATATAAATATTATCGATATAATAAAGATGTGTCTTTTATATCATGTTTGTATGGTGTACCCCGGCTTTTCCTGGGACGGGGATTAATACACTAGCGTTCGGGAAAAGGCAATTTTCCCGGTCGCGACAGCAACTACCCTACCCATGATTTGGAGTTAGCCGCGGTGGTTCATGCTCTAAAAATCTAGCGGCACTATCTCATTGGGAATCGCTGTGAAATATATACTGATCATAAGAGTTTGAAATACATCTTCACCCAGTCGGATCTGAATCTTCGGCAGAGGAGATGGTTAGAACTCATCAAGGATTATGATGTGGGAATTCACTATCATCCTGGTAAGGCCAACGTGGTCGCCGACGCTCTAAGTCGAAAGAGCCATTGCAACACTCTTAACGTCCGTGGCATTCCACCCGAACTTAACCAACAGATGGAAGCCCTGAATCTAAGCATAGTGGGTCGTGGATTCTTGGCTGCGTTGGAAGCCAAGCCCACCTTACTCGATCAAATCCGCGAGGCTCAGAAGAACGACCCGGACATGCATGGACTCCTCAAGAATATGAAACAGGGTAAAGCCGCTAGTTTCACAGAGGATGAACACGGAACCCTATGGAACGGAAATCGGGTATGCGTTCCAGATAACAGAGAACTTAAACAGCTGATACTTCAGGAAGCTCACGAAAGTCCTTATTCCATCCACCCTGGCAGTATGAAGATGTACTTAGACTTGAAGGAGAAATAATGGTGGGTTAGTATGAAGCGGGAAATTGCAGAGTTCGTGGCCCTTTGTGATGTGTGCCAGCGTGTCAAGGCAGAGCACCAACGACCGGCCGGACTTCTCCAACCTCTCCAAGTACCAGAATGGAAATGGGATGAAATTGGGATGGATTTCATCACCGGACTTCCAAGAACCCAAGGTGGATACGATTCTATATGGGTAGTTGTGGATCGATTAACCAAGGTAGCTCGATTTATTCCTGTGAAGACCACCTATGGAGGGAACAAACTAGCCGAGCTCTACTTCGCTAGGATCGTGAGTCTCCATGGCGTTCCCAAGAAAATCGTATCTGATAGGGGAAGCCAATTCACCTCTCACTTTTGGAAGAAGCTCCAAGAAGAGCTGGGTACCCGATTAAATTTCAGCACCGCGTATCACCCGCAGACAGATGGACAGACCGAGCGTCTAAATCAGATCCTAGAAGATATGCTTCGCGCATGTGTCCTAGATTTCGGGAAGACCTGGGATAAGAGTCTCCCCTATGCCGAGTTCTCCTACAATAACAGCTACCAAGCCAGCATACAAATGGCACCCTATGAAGCGTTGTATGGACGCAAATGCCGGACACCGCTATTGTGGGACCAAGTTGGGGAAAGCCAAGTGTTCAGGACTGATATCCTGAGAGAAGCTGAAGCTAAAGTCAGAACCATTCGGGATAATCTAAAGGTGGCCCAGTCTCGGCAGAAGAGTTATGCAGACAACCGACGCCGTGACCTAGAATTCGCAGTGGATGACTTTGTGTATCTTCGGGTCACGCCCTTGCGAGGTGTACACAGGTTTCAGACAAAGGGGAAGCTCGCACCTCGGTATGTGGGTCCTTTCCGTATCATTTCTCGGCGCGGAGAAGTCGCTTACCAGTTGGAGCTGCCCGCCTCCTTGGGCAACGTGCATGATGTGTTCCATGTGTCGCAACTCAAGAAATGTCTTCGGGTGCCGTCCGAGCAGACTGACCCAGAGCAAATTGAAGTTCGCGAAGACTTGACCTACGTGGAGAGGCCAGTGAAAATCCTGGACACCATGGAGCGCAGGACCAGGAACCGGGTAATCCGTTTTTGCAAGGTCCAATGGAGCAACCACGCCGAGGAAGAAGCTACCTGGGAGCGTGAAGACGAGCTGAAGGCAGCCCATCCCGATCTCTTCGCCAGTTCTTCCGAATCTCGGGGTCGAGATTCCGTTTAAGGGGGGTAGGTTTGTCGCGTCCCAAAACGACTCTAAAATACATCCCCGAAATTATGCCTAGAATAATTAAAATCCGTGTGAAAGCCTCCAACAATTAAAATGTGCAAAGTTAAAAGTCAAATAAGGCTTGGAGGATTTTTGTATATTTCCTAAAAGCCTAAAATGCGTAAATAAATTTTAGTGGAATTTTCAGAGCACAAATAATAATTAAGAAGAAATAAACAAGGTTAAAAAGGTTTTATAAAAAGAAAAACCCTAAAAAGTCCTTTTCCCCCACCTCCCCCTCTTGGGCCGGCTCGGCCCATCTCTCTCCCTCTCTCTCCTCTCCCCCGCGGCCCATTCGGCCTCCTCCCCGCGCGCGTGCCGCTGACGGGCGGGCCCGCCCGCCACCCTCGCTGACGGGTGGGGCCCACCCGTCATCCCCTTCCTCCCGCCGCTCCCGCCGCCTCGCCCGTGCCCTAGCGCCGCCGCCGCCGCGAATCCCGCCGCCTCCCGCCGTCCACGCGCGCAATAAAGTGGGGGGAAATATTCCCCGTGATTCCCTCCCTCTTTCCACCCATTTTTCCCTCCCTCTCTCCCTCGGATTCGTTTGGAAACCTCTCCCCTAACCTTGCCGGCGCCATCAATGGCGACCGGATCTTCCGCGCCCGTTTCCCCCTCGTCCGGCAGCTCCCTCCCCCTCCCAATCCTATATAAACCTTCCCCGTGCCTCCCTCCACCGTTTCCGCCACTCGCCGCCCTCTCTCCCCGTCGGAATCGAGCTCGCGCCGTCGCTCTCTCTCTCTGCCGTCACCGCCGAGCTCCGGTCCGCCGCTGTCGTCGCTGTCACGACCGGAAATAACCCAACGGGCGTTCCTTACGTGAGTGCATTATTCCTTGTCCCAGGAGGCAAGGTACACCAAAAGTTGAGACAGTTCAGAGTTCAACAAGCGGAAGCGTAAATAGTTAATTTATTACATGGGCAGCGAAGGCCCAGCACACACAAAGACAAACGAGAAACAGCGGAAGACTAGGGCGACGACCACAGGCGCTTGACGGCAGGCACGAGCTAGACACCAAAACCTTCATCTTCCAGAGACTCCTCTTCTGGGTTTGGGAAAAAAATTGAGCAAGACTGAGTACAACCACCGTACTCAACAAGACACACCCACAAGTGCATAATAAATGCAAGGGAGTACAAGGGAGTTATAATATAAAGGGTTAGGGTTGCAGTAAATAGCATTTAAAGATACTTAGTTGCTCAAAGCTATTTTGTAAACACGATTCTAGAACTATACAATATTATTTATCAAGGCCGTGAACCCACACGAACCTGCCTTAACCCAAGGCCTACGATGATTCAGACCGAACCGGTAACCCGACCCTGGGTCCCAGCTCGTCCCAAGCCAACCCAGGCCAACCATTCCACATTTTAGTTGTTAAGCAGGTTTTAAGAATTAAAACACTAACTTGGGTACATTGCTCGGCTTGCCCATAACCGAGGGCGCGGCTATTCGAATAGATTATACTCTGACCAGAGGTGTACATCTTTACCCACAAGACACATCTTCCTCACGTGCAACCACGTGCCACATACCACCACGGTATACAGACGGAAGACGTGACATAGTTTCCAACCCATCCTAGCCATAGACAAGAGTACCGACCCAATCCCACCTACGGCCGGAACCCCCGGGACAGGTAGGCAGGACTGAGCCCCTAGCAGCAGGACACCGGCCCTGTGCCATGACATCTCGACTACCGGGCCGCAGCTCGTGTAGCCTTCATTTGCCATGGAGATGTCCATCGACCCCCGACTTCGTCCATCTCCATCCGTGTACTTTTGTTTATAACCAGACTGAGCCACAAACTAAGCCTTACCCACTAGACATGTGGAAGTACGGTAGTGCTTTGCAACAGAGGCCCGAAGACCGGTCCTTATATGGCCGAGGTGCTACTATCAAAACCATGCACCCCGAGCCCAGCCTAAAACCATTTTTGGGGATTTTGAATAGAGGGGGCGGTGTGAATCCAATTCCACAATACTCCAACAATTCCAAAGTGTCCAGGTGGTATGAATATCCCAAAGTCTAGAGTTGTAAAACCGCCTAATGTTACCTAATTAAATAGCGAAGCATCTACCTAAAATCATACTAGTGGTACCATGAGTAGAGTGTCCACTAGTTGGGGTTTTGTTTATTCTAGGGTGAACAAGGAAATAATAACAATAACAATAATAAGGTCATAACAAAGGTAAATAGGCATGGCTAGATAAAACAGTGATAACACGGGAATTTAAATAAAGCGATAATGCAATAATTTTAAAGCAACATAATTTTATAAACTGGGATTCAATATGTTCAAGGATGATGTGACTTGCCTTGCTCGCTTTCCCAAACGCCGGCTTCAACTTCCACGAAGAGCGGATCTTCCGAAGCTGCAGCGTCTACACGACCAACGGAAAAGAAAAGGCTTTTACTCTAATAAACTCCATATAACAAGCAGAAACAAAGCACAAAAATGGGTTCTTGACTTCTTAAGGAAAAATTAGAGACTTGAACGGTCCAATTCCGAATTCAAATGGCCAAGTTATGGCCATTTGAAGTTTATATGCTCTTTAAATGAATATTTGCGAATTTCTTCATTTAAATTTTAATTTAAAATGGATTTATTGCGTCAGCCGAGGGGAGGGGCGCGCGGACCGGGTCCACGGGGGTGGGGCCCACGCGGCAGCCCCATGGCCCACGGTGGACCGGGCGCACCCGGGCTCACACCGGCCGGCGCCGTGGGTCCCACGCGTCAGCCGCACCCGAGGGCGCGGGCTGCTGACAGCCGGGCCCCACGCGGCAGCCGCGGGGCGCGCCCGAAGGCGGCCACGCCGGCACAGCCGACAGGAGGCGGCGCGCCCGCGCCCCTATGGTCGCCGGCGGCGGCCATAGGCACGGCGGAGCGGCGGCCGAGAGAGGGGAAGGGAAGGGGGAAAAGAAGCGGCGGTCCACGGCTCACCCCGGGCACGATCTTCTTAGGAACGCCATGCAAACACACAAACCTGGCCATATATAATTCTGCCAAATGACTTCCGGAATAGGTGGTCCTTACCGGGATGAAATGAGCCACTTTGGTAAGTCTATCGACTATCACCCAAATAGAGTCATGACCCGATGACGTTCTGGGTAGACCAGTGATGAAATCCATACCGATTTCCTCCCACTTCCATTCTGGTATCTTCAAAGGTTGTAGCAGACCTGCGGGTTTCTGATGTTCTGCCTTGACTCGCTGACAAACATCACATACTGCTACATATTCCGCGATCTCGCGCTTCATACTTGCCCACCAAAATCTTTCCTTAAGATCCTGGTACATCTTAGTACTGCCAGGGTGAATGGAGTATAAAGCATCATGGGCTTCCTTCAGAATTG
Source organism: Oryza sativa Japonica Group (assembly GCF_034140825.1). Lineage (NCBI taxonomy): Eukaryota > Viridiplantae > Streptophyta > Magnoliopsida > Poales > Poaceae > Oryza > Oryza sativa. Next base: position 20,338,448 of record NC_089035.1, read on the forward strand.
CATCTTTCAAATCTTTGTTGTCTAGGACACAGATCCTCTCACCCACCCATACAGTTCCTTGCTCATCTTCCAAGAAACCGATAGCTTTACCCCTTCTCATATTCTTCTTGATCTCATGAATGTCAGGATCATTGATTTGAGCTTCTCTAACTTGATCGATGAGAGTAGGCTTCGCTTCCAAAGCTGCAACAAAGCCTCTACTGACAATCCCCAGATTTAATCTTTCAAATTCCTTGCACAATTCCAATGGCAACTGTCGCCCTTCCATAGCATTACAGTAGCCTTTCCTGCTAAGGGCATCCGCTACGACATTAGCTTTTCCCAGGTGATAATGAATTCCCAGGTCATAATCCTTAATCAGTTCCAACCATCTCCGCTGTCTCATGTTCAGATCCGGCTGGGTAAAGATATACTTCAAACTTTTTTTGTGATCCGTATACACTTCTGTACGAGTACCGAAAAGATAGTGACGCCAAATCTTCAACTTATGAACCACTGCAGCTAACTCAAGGTCATGAGTAAGGTAGTTCTTCTCATGTGAACGTAAATGACGAGATGCATAGGCAATCACCTTCCCATTTGCATCAGAAAACAACCTAACCCAAGCTTGGATGCATCGCAATACACTTGGAAATCCTTCTTTCGAACAGGCAAAATCAAAATGGGAGCTGATATTAAGCGACTTTTCAACTCTTGAAAACTCTGCTCGCACTCTTCTGACCACTTGTAGTTCACATCTTTCTGAAGCAGTCGTGTCATAGGCTTGGCAATCTTGGAAAAATTCTCTATGAACCTCCGATAATAACCTGCGAGACCTAGGAAACTGCGAATCTCTGAAACTGTCTTCGGTTGTTTCCAATTGGTTACGGATTCCACATTGCTAGGATCAACGGCAACTCCTCCTGCTGAGATGACGTGACCAAGGAACTTCACTTCAGACAACCATAATTCACATTTGCTAAACTAGGCATACAACTGATGTTCTCGCAGCTTCTCAAGTGCAAGGCGAAGATGTTCTTCATGCTCTTCTTTAGTTCGGGAATAAATGAGAATGTCATCAATAAAGACAACCACGAACTTATCCAAATATTCCATGAACACCTTGTTCATCAAGTTCATGAAGAAAGCGGGGGCATTGGTAAGTCCAAACGACATAACTGTACATTCAAACAACCCATACCGTGTGGTAAAAGCTGTCTTAGGTATATCTTCCTCTTTAATCCTCAACTGGTGATACCCTGATCGAAGATCTATCTTGGAGAAAACGGTGGCACCTTTAAGTTGATCAAACAAATCATCAATTCGGGGCAGCGGATACTTATTCTTGATAGTCACATCATTAAGTGCACGATAGTCCACACACATCCTCTGGGTATGGTCTTTCTTTTCCACAAAGATAACAGGAGCTCCCCATGGAGATGAACTTGGTCTGATGTATCCTTTCTGAAGCAAATCATCTACTTGCCTTTTGACTTCTGCTAATTCATTGGCTGCCATTCTATAGGGTCGTTTATGGATCGGAGTTGTTCCTGGTACCAGATCTATTCTGAATTATATATCCCTTTTAGGCGGCATACCAGGTAAATCATCAGGGAACACATCAGGATACTCCCGTACTATAGGAATCTCTTCCAACGTTATTTGGTTCAGGCTTGACCTTAGAGGTTCAGAGGGCAATGCATGAACAGTTACAACTTGACCATCATTGCTGGTAAGAGTCACTTTTCTATTAGCACAATCTATCACACCTTTATATCTGGCTAACCAGTCCATCCCTAGGATGACATCAAGATCTTTGGATTCTAACAGAATGAGGTTGGCCAGAAATGACACACCTTGAATCTCTATTCTGACAGAGGGGCTACGTTGTGACGAGAGTGCTTGGTTACTTGGGGTACTAACCATTAAAGGACGTCTAAGCTCTTCTACTTCCATCCCATGATTTCCCGCAAAACTCATAGATAAAAATGAATGTGTAGCACCAGAATCGAAAAGCACTGTTGCAGGAACTGAGTTAACAGGGAACGTATCCAAAATCACATCTAGAGCACCTTGAGCTTCTGCAGCAGCAACATGGTTGACACGAGCCTTGGCTGCTGGTGCGGAGGAGTTGTTCTGAGCAGGGACAACCTTCGCGCAACGGGGCTTCGGACACTTGTCAGCATAATGTCCTGGGTCTCCACAGTTGAAGCACACCCCGGGCTTGCTGCCTTGCTCCCTCTTGGCGGGCTGTTGCTGTGACGGAGCTGCAACAGGGCGTGGAGCTTGATTGCGGTTGTTGTTGCCCGCGTTGTTGTTGAAGAACTGACGCTGCGGACGGACAGCATATGAAGAACCTCCCTGTGGCATGGACTAGGGTCCCAAAGTAAGGCGTGGCCTCTGACTATTCCCCTGCTGTGCCTTGAAGTGAGCAATCCGGCGTTTCTTTTGCTCCATGCGGTTGTATTTGTCCTCCTGACGAATTGCCTTATCCACTAACTTCTGGAAATCATGATAATCTCCAGTCATGAGTGGGTAGGAAAGCTCATCATTTAGTCCTTCTAAGAACTTCTCCTGGCGCTCTTCATCAGTGCGCACATCCTCCGGAGCATAACGAGCCAGACGATTGAACTCATGCAGATACTCAGTGACAGTGCAAGAACCCTGTGTGAGCGACCTGAACTCCTTCTTCTTGAGAGACACCACTCCCGATGGTATGTGCGTCTTCCGGAAAGCAGCGGTGAACTCAAGCCAAGAGATAGATTCAACAGTAGTCCTGTTAGGGCGGAAGTGATCCCACCACTCCGAAGCAAGGCCATGCAGCTGGTGTGAAGCAAACGAGACCTTCTCTTGATCAGTGCATTGGAGCAAATCCAACTTCTTCTCTATGGCGTGCAGCCAATCACCAGCTTCAACAGGATTAGTGGTGCTAGAGAAAATAGGCGGCCTCACGCGAAGAAACTCTGCCATCTTGTTCCGGGGTGGGGCATGGTTCTTCCCTTGGTTCTGCTGGTTTTGGAGTTGTTGCATCATCAAATTCATCAACTGTGCCTGTTGGGCCAAAACCTGAGCGAGCGTGGGATTCTCTGCGTTGTTGTTATTGTTGTTATTGTTGTTGGGGCCATTCCCGTTGCTGCGAGTGAGCACCATCTGACATAGACCAGAGCACAAGAAGAGAAACAGGGGGAAACTACTTAGGACAGGGAATTAATTTTATTAACTTAACTTTTATTGATCTTAACTGAGTTTCATTATTACAAAACTGAAGATTCTCACACCACTAAACTCACCAACTTCCTAACACTCGAAAGCAAACAAAGGCATGCATTTACATCCCACCCACGATGTAAACTCATGCGAGACCCACACACACAACCAAACTTAAGCAAGCAAACTAACACAACGATCTAAGGCAATGACTAAGCAAAATGGTCTAGGTCTTCCGGGCATCGGAGTTGATTGAAGGCTCGTTCGGCATGTCCCCATCATCTTGAGTTGGTCCCCACTCGATCTTGGAATGGGTGCGCTTGGATTCCTCTTCATCATCATCACTTATATTGACGACCGGAGGAACCGCTGGGGCTGGGGTAGCTTCGTTTTCCACCACACGAACCTTTGGCGCCAACTGGTAGCGAGGGACGAATAGAGCTCTCTTCCTTGCGGTAAGATGAACCCTGGCCTTCTGCGGTGGTGCTTCCCCCTTCAATGCAGCTAGTTCCTTCTCCAGACAATCCACCTTGTCTTCTAGCTGGCAAATCTTGCCGCGATTCCGGTCTTCACTATCGTGAGCGGCTATCACAGTCTCAGCGCGGGTTTCATCCATAGCCCACAGCATCTCAACCAAATGCCTTGTGGTAGCATCATTCTCGATCCCTGCCGGTTCAAGGTAGCTGCCACGGTCACTTCCCTGGGGTTGACGAGGATGGTAGCGATACTCGGTGTCGGCCAACCGATCATTGTAGTTTTCTCGGAGTTCTCCTATGGCAATCCTTGCCACCTCCTGACAAGCATGAATGTAGCTTCCCCCTCCAGCCTCGAACATCACTGATGGAATATCTTCACGATTGCTGTTTAAGGTGACTTTGACACGGCACTTCTCTTCATCACGATCATGAGGAATCTGGGCATACAAAGGGGCAATCCCAAATCCTATGAGGAAGGACATCGTACGGAACTCTTGGACAAATCCTTCGGTACCAAACAAGTACTCAGGCTTATAGCGCGGCATCTAAGACAAGTGAAAGGAGGGAGTTAAGTCATTTATCCAGTTAATAGCACAAGTTTTTGGGTTAGCTTGAATAAAATTAGAAAATCAAAGTAAAAGGTAATAAAATAAACCAAACTTGCAAGATAAGATAAAACAGTTAGAAACAGGTTCACAAATTTTGCACTTTTGAATAATATGTTTCAAAAGAAATAAAATAAAAGAGAGTTATAAAATCATTATACTAAGCTTAGCTCATTGCAGCAAAATTAAATCAAGCAATGTTATAAAACTTTTGATGGTAAATGGGCCATTAGCATGGTAATAGATGTACAGTACTAACATCACAGGAATAATAAATGAATTTTAAATGAAAACAATTAAGGAAGTTATAAACTGCATGTGCCGTTAATTTGGTTTAATTAAAAGAGAAAGAGAGGAGAACAATTCTACTTTTCCAATATTTTTAGAGGGCTTCTATAGGTAACCATTTGGCATAACCTAGGGTCAAGGAGGCTCTGATACCAATTTGTCACGCCCGGAATTTCTATCCAAAATTCCAAACGCTTACATGTGTATAAACCCTCGTCCAGGAATCAGCCGAGGCACACAATAACAAATTGATAATAGAGTACATCTATTACTCTAATTAATAAGCGAATAAAATGTCATTACAGAGGTAGATAGTTCCTCTCAATCAATAAAGTTCTAAGCAGCGGAAAATAAAAGAAACAGTGCAGGCAACTCCTCTCCACAGGCAGCTTGACCAGGGCTACGCCTAATCATCAACTCCATCGGCATCACTGTAGAACTCCTCCTCTGATGAATGATTACAAGGTGAGTATATGACATACTCAGCAAGCCACGCAGCAAATATGCAAGTGCACAGGATAACAAAGGATGGTATAGTATAGTCTCATTTGCATAAACAACATTTAATAAAATATTTTAGAATTTAATGAAACAGTAAAATATTAATTAAACAATATTAATCCAACGCTATACAACATACCCTGTTGCATAGGCCCAACCATTCTGAACAACCAATCCCGGCTGCACAGTTCTATCTCCAAACCAGGAATTAACCATTCCAAACCAGGAGCTAAACCAGTTATTAACATCATTATTTAATATAGTGAGGAATGTGAAACTAATCACGAAAGACATTGTTAGACCCGCCCATAACCGCGGGCACGGCTATTCGAATAGTTTAAACTCTAGCCAGAGGTGTACCACTGTACCCACAAGACACAACCTCAACATCATGTCAACCATGCATCGCGATACTTGACAACTACCCGAATAGAGATTGTGACAATACCCTTTATATAATACAATTCAAAGCAGTGCACCGTTCCCGGATCATAATAACCCCCTTATAAACAAGGTATGGACTCCCCAGCGACCCCCGTGGGCTTATCTCCGCCACTTCACAGTCTGGTGCTCTACTATAAACCATACCATACAGACAGTAAAACCGTTGCCCACGCTGGCTTGTGGTTGGCACGGTAAATGTTTCACAACCGAAAATCGTGAACCGGTCCTTAATTGTCATGAGCACAACCATCAAAACCATATGCTCACAACCCACCATTATCAGGTTTTAGTTGGCAAATTAATTAATTAACCAATCATGATTAACCATCATGAGCTATCATTAAGCCATCATTAAATAATAGTGAATCATAAGTTATCCCAGTAGTGAGCTAATGTTTCTAAGCATGGCTAAGCAATTTTGTCTAATATCTAGTTGAACCATTATATAAAGCTCAACTAGTCAAGTTATAATAACCCAAGGTATCAAGGAATAAAGTAATCAAGAACAAAAGGGCCATAACAAACAATAGGTTAATTTCACCCAATGACATTCGAAAATAAATGCAATAGTTGAATAGAAACAATAGCTTTAAACGGGATCAACATGCTCAAAGGGTTGTTTGGGATCTGTGTGACTTGCCTTGCTGGCCTTGGAACTCTTCAAATTCTTCTCCTGCAAAATCGGACTCTCCCGGAACGTCGGAATCTAAAGAGAAAAGAACAAAATCACCAAAACAGCACATAAACAAGTATGAACAGTACATGTGGATATTTTTAACATGTAGATCTCAATTTTAGAAAAATTTAGAGACTTGAACCAACTAAATCCGAGCTAAGATGAATTAGTTATGAGTTTTCAAAGTTTAAATCAATTTAAATCATTTACATGGATTTTAATTGAATTATGACGCAATAATGAATTATTTTTGAAAAGGAAAAGGGGTTTATTGCGTCAGCGGGTCGGTTTACGGTGGACCGGGTGCACGGCGGCGGTTCACGAAAACGGACGGCTGAGATTCATCCATCCAAAACGGACGGCCAAGATCCATCGGTCCACGACCGGACCACGGCGGACGGCAACGATGACGTCGGCGATGACGTCATCACCGGTGACGACTCGGCCTCGCGTGCTCGCCGGCGATCGACGGCGCGGCGGCGCAAACGGAGGACACCTACGCGTAGCGGGCGACACGGCGAACTCACCGGTGACCAAAGTAACGGCGGAGAAGCAACAGACGACGCCGGCGACGAGGTCAAAGCGGCGGAGACGATCGGGTCGACGACGGCGACGGTGTTCCGGCGGTCAACGGCGATGACGAAGGGGCGGACGAGGACGGCGGCGGCTTGGCGACCACGACGGTGACCTCCCCGAGCAGTGACGACGACCGGAGCGTCGGCGGCGCACGGCTGAAGCGACGGCGGCGACGGCGGCGCAAGGTCTCACGCAGAGGCGGCGCTACAAACGGCGGCGGGCTAAGGCGAGAGTGGTGACGGGTAGCGGCGGGCTTGGGGATCCTTATATAGGGGCTAGGGGGAGGCGGCGAAGGCCCACGGCGACCGGCGACGAGATGGAAAGATTAGGGTTCGGGAGAGAGAGACGAATCCGATTCGAGATCGAATCCGCGAATTTCCAAGCGATTTTAGCCGATGATTCCATAAGAGAAAAGGTAGAGTGGATCACGGGGATCAATTTCCCTCTATCAATTTCACCGGAAACGGAAAGGAGCGGCCGAATTTGGAAGGAGACGGCGGTGGTGCGGCGCTAGGGTTCGGGCGCGGCGCGGCTGGAGGTAGACGACGACCTGACAGGCGGGCCCCACCTGTCAGCGAGCGGGAGCACGCGCGCGCGGGCGGCGGCTGGACTTGGGCCGACTTGGGCCGGGGGAGAGAGAGTGTGTGTTTTGGGCCGACTTTCGGCCCAAAGCCAAAAGAGGACTTTTTAAACCTTTTTCAATTTAAATTATTCATGAAATAAAATTCCATTTATTAAAAAATACTTCCTTAGCTCAAATAAATCCCAGAAAAATCTAGGAATTATAGAATTAAGCAAAGTATTTAATAAAATTTTATCTGGCCCCATTTTATGTTGGATTTATTAATTAAAATTAGATCTTCCCTTCTAGGCTTTTAAAATAAATTCTAGTAATTCCAATTAAACAACAATTTATATAATTGGGATTTTTACGGTGTGACAAACCTACCCCCTTAAACGGAGGCTAGTGATGTCCGAGGTAGTGATGTCCGCATCAGCCTCCCCCTCTTGAATTGAAGTCGTCCTCGACTCAAGCTCATCCTCTTCTCCCAAGTATGGCTTCAAATCTGAAATGTTAAACGTGGGACTAACCCCAAACTCGGGAGGCAACTCAAGTTTATATGCATTATCATTAATCGTCTCAACAATTTTAAAAGGACCATCAGCACGAGGCATCAACTTAGATTTTCTCAATTCCGGAAATTTATCCTTTCGCAAGTGCAACCAAACTAAATCACTCGGTTCAAGTTTAACCTCTTGCCTACCTGTACTACCAGCAATTCTATACTTCTCAGTCATCTTTTCAATGTTGAACTTGGTTGACTCATGCATTTTCAAAATAAATTCAGCGCATGCCTTAGCATCATTATGAACCCTCTCACTAGTAGGTAAAGGCAAAATATCAATTGGAGCACGAGAGTTGAAACCATACACTACTTGAAAAGGACTTACCTTGGTAGTAGAATGTGTTGCCCGATTGTATGCAAACTCCACATGAGGCAAACATTCTTCCCACATCTTCAAATTTTTCTTCAAAATAGCCCTCAACATAGTACCCAAAGTGCGGTTGACTACCTCCGTTTGTCCATCTGTTTGTGGGTGACACGTTGTAGAGAACAATAGATATGTACCCAACTTGTTCAATAGCGTGCGCCAGAAATGACTTAAGAATTTTGCATCACGATCTGAAACAATAGTAGAAGGCATACCATGCAAGCAAACAATCTCATGGAAAAATAGATCAGCAATATGAACAACATCATCACTTTTATGACATGGTATGAAATGTGCCATCTTAGAAAAACGATCCACCACCACAAAAATACTATCCCTCCCCCTCTTAGTTCTAGGCAATCCCAAAACAAAGTCCATAGAAATATCTACCCAAGGAATAGAAGGTACAGGAAGAGGCATATACAAACCATGTGGATTCAAACGAGACTTAGCTTTCTGACAAGTGGTGCAACGTGCCACGAACCTCTCAACATCCTTTCGCATCCTTGGCCAAAAGAAATGCATGGCCAAAACATCTTCCGTCTTCTTAGCTCCGAAATGTCCCATCAACCCTCCTCCATGCGCTTCCTGTATCAACAAAAGACGAACGGAACCAACTGGAATGCATAGACGGTTAGCTCTATAAACAAATCCACCATTGATCACAAATTTGTTCCAAGTACGTCCCTCTTTGCAATTTATCATCACTTCATTAAAATCAGGATCAAGTGCATATTGTTCTTTAATTGATTCAAGTCCAAAAATCCGACAATCAAGTTGGGACAAGAAAGTATAGCGCCTAGACAAAGCATCTGCAATCACATTATCTTTCCCTTTCTTGTGTTTGATAACATAAGGAAAAGATTCAATAAATTCAACCCATTTTGCATGTCTACGATTCAAATTATTTTGAGAGCGAAGATATTTAAGCGATTCGTGATCGGAGTGAATAACAAATTCTTTAGGCCACAAATAATGACGCCACGTTTCTAAGGAACGTACAAGAGCATACAATTCCTTATCATACGTGGAATAATTCAAAACAGGACCATGCAACTTCTCGCTAAAATATGCAACAGGCTTACCATCTTGCATCAAGACACCTCCAATGCCAACTCCACTAGCATCACATTCTAACTCAAAAGTCTTACCAAAGTTTGGAAGTTGTAGCAAAGGTGCATGCGTAAGCTTGTCCTTCGAAGTGTCAAAGGACTTCTCCTGTGTCTTTCCCCAATGGAAGACCACCCCTTTCTTCGTCAACTCGTTCAATGGTGCAACAAAAGTACTAAAATCTTTGACGAAACGGTGGTAGAATCCTGCAAGACCAAGAAAGCTCCTCACCTGTGTGATGGTTTGGGGAACCGGCCAACTCCTTATGGCTTCAATTTTCGACTCATCCACCTCAATTCCCTGTGGAGTAACAACATATCCAAGAAAAGAGACTCGTTCCGTGCAAAAGATGCACTTTTCAAGGTTAGCAAACAAACGTGCATCGCGTAGAACATTAAAAACAGCACGTAAATGATCCATGTGTTCATCCAAAGACTTGCTGTAAATCAATATGTCATCAAAGTACACTACCACAAATCGTCCAATAAAAGGCCTTAAAACCTCATTCATTAAGCGCATGAAAGTACTAGGTGCATTAGTCAAACCAAAAGGCATTACTAACCACTCATACAAACCAAATTTAGTTTTAAAAGCTGTTTTCCATTCATCTCCAAGCTTCATTCTAATTTGGTGATAGCCACTGCGCAAGTCAATCTTTGTGAAAATAATAGATCCACACAACTCATGAAGCATGTCGTCTAACCTAGGAATAGGATGACGATATCGGATAGTAATATTATTAATGGCTCTACAATCAACACACATTCACCAAGAACCATCTTTCTTAGGAACTAAAATTACAGGAACTGCACAGAGACTAAGGCTTTGACGTACATACCCGCGGTCCAAAAGGTCTTGAACTTGCCGTTGAATTTCCTTGGTCTCATCTGGGTTGGTTCGATAAGCAGCACGGTTTGGCAATGATGCTCCTGGAATCAAATTAATTTGATGCTCTATCCCTCTCATGCGTGGCAATCCTGGGGGTATCTCAGCTGGAAAGACATCCTCATACTCCTGCAAAAGGTTAGTAACAACAGGAGGTATCGAACTAGCAATATCATCTAAAGAAACCAAGGCTTGTTTGCATATCAAGAAATAGCACATATCATCATTTGAAATATCAGCAATGTCACATTTCGTTGCAAGCATAACACCACCCTTCAACTTAATTCCCTCAACCTTAGAACTAGGTGAAAGCTTATCCTTTTTAGGTGGAAAAACAGATTTAGCCACTTGCTGATTTTCAGATTCATCAAGTTTCAAACTAGCAGCTCATTCTTTATCAGCTTCTACAATTTCAGCAGGGGTCAAAGGTAGCAGTAATTTTCTTCCCATTATGCACAAAAGTGTATTTATTACTCCTACCATGGTGTGTAGCATCATTGTCATGTTCCCAAGGACGCCCCAGCAAAAGTGAACAAGCTTGCATAGGAACCACATCGCAATCAACAGAATCTGCATATGAGCCAATGGAAAACGAAACCCTACAAACCTGTGTTACCTTTGCTCTTCCGGAATCGTTTAACCACTGAATATAGTAAGGATGTGGATGTGTACGTGTAGTCAAGCCAAGCTTCTTGACCAAATCAGAACTCACCAAGTTGTTGCAGCTACCTCCATCAATAATCACACGTGCACGACGGTTGTTGATGACGAAAAAAATCTGAAACAAATTATGGCGTTGCAACCTGTCATGCTGCTGTACCTACATGCTGAGCACCCGCTGCACAATGATGGTTCTGTAGTTCGTTGTGTCATCACGACCAAAGACTTCGCCATCCTCATCCTCAACTTCTTCTTCCTCCTCTTCCTCTTCCACATCGGAGGTGGTGATGTAGCCATCTTCTGAAGCAACATCGGCCCGTTGACTAGGGCAATCTTTCTGCACATGCCCAAATCCTTGGCAACGGTGGCACTGAATGCGTCCCGTCGAGGCGACAGATGAGGCACTCTTGGCATCCGATAAGACCACAAAGCTTCAGCCAATCTAGTATGCTACTGCCGAGGATAATCAGAAATTTTTCTCTTAATCAATTTGATCAAACACTTGTTAGACGCCTTGGCTTGTCCATTGGCTTGTGCATAATACGGTGAAGAATTCAACAACTTGATGCCTATACTATCGGCCAACTGAACAAACTCATCGGACACAAATATCAAACTTTGGTCAGTTGTAATGATTTGGGGAATACCAAATCGGTAGATGATATGCTCTTGGACAAATTGTATTGCATCTCCTGAATCAACCTTCTTCAAAGGAATAGCTTCTACCCACTTGGTGAAATAATCTGTCGCAACCAATATAAATTTATGCCCCTTACTTGAAAGTGGATTAACTTGGCTGATCATATCCATACCCCATCCTCTAAATGGCCATGGCTTGATAATAGGATTCATAGCCGATGCTGGCGCTCTCTGAATTGCCCCAAACTTTTGACAATCTTGACATCCTTTATAGTATCTGAAGCAATCTTCCAACATTGTCAGCCAAAAATACCCAGCACGCTGAAGCAACCATTTCATCTTGTGAGCCGATTGATGAGTACCACAAATTCCTTCATGTACTTCGCCTATCGCAACTTTGGCCTGATCGGCACTCAAACACTTAAGCAACACCCCATCAATCGTCCGATAATATAGCTCATCACCCAACAAGGTGTATTTAAAATCAATGCACACTCTAACCTTGCCTTTTTCTTGAAGACTGGAACTATATTAGAAACCCACTCAGCATATCGGCATGGACGAATAAAACCAGCATCATACAAACGTGTAACCTCAGCCTTGACAGCCTCAAGCATATCGGCTTTACATCTCCTTAGTGGTTGCTGGTATGGTCTGACCCCAGGTTTAATAGGAAGCCGATGTTCAACAATCGATCGGCTTAGTCCTGGCATCTCATAATACTCCCAAGCAAAGCAATCTTTGTATTCTTTTAAAAGCTCTATTAACTTGGTTCTGAGTTCCGGAGATAATTTCTTGCTAATGAATGTCGGCTTTGGTCTATCTCGTGGACCTATGTCAATTTCTTCTAAATCATCAGCCGACATGAAACCTTGTCCATGCTTGTCATCGAGATCATCCACTGTGTCATTGGTGTAGACGTTTGAACCCTCCACGACACCCTCAAAATAGTAACTTGGGCTCTCCATCTTCAATTGGTTGTATATCACAATCGGACACTTTTAGAAAATCTCCATCCCAAACTTTTCCAGACAGGCAATCAATACCATCCATCTCCCAAAGAGCTAAATCGGCATTAGCAACATTAACTGACCTGTCGACTGGTACAATTTCAATTTTGTCACCTTGCCATTGAATCAAGCACTGGTGCATGGTTGAAGGAATACAACAATTAGCATGAATCCAATCCGAGCAACAGGCTACAGGAACCCTTCCCATCGATGACAAAAAACGTTGTAGGAACAGTTTTACTGCCAACTGTCAATTCCACATTCAGAACTCCTTTGGTTTCTGATGGGTTGCCACCAAAATCTTTGAGAACCATATTAGTCTTGATAAGATCATCTGAATTTCTGCCTAATTTCCTGAATGTAGCATACGGCATCAAATTTACAGCAGCTCCTCCATCAACCATCATCTTAGACATCGGCTTCCCATTGACAAACCCATTGATATACAACGGTTTGAGATGCCGATTTTCTGTTCCCTCTGGCTTCTCAAAGACTGCATGTTCCGGTGTCAAAACCAATCTAGCTGAGGCCTCCTCAACATCATCAACATCGGCTTACCTAGCTTCAAATTCGGCTGGTAGCATGAAAACCATGTTTACCGATGCAGATGCAGGAGCCTTACCCTTAAGCAACCTTTTTGCTTTGTCGGCTTCAACCTCATCGGCTGCTACGACCGTGCTCTTAACACGCCACTCTTGCTTAGTCTTTGATTTCCCTAGCCGATGGTTAATTTCTTGTTGCACTTCCTGAAAACGTTCCCTGTTCCTCAATCTTTGAACCCTCCTCTTCTGATTTTTGGTAAAAATACCCATAGGGCACCATTGTGTTTTCCCATCTTCATCTTTACCATGATGATAATCTTTATTTACCGGGCCCAACCTCTGATGAGTATTCTTTTCTGATTCAGCCGATTGCCTCTATTATAAGATCGGCTTGAACTCCCTACATCTTCACTGCATCCAGGGCAATCCTCAATCGATGGCAGCCTCATACCCTCATTCCAGCAAAATCTGAAAAACTCGCGGTCCCAATGAGGATCAAAACCACCATCATTTTCTTCATGATATTTTTCCTGCTGCTTATTATACTTTCTCTGACATTTGTTAATAATTCGAGCTGAATTCATCTGAAAATTTTGGTTCTTTCCCCCATCGGTTGTCCTTCCAGATGTATGCACCATGTTAACAGGGAAAGGATTATCATCAACCTTCATCGGCTTCTTCGAATCATCAAATTTGATCTTTGCCCCTTCTATAGCCACCTGGATTTGCTGTCTGAAGACTTTGCAATCATTGGTTGAGTAGGAACCAGAATTATGCCACTTGCAATACCTCCTTTTGCCTAATTCTTCAGCTGATGGAATTACATGACCAGCAGGAAGTTGAATCTGTTTCTCCCGAAGCAACAAATCAAAAATCTTATCAGCCTTGGTGATGTCAAAGTCAAATCTTTCTTCCTTTCCAGAACTCCTCACCCATTGGCATGGTATGACTTTTTTGCTTCTAACCCATTCGACTGCTGTTACTTCGGAATCATCATCTTCATCATCAGAACCATACATATATGGATACACATGGTTGATATTTTTGAAGTTCTTCTTGGCCTCAGCAAACCTTTGCTCGTGCAACGTCACCTTCTGTACAAGATGTGATAAACTCTCAAAATCCTGAGATGAAAACTTCTCTTTGATTGGAGCTATCAACCCCTGAAAAGCCAGATCGGCTAGCTGAGAATCTGTCAAGGACAAGCTATAACACCTGTTCCTCATCTCCCTGAATCTCTGAATGTAATCCTGCACAGACTCATCATGCCTTTGCTTGATTGCTGTTAAATCAGACAGTTTCATCTCATGAATTCCACTGTAAAAATAGCTATGAAACTGCCTCTCCAAATCGGCCCAACTATTGACAGAATTGTATGGTAGAGAAGAGAACCATGTGAATGCTGATCCTGACAAAGAAAAAGGAAACAATCTAACCCTCAGGGCGTCAACAGCCGATGCCTCACCACACTGAACCAAGAATTGGCTGACATGTTCATAAGTTGAAACATTGTCTTGCCCTGAGAATTTTGAGAAATCTGGTACCTTGTACCGGTTAGGCAATTGGACCCTTTTGAACCACTCAGGGTAAGGATGCCGATACAAGTTTCCAGTGTCCTTTGGTTTAAGCCCAAACTGCTCCCTCATCACGTCTGTGATCATATCAGCCCATGGCCTTTGCTGAGGTACCCATTGTGTCTGCTGCTGTACCGGCTCAAATTGATTAAATTGAGGAGCAAATTGAGGCTGAGGCGATCCAGCCTGCTGATACTGAACATGAGGTGAAGGAGGCCAGTATTGATAGTTCAGATTACCCCCTTGATAATTCTGGAAGTTTGGCTGAATGTTACGCACCAAATGTTCAGGAATAATTTGGGGTACAACTGACTGATCGGCCTGCACATTATGGACCAAGTGCTTAGGAATAACTTGGTTCACAGCATGCTGCCTTGGCCGATTATCAGGTGTTCTCAACCTAGCCGACGCATGTTGCACATTTTGCTATAGAGTCAGCTGAACCATCTGCTGTCTTGGTAGTGTCTGCTGAGTCAACAATGGTTGTGCTGGATCGGCTGTCGTCGGGTTCGGCAAAAACATTGCAGCAACCTGTTCCTGAGTCAGCCGATTGACATTTTGTCCAGCAAGTTGCGGTTGCTCTCTGGTCAGCAACATAGGATTAACCACCTGTCTTGGTGCCGATGATGTTGTAGCTTGGGCAGTAGTTGCAAGTGAAGCCATCGGCTGAACTGGTGGTGCATTGGACACATTTTGTTGATTTGCTGTTACTAAAGGCCTATAGTTTGGAAAAACACCACCTGGTAGATATACTGGCCCTGAAGCTTGGTGCTCAGCTATTGAACCATCAACAACAGTCTTTACCATATTCGTTAAAGTGTTAACCAGCACTCCAGATTGGTTGATCGAAGCATGTTGCACAACATAATCAATCCAATCTTGAAAGTTGTTAAACTGCAATGGTTCTTGATTGCCATCTGTACCAAGGTCTTCGACAGTACCATCTTGAGGGACGTCACTTTTATCGCCTGAGCTAGCTGCAGCACCTTTGTCACCTTGAGATGAACTTTATCCAACTTCATCAGCTGCAACTACCTTCAGCTTGTACTTCTGGATGATGGTTCCTCTGCGGGTTTCTTGAAAAGAATTCATGAATTGATCCTTCACGTTACTCATCATCTGTTCAAGTTCACCCCTTTGTTCAACCGTGAGCCTATCCAATGTAATTGGAACAATGTTGGTAGGGTCCACTTCGGCTGATGGATTTACGGCTACCGTTTTGTTCACGAGAGGTTTGACTCCTGTTCCCGGTGGCGGCAGTGGTTTTTTGGCCATCGGGAAAAAGTTGTTGAAAACTCGGGTCCCACTGGGCGTGCCAAAAGCGTGTTGATGTGAAAAACACGAGGCCTGGGAGATCTGCTTAACTCCAGTGCAGGTCCAAAATTCTTGCCTTTGAGGTTCGTGAGTGTGCCAGTTGATTTGATCTTGCAATCAACAAGAAAGAAAGACAAGGAAACCGCGGTTAAATCCATAAACGATAGCCGATCGGCTAATTGCCGATGACGTATCATTTATCTTTGGGCCGATGTCATCTTTGCATCGATCGGCAGTTGTGAATAGAAACTAAATCTACTTGATCGGCTATAGATGTTAATAGTATATAACCTTTATGTCGATATATACTTAAATCAAGTGATTGGGATAGATCGGTCGCCATGCCGAGACAGTATAAATCACTTAGACCAAAATATATATTAACAATGAGATTATAGATGCTTACAGCATAGCCGATCAGATAGATCTAGCGTGTATCGGCTAATACTCCGATACCACTCTATATCAAGATATTAAAGTAAGTAAAATATATCAAATAGGAAGCTTAATACATCTAAATGCAATAGGATCTTAACATAAAGGGCGGATCTAGCAGAACAATCAAGCATATAAATCATAAGGCTAAATCAGGTAAGATCGGCTGAAACCCCGATACTACCCTAATCGACAACCAAGAAGCAGGTTAGAGATTATAGTTCTAAACACGACTTATGAGGTCAAACCTAAGTGATGCAGCCATAAGTATGAGAAGAAAGACAATATCTAGACAATCAAGCCTTTGGAAGCTTCATAGAGTGGTAGATATCCTATATAATCTAAATCAACATCGGTATTTATCCTATTCGGCTGCCTCCTAGTGATAGATGTTAGCCGACTGTAGGTTAGATAACGATATTGCTAAAGATTATGTAGAATATATGATAACTCGACAACTTACGTAGACAACATTAGAGTATCATAATGATGGAAGCACTAATCCCGAGAACGCAAGCCGCCATAACAAGTCGTACCTCTAGTTGAAGATCGAAACCGATGCAGCTCAACCCGAAAGTAAGAACTCGTCGAAACAAAACGAAAGTAAAAAGGGTGGTGATGCGCCGAGATTGTATTTGAACGTCTGTTTTTTTTATTACATGGGGCTCGGGGTCTATTTATACCCGAGATTACAAAATATGTCCTTGTCGGACACAACTCTTATCTCTAACAAACTCTAAGATAACATAAGTCTTTGCGGCAGACTTTTGCCCAAGCTTATCTCTAAGGAAATTACAGAAAATATCCTAATTAATAGATACAATTGCCTTCTTAGGACTCAATCCGTGCGTGGCAATCCATATGAAGCACGTTAGCTCATCCCGATGTCATGTATTAGGTTACATTGTCAGATTCGACTTAATCGGCTACCTTGTCCGACTCGAGTTCGGCTGACTTTGATCGTAGCCGATTTGGACTTCAGCCGAACCTTGCTCTGCTTCCGAAACAATCTTCGTCTTGGCTTCCGCATCGATCTAATCTTCTTCTCGGATATTCAGATTACCAAATTTGGTCGTTAACAGTACAGTGGTACATCTCTGGCCATAGTAAAACTATTCGAATAGCCGTGCCCGCGGTTATGGGCGGGTTGAATAATGTTTTTCTTGATTAGTCTCATACCATTCACCATAATAAAATAATGCTATAATTGGTAATAACTTGCTTAGCTCCTGGTTTGGAATGGTGCATTCCTGGTTTGGAGATAGATATGTACAGCTGGGTATGGTTGTTCAGTTGGGCCTATGCAACGGGGATGTTGTATAGCATTGGATTAATATTTGTTTAATTACATACTTTATTGCTTTATAAATTCTAAAATGTTTATTAAATGCTATTTATGCAAATGAGACTATATTATACCATCCTTTGTATATCCCCTGCATTTGCATATTTGCTGCGTGGCTTGTCGAGTATGTCATATACTCACCTTACAATCATTCATCAGAGGAGGAGTTCTAGAGTAATGTTGATTGAGTGGAGGACTAGGCGTAGCCCTGGTCCAGCTGCCTGTGCGATGGAGTCGTCCGCGCATTTTATTTTATTTTCCGCTGCTTAGAACTTTAATTGATTGAGAGGAACTATCTACCTTTGTAATGACATTATTATTCGCTTATTAATTAGATGATATGTGCACTCTATTATCAATTTGTTATTGTGTGCCTCGGCTGATTCCTGGATGAGGGTTTACACACAAGTAAGCGTTTGGAGTATTGGATAGAAACTCCGGGCGTGACACATCCCTTGTTGCATCAATGGAAACAGCTTGCAGAACAGGAGCAGGGGGAGCAAAACGAGCTTGCAGATTCAAACCTGATTTCAGATCTGGCTTCAAATCTGGTCTCTTACCAAGTGGGTTTGGCCGCGTAGATGGCTCTCTCGCCGTCGAAGGGTGGAGCGCTGGAAGGTGGACCCCGGATGGAGGGCGAAGCAGCTGGGAGGAGGTGGACGGAGTGGCCGCAGGCCGGGAGGTAGCCCCGGTGGCGGGGGGTCGTCGCAGGAGGGTCGGGGTGGGGTGGTGGCTCATTCGCCCGGATTTTTCCCCACTTTTTACATATCTGTATGAGTATTGTGTGGAGATTATGGGTACCGTATACCCATAAGGCATAGATATCCGACTGGTTATGGGGATAGCTTATGCAGTTTGAATATGAGTAGATAAGGACTTGGGAATTATGTTTGTTTATATATCCCGTAGTCCTATTTAGTTACAATTTTAATGTTTATCTTTAAGGCCTAAACCGTAAGGAATATGGTCTTATCTTGCAACCCCGCCTCCTCTATCTCTATAAAGAGGGGTCCGGGTGCCTTTCGGGGCATAACTTTTTCCCAGATCGTCAGATCAATAACATACTCGGCGGAATCAATCCCCGGAAAGGAGTAGGGTATTACTTCTCATTGAGAAGGCCTGAACCTGTATAAATCCTTTGTCTTCTAACCCATCCACTTTCCTAGCTTGATTGCTACCCCTTTTAGTATTGCCGAAATTTTGTTTCGGCAGTTGGTGCGCCAGGTAGGGGTTGCGTCAAGTTTTTTGCTGATTAGTGCTGATGGGATTCACCTCGGGGATCGACGACTTCGCTTTCCCTCCCGGGCAGGCGTATCAATTCGGCAGCCTCGACTTCATCACCGACAGATTCGGCAAGATCTCTCTTCTCGACTCGGATCCAAACCAGTCGGGAGGAGATAACACCTCGGCTCCGTTCGGTCTCCCGAACTCGGCTGAGATCTACTCCAACATGCTTTCATCTGACTTGGCTTCAAACCACTCGGATGGGGGCTCATTAGCGCCCTCCCACACAGCGACGTTGTCACGCCCTAAAAATCGCCTAAATTAAAAATGCATAGTTTAAATCATTTTTAGAAATTATTTTAAAAGCCTACAAGTTAAACTCTAATAATCTAGGAAAATTTTCAACATAAAATTGAGCTAGATAAAATTTTATTAAATACTTTGCTTGTTCCTCTATTTTCTAGATTTTTCTGGGAATTATTTGAGGAAGGGAAGTATTTTTAATAAATGAAACAACATATCACAAATTATTTTAATTGAAAAAGTTCCAAAAACCCTCCCTTAAGTCGTTGGGCCGAATTCGGCCCAACATTCCCTCTCTCCGCGCGGCCGAACTGGCCCAAAGCCGGCCCAGCCGACGCCGCCCGCCCCCTCCTCTCTTAAACGCTGACATGTGGGGCCCACATGTCAGGCCTTTCTTCAACCTCTAGCCGGCCAGTCGAGCCTATCCGAGCCGCCCCCTTCTGCCCCCAAATCCGCCCCAATCCGGCCTCCCCGCGTCCGATTGATTGAGGGGTTTTAATCCCCTCATCCTCCTCTATCTTTACCCAAAAAATCGGAGCAAACCGTTGAGTATTTCAACCGAATCAAGTTCGTTTCGAATTTATCCCCAAAAACCGAGTTTAGATTTTCTCGGGCCGATTCCACGCGGTAGGAGTCCGATCTCTTCAATCCAAGGCTATAAATAGGACCCCCTAGTTGTCCTCTTTCGTTTGCCCCCTCTCCCGTGCTCTCCCATGCTTCGTAGCGCCGCCGCCACGCCTCTCAAGCCGCTGCCGCCGCCGGCCAACCGCCAGCCGCGCCGCGCCGCCGCATCCGCCGTCGCCGCCGCTTGCCGTCGACGCCATTAGGTGCGCACGGTGGTGGGGAAGCCCAGCCGCCACCTCCCCGTCGTCGCCGTGCGCCGTAGCCCCGCCGCCGACGAGGTCCGAGCCGCCGCCGCCGCGCCTCTCGTCGCCGGCCGTCGTCGGTCGTCGTTTGACACAAAGGTGAGCACCGTTGGTGTCGAAACTAGATTTCGGCAATAATAAAAGGGGGTGGCTATCAAGCTAGGAAAGTGTATGGGTTTGGAGACAAAGGATTTATACAGGTTCAGGCCTTCTTATAAAAGAAGTAATACCCTACTCCTGTCCGGGGATGAATCCGCCGAGTGTGTTATTGATTGTATGATTTAGAGAAAATCAACATCTGCCCCTAGAGGCGCCCGGACCCCCCTTATATATGGGAAGGAGTCCGGGTTACAAAAGATAATCAATATCCCTAACGGAATACACAGATATAGATTAAATACAACCGTGACCGACTAAGTCTCAAGGTGTTTCCTTGTTGTACAAGTTAAGAAACAAACCCGAGATGCAAATAAGATATTCTATACATATTCGGTATCCTATATCCAGCCCAAATAGTATCGCCGTGTAGATATGGGATATCCATAATCTCCACAGTAGCCCCCGAGACCTTTGCAGTCAACCATCGTAGCCTTCTCAAAGATAGCAATCCGAGTGCTTCAGATTATTCATGCCAAGGCCCACCGAGTAGCGAAGACGAAGACTGTAAAGGGCGAAAAGATAAAGAATATGGTGCATCGAATAGATGCACCTAATTAGGTGTAGCCCCCAACTATGTGATTAGTTAACAAACTAAACATATAGTTGAGAACAAAATAATAGCACTATCACGCATCAGATGGCAAAAGCATACGCAGCGCCTAAAGAGGCGTTCTAGCCGACTGCTTTTTAGCCATAACAAAAAGAGTCCGAGTGGTTTACACTCTAAAAGGTTCACGAATGAACATACTGGACAGGCATCCGAATATAAAACTCTAAAGATCACCCACCAAGTATTATAAAAAATTATGGTAATGAATAAGTCTAATAGCCTAGGCTATGACTATTTACCATAATGAAAATAGGTATATAACATACCAAGGAAGTGACTATGATAAAAACAAGTCATTCCAGATTAACCCAGACAGCTTTTGTAGCCTAATAAAGCTAACAAAAAAGCGGTATAACACCTTTCTGTCGGGCACCTTTTAATTTGCATTGCAATAATTCCAAAGAATTATATGACCGCATAAAAAGGATTTTATCAGCATCGGGCAACACTATTGTGCGCATAATATTGCCAAAGCAAAATATGCCTAAGTCCCTAAGGAACACAATGGGCCACGCTGTTAAAAGTATTGGGCTGAAGTACTGTTCAGGCCTAGGCCCATTTGCACCTCCGATACCCTTAACAAGAAATCCGAGATCCAAGCGACGCTTCGTCTTCCCCGCCGGAACTCTCGCCATTTTCCCCACTCCTTGCTACAGTGCAGAACTGCGCCGGCGAACTAGGGTTCACCAATCCACCCAAATCCACCTTCAAAAAGTGATCAAAATCCTTCCCGTGATCCACCGCCTCAATTCCTCACCTCTCCCAAGCCATCCCTCGAATCAAATCAGCGCATTTGAGGAAACTCGATGGCGGAAGAGAGAGAAAGCTTCGAAAGCCAATGGGCGCCGTCTGACGTAACGGAAGAGAACCTGAAGGAGATGGTGGCGCACGGCGTTCTCCCTGCTAAGGAGATCATCGGGTGGCGGCCAGCGTGCGGTGAGATTTTTCCGACCCCCGATACACACGAGATTGTGGTCTTCTCGCATTTCTTCTACGGCGGCTTCGCTCTTCCGACCTCGAAATTTTTCCGTGGGATCTTGAACTTCTATGGAATCAGCTTGCATCACCTAAACCCAAATTCCATAGTGCACATCGCCAATTTCGTCCATGTTTGTGAAGCCTTTTTGGGAATCAAGCCTCACTTTGCCCTGTTTCGCCGGATCTTCTTCCTCAAACCCCAACCAAACAAGAGTAAGCCATGTGTAGTCGGGGGGGCAGGATTCCAGCTGAGGGGAACTCTGAGCCAAAAGTATTTCTCTATGCCCTTCAAGACTTCAAACAAAGGATGGCATGCGAACTGGTTTTATGTTCAGAATCCTGAGCCTGCTCTTCCCGAATACTCTTGTCTTCCCCCAGTGTACCAAGATACTTGGAACTCTCTTCCAATCGGAGATGAAGCTGCCCAAGCCTTGGAATTGTTGGATCGCATGTTAAAACTCAAAGAACAAGGCTTGCAAGGAGAGCAGATCACTCGGCATTTCATTAAATGCCGACTGGCGCCAATTAAAGAAAGATCCCGTACAGCTTTTGAGTTTGACGGCAAGCACGATCCTAATCGCGAAGAACCAGACTCTCTGGATTTCAAAATCATGAAGGAGAGAATGTATAAAATCTTCTCAAATGCCATTGTCGTTAGCTACTCACACCAGCTGCCAGTTGTGCCATATAATGCATTCAATCCGCCTCCGCAGGTATGTATCTGAAATCATCAACTTATGACCAAAATAGTATCTTGTCTTCATGTTGAGTTAACTAACCATGGAGGCATCTCATTCAGGATTACGTATTGATGAAATCTGATCCCCCAATTGCTCAGCGCCGATCTCCTCGCCAGCACACCATTCAGGGAAGTGGAGGGCCGACAATCAGGTCAGACCCACAACCTCAAACCTCCAAACCGGCTGGTCAGACAGGTCCTCGCAAGAGAAAACTGGTGCTTAATGACGATGAGGGCGATGACAGCAACAAATCTGGGGACAAGGGCACACCCAACAAACTCCCAAAGCATACCATGCCCAGGAAAAAACTGGCTGGCCGTCAAATGCCAAAGATTAGAACATCTTCCAGGTATAAACTTCTCGGTACCATCTTGTTTCGGCATGCTTCCCTTATAGAAATTATGCTGAGTATCGAAAGGACGCTTTGCAGGAAACCGTCCGACATAGATCCAACTGAAAAAGATCCTGATCCGGCTGTGACAGAGCCAAATTTATCCAAAGACACTGAGCCGTCTGCCGAAAACCAGCCGACTGCCGAAAGCCAGCCGGCTGGCGCCCATGCTTCGGATGACAAAGCCGATCCGAGTGACCAGCCGCCAACTGGAGACCAGTCGGCAACAGCTGAAACTGCAACAACACAAGAGCCCCCGACTGGAAACCAGTCGGATGTAGGTCCCGATGAAGAAATCCCGGAAGTTGAAGCGCAAACGACAACTTCCCAAGAACCAGAGGCTGGTAAGGACTCAATGATTGGGTCTCTAAATAAAGAACAAGGACCACCTCATGTTCAGCCAGGAACATCCTCAGGTAACACATCTTCTCAAGTGATGCCGATTTAAATAACTTCAGCTTACTCGTCTAATGTCTTGGAAATACATCAGGAACAATAGGCGATGACGAAGAAATAATTCCTCGCATAAAGGCGGCTGATGACTCCCGTCCTCCTATCTTGCTCAAATGGTGGGACGAGAACTCGCAAGTTGCCGGCATCGTTATAAATCGTCAAAAAGAAGATGAGGAAGTGTGCCAGCTGAAGAAAGCACTTGGAGAAGCCACTCGCATTGTGAATGTAAATCTTCCGGGTGACTGCCTTTAATAACTTTGTTCTCTCTTTAGTAGAACTGAACCATGATCCATCATGCAGAGAATCCATCTTCGCAATGAGGCTAAGACTACAACTTTGGAAAAGCTGGTTCCTCATTTGGGAACTCTAGAAGCAGTTAGGGACCAGCTGCATGAGGCCAAGGAGTGCGCCAAAAAGACAGAGAAGGAGTTAAGGGACCGAATTGCCCAGCTCCAGGATTCAAACTTCGAGCTAAGTGGTTCATCAAAAGGTAATCTCTAGATCTGTCCCATTTATACTGTCATAGCTGGATCCTCAAACATTTGGATTTCAAACAGCGCAAGCCACCAGAATGGCCCAGATGGAGAAACAGATTGAAGCCTTGAAAAGAGACAAGGTAGAACTGGCTGCGGAAAGGGACTCAGCCTTGAAGGAGGTTGAAGGTACTGCCAACTGACAATTTGAACTGTCCTCTCTTGAATGCAGCAGATTCTTATTATAAATGTATTTTGTAGATCGTAAAATCAAATCGCAAGCTCAGTTTGACGTCCTGGTTGGTAAGATCAAGAAGCTTGAAGGAGCAAGAGACGAAGTCGCCAATGTCGCTACACCACTCGTCCAAGCTATGTTCCTTAATAACAGTGGTCCGAGTGCACTTGACGCAACCGAAATCTTTGACAAGTTAAGAGTTGCACCGGATGTATACTTCAAGAACATCAAGAAAGCTGGAAGCATGGGAGCTAGCATGGCATTAGCGATGACCAAATCCTTGTACCCGAGAATTGAAATCGACACCATTGATGGATTTGCAGATGGGACAAGTGAAGAAGCTGCTCTTGATCTTATCAGCAATGCTCAAAATGCGGCCGACAAGATTGCAAGCGATGTGGTAGATCAATTCCGCAACAACAACCTTCAGCCGAGCAACGATAACTCTGATGATGAAAGGACTGATTCTGACTGAGTATGATTGTAACAAATGGAGGCATAATTTGTACTATACTGGTGTATTTATGCTGTGCTTGATAGTTCTAGCCAAGTCTTTGATTTCTTAAAAGTTTTTATCAAGCTTTGTTGAGCCTAAAACCCAAATAAGCTATTAAAAACTTTCAGTCCTCGCAAACTAAGTAGAAAAAACCAAACAAGGCAATGATAGACCAAGTAAGCAAATTAAATTGATAAAAAATCACACTCCATTATTATAATGATAGCCCCCGACTAACAACTTCAAGAAGAAAACTTGATGTTGACAGTCAAGATAGGGAAGTACAATGATAAACTTAAGCGTAGAAACGACGAAGATGCTCAATGTTCCAAGAGTTGTCGACAAGAGTACCGTCTTCGCGCTTGAGTCGATAAGAACCTGGCCGGGTGACTTCAGAGATAATAAATGGCCCTTCCCATAGAGGAGATAACTTGTGCCGATCTCGTGTAGTTTGAATTTTCCTCAAAACCAGGTCACCGACTAAAAAGGCACGAGATCGAACATTGCGATTATGATAGCGCCGCAACCCTTGTAAATATCGAGCCGACCGAATCAAAGCTGCTTCGCGGGCTTCTTCCAATCGGTGCAAGTCATCCACTCGGTCCTCTTCGTAGCGTTCTTCACGGAAATTTCGAAAGCGCAAAGACTCGAATTCAACTTCACTCGGCAACATTGCTTCTGCCCCATAGACAAGGAAAAAAGGTGACTGGCCTGTGGCCCGACTGGATGTAGTTCGCAAAGACCAAAGTACTGATGGCAACTGTTGTACCCATTTGCCGGCATAGGGTTTTAGCCGGTCAAAAACACGCGCTTTAATCCCTTGAAGTATCATGCCATTGGCTCGCTCCACCTGTCCATTGCTCATGGGGTGTGCCACTGAGGCATAGCAAATCTTAATTCCAAAGTCTTCACAAAAGTCTTTAAAAACTCCGCCGGTGAATTGTGTGCCATTATCAGTGATGATCCGATTGGGCACTCCAAATCTATGCACAATGTTGATGAAGAAGTCTCGAGCATTATCTGCTGTGATTGTGACAACCGGTTTAGCTTCAATCCACTTGGAAAATTTATCAATGGCCACAAAGAGATGCGTGTAACCGCCGACTGCCTTTTTAAACGGGCCAACCATGTCGAGCCCCCAAACCGCAAACGGCCAAGACAGCGGGATTGTTTGCAACTCTTGAGCTGGTAGATGAATTTGTCTGGCGAAAAATTGGCAACCTTCGCACGTGCGCACAATTTTGTCGGCGTCGGACACTGCAGTAGGCCAGAAAAAACCCTGCCGGTAAGCTTTGCCGACAATGGTGCGTGCAGCAGCATGGTTTCCGCATATCCCAGAATGTATGTCTTTTAGCAATTGTCTCCCTTCCTCTAAAGATACGCAGCGTTGCAGAATTCCTGAAGGGCTTTTCTTGTATAACTCGGCTTCATGCAAAACATAAAGTTTGCTCCGCCTTGAAATCCGCTCAGCTTCATCTTTGTCTTGGGGGAGTTCTTGAGAAGTCAAAAATCGTATGAGGGGCTCTCGCCAGTCGGCTTCAACCATAGCTACGTCATGAGCGCCCGCAGCTTGAGTAGCATCCTTGTGAGGTACTGTCGGCGAATAGAGGTGTTCGACGAAAACATCAGAGGGCGCCGCCTCACGCTTGGATCCAAAGTTTGCAAGTCTGTCGGCGGCTTCATTATTGTGTCGAAGAACGTGACTGAGCTCGAGTCCATCAAATTTGTCTTCCAATTTGCGTACCTCTTGTCGATATGCCATCATGTTGTCGTCAAGGCAGGACCACTCCTTCATAACTTGGTTAACAACCAGCTGTGAATCGCCTCGAACAATTAGACGCTTTATCCCTAGGGAAATTGCAATCCGCAGCCCATGAAGGAGGGCCTCATACTCGGCGACATTGTGGGACGCCGAAAAATGTATCCAAAGTACATAGCTTAATCTTTCTCCAGTTGGGGAAATCAAAACCACTCCTGCTCCAGTGCCCGAAAGTCGTTTGGATCCGTCAAAATGCATGGTCCAATGCTCCATGTTCTCCGCGGGGGTATCCTCTTGGCACTCGGTCCATTCGGCGACAAAATCAGCTAACGCTTGGGACTTGATTGAAATTCGGGGCTTGAATGATATGTCCAAAGACATCAACTCCAAAGCCCACTTAGCAATACGTCCGTTCGCTTCGCGGTTGTGCAGTATGTCACCGAGTGGAAATGATGTAACCACCGTTACCGAGTGACCTTGAAAGTAGTGAGATAGCTTCCTGGTAGTAATTAGAATACCATATAACAGCTTCTGAACCTGAGGGTACCTCGTTTTGGAGTCAGCTAGGACCTCGCTGACAAAGTAAATCGGTCGCTGGACTTTCTGGACATGGCCTTCTTCCTCGCGCTCAACGACCAAGACTGTGCTCACAACCTGGGAGGTGGCTGATACGTACAGTAACAACGGCTCCTGCGGGTGTGGTGAGGCTAAGACTGGCGGCTCGGTGAGGAGTTTTTTGAAATCTTCGAAGGCCTTCTGTGCTTCGGGTCCCCACCGGAAGCTATCTGTTTTCTTCAGCAGCTTAAAGAAGGGCATCCCCCGCTCGCCAAGTCGTGAAACAAATCGGCTGAGCGCCGCCATGCATCCAGTCAGCTTCTGAACATCTTTCTGGGTACTTGGCGATTTCATGTTGAGGATAGCAGTAACTTTCTCCGGGTTGGCTTGGATGCCCCTATGAGACACCATAAAGCCAAGCAGCTTCCCTGACGGTACTCCGAAGGTGCACTTTTCAGGGTTCAATTTCATCCTGAAAGCACGGATGCTCGCAAAGGTTTCTTCTAGATCCGAGATCAAATCATCCTTTTGCTTGGTCTTGACGACTACATCATCCACATAGGCTTCAACGTTGCGGCCGATCTGCGTTGAGAAGCATCTTTGGATCATACGTTGATAAGTTGCTCCTGCGTTTTTTAGTCCGAACGGCATGGTGACGTAGCAGTATGCCCCAAAAGGCGTGATGAATGAAGTCTTCAAGCAGTCGGATTCCTTCAGTCGGATCTGATGATACCCCGAGTAGCAGTCCAAAAAACTGAGAAGCTCACAGCCGGCGGTTGAGTCAACTACCTGGTCAATGCGAGGCAACCCAAAAGGATCTTTGGGGCAAGACTTGTTGAGGTCGGTATAATCAACACACATGAGCCATTGCCCTGTTTTCTTCCGAACTAGAACCGGGTTTGCCAGCCAGTCGGGATGAAGGACTTCTTTGATGAAGCCTGCTGCTAACAGCTTGGTTAATTCCTCCTTGATCGCGTCCTTCCTGTCTTGTGCAAATCGGCGGAGTCGTTGTTTGATAGGCTTGGCATCTTCTTTGACATGTAAGGAGTGCTCAATCACCTCTCTAGGAATACCGGGCATATCAGATGGTTTCCACGCAAAGATATCTTTATTGTTCTGAAGAAAGGTGATGAGCGCGCTTTCCTATTTACAATCTAACTCGGCGCCTATTACAGCAGTTTTAGTAGGATCAGAGGGATCTAAGGGAATCTTCTTAGTCTTGGCTTCGCTTTCTCCACTTTTTGAAGTCTTGGTAGCAGGTATTTCTCCTTCGCTTGCCGTGGCTGCAGCCAGTCGGATATCCTCTCGGGCAGACGCCATCTCGCGGGTTTGAGCCATGTCGCAACTCTCCTTGTCGCATGTGACGGCTTGCTTGACGTCACTCCGTAGCGATAGCACTCCTCGGGGACCAGGCATCTTCATCATCATGTAAGTGTAGTGCGGGACGGCCATGAACTTGGCTAACGCCGGGCGTCCGAGTATGGCATGGTAGGCTGTCTCGAAATCAGCGACTTCGAAGCTGATATTCTCTGTGCGAAAGTTTTCCCGAGTGCCGAAAGTGACCGGGAGGGTGATCTGGCCGAGTGGAGTTGCGGATAATCCTGGAATCACTCCGTGAAAAGGCGCATTGCTTGGTTTTAGCTCGGAGCGAGGAATCTGCATATCATCCAAGGTCTTGGCGAAGAGGATGTTGAGTGCGCTGCCGCCGTCGATGAGGGTTCTGCGAAGCTTGACATTACGGACCACTGGGTCTAGTACCAGGGGGTACCGCCCCGGGTGGACCACTCGGTCAGGATGATCCGAGCGGTCAAACTTGATTGCAATTTCTGACCATCGAAGATACTGGGGCGTGTCGGGCTGAACAGCATTGATCTCCCGTTCAGTCAACTTCTGCTTCCGTTTAGACTCATAAGCCAGGGGGCCGCCGAAGATATGGTTGAGCTCCTTGCGGTGATCTTGAAAACCTGCCGGGGTGTCGCCGTCGTCCTTCTTCCTCGACGTGCTTTGTTCTTCGTCGGTGTTCTTCCGTGCAGTCTTGGTGTATTGATCCGCAAATTGCTTGTAGACGAAACAATCTTTGGCCACGTGGTTGGAGTTAGGATGGTGTGGGCATTGGGAGTTCATGATCTTGTCGAACGTGTTGACGCGCGAACGCTGTCGAGAAGAGTGACTGGCGGTTGCAACAAGTTCCGCAGGCTTACGCTTGCGGTCCTTATGATTGTTACTTCCACCTCCTCCCGTAGCCGGCGTACCCTTGTTTTGCTTCCAACTGGGACCCGACTGCTTTGATGCGGTGACGGCGTCTTCAGCTTTGGCGTACTCGTTGGCTTTTTCAAACATAAGCTTGACTGTCCTGGGAGGCTTACGCCCAAACTTGCCGACTAGTTCTTCGTGGCGAATCCCTTTGGTGAACGCGGCGATGATGACGTCGTCGGTGATGTCGGAGATCTTGTTACGTTGTTCAGAAAATCGCCGGATGTAATCTCGAAGGGATTCTCCGGACTTCTGAATGACGTTGTAGAGATCATATTGTGTGCCGGGACGCTCGAAGGTGCCTTGGAAGTTGGCGATGAAGTGGTCGCGTAGTTCGGCCCAAGATCCAATTGTACCACGGGGCAATCCATGGAGCCAAGATCGGGCGGAATCTGCTAAAGCCACCGGTAAATAGTTCGCCATGGCCTTGTTGTCTCCTCCTGCTGCACGGATTGCGAGACCGTAGACGGTAAGCCACGATTCGGGGTTAGTGGTGCCGTCATACTTCTCTATTCCAGTCGGTTTGAAGCCGGCTGGCCAATCCACTCGACGCAGGTCGTCGGTGAAGGCTGCTACTCCGTCAAGGTCGTCGTCGTGGCGGTCCGGCGAGTGATGGTAGCCTCGAGCTGCTCGGCGCTGTATGATTGTGTCGCGAAGATCGATGGGGCGGCGACGAGGTGGTGAGCGAGGCCGTTCCACTCGGCGCTCCCTATGAAGGTCGGGAGGTGAGTGAACAGACCGCTCGTCGTGACCCCTGCTCCTGCGGTTGGATCCTGCGCCGGTGATGCTGAGGCTTGGATGACGGTAGTCATGAGATCGGAAGTAGGGGACTCGGCTGCCAGTCGGCGTGTGGACGCTTTCGGAGTTAACTGGGACCGAAGCCGCGATCATGGTCTTCGTCTGGTTCAAGATGTTGACGACGTGGTCGGAACGATTGAGCTCGTTTTGGTTGAGGAGGGTGTCGAGAAGGGTGATCGCGGCAACCGCATTCTGTTGAGGGGTGCGGAAAACCGGTGTCCCTTCGACGTCTTGTTGTCCAATGAGATCACGCGCTCGGCGCCCTGCTTCCAAAGCTCGCTGACGTCGATCTTCAGCCTCCTTGGCGATCCGCTCACGGTCCTGCTGCTCACGCCGTAGCCGTTCTTGTTCTTGTGCTTGATGCTCCTCCTCCAGTCGGCGACGTTCTTCGGTCTCCCGGGCTTGGCGTTGCTCCTCCATCTCGTTATTGGCCATGAAAACGCCAAAGTAGAGAGGGGTGTAGTTGTCATCTAGGCTTCCGTCGAAGTCGTCGAGATCCGGGTCGTGGTAGCGAGAGCTAAACTCATCGTACTCCACGATGTCGGTGGGGCGCGAGTCGACGGTGGGAGAGCTGTAATGGTCATCTAGCTGATCCGTCGAAACCGTGCCGAGTGGTTGGAGGATGACGCCGACTTCCCTGAAGCTAGGCGAAATCGGTGTTGAAACCGACTTCCGCCTAGGCCTACGGGATGAAGACGCTGTCGTGGTGGAGACGGCCGCTAAATCGTCGGGGAGCTTCATCAGGACTGGTGGGTAAGCCCCATCATCTTGATCTGGTGTCGTTGGAGAGGATGCGATCTCAGCCGAGTGGTTTGAAGCCGACTCGATTGAGATGGTCTTGAAGTAGGTTTCAGCCGCGTTTGGGAATCCAAACGGGACTGAGATCCGGTTCTCTCCCGACTGGTCCGATTCCGAGTCAAAGAGAGAAATCTTGCCGAAGTTGTCGGTGACGAAGTCGAGGCTGCCGAACCGAAACGTCTGCCCGGGTGGGAAGACGAAGTCGTCGATGCCGGAGAAAGGACC
Organism: Oryza sativa Japonica Group; assembly: GCF_034140825.1. Lineage (NCBI taxonomy): Eukaryota > Viridiplantae > Streptophyta > Magnoliopsida > Poales > Poaceae > Oryza > Oryza sativa. The sequence continues at coordinate 20,369,524 of NC_089035.1, forward strand.
CATTGCACTGATCGGCGAAAAGCTTGACGCCGCCCCTACCTGGCGCGCCAACTGTCGAAACTAGATTTCGGCAATAATAAAAGGGGGTGGCTATCAAGCTAGGAAAGTGTATGGGTTTGGAGACAAAGGATTTATACAGGTTCAGGCCTTCTTATAAAAGAAGTAATACCCTACTCCTGTCCGGGGATGAATCCGCCGAGTGTGTTATTGATTGTATGATTTAGAGAAAATCAACATCTGCCCCTAGAGGCGCCCGGACCCCCCTTATATATGGGAAGGAGTCCGGGTTACAAAAGATAATCAATATCCCTAACGGAATACACAGATATAGATTAAATACAACCGTGACCGACTAAGTCTCAAGGTGTTTCCTTGTTGTACAAGTTAAGAAACAAACCCGAGATGCAAATAAGATATTCTATACATATTCGGTATCCTATATCCAGCCCAAATAGTATCGCCGTGTAGATATGGGATATCCATAATCTCCACAGTTGGGTTCGCGTCGATGTCCTCTCCGCGTAGGTGTCTTCCAAAACCCCGGCCGACCACCCTAGCTCCGGCGAGGTCGCCATCCGTGCCGTGGCTGCCGTCGATGACGTCATCATGACGTCATAATCCCCTCTTTTTCAGTTTTTTTTAATAGATTAAATAGATTAAAACTTCGGAAAATCATAACTAAATAACCGTAGCTCCGATTCAAGTGGTTCAAGTTGCTAAATTTTTCTAAAATCGAGATCTACATTTTAAAAATATCCACATGTACTGTTTGTGCTTGTTTTTGTACTGTTTTGTTGATTTTTGTTTATTTGCTTTAGTTTCCGACGTTCCGGAGGTGAGCGTTTCAGTTGAGGAAAGTTCAGAGGTTTTTGTGGAAGCCCAAGGCAAGTCACACAGATCCCAAACAACCCTTTGAGCATGTTGAACCCGTTTAAAGCTATTGTTTTATTTCAACTTATGCATTATTTTCGAATGTCATCGGGTGGTGAACCTTTCCCAGTTATTTAATGGCCGAAGATGACTTTATTTTCCCAATGGGATATAAATTGATTAGCTTGGACCTTATATATTGGATTGGTTCAGCTAAATGCTATATGTGCGATTGGCTTAGTCATGCTTAGAAACATTAGCTAATTAAAGGGGATTTAATATAAATTATATTATATTATTATTATTAATTATGGTTATAATTAATGGTAGCTCACGATGGTTAATCGTGTGATGTTAATTAATTGATAATTAAAACCTGGTTAAGGTGGGTTGTGAGCATGTGGTTTTGATGGTTGTGCTCATGACAATTAAGGACCAGTTCGCGAGCTACTGTTGTGAAACAATTGCCGTGCCAACCACAAGCCAGCATGGGCAACGGCTTTATCTGTTGTATAGCATGATTCGTTATAGTGTGCCAGACTGTGAAGCGGCGAGAAGTCCGTGGGGGTCGCTGGGGAGTCCATTGCCTCTGGTTTTGAGGGGGAGATTATGATCCAGGAACGGTGCACTGTGGTGAGTTGTGTTGTGCAAGGGGTATTGTCACAGTTCCTTTTCAAGGTACCGTGGTTGTACTGAGGCGCATGGTGACATGTTGTGGGATTGTGTCTTGTGGGTACAGTGGTACACCTCTGATCAGAGTAAAACTATTCGAATAGCCGTGCCCGCGTGTAGACCCCCGTTTTTACAACAGGAATCAATTGTGCAAACAGTACCAATTCCCTGGATCAAGTAGTCTGGTACACACGAATTCATAGCTGAAATACCAAATGCTCATACACGAGAGTCTAGTGCGAATTATTACATCATAAGCCTGCAGGCATAGTCTTAAGTCATCGGACCGAGCGGTCCGGAATACATCAAAAAGCAGAATTAGATAAGGCAGTGGAATTAAGGCAGCGGCATGCCATCGCCACAGGCAACGACCGTACTAAGACCTACTGGGCACCATCGTCTTCATCTCCCTCCTGGTAGTAGGCATAGGGATCCTCTGAAACTTCATCTCCCGCTTCTGATTAATTTTATAGTCGCAAGGGTGAGTACCAACCGTACTCAGCAAGCCACCACAGCAACAATGCATATGAAAGGGGTATTTCAAAGGATGGCTATGGTTCTTTTGCGCAAAGCAAGTTTTGTAATTCCTTTCACAAGCCTAAGACCTACCATTGACTGATCAAATTTTAGTACCAGTATTTGTATTTAAACAACGACGGTTCTGTCCACCATCCATTGTGATCCCAAGGATAGCTTCCCGCCATTGAGTCGTTATGGTTTTCTGAGGACGCCCACTTTCCCCCTTCTCAGGAAGTGGCTCCAACAGCATAAAAATTCATCATGCAACAACCCATACCACACAAGTTAAGAATTTAGAGACTAGCCAAGTGTAATACATGTCCCGGTGCTCAATAACTGCGAGCACGGCTATTCGAATAGATTTGGTTTACTCACACTGCAGTGGATGTACACTTTACCCACACTCCGCGATTGCCCAACACATGAGCCTTGTCTCAACACATGAGACGCGTCACGGCAAAGCTTTCGATAACCTCGCATTGGTAGTACCCGCTCCATGAACTTTTCATCCTCATGCACTCTAGGCGTACACGGTTTCTAGCAGTGAGAGGAGTTCTGGCGCACCCGGGAAGGGAAGTTTTACACCCATGTAATTAAGTTATAACTAGGTTCAACTCAACACACGACAGTCCTAGCAATGGCGACACCATTGTAGAGCCCCTGCCTTACACATGAGAAACCACTATGCATGGGTACTGCCTCCGCTCGGCTATTTACTCCGCTAGGTCTATCCCCATTCGAGAAATGTGGTTGTACGGGGTCGTTTCATGCTTAACTTCATGGCTCGGTCCTTAATTGACCGGGGACGGTACTAGCCTTTCCCGGATACCACCCAAATCCACCATCCGCCCCGGTCTAAAACAAATGTTTAATTCCTTTCATGTCACCATTATCATGGCAATGTGGTGCTCATGTTTCCACATGCCGCATCTCAATTACCTTCCCAAAGGTAATTGCCCAAGCATATAATATTTGATAAATATGTACATGCAAGATTCTAAAGTGGCATCTCTAAGGAAATGTCATAATTGACTAGGGACTCATACGTAATTATGGTTACAAGGATTCAAAAGTGAACAATAAGCAAGGCATGGCATAATCACAATTAGGATGTTCATCATTGCATGCAATCTTATTTGTAAACAAAAATTAATTTCGCAATTGGGATCAACGTGATCAAAGAATAGTGATGACTTGCCTTGCTCGAGGTCTTGCGGGTCTTGGCCTTCACCCGGATCCGCGGCTCCCTCGGTCTCTATAGTTACGTGCGTAAGAACAATTTGAATTCGATTAGAATTCAAACAAAATCCAAATAATAACCGAATTGAAAAACGAGCGCGGGAGATGAATTCTATATAGGCTACTTAATTCGCGAAGTGGAATTATTTTTCTCCCTAAGATATTTTGTAATTTATAGTCATGTCCTAAGACTCATCGAATTATTGAGTTCTTAATCACATGTAAATTATTACCGCGAAATTGATTTCTTAGGGAGATTACTAAAAATAATCTATAATCTATAGGAATTCATCCAATTATATTTTCATTAATCCTATATTTAAATGCTAGTATTTTAGGTATTTAATTAGTAAGAATTCATCTAACTATATTTTCATTAATCCTATAATTAAATGCTAGTATTTTAGGTATTTAATTGGTAAGAATTCATCTAACTATATTTCATTAATCCTATAATTAAATTCTAATATTTGTAAATATTTTAAATTTCCCCTTAAATTTTCCCTTTCTTTTCTCTCTTTCTCTTTTCTTTTCTTTTCTTTTCTCTCTCTCTATTTTCTTTTCTTTTCTCTCTTTTCTCTCCCTCTCTCTCTTTTCTTTTCTTTTCTCTCTTTTCTCTCTCTCTCTCTTTTCTTTTCTTCTTCCTCCTCCCGGCTCCTCCCTTCCTCTTCCTCTCTCGGCTCTGGCTCTCCCGGCGGCGACGGCAATAGACGCGAGGAGGGGGGCGGCTTACCTACGGCGGCGGCTGCGACAGCGGCGGCGGCGACGGTGGCGACAGCGGCGCGAGTCGCGGCGCGGCGCGGCGGCTCTAAGGTGGCGGCGCGGCGGCACGGCGACGGCGGCACGTGGGGAAAGGGAAAGGGGAGGGGAAGATGGGGGATGTGTGTGTGGGGAGGCTTGGGGATGGAGGGAGGGGCTTATATAGGGCGCGGGAGAGGGGCGGCGGCCTCATGGCGTCGGCGGGGTGGCGCGGCGCGGGGCTCGACGCGGCGATGTGCCGACGACGCGGCGCGGCAGGGCGCGGGGCGCGAGGCGGCGACGCGACGGGCGTACAGCGCGGCGGGGCAGCGGCACGAGAGGCGAGCGGCGAGCGGGGCGCGGGGCTCGAAGCGGCGCGCGGGGCGCGAGGCGCGGGCGCGCGGCGCGAGGCGGCGACGCGACATCTGCGCGGCGCAGCAGCGGCGACGCGACGGCGATGGGACGGCGGCGCGGCGACGGGACGGCGCGGCAGCGGCGGTGCGCGGCGCGAGGCGCGTGGCGCGGGCGCGGCGACACGACGGCCAGGCGGCGATGGCGATGGGACGACGGCGCGGCGACGGCGCGGCAGCGGGATGGCGACAGGCGGCGGCGGCACGGGGCTTGGGCAGCAGGCGCGCGGGGCAGGGGGAAGGTTAGGGCTAGGGATCGCGGTCGAACACTTGGCGGCCGATGAATAGTGATTTTTTTTCTATTAATCCCCATTTTAGCCTATTTATTGTGTAGATTTGTTTCCATAAATCCCAAATTTTTGCATAAATGATGTATACTCAATATTTGGGTTATCTCAACCAATGGATCCATCCTTGATTAATTTTACCCATATTTTATTTTCATATAATTTTCTTGAATTTAATTAGAGTTAATTCTTATTCCGTCACTTTTAAATTTAATTGATACAAATATGGTTGTAATAATATTTTACTCATTTCTATCCTCACCAAATCTTATTTTAAATTGCACTTTAATTATTTACTTTGTCAATTTACTTTTTAGGGTTTATTCCTAACTAATTATCCATTATTCGTGATTTATAAACTCCAAAATCAAAAGCCAACAAAATAATCGAACAAAATCGGCATGATGCAATTTATTTAAAAGGTTTTTGAAGGCCCATATTTTTGGAACTTTGGTTTTTGTTGGTCGAATTTTTAGGGTGTTACACCGCGGTTATGGGTGAGTTGAACAATGTTTTCCGTGATTAGTCCCACATTATTTCATTAATGGTAATGATGATAATTAATTTAACTCCTGGTTTAGAATGGCATATTCCTGGTATGGAGGTTTGATTTGTACAACCGGGGTTGGTTGTTCAAATGAGGTTGGGCCTATGCAACATGCCTGTGTTGTATGGTGTTTATTTAATACTGATTAATTATTCAACTGTTTTACTATTCTCTTAAATATTTATTCAATGATGTTTATGCAAAAGAGCTTTATTATGCCATCCTTTGTTATCCTGTGCACTTGCATATTTGCTGTGTGGCTTGTTGAGTATATCATATGCTCATTCTTGCAATATTCATTCATCAGAGGAGGAGTACTTCAGTGAAGGTGATGATCTGGAGGATTAGGTGTAGACCCCCGTTTTTATAACATGAATCAATCGTGTAAACCGTACCACTTCCCTGGATCAAGTAGTCTGGTACACACGAATTCATAGCTGGAATACCAATTGCTCATACACGAGAGTCTAGTACGAATTATTACAACATAAGCCCGCAGGCATTGTCTTAAATCATCAGACCGAGCGGTCTGGAATACAACCAAAAGCAGAGTTTAGATAAGGCAGCGGAATTTAGGCAGCGGCATGCCATTGCCACAGGCAACGACCGTACTAAGACCTACTGGGCACCATCGTCCTCGTCTCCCTCCTGGTAGTAGGCATAGGGGTCCTCCGTAGCTTCATCGCCCGCCTCTGATTAATTTTATATTTGCAAGGGTGAGTACCAACCGTACTCAACAAGCCACCACAGCAACAATGCATATGAAAGGGGGAGTTCAAAGGATGGCCATAGTTCTTTTGCGCAAAGCAAGTTTTGTAATTCTTTTCACAAGCCTAAGACCTAGCATTGACTGATCAATTTTTAGTACCAGAGTTTGTATTTAAGCAACGACGGTTCTGTCCACCATCCATTGTGATCCCAAGGATAGCTTCCCGCCATTGATTCGTCATGGTTTTCTGAGGACGTCCACCTTCCCGCCTCTCAGGAAGTGGCTCCAACAGCATAAAATTCATCATGCAATATCCCCTCCCACATAAGTTAAGAATTTAGAGTCTAGCCAAGTGTAATACATGTCCCGGTGCTCAATAACCGCGAGCACGGCTATTCGAATAGATTTGGTTTACTCACACTGCAGTGGATGTACACTTTACCCGCACTCCGCGACTGCCCAACTCATGAGCCTCGTCCCAACACATGAGACGCGTCACGGCAAAGCTTTTCGATAACCTCGCATTGGCAGTACCCGCTCCATGAACTTAAATCCTCATGCACTCTAGGCGTACACGGTTTCTAGCAGTGAGAGGAGTTCTGGCGCACCCGGGAAAGAAAGACTCACACATGCATTAAGTTGTAATTATGTTTAAATTCTCACATGGTAGTCCTACTGATGGCGACACCACTGTAGACACCCGCCTCGCGGTTCTACCAATGGCTGCCCCACCGTAGAGCCCCTACCTCACACATCAAGAAACCACTATGCAGGGATACTGCCTCCGCTCAGCTATCTATTCCGCTAGGTCTATACCCATACGAGAAGTGCGGTTGTACGGGGGTCGTTTCATGCTTAACTTCATGGCTCGGTCCTTAATTGACCAGGGACGGCACTAGCCTTTTCCGGACACCACCCAAGTCCTCCAGCCGCCCCAGTCGAAAACAGTTGTTTTACTTTATTTTCCTTTCACAAATCATGTCATCAATATCATGGCAATGTGGCGCTCATGTCTCCACATGCCGCATCTCAATTACCTTCCCAAAGGTAATTGCCCAAGCATATAGCATTTGATAAATATGAGTATGCATGAATCTAAAATAGCATTTCTAAGCAAGTGTCATAGTTGACTAGGGACTCGTACGTATCTATGGTTACAAAGATTTAAAGGTGAACAATAATCAAGGCATGGTATAATCACAAGTAGGATGTTCATAATTGCATGCAATTTTATTTGTAAACAAAACAATTTCGCAATTGGGATCAACATGTTCAAAGAATAGTGATGACTTGCCTTGCTCAAAATCTTGCGGGTCTTGGCCTTCACCTGGATCCGCGGCTCCCTCGGGCTCTATAGTTACGTGCGAAAATTGATTTGAATTCGGTTAAAATTCAAATAAAAATCCAAATAAATCCAAATGAAAGTCGAATGCGAAAGTCAATTCCTTTATATTAACTTTACTATTCGCGAACTAAGGCAAACCCAATTTCGAATTAAACTATTTTGCGGGTATAAATATTTGTTGTCATAAGTTTTTAATTTAATCTACCCGAGCATTATATCCATATAATAGGTTAGAAATTTCTATTGCGAGCTAAAAATCGGACGGAATCCAAAAATTATTTTATAATATTATACGTTTTAATTTAGTCTATGACTAAACGATTAAATATAATATACGTATAAAATTCCTAGCGATTAAGTCCGAATTTCTACCGTGAATCGATTACTTATAGGGATTATCCAAAAATGATATATGATAGTCTATAAAGATTCATCTAATTGTTAATTATATCTAAATTACTACTGCGAATTGATTTCTTTTAGAAATTACCAAGAATACTTAAATTTTGCAATTCTAGGACCATGATTATTCTATAATTGAATTCTAATTATTTTAAATTTTCTAAACTATTAACCTCTCAAATTTTCTTCCAAATTTTTCTATTTATTTTTCCCTTTTTCCTTTTTCTCCTTTTCTCTTTTTCTCTCTTTTCCTTTTCTTCTCTTTCCTCTTCTTTCTCTCTCCCTTTTTCTCCTCCCCTCTTCTCTTTCTCCCGGCTCCTTTCTCCCTCGCTCTCTCTCGGCTTCTTGCTCTCCCGGGCGGCGGCGACGATGGACGCGAGGGGGGGGAAAGGTTGGGCGGCGGCTTACCGACGACGGCGACGGCAACGGCGGCGACAGCGACGGTGGCGGTGTTGGCGCAAGGCGCGGCGCGGCGGCTTCGTGGCGGCGGCGCGGCGGCTTTAAGCGACGGCGTGGCGGCGTGGAGACGGCGGCGCGGTGGCGTGGAGGAGTGGGTAGAGATGAGGGGGTGGAGACGGAGGAGAAGAGGGGAATAGTGGGGCTTATATAGGGGAAGGGAAAGAGATAAGGGGAGGGGAAGACGCGACGGCGGCGCGGGGCTCGGGGTGGGGGCGCGCGGCACGGGGCTCGGGGCGGGACGCGACGGGCGACGGCGGGTGGCAACACGACAGGCGACGGCGATGGCGACGGCCGCGCGGCGGCGCGCAGGCACGAGGGGACGGGTGCGCGGCGGCTTAATGGCGATGCGACAGCGGCGCACGGGGCTCGGGACGACGGCGACGCGCGGACGACGACGCGACGGGCGGCGGCGGGGCGCGTGGGCGCGCGGGGCGACGAGATGGCTGCGCGGCGCGGCAGCGGCGAAGTTACGGCGCGCGGCGGCTCGGGGTGCGAGGCGACGTGACGGCGCGCGGCGCGGCAGCGGCGACGCGACGGGCGGCGGCGGCATGGGGCGCAAGGCCGGCTAGGGCGCCGGGCGCGCGGCGCGCGGGCGCGACGGCGACGGGACAGAGGGGGCAGAGCTAGGGGACGCACTCGAGCACCTAGCGGGCAATGAATAGTGACTTTTCCTATTTATCCCGATTTTAATTTATTTCCCATATAAATTTGATTCTATAATTCCTAATTTTACATATATGCATTTTACTCAATATGTGTATTATCCCAACCAATGGATCCATCCCTGATTAATTTTACCCATATTTTATTTTTATATAATTTTCTTGAATTTAATTAGAGTTAATTCTTATTCCTACACTTTTAAATTGAATTGATACAAATATGATCGTGATAATATTTTATTTATTACTGTCCACACCAAATCTTATTTTAAATTGCACTTTAATTATTTACTTTGTCCATTTATTTTTTTAGGGTTTATTCCTAACCAATTATCCATTATTCGCGATTTATAAACTCCAAACCCAACTCCAATAAAATAATCGAATAAAATCGGCATGATGCAATTTATTTAAAAAGTTTTTGAAAATCCGTATTTTTAGAGTTTTGATATTTTGTCGGTCGAATTTTCAGGGTGTTACATTAGGCTTGTTCCGGGTTAAGATGCCTGTGGAGTGGAGTTGCCATAGCTGTTCCGTAGTTTGCTTTAGTTTATTTTTTCCATTGCGTAGAATGTTATTCTTTGAGAGGAACTATCTACCTCTGTAATAATTTATTATTTGTGAATATTAAATAGTTATTAATTTGTACTCTATTATCAATTTGTTATTGTGTGCCTCGGTTGATTCCTGGACGAGGGTTTAACACACATGTAAGCGTTTGGAATTTTGGATAGAAATTCCGGGCGTGACAGACGTCTTCATCAAGCTCAGATCGAGACGGCGCTGCACATCAACCACTTCAGATGCGATTGCCTCCAAATCTGGCAGCGGTCTTCGGCCCAAAAGAGCTGGGTTTTCCCCGTAGGGCTAGATCTGTCTCGTCCTCGGACTCTGATGGATCTAGCTCCAGGCAAGTCGGCGTAATTCTCCAACGTCTCGGTTCGTGCTCCACGGAGGAAATGGAAGATTACCTCAGCTCCTCAAGCGACGACTCCTCCATACCAACCGAGGTCATCGACTACGGCGATTTTGCTGATGAACATGACTTCGACAACTACTACGACGACAACTACCATGACGACAACACTCCTCTCTTCTTCAGTGTTTTCATGGCCGATAATGAGACGGAGAACAACGACGCCAGCGACAAGACGCCGAACGAGCCAGACTGGAACAAGAACGACTAGCACAAGAGCAAGCCAGATTATAGCGTGAGCAGCAAGAGCGCGAGCAGTGTGCAAAAGCGAAAGAGGAACGACGACAGCGAGTTTTGGCATCAAGCCGCCGAGCAGCCGAGTTGATCGGACAGGAGAACATCGACGGCACCAATGTGTTTCGCACCCCGCAGCAAAACGCGGTTGCCGCAATCACACTTCTGAACACGATTTTGCAGTCAGGACCACCAAACAACACAACTGAGAGGTTGAATCAAGCCAAGACTCTGATGGCGGCCACTGTGCCAGTCACCCCGATAGCCAGTCGGCAACCCTCGGCCTCGGCCCATACGCCGGCTAGCGATCGGGTCCTGCCTCTTCGATCTGAAGATTATCATCAACCAAGCCTCAGCATCGCGAACTCAAGATCGTATCGCAGCCATCCCAGTCATCGCGACCCCTCCATCCACTCGTCGGCTGGCGCACATAGGGAACGGCGCGACGATCGTGATCGCCCTCGACAGCACGCCGACCTGCGCAACTTCCTCAACCGTCGTCGGGCAGATGGGGACGGCCGACAACGACGCCACTCTCTAAACCGCCACGATGACGACGACGAGGGCATTCCAGCCTTTACAGGCGACCTGCGTCGAGTGAATTGGCCAGCCGGCTTCAAGCCGACTGGTATCGGGAAGTATGACGGGAAGACTGACCCTGAGTCATGGCTTACCGTCTATACACTCGTAACTCGCGCAACAGGAGGACACAGCAAGGCCATGGCAAACTATTTGCCAGACGCCTTAACGGACTCGGCCCGGAACTAGCTCGCTGGGTTACCATGCAGCACGATCGGTTCTTGGGACGAGCTCCGCGACCTTTTCATCGCCAACTTCTAGGGCACCTTTTAAAGGCCTGGAACACACTTCGAGCTCTACAATATAGTCCAGAAGCTCGACGAGTCCCTCTCGGACTATATCTGTCGGTTTTCTGAAAAACGATACATGATCTCCGATATCACCAAAGACAACATCATCGCCGTGTTCACCAAGGGAGTTCGCAACGACCAATTGATCGGCAAGTTTGGACGCAAGCCTCCCAGGATAGTCAAGCAAATGCTCAATAAGGCCAATGAGTACGCCAAGGCAGTCGGGCAGCAGCTGGAAGAACAAGAAGGACAAGGACAACCAGGGGGCGAGTGGAAGCGGCTCCAACAATAAAGATCGCAAGCGTAAGCCCGAAGATCTGGTGGCCGCTACTTCACAGTCTACCTATCAGCGACCACGCATCAGCACCTATGACAAGATCATGAACGGCCCCTGTTCCCACCATCCAAACTCCAAGCACGCTGGAAAGGATTCTTTCATCTACAAGCAGTTTGCCGAGCAATACGCCTTGCAATTAAAGAAGCCGATTGAAGGAGAGCCGAATGGTTTAGTCTAAAAGAAGGACAACGTGACCCAAGGAGCACCCGGATTCCAAGACCCTCACAAGGAGCTCAATCACATTTTCGAGGGCCCACAAGCGTACGAGTCCAAGAGAAAGCAGAAGCTGACTGACCAGGAGATCAATGCTGTCTAGCCGGAAACACCTCAATATCTTCGATGGTCAGAAATCGCAATCAAGTTTGACCGCTCAGATTACCCTGACTAAGTGGTCCACCCGGGGCGGTACACCCTGGTACTAGACCCAGTCGTTCGTAACGTCAAGCTCAAGCGTTCCCTTATCGATGGCAGCAGTGCACTCAACATCCTCTTCGCCAAGACTCTGGACAAGACGCAGATCCCAAGATCCGAGTTGAAGCCGAGTACTGCGCCCTTCCACGGAGTCATCCCAGGGCTGTCGGCTACACCACTCGGCAAGATCACTTTACCGGTTACCTTCGACACTCGGGAGAACATCCGTTCGGAGAACATCTGCTTTGAAGTTGCTGACTTCGAGACGGCCTACCACGCCATACTGGGACGCCCGGCGTTAGCCAAATTCATGGTTGTCCCTCACTACACCTACATGATGATGAAGATGCCCGGACCACGCGGAGTTATATCTTTGCGAAGCGATGTCAAGCAAGCCGTCACCTGCAACAAGGAAAGTTGCGAGCTGGCTCAAAATCGCGAGATAGCACTCGGCCGTGAAGAAATCCGATTGGATGCATCAACATCTACCGAGGGTGAAGTGCCTGCTGCCAAGTTGCCCAAGACTGGAGGAGAAGGCGACGCGAAGACCAAGAAGATTCCCTTAGATCTATCTGATCCTAGTAAAACAGTTGTAATAGGCCCTGAGTTAGATATTAAAGAGGAAAGTGCGCTCATCGTCTTTCTTCAAGCTAATAAAGATATTTTTGCGTGGAAACCATCTGATATGCCTGGTATTCCTAGAGAGGTGATTGAGCACTCTTTACATGTTAAGGAAGACGCTAAGCCTAGTAAACAACGACTCCGCTGCGTCGCACAAGATACGAAAGATGCGATCAAGGAAGAACTCACCAAGCTGTTAGCAGCAGGCTTTATCAAGGAAGTCCTTCATCCCGACTAGCTGGCTAATCCAGTCTTAGTCCGGAAAAAGACAGGGCAGTGGCGCATGTGCGTGGACTACACCGACCTCAACAAGTCATCCCCAAAAGATCCTTTTGGGTTGCTTCGCATTGACCAGGTGGTTGACTCAACAGCCGGCTGCGAGCTACGCAGTTTTTTGGATTGCTACTCAGGTTATCATCAGATCAGCTTAAAGAAATCCGACTGCTTGAAGACTTCATTCATCACACCGTTTGGCACATATTGTTATATCACAATGCCTTTTGGATTGAAGAACGCCGGAGCTACTTATCAGCGCATGATCCAGAGAAGTTTTTTAACTCAGATTGCCCGCAACATTGAAGCCTATGTTCATGATGTTGTGATCAAGACCAAGCGCAAGGATGACTTAATCGCTGATTTGGAAGAAACTTTTGCTAGCATACGTGCCTTCCGGATGAAGTTGAATCCCGAGATATGCACCTTCGGAGTACTGTCAGGGAAGCTGCTTGGTTTCATGGTCTCTCATAGAGGCGTACAAGCCAACCTGGAGAAAATCAATGCCATCCTCAACATGAAACCGCCTAGTTCCCAGAAAGATGTTCAGAAGTTGACTGGGTGCATGGCGACGCTTAGTTGATTTATTTCAAGACTCGGTGAGTGGGGGATGCCTTTTTTCAAGCTGTTAAAGAAGACTGATAATTTCCAGTGGGGACCCGAAGCCTAGCAAGCCTTTGATGATTTCAAGAAACTGCTTACAACGCCGCCAATTTTAGCTTCACCGCATCCGCAAGAGCCACTGTTTTTATACGTGTCGGCTACGTCGCAAGTGGTGAGCACCGTGCTTGTTGTCGAGCGGGAAGAAGAAGGCCACGTTCAGAAAGTCCAGCGACCAATTTACTTCGTTGGCGAAGTTTTGGCCGATTCCAAAACAAGATATCCTCAGGTACAAAAATTATTATATGGTGTTTTGATTACCGTCAGGAAATTGGCCCATTATTTCAGAGTCACTCGGTTACGGTGGTCACATATTTCCCACTCAGCGATATACTTCATAATCGTGAGGCGACTGGACGAATTGCAAAGTGGGCTCTAGAGTTGATGTCTTTGGACATATCATTCAAGTCACGTACATTGATCAAGTCTCAAGCTTTGGCAGATTTTGTAGCCGAGTGGACCAAGTGCCAAGAAGACACGCCTGCAGAAAAATTGGAATATTGGACAATGCATTTTGACGGGTCAAAAAGGATTTCTGGCACTGGAGCTGCGGTAGTTTTGATTTCCCCTACTGGAGAAAGGCTTAGCTACGTTTTGTGGATACATTTTTCTGCGTCCCATAACGTGGCCGAGTATGAAGCACTACTTCATGGGCAAAGGATCGATGTATCTCTAGGGATTAAGCGCCTTATAGTCCGTGGGGACTCACAGTTGGTTGTCAATCAAGTCATGAAAGATTGGTCTTGCCTCGACGATAACATGGCTGCATATCGACAAGAGGTCCGCAAGCTTGAAGATAAATTTGACGGCCTGGAATTAACTCATGTGCTTAGGCATAACAATGAGGCAGCCGACAAACTAGCTAATTTCGGATCTAAGAGAGAAGCAGCACCTTCAGACGTCTTTGTAGAGCACCTCTATGAGCCGACAGTACCAAAGAAGGACAAAACTGAAGACGAGCAGGCCAAGGAAGTTGGGATGATTGACACCGACTGGAGAGAGCCCTTTATCAAATTTTTGACTCAGCAAAAATTGCCGCAAGACAAGAATGAAGCTGAACGGGTTTCTCGGCGCAGTAAGCTTTACGTCGTGGTTGACGCTGAGTTATACAAGAAGAACCCATATGGTGTTTTGCAGCGTTGTGTTTCACTTGATGAAGGCAGGCAACTGCTACAAGATATCCACTCGGGCATCTGCGGAAATCATGCAGCAGCACGCACACTAGTCAGCAAAGCATACCGACATGGTTTTTTCTGGCCCATCGCGGTAACTGATGCTGAGAAGATCGTGTGGACATGTGAAGGTTGTCAGTTTTTTGATAGATCGACTCATCTACCAGCCCAAGAGTTGCAAACTATTCTGTTGTCATGACCTTTCACTGTTTGGGGACTGCATATGGTTGGCCCTTTCAAAAAGGCTACAGGAGGGTTCACTCATCTTTTTGTAACGGTATACTCATCTTTTTGTGGCGGTAGACAGCCAACAGAGAAAGAGATTTCTTCATCAACATTGTGCATCACTTCGGCGTGCCAAATCGTATTATTACGGATAACGGCACACAGTTCACTGGTGGGTTTTTCAAAGACTTTTGTGAAGACTTTGGCATTTAGATATGTTATGCTTCAGTAGCGCATCCTATGAGTAATGGCCAGGTTGAGCGCGCCACTGGCATGATTCTTCAAGGTATCAAGACACGGGTTTTTGACCAACTGTGTCCTTATGCTGGCAAATGGGTTCAAGAGTTACCCTCGGTACTTTGGTCCCTGCGCACCACACCCAGTCGGGCTATAGGCCAGTCATCCTACCTGAACTAGTGCAATTTTTGTAATTAACTGGTGTTTGATCAACATGAGCTATATATGTGAAACATACATGCATGCTTTACAATTGAGCTAATGAACCATATATGTATAGAATAATATGAAGTAATTATCCACCTAAGTGTATTATTATTATTACAACTTTTGCAGTTTCGTATCTGATCAGAAGCTGATTAGTGATATTATTTAGGAAATCACACTCAACTCTAGATCTTTGTTTTTCTTCTTTTGCATTACAAAAGGGAATATATTAACCCACAAGTAGCTCCATGCTCCATGACAAGCAATGCAAAAAAAATTCACAGTATTTGACTAAGATCATCCTGCTGCTTCACAATGTTGATTTTCATGTGACACCAAGACCTCGCTGCTTGACAGTAACACCAAGTATACTGAAGCTTCTATTGCTATATAGAGCATACTTGAGTAGTAGTACTATACTACGCCGTTGACTTTTTTTTAACATGTTTGATCATTTGTCTTATTTAAAAAATTTAAGTAATTGTTAATTCTTTTCCTATCATTTGATTTATTGTTAAATATACTTTTATGTATACATATAGTTTTACATATTTCACAAAAATTTTTGAATAAGACAAATGATCAAACATGTGCTAAAATGTCAACAGTGTCAAATATTTAGGGACGGAGGGAGTTACCATGTCCGTCAAGACAAACATAGCGGGGGCGAGGACTACTACTACACCTAAGAAAATCCATTTGCATATATGTTGTCAGGGTTACGGATAAGGCATACCCTCTATCCTACGACTTATGGAATATACCGATAAGGTATACCTTCACGTATACGGTTGGTTTCCGTATACGCTGTTAGGAATTCGCCTCAGATTACGGAAGATATCTCCACGAAGTTAAGGAATTGCATAAGTCCTACTCGGAAAGGGTAAAATCTCTAATATACCGTGTCGGTTTACGTATCTCCAAGTTTTACTTGAGGGTCAAGGTATCCCACGGTATAAAAGGGACCCTTAGGGAGAGGCAAAGGGCATCGCAACTCATCGCCAACATACCCACCAAAGTTTACGAAGCCGGAGTCCACGGAGCCAACTCGCCGGGAGATCTCGTCGAATCCCTCGACTACGATCTCATCGGTATCACTTGTTCGGTTACTCTCTTTGTAATCTGTTCTCATCATCATCAATCCCATATAAACTGGACTAGGGCTATTACCTGATAAGGGGCCTGAACCAGTATAATCCTTGTCTTTTGTCTGTTTTGATGTCGTACTACGTAGATCCCTATTCCAGCGTACCCCAATTCCCTATTCTTTCGGTCCGCGAGTATCAGTCGTCGACAGTGGCGCGCCAGGTAGGGGGACTTGGTGCTCAAGGATCTACCAGCATGACTTCAAGGCTTCCCGACAACAGTCCCATCATCAGCGCCAATCAAGGAGTTTCTACCTCGACACCGCTAATGTGGACTCAAGTCGGATCTATTGTCTTTCCGGTCTACACCGTTACACCAATCTCTACTGGCCCGATCATCATTGGGAGCGAGAAAGGTACGGCGACAACTGAGAGAAACGACGCCCCGCCGACAATTCCTCCCACTCCGATGGAGAATGGAACATCGACAATCCCAACACCTGGGAGGAACCCTCAAGCGGCTGAATTTCACCCTCCATGTGAAAGAACGAAGCCGACAAGGATAACCTCCCTAAAACCGAGAACTTGGTGTCCTGTGCATAAGACAACCAAGCATACTCTCGAGGACTGTCCGGTGATACTCCATGTGCAAGCTGAAGTCTACGCCTGTTGAGAACGAGGGATACAGCGCACTTCACCAACGAGTACCACCTATTGTCCGATCCACAGATCTAGAGTGCACGATCTCACCCACTACAGGATCTTCCTCAGGACCCTCAAACCGGCGCATCATCGTGTCCAGCAACCACGAGTTCAAACTCCGTGCGTTGCCAAGGAACCAGATGCAGCCCCGATCCCAGATCGGTTTGTGGGATTCGTCGACGCCAACGAGCCATCCGTGTTACACCTCTTGGAGGGCTACGAATCCTCATCGCAGTCACCTAGAGATGTGAACGTGGTCGACAACACCGAGACGAGAATGTCCGCAGCTATGAGAACGCCGGCACACAAATTGCGCAACCTGGACGCGATATTACGGGAGACCGTGACCAACCTCAACACTGCGTTCGCTGAAGCCGCAGGCGGTCCAGAGCTGAACAAGGACGGAGAACGACCTCCCGAGAACAAGGATGGAGAAGACCTCACCGCAAGACATGTCACCGGCGACCGGTCCCCTCGAAGGCGTGACCCTACACCACCGCGCCGTGAAGATGGCGACCTTCGCGAGCATCTTAACGGACGTCGGCGTAATAGGAGGCAACGCAACGAGAACGAGCATCACCGCCATCATTCTCCTCGTCGCGAAGACGGTGATCTGCACCGACAACACCGTCGTCGCTTTCTCTTGCAGCGAGAGCGGCACAACGGCCGGAGGAACATCCCCAATGAGAATCGCGACCGTCCACCCCGGGACGACCGACGCGACGACGACAACAACCGAGATCGGGAGGACAGTCCCCGAAGGCGGGAGAAGGACGAAGGCAATCGTTGAGATCGAAATTCCCAATCTCCTCATCCGAGTCGAGATCGAGGTCGTGATCATCGTTCAAGAAGCCGAGCTCCTGATCCGAGCGACCCCTCATCCTCGTCTTCATCATCTTCTTCGGATCGGCCTCAAAGACGACGTCGCGACCATAGACCACATCTAGCCTGGGCAACGGACGCAGGGCATTCACACCCGCACTTCGCAACGTGCGATGGCCCGAGAAGTTCCGACCAGGGTCGATTGAGAAGTATGATGGAAGTACAAAGCCAGAAAAATTTCTGCAAGTCTACTCCACAGTTCTCTATGCCGCTGGCGCAGACGACAACGCCCTGGCAAATTATTTGCCGGCCGCGCTGAAAGGATCTGCCCGTTCATGGTTCGTCCATCTCCCGCCAAACTCAATCTCTTCGTGGGAAGATTTGTGGCAGCAATTCGTCGCCAACTTCCAAGGGACATACAAGCGCCACGCGATCGAGGACGACCTACATGCTCTAACCCAGAACCCGGGCGAGACATTACGGGACTATACATGCTTCAACGAGTGCAGAAATACGATCCCCGAGATAACCGATGCTTCTGTCATCCGAGCGTTCAAGTCTGGCATTCGAGATCGATACACCACCTAGGAATTGGCAACGCGCCGGATCACATCCACCCGAAAACTTTTCGCGATCATCGATAGGTGCGCCCACGCTGACGACGCTCTGAGACACAAGGAGGGAAAGAGCAAAGCGGGAGACGAGAAGAAGAAGTCGACGGATAAAGACGCACCAGAGTCAAGCAAGAAGAGAAGTCACAGAAGCGGGAAGCACAAGTCTTCTGGAGAGGTCCTTGCCGCAGAGCAAGCAGAACCCTCCAAACGCTCCAACCCCTAGGGCGATGACTCCCGCAAGCCGTGGTGCCCAATCCACAAGACAAGTAATCACGCTTTGGAAGATTGCTATGTCGTCAAAAAGGAGCTCGCGAAACAGCTAGCGATCGAAAGAGGAAAGCGAGTACGAGTCGTCGAGATGGCAGAACAGGCCACCACCGACAACTCTAACTCTGCCTTCCCGGAGTACGATCTGCATGTTTCTCACATCTTCAGAGGATCCACTTCGTACACCTCTAAGAGGGAGTACAAGAAAGCGGAACACGAAGTCTGCTCCACTTCACAAGCGACTACCGCCAAGATGAAGTGGTCCCAGCACAAGATCGAGTTCTCGGAAGCGGACCACCCCAAGATCGCGACTACACCTGGTAGGTATCCGATCATGGTAGAACCCACTATTCGGAACATCAAGGTGGCAAGAGTTCTCATCGATGGCGGGAGCTCGATCAACCTACTCTTCGCTAGCACTTTAGACACGATGGGAATACCCCGAAGCGAGCTGACGCCCACAGATCAGCCCTTCCACAAGATCACCTCGGAGTCGTTGTCTAAACCGTTGGGAAAGATCACGCTACCCGTCACTTTCGGACACGCCGAAAACTTCCGGACAGAGCAGATCACCTTTGACGTTGCGGGGTTCGACACCGCATATAACGTCATCATTGGGAGAACTGCACTTGCGAAGTTTATGGCGGCCTCGCATTACGCATACCAAGTGCTCAAGATGCCAGGACCGAAAGGGACAATCACTATCCAGGGGAACGCCAAGCTGGCGGTGCAGTGTGATAAGCGGAGCCTCGACATGGTCGAGCATACTCCCAACCCGCCCGCCACAACCAAGAACCCGAAGAAAGTGTGTAAGATCAAGAAGACGCCAAAACCAGACGGCGCCATCAAGATCATCCCATTGTCTAGTGCCAAGCCTGACAAAACAGTCAAGATCGAGGCATCGCTAGACGACAAATAGGAACTCGCGCTCATCACCTTCCTCCGAGACAATGCGGACGTGTGCGCTTGGCAACCGTCAGACATGCCAGGAGTACCCAGGGAGGTGATTGAGCACAAACTGATGGTGCGACCCGATGCCAAGCTAGTTAAGCAAAAACTGCGGAGATTCGCACCTGATCGAAAACAAACCATACGAGAAGAGCTCAACAAACTTCTCAAAGCTGGCTTAATAAGAGAAGTTCTCCATCCAGAGTGGCTCACAAACCCGGTAATGGTACGCAAAGCCAACGGGAAGTGGAGGATGTTCATCAACTTCACCGATCTCAACAAGGCGTGCCCCAAGGACCACATCCTCTTCCTCGAATAGACCAACTGGTGGACTCAACGGCTGGTTGTGAGTCGTTAAGTTTCCTTGACGCTTACTCCGGCTACCACCAAATCAGCATGGCAAAAGAGGACGAGGAGAAGACAGTGTTCATCACGCCTTTCGGTGTATTCTGTTATACCAAGATGCCCTTTGGATTGATAAGCGCAGGCAACACATATCAGCGCAGCATCCAAGGAGCACTCGGTACTCAGCTTGGACAAAACGTCGAGGCATACGTCACTACAAGAATCTATTTAATCTATGACGAAATTTGACGAAATTTTCGTGATGTTTTCAGAGATCGTCACGGATATGCAACTATGGATACAAGGCCCATAATACCGTGACAGTTTATCGATTTCGTCATAAACCGGCCCAAAACCTGTGACGTTATAGCAATTTCGTCACGATTTAAATACTTCAAAACCATATAAGAGAGATATAAATGTTATGAATAATGTTACTATCACTTTATCAGATGAAGAAATGACCAAAATAAAAGTTCTAGATATTGATGAGTCATACAACTTTGATGTTGATGACTTTTTCAATTGAAATCATTTAGTATTTGAAAATATTGTTTGCAGTTGTCATAAGTTGAAATTCAAATTCAAATTATTGAAACAGAGTCATATACCAAAATGACCCAAACAAAAGTTGTAGATATTGATGATTTAAACAACTTTGTTGTTGATGACTTTTTCAGTTGAAATCATTTAGTATTTGAAAATATTGTTTGAAATTATCATAATTTGAAATTCAAATTCAAATTATTGAGAGTCATATAGCAAAATGACCAAAACAAAAGTTGTAGATATGGATGATTTATATAACTTTGTTGTTGATGACTTTTTCAGTTGAAATCATTTAGTATTTGAAAATGTTGTTTGAATTTGTTATAATTTGAAATTCAAATTCAAATTATTGAAACAGAGCCATATAGCATAATGACCAAAACAAAAGTTGTAGATATTGATTATTTATACAACTTTGTTGTTGATGACTTTTTCAGTTGAAATCATTTAGTATTTGAAATTATTGTTTGAACTTGTCATAATTTGAAATTCAAATTTAAATTATTTAAACAGAAACATATAGAAAAATGACCAAAACAAAAGTTGTACATATTGATGATTTATACAACTTTGTTGTTGATGACTTTTTTAGTTGAAATCGTTTAGTATTTCAAAATGTTGTTTGAAGTTGTCATAATTTGAAATTCAAATTTTATATAGGACAATTAAACTCAGATGGAGAAATAACCAAAATAAAATTTGTAGATCTCAATATGTTATACAACTTTGTTTTTGACAACTTTTCAACATAAAATTCGATTCGAATGTTTAATATTTCGAAATTAATTGAAAGGAGGGAAGCAAAATAGACTTCTTGGCAAGGGATGAGGGAAAGGGCTGGCCCGTAACAGGCCTTTTGCTTCTCCCTCGCCGAGAAGTTCATTTTCGCTCCCTCCTTACAATGAATTTTGAAATATTAAACCTTCGAATCGAATTTTATCATAACAAATAAACTTATGTGAAAAAGTTGTCAAAAATAAATTTGTATAACTTATTGAGATCAACCTATTTTATTTTAGTTATTTCTCCATTTAAGTTTAATTGGCCTATATAAATTTTGAATTTCAAATTATGACAACTTCAAATAACATTTTTAAATACTAAATGATTTCAACTGAAAATATGATCAACAACAAAGTTGTATAAATCATCAATATCTACAAATTTTGTCTTGGCCATTTTTCTATATGACTTTGTTTAAACAGTTTGAATTTGAATTTCAAATTATGACACCTTCAAACAACATTTTCCAATACTAGATGATTTCAACTGAAAAAGTCATCAACATCAAAGTTGTATAACTCATCAATATCTATAACTTTTATTTTGGTCATTTCTTCATTCGGTAAATGGATAGTAACATTGTTCATAAAATAAACTATATAAGAGATATGTACATTTTGTGAACAATGTTACAAATCGCTTTATCGGATAAAGAAATGACCCAAATAAAAGTTATAGATCTTGAGGAGTTATACAATTTTGATGTTGATAAACTTTTCAGTTGAAATCATCTAGTACTTGTAAATGTTGTTTGAAGTTGTCATAATTTGAAATTCAAATTCAAATTATTGAAACAGAGTCATATAACAAAATGACCAAAACAAAAGTTGTAGATATTGATGATTTATACAACTTTGTTGTTGATGACTTTTTTAGTTGAAATCATTTAGTATTTGAAAATGTTGTTTGAGTTTGTCATAATTTGAAATTCAAATTTTATATAGGTCAATTAAACTCAGATGGAGAAATAACCAAAATAAAATTGGTAGATCTCAATAAGTTATACAACTTTATTTTTGACAACTTTTTCACATAAGTTCATTTGTTATGCTAAAATTCGATTCGAAGGTTTAATATTTCAAAATTAATTGTAAGGAGGGAGCGAAAATGAACTGCTCGGCGAGGGAGAAGCAAAAGGGCTGGCCCGTAACAGGCCTTTTGCTCCTCCCTCACCAAAAAGTCCTTTTTTCCTCCCTCCTTTCAATTAATTTCAAAATATTAAACCTTCGAATCGAATTTTATCATACTAAATGAACTAATGTGAAAAAGTTATCAAAAACAAAGTTGTATAACTTATTAAGATCTTCCTATTTTATTTTGGTTATTTCTCCATATGAGTTTGATTGACCTTTATAAAATTTGAATGTCAAACTATAACAACTTCAAATAACATTTTTAAATACTAAATGATTTTAACTGAAAAGGTCATCAACAACAAAGTTGTATAACTCATCAATATCTACAACTTTTGTTTTGGCCATTTTTCTATATGATTTTGTTTAAACGGTTTGAATTTGAATTTCAAATTATGATAGCTTCAAACAATATTTACAAGTACTAGATGATTCCAACTGAAAAAGTCATTACCAACAAAGTTGTATAACTCATCAAGATCTATAACTTTTATTTGGGTCATTTCTTTATCCGACGAAGTGATTTGTAACATGTTTCACAAAATGTACATATCTCTTATATAGTTTATAAATAATTAAAGAGATATGTAGATTTTGTGAACAATGTTACAAATCACTTCGTCGGATAAAGAAATGACCCAAATAAAAGTTATAGATCTTGATGAGTTATACAACTTTGTTGGTAATGACTTTTTCAGTTGGAATCATCTAGCACTTGTAAATGTTGTTTGAAGCTGTCATAATTTGAAATTCAAATTCAAACTCTTTAACACAAAGTCATATAGAAAAATGGCCAATACAAAAAATGTAGATCTTGATAAGTTATACAACTTTGTTATTGACAACTTTCCCATTTGAAATCATTTACTACCCGAAAAATTATTTGAATTTCTTATATTTTAAAATTCAAATTTTATATAGTTCAATCAAACTCGGATGGAGAAATGACCAAAATAAAATTGGTAGAATTCAATGAGTTCTACAACTTTGTTTTTGACAACTTTTTCACATGAGTTCATTTAGTATTATAAAATTCGATTTGAAATTATGTTGTGCTTAAAAGTCTGATTTGCCTCCTCTCACTATTCCCCCAAATTTCGTAAGGTGAAATGTCCGTTTTGTCCGTTCAATTTTGTAACTACTAGGAACACAGCATGGACATTTTGGTAATTTCGCATCGGATTGCTTCCCTAGCAAATCAAATCCACTCCATCCATCAGTGCCGCCGCCGCCACCATCCACTCCCCCACCGAGGGGTAGGCAGCGCCGTCCTCCTCTTTCGCCGCTCAGCGCGCCGCCCTCCATCGCCGCTCAGCGTGCCGGCCTCCGTCTCAGCCGCCGCCGGGCTCATCCTCCTCCGTCGCCACTCAGTGCACCGGCCACCGTCTCAGCCGCCGCCGGGCTCCTCCTCCTCCTCCGTCGCCGCTCAGCGCGCCGGCCTCTCCTTCCCCGTAGCCGCTCGGCGCGCCGGCCTCCTTCTCCGCCGTCGCCGGGCTCGGGAGCGACAGATCTGCCGCCGCCGATGCTCCCGGGCCTAGGGCGCCCAGGTCGCGTGGCAGCGGTCCCTGAGACGGCTCGGCGACGGCGTGCGGCACCGTCGACAGCTTGCAGCGCCGGCTTCCTACCCCCTCACCGCGTCCCCAGACTGGCCGGTCGGCCTGCACGGCCGCACCGGCTCCAGTCCACCGGCCACACGTCAGCGACGCCTCCCGGTCGTCCGAGTCCGACGAAGGTAACTCTTCCCTAGTTCCCTTCATCCCCTGTCCTGCGCCCTTGCTACCCGTAGATGTCATGTCTGATGTTGCTCCTGCTAGGTATGAGGCCATGCTCTGGTTCATTTTTACCATGCTCTCAGTAAGCGCCGCCGCCTCTTCTCCTCCCCCCGTTAGATGACCACGCCATTAGAGGATTGATGAAGTATTGGGTTTAGCAGTGAATTTTGGTTTCTTGACATAGAGATAAAATCAGATTTTAGATTTAGCCATGGACTCGGAAATTATTATCTGAACCCTAGCACAGATTTAATTTATCATGAAGCATAAGAACTATAACAACTCTGTCAATTAGGCTAGATCAATTATAGTTCATATAGTAGTCCGTGAGTAGCATATTTTTAATAAAGAGATCAATTTGAATAATTAGGGAGTCTATGAACAGAAACATAGACCTTTATAATTATAGCATGCATGCAGTTATGTGCGGGCATTTCTCATTAACTCTTTCTTAGACTCATTACTGGGATTTTGTACATGGCAGTTAAGGAGAAACAATATGAAACGTATGGAATAGTTAATTTGAGTGTGCTTGATTTCCTTCGGCCATTGTTCTTACTGAAAGCAATATTTTCTTAATTTGAGTGTGTTTGATGCGAGGACGGGAGCTGCGCGACGTGGTGGGCGGGAGCGGCGGGCTCGGCACCGGCGGCGGCGGCCTCCCTTCCCCGACCTCCCATGCGTGGCGGCGGCATCCCTTCCCCGACGGCGGCGGGCACGGCGACGACGACGGCGGCGGGTGGCGGTCTGCGGCCGTCCCCTTGTCCCCCTGCCGCTACCGCCGGAGGGCTGGGACAGTGGGACTGAGCCATGGCTGCCATCGCCTGTGTGCACGCGTGCAAGTCATCTCTGAAATCACGCTTGCAGCAGCCATATCGATGCACGGGTAACATCTGATTTCGGTATGCTTGTTCTTCATTCCTCTGTGCCAGTTTGCAACGATGTTATCTGTGCTTACATGCCAGTTTTTGTTCAATAAATCAAGCATGTCACCGCCTCTGCTCCTAACTCACTATGTCTCAAATTTCCATCATATGAAACATTCCTGTCTTATTCTTTATCCCCATGATGATTTTTGTATGTCGTTAGGTCTAACTAGTATAGTTACATATTTCTAGTTAGTTAGTTAGGCCCATGTAATCTGCATTGATTTAACACATTCGCATGAAATAGCCAGCCGATTAATATCGGTTCTCAATATTGAAGTGTCAAAAATAGTTTTCCGATACATATGAATACAGTAAATAAGTTTTGGACTAAGACTTACTGTACTCGCTAATTGCCCACTTGTGACTTGTCAACCTTGCAGATACATCGGTTGGTGAAGTCAGCTTTTACTGTTGATTAGGACAAACTCTTTGTTGGAGATGGCAGAGAGTAACCGGAAATGTACACAGTTTGGCAAAGAAGGGAGAAAAGAAGAGGAAGAGTATGTATTGCTAGAGTTGGATGATTGTCTTTATTCTGACATAAAACCAAATACTCCATATGTGATCTCTGTAAGTTGGTCCTCCATTTTTTAAATCAGTGGCTTAAGGGTACGGATGAGCACGCTTTGAGTGTACAAAATCTGTTTCTCTGAATGTTAGATTTTAGTTGTGCAATGTAGTACCCAGAAGTAGCTCTATGATTTCCTTTGCAGCAGAACGACCAACATTAATAATGCCATATGCGCATAGAAATATAGCAGTGAGCTCTGTGCTGATTATCTAGGAGAGCTCTTGCCATCAGCATTTAAAATCGCCTAATAGAATTACAAAAGGACAAAGACATATATGTTCCATTTATTTGAAAATAGGAACTGAACTTAGCTCAGTTGGTTGACTTGAACTTGGATGCCTATTTCTTGTCTATAAATTGATACTGAGTTTCTCCTTGTCATCCATCACCTTTTTTATATATATTTTGAGCAGCCTTTGTTGCTACAAAGTGCTACCAGTGTGTGTTATGTGGTAGCTTTGGGGAGAAAATATATAATCTACCATGTGATGTGAGAAAATGGTATGCCAGCACATATTCTGCTTATTAATCTGTTTGGTGCCATGATTTATGGACGTGAAAATAACAAAGTTAAGTTTTTCTCCCACATCCTTCGATCACGGAGACGTTGGCTCATATCTGTTTCAAAAAGTTTGTTAACTGTCTTTATCTTATACTGAACACTACTGAGTTTTTCTTGTCATGTTTTCCAGGGTATCTGATTCCTTCTGGTCGTCGTCGTCTTGATCCAGAACAAGCGTGATCCCGACCTACGCGCTTACTTTCTCGGCTTGGATTGATTGATTGATTGATTGTGTGTGTGTTTCTCAGGAAGCCATGCTTTGGGCCGCCTCCTGTAATTAGGTTGAATCTGAGATGAACTATTGTTTGAATTCTGTTGTATTCTGATTGTATCTATTATTAGTTGAATCTGATATGGTATCTGTTATTAGGTTT
Source organism: Oryza sativa Japonica Group (assembly GCF_034140825.1). Lineage (NCBI taxonomy): Eukaryota > Viridiplantae > Streptophyta > Magnoliopsida > Poales > Poaceae > Oryza > Oryza sativa. The sequence goes on from NC_089035.1 coordinate 20,396,061, forward strand.
TAATCTGAGATGTATGAGAAATTGGATTGAATTTGGTGGGCTCAAATTTAATTGGCCTGTTTAGTGGGCTTTGACCTGTAGTTGGTTGACAAAATGGGCCTAGTTCTGAAATGGGCCAATTCTTAAAAAAAATAATGGGCTGATGTTAAATAATTAATGGGCCGTCAAAGAAATAATGGGCCGTTAAAAAAATGGGCCATCAAAGAAATAATGGGCCGTTAAAAAAATGGGCCGTATAAAAAAGGCTGACATTAGCTGCCACGTCATCAGTGCCACATCATCACATTGGCTGCCACGTCCTCAGTGCCACATCATCACACACGGGTCAACGACCACGTCACCTGCCATGTTAGCCGTCGCGTGGCAACCATATGTGACGTTTAATTTCGTCACAAACATATGTGACGTTTAATTTCGTCACAAAGGTTGGGCCTGGGCTGGACTACATGAGCCCAAAAGCGTTTTATGACGGTTAAAAAATGTCATAGATTTTGCTGATCCGTGACGATTTCAGAGAAAACGTCGGCAGATTTAATCTGTGACGCTCAATAGATGACGATAAGTACAATCGTCACGGACAAATTCCTGTGACGAATTTTTAGTGATCCATGACGTATTTTTTTCGTCATAGATTAAATAGATTCTTGTAGTGCGTGCAGGATATCGTCGTCAAAACCAAGAAGAGCGACTCATTGATCAACGACCTCAGGGAAACGTTCGACAACCTCCGAAGATACCAAATGAAGCTCAACCCGGAGAAGTGTATGTTCGGAGTATCGTCAGGGAAGCTGCTCGGTTTCTTGGTTTCAGGACGAGGAATCGAGGCAAACCCCAAGAAGATCAAGGCGATCGAGAACATGAAGTCGCCGACAAGGCTTAAGGAGGTCCAGCGGCTAACAGGATGCATGGCTTCGTTAAGCCGATTCGTCGCAAGGATGGGAGAACAAGGACAACCCTTCTTCACCCTGCTCAAGAAGCAGGACAAGTTCGAGTGGAACCAAGAAGCTGAGAACGCATTAATCGTGCTCAAGCGCTACTTGTCGAATCCCCCTGTACTCGTTGCTCCTCAAATCAATGAAGAATCATTCCTGTATATCGCTGCCACCCCTTATTCTGTGAGTACAGTTATCGTCGTAGAGAGGGAAAAAGTACAACACCCCGTGTACTACGTAAGCGAGGCCCTCCACGATGCAAAAACTAGATACCCACAGATCCAAAAACTGCTCTACGTTGTCGTCATGACATCGAGAAAGCTATGTCACTACTTCTAGGCTCATAAGGTCACCATCGTCTCCTCCTTCCCTTTGGGTGAAGTTGTCAGGAATAAAGACGTGGTCGGCCGAATCGCCAAATGGGTAGTCGAGCTAAGCCAATTCGACGTCCACTTCGTGCCAAGAACAGCCATCAAGTCACAGGTCCTCGCCGAGTTCGTAGCCGACTGGACTATCCCAGAGGACAGACCAGCCGCCCAAACGGACAACGAGACCTGGACCATGGAATTTGACGGAGCACTGAACAGCCAAGGAGCAGGCGCTGGATTCATCTTGACATCGGCCACCGGTGATAAGTTCAAGCATGCAATCCATCTAAACTTCCGGGCGACAAACAACACGGCCGAGTACGAAGGACTACTCGCAGGGATAAAAGCAGCAGCAGCACTTGGCGTCAAGCAACTAATCGTGAAGGGAGACTCCGAGTTGGTCGCGAACAAAGTACACAAAGACTACAAATGCTCTAGCCCCGAGTTAGCCAAATATCTCGTCGAAGTCAGAAAACTGGAACGCAAGTTCGACGGAATCGAAGTTCGACACGTCTATCGAAAAGACAATGTCGAACCAGACGACCTCGCATGACACGCTTCCAGACGAGAACCGCTCAAGCCCGGAACGTTCTTGGACGTCCTAACGAAACCATCCGTCAAGGACACGCACGACGATAGTACAACAGTTGATACCAACAACTCGCAGGGGGCTGCAGAGGTACCTGACATCGCTGCAATCATAGAGACGACAGACGACTGGCGTACTCCGCTAATCAAATTCTTGGAGTCAGACGAGCTGCCGGACGACGACACAAAGGCTGAGAAATTGTCCCGTCAGGCCAAGATATATTGTATGATCGGCAACGATATATACAAAAAGGCCCCGAACGGAGTCCTCCTCAAGTGCATATCATCCGACGACGGAAAAGCTCTTCTCCTCGACATCCATGAAGGCATTTGCGGATCTCACGTCGGCGCGCGTACTTTGGTCGGAAAAGCTTTTAGATAAGGCTTCTTCTGGCCAACCGCTCTCAAAGACGCATGTGAAATAGTGCAACGATGTGAAGCTTGCCAGTTCTTTAGCAAACACACCAAGTTGCCAGCACAAGCGCTCCAGACTATCCCTTTGATATGGCCGTTCTCGTGCTGGGGGCTCGACATACTCGGGCCGTTCCCACGAGGACAAGGGGGCTACAAATTCATGTTCGTGGCAATCGATAAATTCACCAAGTGGATTGAAGCAGAGCCGACAAGAGAAATTAAAGCCGACAACGCCATCAAATTCATCAGAGGGATATTCTGCAGATATGGGTTGCCTCATCGCATCCTTACGGACAACGGATCCCAATTCACCAGCGGCGATTTCCAAGATTACTGCATTGAACTCGGGGTCAAAATATTATTTGCCTCAGTGTCCCATCCTCAGAGCAATGGACAAGTCAAGCGGGCCAACAGAATAGTACTACAAGGGATTAAAACTCACGTCCACGATAGGCTCATGGCCTATGATAAAAAGTGGGTCGAAGAACTTCCCTCAGTCCTATGGGCCGTACAAACCACGCCGACTACATCCAACAAGGAGACACCCTTCTTTCTCGTATACGGATCTGAAGCCATGCTCCCAACGGAGTTACGACATCAGAGTACACGCGTACAGAAGTATACCGATGAGGAACAGGACGAAAGGCGAAGCGACGATGTGAATCTTCTCGAGGAACATCACGAACGAGTTGCCGTCCGAGCAGCCGCATACCAGCAGGCCCTTCGCCGATATCACGAAAAGCGTATCAGAGCCCGCATACTCTCCATCGGCGATTACGTCCTCCGACGAGTTCAAAACCAGGCAGGACGTAACAAACTCTCGCCTAAGTGGGAAGGACCGTACACGGTGGTTCGAGCACTGCGACCGGGTGCGTTCAAGATTGCAGATGGCGATGGCCGCAAGTGTCGCGACCGAGAAAATTGCCTTTTCCCGAACGCTAGTGTATTAATCCCCGTCCCAGGAAAAGCCGGGGTACACCAAACAAACATGATACAAAAGGCACATCTTTATTATATCGATAATATTTACATTATTACAAAGGCACTTCAGGCCTGATAATCAAAAATAAACAACAGCGGACTAGCGGGCCTACGGCTCCATCTTCACAGGCGCTCAACTGGGGTATAAGCCAGGACTCCACCTAAGACTTCTTCTCCAAAGCTTCTCTTACTGAAGGGGGGAAAGATTGAGCAAGAATGAGTACAACCACAGTACTCAGCAAGCCACACCGGAGATGCATAATTAATGCAAGGGAGTACAAGGGGATAATAATATAGGGGTTAAGTTTTGCAGTAAACAGCATTTAAAAGTCACTTAGTTGCCCAAAGCCATTTTATAAAGACGATCCTAGAGCTACACAATATTATTAATCAAGGCCGTGAGCCCACAAGAACCTGCCTTAACCCAAGGCCTACGATGATTCAGACCGAACTGGCAACCCGACCCTGGGTCCCAGCTCGTCCCAAGCCAACCCAGGCCAACCATTCCACATTTTAGTTATTAAGCAGGTTTTAAGAATTTAAAACACTAACTTGGGTACATTGCTAGGCTTGCCCATAACCGAGGGCGCGGCTATTCGAATAGATTATACTCTGATCAGAGGTGTACATCTTTACCCACAAGACACGTCTTCCTCACGTGCAACCACGTGCCACATACCACCACGGCATATGGACGGAAGACATGACATAGTTTCCAACCCATCCTAGCCATAGACAAGAGTACCGACCCAACCCACCTACGGCCGGAACCCCCGGACAGGCAGGCAGAATTGAGCCCCTAGCAGCAGGACACCAGCCCTGTGCTATGACATCTCGACTACCGGGCCGCAGCTCGTGTAGCCTTCATTTGTTCTAGAGATGTCCATCGACCCCCGACTTCGTCCATCTCCATCCGTGTACTTTTGTTTATAACCAGACTGAGCCACAAACTAAGCCTTACCCACTAGACATGTGGAAGTACGGTAGTGCTTTGCAACAGAGGCCCGAAGACCGGTCCTTATGTGGCCGAGGTGCTACTATCAAAACCATGCACCCCGAGCCTAGCCTAAAACCATTTTGAGGGTTTTGAATAGAGGGGGAGGTGTGCATCCAATTCCACAATAATCCAACCATTCCATAGTGTCCAAGTGATATGAATATTCCCAAAGTCTAGAGTTATAAAACCACCTAATGTTGCCTAATTAATCAGCGAAGCATCTACCTAAATTCATACTAGTGGAACCATGAATAGAGTACCCACTAGTTGGGGTTTTATTTATTCTAGGGTGAACAAGGTAATAATAACAATAGCAATAATAATGTCATAACAAAGGTAAATAGGCATGGCTAAATAAAACAGTGATAACGCGGGAATTTAAATAAAGCGATAATGCATTAATTTAAATCAAAATAATTTTATAAACTGGGATTCAATATGCTCAAGGATGATGTGACTTGCCTTGCTCACAGAGAACGGCCTTCCGAACCTTCGGCGACGACCGCGAACCATGCTTCGAGAACCTCCGGAACGACAGAAGCTACGCGAAGCACACGAGCAAAGCTAAACCCTATAAAGAAGCAATAACAATACATAAAAAGAAAGCACACGGTTCTTTAGGTTATAACAAACATTAGGAGACTTGAACGGGTCGATTCAGAGTTCGTATGACCAAGATATGATCATCCGAAGTTTAATGCTGTTATATGGAGATTTGCGGATTATTGTAATTAGGTTTTGCAACTATAAAACATGTGGAAGTGCTAGCCTGGAAAAGACAGGAAGGCTGCGCTGTTGACATGCGGACCCCACATGTCAACCTAAGGGACCACGGCAGACCGGGTACACAGAGACGGTCCACGGGTCGACGGAAGCGGATCCCGTGTGTCAACCGAGGCGAGTGGCCGACAAACGGACTCCACTAGACACCACACGGGTTGCACACGTGGAAACAACGCGGCTACCAAGCGGGCACACTAACACGGACACTACACGGTCACTTCCCGCACACGTGAACGACTACCGACACCGGTACACGGGTACCGGGGCCGACAACCGCACAACGAGCACGGGCGACACCGAAAGGACGAGGACGGGGCAGCGAGGGAGAGGGATCCTTACCACCATGCGACGAGGCGTGGGAACGACAACGACGAACGGGCGCGGCGGAGACGGACGGGCACAACGGAGACGAACGGCGAGGGGACGGCTTCGGCGGCGATCCTTGGACGAAGGCGAGACGCGGCCGGCGCAACGCTTGACGATGCGGAGCCGAGGACGAAGACGACGACGGGGCTGCAGCGGCTCGCTTGACGAACGCGGACGACGGACGAGAACGGCTCGACGGAGGGACGAACGCCACGACGACCGGGAACGACGAGAGGACGACGACGACGACGACCGGGGCCGGTGAGGAGGCGACGAGGGCAGCCGGCAGCGGCTGCACGGATGCGAGGACGGCGTGGAACACGCCGCAGCGATGACGATGACGGAGGCGGCGCCGCGAGACGACGAGCCGGGCGACCGACGGGACGTCGACGACGAGAACGAACGGAGGCGACGACGATGGACCGCGGAGGGGTTTGGATGGAGGGGAAGCGATGCCGAGGACGACCTTGCCGCTGCGATGCCGGAGGTGGAGATGGCAACGTCGGCCGGCGCACTGGCACGGAGGAAGGGGCTGCCGGGTGAGTGCCGACGAGACCGAGGGAGAGGCGGCGCGGGCGACGGCGTTCCGGCGAAACTGAGGGCAGGCCGGGGTGGAGGGCGACGCCGCGACGTCGACGAAGGAGACGGCGACGTCGGCCGACGCTCTGGCGCGGCGACCGGGGCGACTGAAGGCGGTACAGTGGTGGCAACGCCACTGTTTTGCCGGCGAGGACGCGTCTCCGGTGATTTCCCCGTGAAACGGAGGCGAAGCCGGGGAAGAGGAGGCAGCTGCGACGTCGCGGATGGCGACGGCACGGCCGGCCGGCACACAGGCGCTGCAGCAGGGGCGGCCGGAGATGGCCGTCGGCACAGGAGAGAGGGGAAGGTGATGGGGAGGTGGCTAGGGGCTCGGGAGAGAGCAAAGTGGACCAAAGGAAGGAGGAGGGCTTCGTTTTATAGGGCAAGGACGGAGTGCCGGTCACGGGAGAGGCCGAAAACGGCGCCGGAGGAGGTGGCCGGCGGCATCAATGGTGGTCAAAGAAGAGGGATTAAATCCCGGTGATTGGGGGCGGGATTAAAGGGGGAAAGTTTGGGGAAAGGAAGAGGAGATTGAGAGGATTCCATTCCCGCAACTAATTTGGAAAAAGGAGCAACGGGGAGGCGAGATTTGGAAGGAGGAGGTGGCGGCACTGTGCACGGCACGGCTGGAGAGCTCGGGCTCTGCCTGAGCTGGAAGAAGGAGCACTGTAGCGCGGGGGAGGTAAAACAGACTTTCGGCCGGGCTGAGAGGAAGGGAGGGAGGCTTTGGGGCCCAAAGGGAGGAGGGGGATTTATTTTTTTTAGTTTTTCTTTTAGTAAACTTTGTTAATTGTTGTTGTTATTTAATAAATATTTCCGGTGCTCTGAAAATTCAAGTAAAATTTGAGGGCTTATTTTAGACCAAGGAGAATTTAAAAATTCTCCGGGCCACATTCGAATTTTTCTTGTACGTACTTTAGTGTTTGCCAATTTCTTTTCGAATTTTAATTAATTCTATTATTCCTTTTAGAAAATGATTTTTATTTCGGGATGAATTTATCAGGACGTGACAGCAAGTTATCCAACTCATGGAACATTGATCAATTACGTAAACTCTATATATAAAATCAATGTATCCCAATCATATACAAATCAAATATCCAAAGGTATCCCAATCATATACATTGATTTTCTTATTGTGCCGCATAAATGTTAGTAGGGCACTGTCATGTAATTGTGGCAAATATATTCAGACATTTGAGCTAGTACTTCTTCATGCAGAAATATGAGTGCATGTTTTATATGTCACTTTTGGATGATTCTTTTTGAAAGGTCTAGATTACTTCTAATATCAATAGATAAACATTGTAAAAGTTTTATTTCATTCACAAAACAATTCATGTAATCAATAACAACATAATACTAGTTATAGTTAATCAATAACAGCATATTACTCCTAGTAGCTATCACCAGTGTTCTTTTCGTTTTTGTTGTTTGTATCGCATGGCGCTGAGATGGTGAAATTTTCAAAATTTGGAACCAAAATTAGTCAAATTTGAACAAATATTACCAAAATTCACGAAAAATTAAAAATAATAAAAATTTTGGCCAAAATAATATCATATCAGAAGGGTCCAAAATGACCAAAATTTCTAAAATTTCGGAAATTTCAGTCCGAAATGTCAACCTCTGGCTATCACAGCGTAGACGTACGTGCAGACAATTAATTTAAAACAGAAGTATTAAAACAAGATCTTAAGGGCACCTCCAACGCGCAGCTAAAAGGAGGCGCTTATAAAAAAACCAGGTTTTTTTTGCCACGTAGGATCGATGAGACGCTTACCGTAGGAAGTCGCTGCTTCGTGCGGCGCCGACGCTTGGGAGGCGCTAAAATCTCGAATCCAACAAATTTTTGAACAGCGCTTGCAGCGCTGCTTACCAACGGCCGTCAACAACCTAGAAGATTTGGAGGCAAACAAACAACCCAGAAGATTTCGAGGCAAACAAACTGTTGGCACGCGGAATTGATCCGCGCAACAACACGATACGGACCGTGCTTACGTGACGATCACCGGATGCTTTTCGAGCAAAGCAACAAAGATTCCTCGCTTTCGTGGAGGAGAACCGACCGTTTTCCAGCGCAAAACGGCAAAGATCTACCAAACCCTAGAGCTTAGCAGTAGAGAGAAAAAGCACGGGAAAGAGAAAACGAAATAGATGAAAAACTAAATAAGTAGATTGATTTTGTTCGATTGGTCCCCTTCCAATCGGCCATGCACCTGATATATATACAGGTGTGCTCCGGTCTTTTAGCAAACATATACGGCAACGCATATACTACTCCTACCGTCCTTGCCGAATACAAAATCAAATCTAACAAAAGTTTATCTCTAACTCTACCAAAAACAAATAAGTATGCCTTCACGGTGTTAAAACGCGAAATTGATCCGCGCAACAACACGATACTGACCGTGCTTACGTGACGATCACCGGATGCTTTCTGAGCAAAGCAACAAAGATTCCTCGCTTTCGTGGAGGAGAACCGACCGTTTTCCAGCGCAAAACGGCAAAGATCCACCAAACCCTAAAGCTTGGCAGTAGAGAGAAAAAGCATGGGAAAGAGAAAACAGAAATAGATGAAAAAACTAAATAAGTAGATTGATTTTGTTCGATTAGTCCCTTCCAATCGGCCATGCACCTGATATATATACAGGCGTGCTCCGGTCTTTTAGCAACCATATACGGCAACACATATTACTCCTACCATCCTAGCCGAATACGGAATTAAATCTAACAAAAGTTTGACTCTACCAAAAACAAATACGTATGCCTTCACGGAAACCTCATCTAACAGCAACACAGCGCCGTGCATGGGCCTCCATCTCCATCATGCAAGCAGAGCAAAACCTTCTCAGCCCAACGACACATCGCCATGCATGGAACTCCGGCACGATACACATCCTGACGCAACAAAGCCTCTCCATGCATGCAAAGCCCACGTGCTGTACCTGTTAACTTAACACACAAATTCCAAAGAAAGCAATTAATTAAGCAAACCACTAACTAATCAGTAATTTGGCAAACCAAATAACCCAACTAGCCAAATTACAGTGTCAACACATGCCCCCCTGTTTTTGGTATAATATTACTATTGTCACCAAAGACACCAAAAACAGGTTTACTAATTCCCTCTTAGGACGATATCTAACAACATATCGGCCATGAAATTATCAACCTTCTTGCCATACGCTGGGATAAAACTTTTTTTAAATACCTTCTATTCAAAGCTTTCGGCAACTTGTCCCCCTGCAAAGACTGCACAAAATATGAATTTCCAGGAACAATCTCTACAATTTTATACGGACCTTCCCAGCTCGGTGACCACTTGCCAAATTTACTACTCCTAGTTCCAATGGGCAAAATCGTTTTCCATACCAATTCACCTATTTGAAACGATTTTTCCCTCACCCTCTTGTTATAAGCCCTAGCTACTCTTAATTTTTCCTTCTCAATTTCTCTCAAGGCCTTCAATCTTTCCTCTGGGACGTAATCTATCCTGTCCATCATTAAATTCCTATAATCCACAGCCGACAAACCATTTTGTCTGGCTATTCTAAGAGCTTGTAAATTAACCTCCACAGGTAACACGGCCTCCTACCCATAGACTAGCTCATACGGTGTTACTTGAGTCGCACCATGTTTAGATATCCGATGAGCCCATAAAGCCTCTGACAACACCTCATGCCACCTTCTTGGATGCTCCTCTACCTTCTTTTTTATAAGCTTAATCAAAATTTTGTTGCTAGATTCGGCCTGTCCATTAGCCTGAGCATAATAAGGCGACGAATTCAGCAATTTAATTCTAAAAGATTCGGCAAACTCACTAAATTGATGTGACATGAAAGAAGCCCCTTGGTCGGTAGTTAAAGTTTGGGGTATGCCGAATCTATGAATAATATGCTCTAATACAAAATTAATCACTTCTTTATGAGTCATATTTTTCAAAGGAACCGCTTCCGTCCATTTAGAGAAATAATCAGTAGCTACTAGTACGAAGCGATGACCTTTAGAAGATGAAGGATGTATCTCACCAACAAAATCTAAACCCCATCCTCTAAATGGCCATGGTTTAACAATGGGATGTAGCATAGCTGTAGGTGCTAACTGAATATTTCCAAACCTTTGACATGCCTCACAACCCATATAATAACGAAAACAATCCTATAGCATAGTCGGCCAATAAAAACCCGCTCTCTTTAATAACCATTGCATCTTATGAGCCGACTAGTGCGTCCCACAAATTCCTTCATGTACCTCTCCCATGGCTACTTTAGATTGATCAGGACCTAAACACTTTAAAAGTAAACCATCTATAGTTCGGCGATACAATTCATCATCTAACAAAGTATATTTTAAAACTTGTCGCCGAACTTTCCTATCCCTCGATTGACTTGGGTCTCTCAAATAATTAACTAAAGGACTCCTCCAATCACCTAACTCATCTCCTACTGACCTGGTTATTCCCTGTTGTTGGACCGAACCAGTATTACCTTGTTCGGTCATATTGTTAATTGTGTCCATTGTTACAGTACTGATCACGCCTCCAACCAAATCAACTCCAACAGTAACAAACGCCGGCTTATTTATTACAAAAAACACTCCCCTGTTAACATGATAGCCAGACCCCTGTTGTGCTAAGAAATTTGCTCTAACATTATCCTCTCTAGATATGTGACGAATAGTAAACGTGTCAAGCGATTTAATTATATCCAAACATCGGTCCAAATAACTATTCAGTAGTCCATCAAAACAATTGAATTCACCATTAACTTGCTCAACTACTAAACGTGAATCCCCAAAAGCATCAATATCCCTCACACCCATATCTACCAAACTTTGTAAACCGAACAATAAAGCCTCATACTCAACTTGGTTATTAGTGCAAGGATATTCTAAACGGACCGATGTCTCGTAAACCATATCATTTGGTGAAAACAAAACTGTACCAATACCTTGCCCATTCCCACAAACCGATCCATCAAAATAAAGTTTCCATGGACACACACTAACAAAATCGACATCTATATCATCTTTAACCATATGATCAACGATAAAATCAGCAACCACTTGGCCTTTCATAGCACGACGCAACGGCTCATATAATAAATCAAATTCTATTAGTGCATAAGCCCACTTCCCAATTCTACCACTAAGGATCGGTCGTTGCAACATATATTTAATCACATCAGTTTGGCAAGATACTGTACAGGTATTGGAAAGCAAATAATGACAAAATTTGGTACATGCATAATATAAAGACAAGCACAATTTCTCAATAAACACGTACCTGCTTTCAGTGTCAAGCAAACGACGGCTCAAATAAGCCACAAGATACTCCTTCCCATCGTCTTCTTGCGTCATGACCGCACCGATCACCCTTTGTTGTGCAGCAACATATAATCTGAACGGCACACCAGACTTGGGCGCCCGAAGCACTTGAGGACTCAACAAATATCGTTTAATGTTATTAAAAGCCTCCCGCTGTTCTGCCCCCCAGCTAAATTCGTTTTCATGTTTCAACCGAAGCAAAGGAACAAACGATTCAATCTTTCCTGCAAGGTTAGAGATGAATCGTCTCAAGTAATTAATTTTCCCTAGCAACTTCTGCACATCTCTCTTGCATGTCGGCTCTTCTAACTTTTTAATTGACTCTACCTTTATAGGATCTATCTCTATGCCCTGCTCATGAATTATAAAGCCTAAAAACTTACCAGCCGACACGCCAAAAGCACATTTGAGAGGATTCATTTTTAATCCATACCGGCGCATTCTTTCAAAAGCCAGTCGTAAATCGGCCAAATGACTATCAAACCCGTCCGATTTAACAACCACATCATCGATATATACTTCTACAACAATGCCTAACAAATCATGAAAAATTAAATTCATAGCACGTTGATATGTAGCGCCGGCATTCTTTAATCCAAAAGTCATAACCACCCACTCAAATAAACCAACAAATCCCGGGCAACGAAAAGCAGTCTTAAACATGTCTTCTTCGGCCATAAAAATCTGATTATAACCAGCATTGCCATCTAAAAAGCTAATTACTTTATGTCCAGAAGCATCATTAATTAACATGTCGGCTATAGGCATAGGATATTCATCTTTTGGAGTAGCTTTATTTAAATCTCTAAAATCGACACACACTCTAATCTGACCCGTATTTTTCTTTTCAACAGGAACTATATTAAAGATCCACTCCGCATATCGACAAGGCCGAATAAACCCAGCTTTCAATAACCGATCAATTTCTTCTTTGATACGGTCATACATATCAGAATTAAAAAGTCTAGGGGGTTGTTTATACGGCCGAAAACCAGATTTAATAGGCAACCTATGCTCAACTAAATCCCTACTCAAACCAGGCATCTCAGTATAACTCCAAGCAAAGCAATCAACAAATTCTCTAAGTAATTTACATACCTTGCTCTTCTAGTCAGCCCCCATGTTTGCATTAATAAATGTAGGTCTAGGAATACTCCCATCACCAATATCAACCTCCTCAAGCGGATCAGCTGACGAAAACCCCTGACCAAGCTTCTGCACGTTATCGAAATCCTCAATAGTCTCATGCATATCGTTCTTTCCTGAACGATATTGCTCAGTGCGCTTTTGCAGCCACTTAATATTGTCTTCTTTATTCATTATATTTACAATGACAGATCATTAAGCCGAGCCACATTAGCCAGCTGTGCATGTACAGGTACAAAACCATCTCTACCAATACTAACATAATCATAATCAGACAAGTCTCTACCTGTCAAACATCGCATATCACCGTGTTGCCAATCAACCGGCGCTTCTGTCAAAGCAATGCAAGCTGAATTGTCCGCTTCAATTACCTCCACCTCGTCGTCAACCCACTGAACTAAACACTGATGTAATGTGGAGGGAATACAACAATTCGCATGAATCCAATCACGCCCTAACAGAATATTGTACCTACCCTTAACATCGACAACAAAGAAAGCAGTAGGTATTGTTTTGTTCCCAATAGTGAGTTCCATAGAAATAACACCCTTAGCCTCAGATAATTCTCCAGAAAACCCACTAAGCCCCATGTTTGTTTTAATTAACTCGCTTTCCTTCCGGCCCAATTTAGAAAAGACCGAAAGAGGCATAACATTAACACCGGCACCACCATCAACTAACATGCGACCAATAGGCTTACCATCAATATGCCCTTTAATAAACAAAGGCTTCAAGTGCTCACCTGATTTCTCGGGCTTCTCGAAAATGGCGTTCTTTGGACCAAGAACGAGCTCTACAACCTCCATCTCAGGCGCTCGAAATTCAGCAGGCAACTCAAACACCATGTTAATATCCATGCAATCACTAGGCACATTATGTTTACTTTCAGAAATAACATCAACGTCCTCATTAGCATCAGCATTACCTTCATTTTCAATGCGTCTGTCCTTCCATGTTTTATCTGTGAGCACCATTGGCCTATCCCGATTAAACCACTCATCACGTGCCTTCTCCTCCTTTTGTTCTCTGATTTCTAATGCTCGCAACCTCTGCAGCCGTCGCTTTCGTGTATGTTTAATCCCTGGAGGACACCACTGTGGTTGCGGTACAGTCCCCGGCGCCAACCTCTTGCTACGGTTGCCCCCCGAGCTGCTTGCACTGCACTGATTCGCCAAAGTTTCAGCTCCAAACCGCTGCTGCACGCCTACTGTTTGCTGCACAGAACTGCTGCTCCCAACACCAGCATCCTCCTGCTGTCGCTTCACTCGCCAAAAACCTGTCGGCTGCTGATTTCTGCCATAGTGTGTGTTGCTGCTGCTCCATCCTAACCGCTGCCAAGTGCCCCTACTGCTACCCAAACCATATGGTTGGCACACCACTCCCTGAACTGAAGATTCCGGCGACGCACCATCTGCAAGCTGTCCCTGACTGCTGCTGCCAACTCCACGTGTCTTCAGTTCTTCAATAGCAGCCGCTGCTAAGTCCGGCTTCTCAATAACAACATCACCAATTTTTAGAGAACTAGCAGCTCTTGACCCATCCAAAGTGGCCACAGTCCGGCTCACAACCACACTACTAGGACCAACCTCACCACCTTCTTGTGCAAACTGACACCCCGGCATCATCTCTAGGTCGAATTGGCACCCACATGCGTTGTGAACCACTCTTGGTACTATTGCTTGCCACGTTATTTTTTGGTGAATTGCTTCTTGCTGGCACTGTGAGCCTCTTCCTCTTAGGCAAATTATGATCACCACCGTGGATTACAATAGCATCACTTGTTCTAGCTTCTCGGCCTCTCTGGTTGTATAAACGTTCTCCACCAATGGGCACTGGTGCATTCCATCTTTGCTGAAAATGAGTCACTAGCACAGCAGGATATGGAGCCCAAGGATCACAACCCCATGAAGGAAACAGAGGATACACTGGAGGCGGATAACTCCAATGCATTGGCCCCATTGCGAAATAAGGTTGCTGTACATATGATTCTCCATGCCAATAACCTTGATCACCATAATTGTGTCCAGGAGGAGATCTAGGACGCTTAGCACCTCCAAGCCGACTAAACACGTTAGTGTTCTTTTGAGAAGTATATTTTTCTAATAACTGTTTAAACGTCGGCTTCGGTCTTGGTTTCAGAACTGGCTTCTTACCCTTATTAACCTTCCATACTCCCACTTCTGGATTTTTTTTTTGGCTTTATCATCCTTGGGGGCACACTATCATCAACAACAACACTTTTTCCTTCAGCGGATTCGGTCTGATGTGACCGAATGAGCATCTTCTTATTTGCAAACTCTGTCACATTGACAAGAAAAGGATCACTGTCAAGCTTCATCTTGCCACCGTCCTTGATTGTCAGCCGGCCATCATTAATCGCCGATTGTATCTGTCGATGAAACACATTATAATCGTTAGTAGCATGAGAAAAAGAATGATGCCATTTACAATAAGCCTTTCTACACAGCTCTTCGGCCGACGGAATCACACGTCCCTCTATCAATCTAATTTGTTTGCCTTGCAACAGTGTATCAAAAATTTTATCACAATTACTAACATCAAAAGTATACTTCATCTCTCCTCTTTTAGTAGGCGCAGGTTTCAAGGCAGTACACACAAAAGGTTTTGTTTTAGATGTGTGTACCCATTCGGCTACACATATGTCAGTATCTTCGTCACTAGCCGAATCTTTATCACTACAATCCACAGTATTAACTGTATGTTTTTCTTTATCTCTACTTTTGACATCTTTAAACCGGCTATATTGTTTAACTTCTTTAGCACGGTTTTCCTGAATCAAAGCTTTTTGTAACACCTGATTAATACCTAAAAACTCCTGGCCATCTAATTTCTCCTTAAGGTGGGCGAGCAAGCCTGAAAATGCAAGGTCTGCTAAATCTTTTTCGGCTATAGTTAAACTAAAACAACGATTCTTTACATCCCTGAACCTCCACCATATTTCTGCTTAACCATTGTTAAATCTGAAAGTCTAAGTTCAGTCTCACCACTATAAAAATAATCGTGGAATTTATGTTCTAATTGAGCCCATGTGATGATAGAACTAGGAGCAAGAGATGTAAACCAAGTGAAAGCATTACCAGATAATGATAAAGGAAATAATTTAACTCTAAAAATATCTGACTGTACCTCACTGCTTTGTGCTAAAAATTGTCCAACATGCTCAAATGTAGACCTACCATCCTCCCCAGTAAATTTAACAAATTCAGGAACTCTAAAACCCTGAGGGTATGGAGTTGTATCAAAATAATCAGGGTATGGTTTTTGATATGCTCGTGCTCTGCCCTTAGGTTCTAAACCAAACTCCCTAAGCACACTAGCCAATTGATCTCTGAAATTTGCAGAAGGTTGCATCGAATTAACTGGATGTGTAGGTGCAACATATGTTTGTAACGGTACTGCATCAACACATGCATTTGGTACCGGCCCACGAGGAACCCCGATACTCGCTTGCGGCAAAGGATGATTACTGTATGTGGATTGAAAATATGGATGCTGTAAATTAGAATTAAAACCAACACTACAGCTGTTGCTATTAAGGTTTTGTGGACTTAACACTGGAATAATAGAATTAGTAGTGCTAGTTGAAACACTAGGTACAGAACTACCAGCCGAAACAGCATTGGAATTTCGGCCATCTTGATTGACGTTTGGAAACGAAGGAGTTTGCAGAATACCAGCCGATGTACTGGATTGGAGTACTGTATCCGGCAAACTAGCCGAATTAACATTATCAGAAGACAATGGCTGTTTTTCGTGATGTCCATCATTAATTTGGCGCACTATAGAACGAATTTGACGAGGCAAACTATTCTCAAAATTTTGAAATTTATCAGACATAGATTGAGCAAATTCTCGTGACATGTGACTCATATCTGCACCATATTTACTAGCTACTGATATGTCAATTAAATGAGCAATTTCTTCGGCGGAAGTAGGTTTACTCACCTCAGGAATTATCTTTTTAACGACACCATTCCGTGTCTTTTGGTAGGCAGCGAGTAGTTTTTTCAACTCCTCGTCGTGTTGCCGCAGTACCTCCTGCCGTTGATCCTCAGATAAATCAAGCGTGACAGCGATGATGTTCTTTGGGTCAACAGCGCTTCCATCGCTCTTTTCTTCACCAGCCATGTCGCACTGTGAAACAATTGATTTCGGCCGATGAACAGGGCCGAAACTTCTCGTTCCCCAGTGGAGTCGCCAAATATGTTGGCACGCGGAATTGATCCGCGCAATAACACGATACTGACCGTGCTTACATGATGATCACCGGATGCTTTTCGAGCAAAGCAACAAAGATTCCTCACTTTCGTGGAGGAGAACCGACCGTTTTCCAGCGCAAAACGGCAAAGATCTAATAAACCCTAGAGCTTGGCAGTAGAGAGAAAAAGCACGGGAAAGAGAAAACGAAATAGATGAAAAACTAAATAAGTAGATTGATTTTGTTCGATTGGTCCCCTTCCAATCGGCCATGCACCTGATATATATATACAGGCATGCTCCGGTCTTTTAGCAAACATATACGGCAACGCATATACTACTCCTACCAAATACATAATCAAATCTAACAAAAGTTTATCTCTAACTCTACCAAAAACAAATACGTATGCCTTCACGGAAAGGAATAAGTTCACCTGAGGCCCCTTAATTTGTCAACAAATTCGATTTTCGTCCTCCAACCGAAAAACCAGATACAACGCGTCCCTCAACTGTCAAAACCAGTGCACATAAAGTCCCTCGGCGGTTTGGACGGTGGTTTTGGCTGACGTGGCGCCTACGTGGCTAATTTGACTCGGTCTTCATCTGACGTGGCATTTCGATCTAAGAAAATTAATAAACCTTGTGGGACCCACATGTCAGTTTCACACACAAATTAATTAAAAAATGGTGGGACCCGCGTGGACCCCACATAATTATTCTCACCCCTTCTCTTCTTCCTCCTCTTTCGGTCTCTCCCCATCTCTTCATCTCTCATTCCCTCTCCCCGCGACGGAGAGGGAGCGACGTGCGGCGGCGCCGACGGGAGAGGAGGGAGCGGCGCAGCCCTCTGCTGCAACCCGCGAGGCGCACGCCAAAGACGCATCGATCCTCGCCTTCACCAAGAAGCTCCGCGAGGCACACCACGTGCTCGACCGGCCGCCTTGTCGATGACTACGCCGACTACCACCGAGACCCCAAGCGCCCGCGCGGCGAAGCGGCGGCGGACGACCCCGAGCCGGTGTCAGACGGCGACTTCGGCGCGTCGCTGCACTCCAAGCTCAACTTGGACGACGTCGCTGCACTCCAAGCTCAATTTGCTGAAACAACAATTGATTTGATGGTCAAAGCTAAACTGTCAGGATCAATTCCCACTAGCAAGATGCAAATGAAGGGATAAACAACAATGTCTGAAAGGAATCATGCAGGTACAGTTAGCTGCTCCAAGTGGAAGCATGATTGTTAATTCGGTGAACGGTTATGAATTAATCATCCGGCCATCATTTTTTCTACAATCTGCAGTCATACGTTTGGAAAACGTTAGCCTGCAAAATATTCTGAAATAGATGCAAAAACAAGCAACTGATTAATGTCAAACGCCCTCTCCCTCGCCGAGCCCCTCTTCCGCGGCTACCACCCGCTCCCAAGGCAAAGGTGCTTCTCCCCGACCCCATCTTCTTCATCTTCCCACAACCTGCCCACACACGGGGTGGTGCTGTTGCACGTGCCGCTGCACGCGCCGCTACAGCAGTGGTTCCCGGTCGGGGACGACAGTGAACCGGTGGATGATCCCGGAGGCGGCGCTGGAGTTCCTCTGGTACGACGTCGACAGGGTGTTGCGCCCCCGCGGCCTGCTCTGGGTCGACCACCTCTGGAGCCAGTAGAGCCGCCGCCCCGCCGCCTACGACAATGACCCTGGAGATAGAGGGAGCGGAGGTCGGGGGAGGGAGAAGAGGTCGCCGGGGCCGTCGCTGAAGAGGCGGTTGGATCGGAGGGAGAACACCCGGAGGCTGGTTGCGGCAGAGGGCGTGCGCCGCTCCCTCCTCCCCTGTCGGCGCCGCCGCACGCCACTCCCTCTCCCTCATTCAGCAAATGAGGTTCCAGATTCATGTTCACAACCACAAAACAGGTGACGAAGGACTACAACAGCAACAGTCCAGTGGACCGCAAACGTAAAGCCAAGCACTTGAAAGATCATTGGGGAAAGATAAACAGGAAGGTTGTGCACTTCAATGGAATTTATTGCATACTGAAGGAGGTGTTTGTGTTTGTGAATGGCCAAAATAAGATCATCGATCAAATATTACTACACAAGATCGAACAGTGGTAGTTACTATACACAGGTTAGTAGATGCACCACGAACATTCAGTACTGAACATTAAATCCATTAACTAAACCATTCACAACAAACCACTGCCTATAGATAATTGCTCACAGCAAAAGGACATTGAAAGAGATTTCAGAAGCGAGACATCACAATGCAAAGCAAGTAAACGAACTAACAGATCCGGATGCATCATTAAACAGAAAGCAAGATACTTGTTATAATATCCTTTTCCTCTTCAGCACCAAACACAGATGGCACCATCTACTGAGATCTGAGATTTAAAACAGCAACAGATATGACTACTCACTTAGATTACAAACAGTGAGACAAAACAGTGACATGATAAGCTACTACAATATGCTGATACATTCAGCCTGAGCCTACCATTAACGAGCATTCAGCACTTCCAAAAGATTCTCCGTTTCATGCTCTTTGAAAACCTGCATTATTCCAATCCAATTAGTGTCCAGTTATAAATTTTCAGGCAGAAAGAATGTTGCATGGCATGAAGTATTGCACTAAGGTGTAGAATTTGTAATTTCATTGTAACATTTTGTAATCAAATACATCAAGTTTCACAGATTTTACTAAGGTGTGTATAAAACTACTACCGTACTAGTGTTAACAAGCTGTATGCAGATTTTAGCACAGCTTACCTATGCCAGATGAGGAAACTGGTAGTTCGCATATCCGACCCCCAGGTCAGATTGCTCCTCAATCATTTTGTCGAACTCTTCCCTCAGAACTCTCTCCAATTCAATCTTCTTCTTCTCCAGGACGGATTTCTTCACCTCCAAAAGACGGAGATTAGTATTCCAAACTGCCCTCTGAGCACGCTTGTCACGAGCAACTGCGGCATTTCTCTGTGCATCATTTGCGTATGCTGCTTGATATGGGACTCGTTGGTTTGCACTACCGAACTCATAATCAGGATCGTCTGGGAACTAAGAAAAAAAATATATTCAGAAAAAAATGAGAAAAACACAATAAAAGAAGAAAACGAAAATAAACATACTGGGGGGTTCCGGGTAGAGCATGAGTTGCACTCCACGATTCCTTTGATCAACTTCGGGTCCCCTATGTGGGATCTGGTCGTCTGTGGAAAGAATGAGGTTCTTCAGCTGCGCAATGCGGGCTTCCAGTGGTAATAGCTCCTGATCACATTGCACCATGCATGCGTTGAACATGGTCTTGTAGCACACATCTAGCTTGACCTTGGCTTTAAACTTACAATTCAACAACTCAGGGTTAACCAATTTAAAGCCATGCCTTCCAGGTCGAGTAATCACCTTTATTTCTGTTGCTTCTTTAAGGGATGTCTGCTCATGCAAGCAAAATTGAACTTGATGTGCTTGACCAATCGCATTGATGCCCATCTCTTGCAGGACACCGTTGACCTCATCGAGGCTAGCGACGGTTCTGATGCTATTCATGGTGACGGATGACAGGATATCCTGTATAAGCAACAATTTATTTAATTTTACTGATTTATTATAGCAGCTAAAAACCAGTAGAAGACAGACTAATCCAATTCAGTACAATCAGATAACTGAACTGTTAGTTAGAAAAAAGTACAGATTTCAAATCAAGAATTTCACAGGTGATACATCTACACGAACAACCACAAATCAAAACACAATGCGCGATCTACCTAAGTGGCATGAAAAAAAATGTATATTCAGCACTCTATCCTCAAATTCACAGAATATCAGATCATTGTATCCTCAAATTCAGATCAACACATGGCCAACAGCATTGCAAATGATGGCCACCAGCTTTCAGTTAATCTCAAATAGAAGAGCAGCTAGTTCAACCAACACAGTTTCAGATTATATATGTGTGTTTATTTAAAATCCAAGATATATACAACTTATCATATTACAAGTTGCAGAAGTACAAATTATGCCCAGAATTTTCTTTATTACAGATTCCTAAAATTCAATGAGTTACAGTTAACTTCTCAGGATAATCATCACAAAGAACTAATAATCTAAAACATGATATTCGTTAAAAAAAATCATTCAGTGTCAGAAGTAAAACTGAAAGTGGCAAAGAAGGCTTTTGATACAAAGAGGGACTAGCAAGAATAACAATGCCTTGAAACAATATTCGTTCCTCTGGATATACTTCTTATTTAAGAGAATCCTATTCTTATTTAAGAGAATCCTATGATCAGAGATACAAGCTTATACATTATATTCAATGTCTAATCTAATCCCAATAGCTCTTTCCAAGTTTGTACTGTGAATCGGCAAACTAATAAACAATCCCTAGCTGGATTAACAATTTCAACATGTGATCAAGATTTGTTTCACTCAGATGTTAGCAGAGCAATCTAATCAGCTGCACCGAAACCAAGAACAGGAATACAAATGCCTGTAGCAAAGAAAGCAAACCTTAGTTACACAAGAAAGGAATTAGTTGCACAAATAGGGCCAATTTCTGGCTCTCCACAAGCAAATGTTTGCTAAATAACCACTTGAAGATGGTGTTCCTACCAAAATTGAAACCGCAGCCAGTACATGTAAATAAGAAAACATTGCAAGAACATACATCTCATCTGGAATTGCAAGATTTCAACACCAATTATCTACACAACAACTTCCATACCGAAACCCTAGGTGCTAAGAGAGGAGGAGGACCTTCTTGGCGGCAGCGCAGAAACCGACGTGCAGAGAAGGGGCTGCGGATCTCAGACGGGAGGCGGAGGCGACGGAGGAAGGCGGCGCGGTGCCGGATCTTGACCGGGAGGCGGAGGACCGGCAGCTGGTGGAGGCGTACGACGCGCCGGCGGACGGGGTGGCGCGACCTGGACGGAGGATGGGGATGGGGACGGGGACGGGGGACGCGGCGGCGGCGGTGGCGGCGGCGGAGGCGCTCGCGACGGGGAGGGGGAGGCGGAGGCGGAGGCGGATGCTAGGGTTTGAGAGAGGGCGGAGGCGGCGTCGCGTCGAGGAGACTAAACACACCAGCGTATTTATACGGCGGGGCCACTGGACCAGTGGGGAGCGGGGCCTCCGGTTGGGGTGGGCTGCGCTAGCTTGATTTTCAATGGGGAATAAGTTCATTGGTGGTCCCTTAACTTTACAACGAATCCGATTTTCGCCCTTAACCGAAAAACCAGATACAATCGGTCCTTGAACGGTCAAAACTGATGCAAACGAGGTCCCTCGATGGTTTGGAAGGCAGTTTTAGCTTACGTGGCGCCAATGTGGCTGGTTTGATTTGTTCTTCATCCCACGTGGCGCTTACGTAGCAATTCGATCCGAAAAAATAATAAAAACCATGACCGCACTGGTCAGCTACACAAAAAAAAATTAATTAAAAATAGTGGGGCTAACCTCCCTTCTTCCCTCTTCTCTTCTTCCTCATCCTCACTCCTTTCTTCTTCTCTCTCCCTCTCTTCTTTCCTCTCCCCTCTCTTCATCTTCTCTTCCTGCAGGCGAGCGAGGCCGGCGGCGACCTCGGCGAGGCAGCGCCCTCGGCGAACTTGGCGAGGCGGCGACCTCACGCGCCACCGCCGCACTCCACCTCTGAGCCGCCGCCTTCCTCTCCCCTCCTCCCCCGCCCTGGTGTTGCGTTGATGGGGTCGTTGTCAGGGGCGGGCCCACAGTTATTCATGGGTATTCAAATGAATACCCAAGATTTTTGCAGAAAAAATACATATATGAAGTATATATTTCATATTTGTGTGTGTGTGTGACTGAACTCACCCTCCCACCATTTTTCTCTCCTCACCATTTCAGCCCACTGGCCCAATAGGAAAAGAAGGCCCAAAATGGATTGGAACCCTATCCTCATCTCCCTTTCCTCCCAACCCTCTCCAGCAGCCAGCACCCAGCCGCCAGCCGCAAGGCAGCCAGGGAGAGGAAGCCCGCGGCGCTGCGCTAGGCCGCCAGCGCCAGTTGCCTCGCCGTCGCCGGTCGGCGGTCGCCCTGCGCCCGCCCGGCGCCCGACCGCCTGTCGTTCTCCGGCCCGCCCCGTCGCCCGTCGGCCATCACCCCGTCCCCTTGCGCACGGCTGTGCGGCCCGCCGTGCACTCGCCGACTCGCGATCTCACGCCGTGCCGCCGCCTGCCGTCGCCCGTCCGGCCGTCCCGGCGTCCCGCCTCGTCGCCTCCCTGGTCCAGCGACACGCCGACGCCAGAATACCATGCCACGGCGCCGCGCCAGCCCGCCACCGCCACTGGCCGCCAGCGCGCTGATGGTAAGTTGTCTTGGAGTAATGGAGTACCATAGGAACTTACTACTTCTACATTACCAGTTTACCACATATAAATAGCAATAATAACTAAGTTTTCCCTTCATGTCTAGTCACCTAGATGTCATATGGTTAGGATTTAGGAAGTAGGAACATTTTGGATTAGGAAATAGGAATATAGGATATTAGGATTTAATTCATAGTTGAATCTAGCCTCTAGGATATTGTTCATGGTTAAACATTTTTTATTTAGAATTTGATCCATTAATGATTCATGGTTGAATATAGTATATTGTTGTATTGTAGGATAAAGACATCATCAATCATTTTCAAAATATCAATAAACGAAAAGTTCTTCTCTAAATTGTGAGATTTTTTATCATTTTATCATTTTGTATGCTCCATAAATTTGAAATGTTTTGTTAATTAATAGTTTAGTATTGTACTTTAATATGCTTAACGCATTCAATTTATGGTCAATTCTATCCGTCCCGACCGCCCTCCGGCTGGACCTGGAGATGGTGAAGGCGGCGGCGCCACCCGGTTGCGCGGCGGCGGCGCACTCCTTGGCGTCATCGACTCTCTCAGAGGCATCCAACTCGTCGTCGCCACCTCGTCAGTGGCGTCGCTGCCGCTTAACTCCTCCACGACACGTCGTCGTCGGCTCGCGGTGCCCCGTCCCCATCAAGAGCTATTCGTTGCCGGCACCCGTAAGCAGCGTGTTCAGGGAGTTCCGCGACGCGGCGCCGTCTCCCGGAAGACGAGGACGGATTCGACGACGACTCTTTCCTTGCCGTCGATGATGGCGTGGCCGACAGCATCGATAGCATCATGGCCATACATCCATACATCAGAAGCCTCATGGTGCTCGGTCTTGGGTACATCTGGTACTCACTCGCAGTGAAAAATGCAGGAGTCGTCGTCGGTGCAGTATATTCTGCAGCAGTAGATGGCGGCGTCGGGCGACTACCGGCTGCTGCAGTCGGTGCGGAACGTGTACGCCATGGGCAAGGTGCGGATGGTGGCGTCCGAGTTAAATTTCGGTCATTTCGGTGACCCCCGATACGATATTAATTCGGCCGAAATTTTTGAATTTTTCAATTTTTTTCATGAATTTGGATAATATTTGTTCAAATTCAACTAAATTTTGTTCAAAATTTCGGAAATTTCGGACCGAAATTTCCGAAATTTCCGAAATTTCGGGATTTCGGTGACCCCCGATATGAACCTCCGAACCGATAGAGTGAACCCTGGCAGGGAGGCTTCGTCCTCTGGCAGATGGCGCCCGACATGTGGTACGTCGAGCTCCCCGTCGGCGGCAGCAAGGTGCACGTGGGATCCAACGAAGGTCTCATCTGGCACCACACACCGTGGCTCGGCGCCCACGCCGCCAAGGGCCCAGTGCGCCTGCTCCGCCGCGTGCCCGCGTCCTCCAGGTCCGAACATCTCACGTTCTCAACCTCACCCCCGGGACCGGTGGCGGCGAGGGCGGGGGAGGAGGGGAGAGGAAGGCGGTGGCTCGGAGGTGGAGTTCGGCGGTGGCGCGAGAGGTCGCCGCCTCGCCAAGGTCGCCGAGGTCGTCGCCGGCCTCGCTCGCCTGCAGGAAGAGAAGATGGATAGGGGAGAGGAAAGAAGAGAGGGAGAGAGAAGAAGAGATGTTCCCTCGACGAGGTTGGTGTTGCTGCCGAACTGGCATCCGCCAACGAGAAGCTCAAAAGCATGTTGACAAAATGAGCAAGTGCCCTGATTTCAAAGGGTTTCATCGCATAGCTGATGCAGAAATCCAGAAGCGTTTTCTCTGGTTTCATTAGTGTTGCCAGAAATACAGAATAAACAGCTCATAGTTTGAACAGCCCGGCACTGTGGGGTGTCAAACGATGGCATTATCATCTCAATTATAGTTTCTGCCCTTGTTTTGAAAATGGTTATAAGCGTTTCTCGTTTTTAAACTGACCAAAAAAAAAAAAAGATACATGCCATTGTGCAAGAAACAACAGGAAAAAGCGGCTCAATGCACACAAGTATATAGCAGAATTTTATATTTATAACATACACCAGTAGCAGAGCATACTACAACATAGCCTGCATTGTTGTATTTAGCTGTTCCACAAACCACAACCTTCTTACATGATAATATTAATGATACAAACACCTGATATCAAGTCAGTCTGTGAGCCTGATGCTCTAGTTCTAGATGTAGTAATTCAAGCACACGAAAGAGCTTAGTAGTAGTAAATGGAAGCAGCAGAACAGTCAGCAAATTCACTTGCCATTACACAACGCTTATACAACTTCAAGAATTCAGACAGGTCCTAAACAACACATGCACTGCCACACATCAAGTTCCTGCAGTAAAAAAAAAAAAGGTTACATCAGCCATTGCATAATTCATGCTCTAAACTTAAGGCTTTGTTTGAGAGAAGAGAAGATTGGAAGATTGAGAAGAAACGCAAAACAAGGTGAGCCATTACCATATGATTAATTCAGTATTAACTATTTTAAATTTCAAAAATGGATTCATATGATTTTTTAAAGCAACTTTCCTATAAAAACTTTTTACAAAAAATACACCATTTAGTAGTTCGAGAAGCGTGCGTTTAGAAAACGAAACAAACTTTCTTTCTTTCTGCTTGTGCCGAACGCAGTTTCATTCACAAAGTAGAAAAGTTCTTTTTAACTCCTATGATGCGCACTCATGTTTTCTAGGCACAACATTATAATAGCCAGCCCATGATTACAAGATCCAACCATGTAATTCTAAGCTTTTTTGAGGTGCGCTGTTACTTTAACGAGCAGCCGGTGCTTCGCCTTGTCTTCTTCCTCGCCATTGTCGTCTCCCCCCTTCTCCGAGGAGGCTCAAGGACCACCTTGATGGCAGTATCAAACAGGGCCTTGATGTTCTAGCATGGCCAACAACATTATCATATCTCAACATAAATGGTTCATTAAAGCAACAGTGTCCAACTTGAATTGCTACAGTATATAGCAAGGAACTCTTCAAACTATGACAGAACTAATCGATTGAATCCATTGTTTGCAGTTTTGTACCTGCTGTGTTTTTGAACTGCATTAAATGTAAGCCGCGTCGCCTATCTGCTTTCTAAGTTCTTCACCCTGAGCATAAACTTAAAACGGTCATCGAATTCGCCAATAAATGTGTTTTCATGTTGAACAGAAGATTCGGTAAATAAAAGAACAAACCTGTGCAGTCGTAATTGAGGAAGCAGCAGGATGGTCCGCAAGGTAAGATTTGTGGTCACGTAGATCTGAACAATTGCAACCAAGCACGGTTAGAACTTAAGAGCATTGAAACAAGCCTGCAAAAGAAAGTGGCACTGAGCTTTATTGAGTTAATGTTGCATCCGGTACAGACCTAACTTAGTCCCAACAAGAACAATTGGAGCATTCGGTGCGAACCGGCGAAGCTCCGGCATCCCCTGCATGATCAGAAACAGAAAAAGATAACATTAGCTCAGAATATTCCAGTGAAAATCATATGCACATAGTATATATCTGTAAAGAAGAAAAATGTGAAGAATATTGGTCAAAGGTGGTCGAAAAATGTCATTGTCACAAGGAAAGGTAAAGTTTTTGGTACAGTATCCGTGGTCACTATCCTCATGTTGTCAGATATTCAGACATTTTGAGTCCAAACTGAACTAAATGGAGTACTGGTACCTACTACCTCCGTCCCAAAATAAATGCAGCAATGAAAATCCGTGTCCAACGTTTGACCGTCCGTCTTATTTGAAAATTTTATGAAAAATTTAAAAAAAGTTAGTCACATCATCTAATAACAATAAAAATAGTAATCATAAAAAAAAAATTAAATAAAACGAATGGTCAAACGTTGGAGGTGAATAGTGCAAAATTGTACTTATACTGGGACGGTGGGACGGAGGGAGTACCTTCTTGAGAGCATTCTCATAGCTTGCTCTGCTGATCAATGAGAATGCCAGCACAAATATATCCGCTCCCCTGTAGCTCAGTAGCCTCAGTCTGCCTGTAATCCTCTTGTCCTGGATGAATCAACCAAAAGAACACAAGAGGTTCAGATATTGGACAGTTGCAGGGGTAAAAAAAGAAAATCTCAGCAGAAGAGAGTAGAGCAATGGAAGAATCGATTTTACCAGCAGTGTCCCATAATCCCAAGTTGACGATGTCCCCATCCACTGAAACATTAGCACTGAAGTTGTCGAACACGGTGGGGATGTAATCCTGCATAGCCAAGAAACAGCATCACAAACGCTACCAAGAAAAGCGCGCGCGCGCGCACACACACATACTCTCTGAACATTGCAAGACTAGCACCGTATATCTTTTTTCTCTCTCTGATTACAAACAAAGAGGAGCAAAAGAAGCAAAAAGCCACCATGGACAACAGCAAGAACAACGGCGAGAGAGAGAGAGAGAGAGGAGAACGTACGGTGGGGAACTTGTTGCTGGTGTAGCAGGTGAGCATGCAGGTCTTGCCGACGGTGATGCACTTGATGAACTTGGTGGCGCTGCTCATCTCTCCTACTACTACTACTACCTCCTCTCACCTTCACCACCAGCGAACAGAGACAAGCAGCTACAGTAGATTTGTCTTCTCCGAGAAGGCAAGCAAAGATAAAATGACTTGCAGAGTCACAAACAAAGGAGAAGGCACAAACAAGAGAAAACTCACCACGGTGTGGAATGCTGGCAACATGAATCATCCGCAGGTTACACCATGGTATTCAGGCAGCCGACCGCCTCTTCTGTCATAGGGCGAGGCACCAACAAGGCGGAATGGATGTCACCGGCGACGAACACACAAAGATTTGGGGGGGGGGGGGGGGGGCGGGGAGGGGATGGAGGCAGACTAAAGGTACCTTCCGGCGTGGTCAAGAACAACATGTGGAGCGAAGGAGCTCTGTGTAGGACAATGGAGCGACCGGCCGGAAATCAACATGGACATCGCCGTTGAACACCACGGCCCCCGGGCACTGAACGTCGCCACGGGATACGACCTCGTCCACCTCCGCCGGCTCGCAGCACCGCCCGAGGCCAGCTCCGGTGTGTTCAGGCAACTCTACCGGTTTATCCTCCATCGCCACCGGCGACGATGGGAGGGGAAAACCGAGGGAGAACACGGCGGCGATCTGTTCTTTTTTCCCCAACGGAGTGGGAGTTTTTTACCTGTGTGCCATTAAAAAAGATGACCCCTGCCTCCGTGCCACTAAAAAGTTCGAGCCTCCCAGAATGCCATCGTCGAACTTTTTTGCGCCCTACACACCCTTCCGTCGCTGTTCTGTTAGGGTTGAGCCGTTTGACAGCTCCGACATGTGGGCCCGGGTAGGAAAATTGTCCATCTTGCCCTTTCAGTCGCTGGCATAAGGGTTACCCGTTGACCGATGCGGTGAAGTCCGCTCTCTCTCTCTCTTCCTCCCACTCGATTCCCCTCTCTCCGCGGCCGGGAAACCCTAGCGGCGACGGATCCGGGGGCTTGGAGGAGCATGGGAGCGTGGATCTGACCGTGCATCGAGAGGAAGGGGGAGGACAGTGCGTCCAGAGGAAGGGGGAGGAGCAGTCATGGCGTGGAACGGCGCCGGCGGGTGCCCGGATTGGTTCCTGGACGGGTGAGTTCTTTGCTTCCCTCTTTGCTTTCCCTTTGTTTTCGCTGATTTCGCCCGGATTGCCTCCCATGATGCATTGATGCTTAGTGCCAAGCGCTTCCAATCCGTGTTAGGGTTTAATGATTGCGTGCTACTTGTTCATCTGTAGGATGGACCCGGACAGTAGCTTCAACTTAGAAATCCGGATTGTTGCTCGAAATTGTCGTGCGCGGTGGTTTTCTTTGAACCAAGTAGTGGATGCAGACCGCACTCAGTTCAGGGACCTGCTTGCTAATTTGGTCGAGAAGTATCCTCATGAATACGGTGACAAAGTCAGTTTGTTCTTTTTCTGCACTGAGACTAAATCTCACATCCCAGTTTGCAATGACCAAGATTTGGTTGAAATGTTTGCGAAACATAGGGCTATAAAAACATGTTTGTTGAATGTTGCGTATCATAGCCCAAGTAGTGAGCCTCCTGTGATTCCTGATTGGGATTGTTCTAACCAAAGCACTGTGAACCCAGTTCAACCCCCATTCACCCCTTCTATTGCATGTCCAAGCTTAGTTGAAGCAACAAGTGGCACACTCAATCAATCTGCTGAACACCAATCTGTTGAACCACATTGTGATGAAATTGAATACCTTTGTAACCAATGTATGAGCATGTGGGTGTTGATGATGAAGGTTTGTACATTGATATGGGTCCAAACCAGCCCCCTCCTCCTACTAATCCTCAGAACCAAGGTGGGACTGAAGAAAGGGAAGGTGAAAGTTCTGGTGATGATGATTGCAATGAGACTGACTGATTATGAATCATCTGATGAGGAAGTAGAAGACATAGATGATGAAATTAAAGACAAGGAGCCAGAAAATATGCCTGATGCTTTTTATGATAAGAATGACCCTCCTATGACAGTAGGAACTGTTTATTCTGATATGGATGCTTTTAAGATTGCTTTAGCTAGCCATGCTGTCAAACATGAGTTCAACTATGACATTGAGAAGAGTGATACAGGGAGATATAGGGTGAAATGCGCACAAAGGAGTGATGGCTGCAAGTGGAGACTTCATGCCTCAACTGGACATAATGGAAACACTGTGAAGGTGATGTAGTGCATTGTTTTCTTTGATTGCTCACAATTTTCATTGAACTCTGACATTGATGTGTTGCTTCTCTGGTTTGCAGGTGAAAAAAGTCCCCTTCCCTCATGAATGTCAGAGCACTAGGAGGCAAGGAATATGTGTTGGGGTCACTCAATTCTGGGTGTGCAGTCAGGTCATTGATTGGCTGAAGGAAGATGGAAATATTGGCCCAACAGAACTGCAGAGGAGGTTGAAGGAGCACCATAAAATTGTGGTGCCCTACAAGAGAGTGTACAAAGGTAAATATCTTGCCATGGATAAGATTTATGGGCCCTAGGACAAGAGTTTCAATAACCTGTATAGGCTTAAGGCTCAGTTAGAAGAATCCAGTCCTGGATCCTTTCTTGTTATTGACCATCACACCATAAACATGAAAATCAGATTTTGTAGACTATTCTTTGCACTGAGAGCATGTGTTGATGGTTTTCTTAGAGGCTGTAGACCATATCTTGCAGTAGATAGCACTTTCTTGACAAGCAGGTTTAGGGGACATTTGTGCATAGCTTGTGCAATAGATGGGCACAACTGGATGTATCCAGTAGCTGTTGGAGTGATTGAGTCAGAGACAAATGAGAATTGGATCTGGTTTATGGAGAGATTGAAGGAAGCAATAGGTACCCCAGATGGGCTGACATTTAGCACAGATTGTGGGCAGGCAATCATGAAGGGGGTTAGTGAAGTTTTTCCACGTGCTGAACATAGAGAATGTATGTACCACCTAGTTCAGAATTTTAAGAAGAGGTACAGTGGGAAGGTATTTGATGAACATTTATGGGCTTCTTCTTATTCATGGAGCCCATACATGTTTGAGAAGCACTATCAAGCAATGGCTGCCGCTAAACCAGAAGCAATGAAGTACTTGCAGGAAACTCACAAGAAGTTGTGGACCAGGAGCCAATACAGGACTGCATCAAAGGTGGATTATGTGACTAACAACCTGGCTGAATCATTCAATAACTGGATCAAGCTAGAGAAGGGAAAGCACTTGGATGACTTGTTGGACACTATAAGGCAGAAAATTTTGATAAAATGGAACCAAAGGAAGAAGGTAGCCAAGAAGTTCAATGAAAAAATTCTACCTCACATCTTGCAAAGGCTTAAGGAAGAGAGCTACAACTTGGATATTGAAGTGATCACAGCCTCTCCAGAAGGTGTGGCGGAACTGTGTGCAAAAGGCAGCAATGGCTCTGGGTTTAGGTATGTGGTCAGACTAAAAGATAGAACCTGTTCTTGTAGAGTTTGGCAGGGCTCAGGCATCCCATGCAAGCATGCCATAGCTTTCATTACATCTATTGCTGGTGAAAAGCTAGAAGACCATGTGGATGACTACTTCTCTGTCAATAGATTTAGAGCTGCATATGAGGGTTCCATCCCTAGCATACCAGACAAGAGCATGTGGCCCAAATCTACTCATGACTTCTTCATGCACCCTCCCTTGCTTAAGTCCACAGCTGGAGGTAGGCATAAGAACAGGATGAAGTCAGCACTTGAGGGAGGAAGCAGCAGCCAGAAGAAATCATCAAAAAAACATGAGTGCCCAATCTGCCATCTGTTAGGCCATCACCGGTACACATGTAAGAATGGCAACCCAGAAGATATAGCTGCAATGGAGGCAGAAAGGTATTATTTTCTGCCTAACTTATTTTGCATGTAAATGTACATCATCAATAACTTTGTTGACTGCAAACATTTGCTATGTAGGGGTCTACCAAAGAAGAGGTTGAAGAAAGCTCTACCATGTAACACTGAGACCAGTATAGTGTTGGCTAATCCCTCCCAGATGGTCTTCCCAGCCAATGAAGCAGTGGCCAATGCAACCCACAAAAAAAGGAAGACTTCTTCTTCATCTGGTGCCAACAAGAAGAAAAAGGGATCATCTACCATTACTACAACTACAACCACAACCACAACCTCAGAACCAATCAGTGTGTCCAACATGTTTGTTTTCTTTTTGCCACAAGTCTTCAACTCACAAGAACAAATAATCCATCCATGTCACCTAATGCATCATCATGCTTTTGTTTTAGCACAAGGTCTGCAACTGGTTCAAATGATCCAGTTCTACTGCAATGTGTGGCACCTTGCCCTGATGAGACCATTGAACAGGATACCCAGCCACTGCAGGTTGTGCTGCCACCCTAGATTTCACCAAGACAGAAGGTATGCATCACAAGGAAACTTACCCCAAGAAAGAAGCAAGTTGCAGCCACTCCATCAAGCCCAGACAGCCCTGCTAGAAATACCAGGAGCAGGAAGCTCCAGCTGCAGTAAAGCATTCTGAACATTCTGTGGGCTCTTTTGTTCTGTGATGGTGAAAAACTTATGTCATCTTTTGTTCTGTGATGTCAAACATCTTTTGTTCTGTACTTTTGGTCTGTAACATTGCAAACCACCACTTAAGTAGTTACTATGTAATGTCTGTTGCTAACATTTGGTGCTGTCATGTGATGAAACAACTAATTATGATATTTTCTTACATTCTAGGCAATTACACTATCATTGCAAATTCATTCATTGATTCATTGATTCATTCATTCATTCATACATCCATACATCCATACATCCATCCATGACTACTGAGCCAACTACTTCTTGAAAATAGCATACATAGCAAGAAAAATGCAAACATATACCAGCTTTTCAAGCCACTTAATCTGCTGCATCACCCTATTGTCCACTTGAGCATTGCCTCCAGTCAGTGTAGTAGGAAAAGCACCAGGTGGTGCCACTGCCTGTATGGGAACAGCATGCATTGAAGCAGGGGCATGAAGTGCATGCACTGCACTGTCCACCATCTCATCCTCCCACTGATAATACTGACATCCCCAATCTGAAAGCCAGACCATCAAAACATTGTGAGCAAAGAGCAAAAAAAAAAAACAACCAAAATACAAGATGTCAGCAAAGAATGAAGCACAAACTGCAAAATAAGGGCACTTGTGAAAGACACGGTTGTTATTCTTCACTGTTGTCGACATGAACCGGTTTGCAAGCACACCGCAGTTGGGGCAAAGCACCCGCTTCACCCTACCACCATAGCTACTGGATGCTTGGGACATGGCTACAGAAGAAGAGAGGTGAGAAGAAGATAAGAGAAGAAGAGAGGACAATGAGATGGAGATGGATTGGGAAGAGTTATATATAGAAGGAGAAGGGCCTTGCCTTTGGCGCCAACCAGCCCTGTCTTTGGCGCCAAAAAAAAAACGCCTGTGGGTGCCGTCCGAATGGCACACAAGGATACTAAAATGGCCTGTCCACCCTAAGGGCAAAATAGTCATTTCGCTGCGTTATTTGACACCGTTACGACCAAAAACGGACGGAAGGGTGTGTAGGGCGCGAAAAAGTTCGACGATGACATTCTGGGAGGCTCGAACTTTTTAGTGGCACAGAGGCAGGGGTCATCTTTTTTAATGGCACACAGGTAAAAACCTCACGGAGTGGAGTCCGGTCATTTGTGTGGTGTACAACGCAAAAGGATTAGATACGGGAGGCGGCTTTTCTGCACCTAGCGCGGATGCCGTCCGATCCTCCCCTAGATTCGTGCTGTATTTAGCGTCGGCCAGGAATACGGTGTTAGATTTGGCGCTATATGTTCTATACCGCGTTGTACACGGGTGGGGCTAATACGCGAACGTTCGCGGGCCGCGATCACACTCAGATCACAAATTCACTTTATCGTTTAGTATCATTACCTTATGTCTCTAACTCTCTATGCTTACGTGCTTAATTATCTGCACAATTTGCAAGCAACTGCATGCACGCATCTTGCGGCTAGAGATC
Organism: Oryza sativa Japonica Group; assembly: GCF_034140825.1. Classification (NCBI taxonomy): domain Eukaryota; kingdom Viridiplantae; phylum Streptophyta; class Magnoliopsida; order Poales; family Poaceae; genus Oryza; species Oryza sativa. The sequence goes on from NC_089035.1 coordinate 20,429,570, forward strand.
AGAACTGGAGTAGCATGCATCCATGCATACCGCCACTTAATTAGCATGTACTCACAAACTTTAAACACGAATTCAAACTTTATACGTACAAACTTTTGATATGGAAACTTTATATATATATATACTTTTCACATGGAAACTTTATATATAAAAACTTTCGATATACAAAATTTATACACAGATGAATTTCAAAATGAAATTAAAATAAATTCAAAAAATAAAAACTATTAAATTTCAATTTGAGCCAAAACTAGGCCAAATATAAAGTAGTAGACTGGGTACACATTAAGAATTCCCATAAATCTTCATAGTCTTATGCGTGCATTGTGCAGCAAACAACAACAAAAATCACATACGTGATTAGTCCTAAAAATCGGTGATTAAAAAAATAAAAACTAATTACGTTTAGCTATACTACAAGGAAAGCGATTGCATGCATTCGAGGCTCCAGCTGTACGTACGCGTTAGCCTTTTCAGCCTTTGCATATCAACCTATCCGAGCTGATCGCGAATTAAAGTTAACGCGAACGTTCGCGTATTAGGTATTTCGGTTGTACACAGCATACACAATACGCCCGTAAAAGGATGTGTGGGGGTCCACATGTTGTACTATGTTTGGATGGGAGGAGTCGTATGTAGCAAACATTATCAAATTCTCATGTTGGAGATTAGCTGTAGCTCCTCTGATTTGATATTGATTGTCATGTTCAAATGTTTGATCTAGCATGTAGATGTAGGATGCCAAGATGACATGAATTTCTGTGCTGTAATGCATAATGACAATGGAACTGTTAAGAGCAAGTTTAATAGTATAGCCAACTACTAGCTCCAATTCATATATAGCCAATCTAATAACTCATTCATACAATAGTTACATACTACATTATTAATATCTGGTCCCACCTGTCATGTACACACTGCGTCTTGAAGTCTGTGCTATAGCTGGCTATAAATCTGTAGCCCGCTGCCCTTCTCTCTCCTTATTTATCTTCTTAAAATATGTTTGCAGCTCTGCTATTGTACATGCTCTAGGTGGCACATCTCGTTTCGAGGTGTGCTTCTGTACTCCTTAAAAAAGGTTGCACGGAAATCAAAGTTCATCAGTGGCTGAGATTAAAAGCGGGATTAACAGTGTAATTAATGAGGGGTATTTTCGTCCATAAAATTTGGAGTCCAGTCCAACTCCACCGTAACCACGACCGAGACGTCGATTCCTCCTCGGCAGTGCCACTCCTCACCACGCGCACCGTCCGCTTTTCACTCGCCTCGCCGCCTCCACTCCCTCTTCCTCGCCGCTGCTCCACCCTCGACTTCCTCTCGCAACGCGGGCTTCCCCACCCACGGTGAGCAGCGCCGCCCGGCTCCCTCCCCTCGCCATGCATGCTGCCTCTATGCCACAGCCCCCTCACCCTTCCGCCACCTTCCCCTGTCTTGCGGCGCCGCCGCCTAGACCTAGCACCCATGGATACGTGCGGCGCCGGGGAACCAGAGTAGACGGTCGGCTGGCACTGTTGTGGGGAACGGGTGATGCCGATGCTGATGGAGCACCGCCGCCTCACTCCATCTGGTCTGGTTAGCCCCGCCCCTGATGACCTCCGGCCGTCGCCACTATTTGCGCAACAAGATTCGCCTTGAGCGCAAGGAGCCGATGACTACAGTAACGTGGACGTCGAGCACGCCGCCGTGCCGGCAACAGTCAGGCGGCCCCAGCAACAGCTGTAGCAGCAGATTTTTCGGCGCCGTGATCTACCCCTCATCATCCAAGGCCAAGTCGCCATTCCAACTTATGCCTTTTGGCTTGTTTGATCTCTGTCTGCAATGGCCAGTTTGTAGCAAGTTTGATGTGATCATGTGAAATTGTGATGGTGGATATATTGGTGGTGAGCTATATAAATGAATGGGGGAAGGTAGAATGGCACGCAGATGCTTGTTTATGAGTATGTTCCTAACGAAAGCATCTGTACACATTTACATGACGATTCCTAATTGTGTTCTCATAACATTATTTCCATGGAAGAAGAGGACGGAGAGGTGGCACTGCTTGCAGGAGGAAGCCGGGCGGCGCTGGGGCCTGGAAGCGGCGAGGCGAGGGGAAGAAGAGGGCGGCGCTGTTTATCGGGCGGCGAGGTGAGGGAAGCGCGGGCAGTGCTTCCGCGGCTGAGGAGCGGTGCTGCCCGAGGAAAGAGCGTCACGTAACCGTCCTCGTGGTGGGGATCGCTTCAGAGTTAATCCTATGGACAAAAATACCCCTCGCTAATGAGGATTAAATGTTAATCCTGCTTTTAAGAGCAAGTTTAATAGTATAGCCAACTACTAGCTCCAATTCATCTATAGTCAATCTAATAGCTCATTCATACAATAGTTACATACTACACTATTAATACCTGGTCCTACCTGTCATACACACACTGCGTCTTAGAGTCCGTGCTACAGCTGGCTATAAATCTGTAACCCGCTGCCCTTCTCTCTCCTCATTTATCTTCTTAAAATATGTTTGCAGCTGGCTTATAGCCTGCTATTGTACCTGCTCTAATCTCAGCCACCGATGAGCTTTGATTTTCGTGCAGCTTTTTTTATTTATAGGAGCATAGAAGCACATCTCACACGTGCTCATAGTCACACCCAGACATCATCCAGGCCTTCGAACGGAATGTCCAGGATTCTGTGTACATTTCTTGGGCTAATTTTCACCTCTAGATTTTTGCCAACCATCACAATTTACTCTGCTTAGCAGCCATGTTGTGAATCTTCTGTCGAATCCGTCGATTTGCGGCAATCCCAGCAACCCGCCAAATCCAATGCTGGATACCAAATCTCTCCTCCTGATCAAACTTCCCAATTAGATCAGCAGTGTGCTTGGCTGAACTCCTGTTGGTTGCACCCCACGCCTTTGACCCCGTTGGTCCGTGTCCAGTGTAGTCTTGATGACCTTCTCCTTACTGGACATCCCCGGCCAAGAAGCTGGTCCCTGAGAGCGATTCATCGTCGAAGCAGTTTTGGCCGTCCGAAATAGCACCGCCGAATGGCTGTGAAAGAGGAATATAAAACACCAAATGAATGTTATAGAAAAAACGGGAAACTATTTTATTTTAATCCCTCGAGGGGATATCCCCTGCTTCTTTACATGTCTCACATATGAAAAAATTTAAAAACAATTGAGAAAGTGTATTAACATGTGATATAACACTCCACAAACATACTAGTTCAAATTCAACTTCTACATCTCGTAACGAAAAAAAACAAATTAAACCGCAGCTAATTAACGTATATTCAGAGTCAAATTTGTTTTTCTCATTGCGAGATGTAGAAGTTGAATTTTTACTTGCATGTTTGTGGAGTAATATATCCCATGTTAATACATATTCTCAAATTTTTTCAAAATTTTTCATAACAATTTGAGTGACATACAAATAACAAGGGGATATCGCCTCGAGGGATCAAAATCCACTTCCAGAAAAAAAAACACCAACTGACTAAACGGGCCAAAGATGAGGGGATCGAAAAAAATGGATGCACATATGCAGAGTGTTTTAGGGGGGGGGTGACCGCGGGTCGCCGGGGAAAGACAGTGTCGCTGCGGCGTGTGGCTGTGTGGGGTGTGAGACAGTGGGGTCGGTCGGAGGGGAAAGATGGTCTGACCTGGTGGCTCTCCCCGGATGGCGGCGTGACCACGGATGGCGGCGTGACCAACCTAGCCGGAGTTCACCTGCCGGAGCCGGGGGGGGGGGGGGGTAAAAGAGCAGTGGTGCGGCACCTGGCGGCGTGTCGGCGGCCAACCTCGCCGGAGTTCGCCTGCCGGAGTCGGGGGTGGAAGTGCCGTAGCGGCGTCGCCTGGCAGTGTATCGCCGACCAACCTCGCCGGAGTTCACCTGCTGGAGCTGGGGTGGAAGAGCAGCGGCGGCGTTTGTGCTATGGTAGATTTGGAGACAGAGGCATGGGAAAAAGGTTCGATATGTATCCACAAAATGAGTGTAGGATATGAGCGATGGACCGTAAAAAAGGTTGGGTCGTATAAAAGAGCTGCTCCCCCTATACACACTGCCAGTGGGCCACTATGTATTTCGTGCGACCTCCAGAAAATGGGAAATACAAAGCTGCATAATCGATATACTTGGTGTACGTGGGGTAGTGCTATGAGCTCAATGGGCTGCACATGGTGGGCCGGTTCAGTGGCTCACAAGTCAAGGCCCAATCAAGCCAACCAGAGCAATACAAAGGCAGCAGCAGCAGGATATCGAGAGGCATCGAACAGATTCATTTGGCCAAGGCGGCGAACGGCGGCGGCGGCGACCTGGAGGCTGGCTGGCCTCTTTGTCGATCTCTCCTCTATCTCCCTTCTTCTCTACTAGTCTAGAAGCTACTAGAACCTTCTAGCCCTTATATCCTTCCATCTTCCACCTCAAAACCACTCCACTATTGTAACAGACTTGGTTGTTCCCTGTGTTGGATTTGGCACTGCTATTTCTGAAATTACATTGTTGAGTGGGTCTCTAACAATTTGGTACCAGAGCCACCAACCCCTCCCAAATTCATCAAGCAAGCATCCATGGAAAGTGAGGATAAGTTGGATTTGATTTTGAGGCGGATGGAGGAGTTCAAACGGAGGCGGGTGGAGGCAGATCAGAGAAGAAGAGCTGAATACCAGTCTCTCAAGGCGGCGTTAGAATCGTGGATGCCTGAAATCCAGAAGAATGCTGAAGACCTGCAGTTTTTGGTTGGGGACGAGCAGTCCAAGGTGACGCCCACCGCCTGTTCGACGGAGTGCCCCAATGGCAGCAGCCCGAGCACAACAGCGAGATTCATCTACGACGACGAGGGAACTACTCCGACTGTTTTCTTGGAGCATGAGGATGGTGAGGGCAAGGATCACATGCCCTTCATTGTCATCAAGGACCTTCCCGAGTTCACGCCCACCATGTGTTCGATGATATGTTCTAGCTCCGACACCAAGCCTGATCTCATTGTGCCTGCTGTGGTTACTTGTGCCACCTCTGTGGAGTCATCATTGGAGATAGTAGTTACTGGCAGCACCACCAACGACACCCACATCGACACTCCTGATAGTTCCAAGGCGATGCCTGCCAACTGTTCGACTGTTGGCCTTGATGTCAAGGGTGGCGCAGACCACACCAAATTCACATGCCAGACCATGATGGGTGTGCCTGAGGGCGTTCTAGTATCTAATGCATCATCCAAAGTCTTCTCGCCATGGTTGATGGTTGAAACGGATCTTATCCCATTGCTGCCCACTGGGTGTTCGATGAAATGTCCCAAAGACAAGAAGCTGCTAATGGGGAATGCTAAGAGAAATTCATGGCCAGCTCGTTGGTTGGGTCGAGTGATTAGAGGATGGAAGTTGCAGCCTGTGCCTTGGCTAGGATCCAAATTATATTGGGAAGGAATACCATTGATGCCCCCATGGTCACCACCGGCTCGAGTAAGCTTCTTGGCATGGGAGCCCTTTGATGTTGGAGTTCTAGTTATTGGGATAGTGATTTTAAGACATGAGCTGGCTAAGTTGAAACCGTGGCCTCCACCAAACCAAACCAATATCAGAAATATTATGGTCCAGCTTCAGCGATGCAAGTATCGGAAAATTAGAGTGGAAATGAGTTTAGATGCTTGGAAGGAGCTGTGGAATTTGGCAAGTCATGAAAGCTGCACATTCAATGGAACTTCTAGCTTGCAGAACTATATCAGTTGGCTGAAACAAAATGTATGTGGGCCTTTGAATCGAGGTGACTACAAGGACTTGCTTGACATAATTTTGCTTATACAACTACCAATTGGAGCATACTGTTGGTCTTATTTATCCTAGAGCTTTGGTAATTTTGGTTACTGTCAACATGAATAAGTTTGGACGGAATGATATTGGGTGCATTGAACAAAATAGACATACAATTGCTAGAGAAACAAAAGCATGTGTCATGTTGGAGCTGGGTATTGGAAGGGTGTTGCACATCCTAAATATTTTAGAGACTGCTACTGGATATGGGTCTGTGAGGAATTTGTTTGAGGTGTCAAGGAATACTAGGCAATGGTGTACTTTATGGAGGAAAGTTGGCCTATCACTGTTGAGTCCCTGCCCTTATGTTTGGATGAATGGCTGAGTGGCAAACACACAAGTAAGTTTAGTTGGCATCATTGTTGGACTTTACAAGATAACATTGAGATGAAAAAATTATTGCAAGAGGCAAGCAAGATCAGCAGTTATGTTGCTTCTATACCCAAGAAGAATTCACCTATTCCGAAATATTCAGCTTGTACACAAGTTCATATCCGATCCAAGGCAATCATTGGTAAATCTGAAATAAAAGATCTAGTGAACCCTGAACTTTGGACTTTTGCACAACTTGACAACAAGAAGATCATGAAGGATTGTTCAGTCTGGCAACTCTTCAAACATCTTAATTCATCAGGGTTGATAGTTAAGATTTCATTGATCATGACATGGGACCCTGGGGGTCTGTGTTCCTCAAGTTCAAAGCTATATCAAAACAAACCACATTTCAGCAAGCTGAAAAATGAAGGGGGGCATTTATGAAGCTTTTGGGACAGTAAAAAGAAATATTGAGAAATCAAGGTGGAGGTTTAAAATTTCAGTAGTTTACTTGTCATCGACTTGGGGACAAGTCGAATTTCAAGGAGAGGAGATTGTTATGAGCTCAATGGGCTGCACATGGTGGGCCGGTTCAGTGGCTCACAAGTCAAGGCCCAATCAAGCCAACCAGAGCAATACAAAGGCAGCATCAGCAGGATATCGAGAGGCATCGAACAGATTCATTTGGCCAAGGCGGCGAATGGCGGCGGCGGCGACCTGGAGGCTGGCTGGCCTCTTTGTCGATCTCTCCTCTATCTCCCTTCTTCTCTACTAGTCTAGAAGCTACTAGAACCTTCTAGCCCTTGTATCTTTCCATCTTCCACCTCAAAACCACTCCACTATTGTAACAGACTTGGTTGTTCCCTGTGTTGGATTTGGCACTGCTATTTCTGAAATTACATTGTTGAGTGGGTCTCTAACAGGTGGGTGTCCAAATCTTAAAGCAATCCTGTGGTGGCTAGCTTACGTGCTGCTGCACCTAGGCGCTAAAATGACTTTCCTAGTGAGGATGAGGAAGAAGAGAGAGGGAAGAAGGGAGGTGAGGCTGACATGTGGGGCTCACGTGGGCCCACCATTTTTAATTATTTTTGTGTAGCTGACACGTGGGGCCACGGTTTTTATTATTTTTTCAAGATCGAATTGCCACGTAAGCGCCACGTCAAATGCCACGTGGGACGAAGAACAAGTCAAACCAACCATGTTAGCACCATATCAGACAAAACCGCCTTCTAAACTGCCGAGGGACCTCGTTTGCACTGGTTTTAACCGTTCGGGGACTGATTGTATCTAGTTTTTGGGTTCAAGAACGAAAATCGGATTCAGTGTAAAGTTAAGGGACCTCTAATGAGCTTATTACTTTCAATGGTTCATATGCAATGCACATATATAGGAAGATTATGGACTTGTTTGGTTCGTGCCCTGAGCTTCTAGCCTGAGAAATTCGCATGCCTGAGAGGCACAGGAAAAGTTGATGAGAATGCCTGGTCAGGCAGCCTAACATTTTACTTGTTTGGTTCTGCACAGCTGCCTGAGAGGAAAGAAACACTATTAGCAAGTTCATGAACAAACTAATTGCATATATCAAGGAGGAAAAAAAAAGCAGAGAACGCACAAGGAAAAAAATTCCCCAAATCCATCTACTATATGTCTTTCTTTAGACATATCAATCACATAATTAGATAAGATATACAGATCAATCGCATAAGTAAAGAATGGGGCAGGAGAAGAGAATACAAGGACAGAAATTCCCAAATCCAAGCATTCATCAAATCGCTGGGTACATCGGCGACGGCCGCTGCTTTGTGCGGAAGATGGGTGGCGACCACACAGTAGCTTGTGTGACGCTGCGCCGGATTTGATGACGACAGCGGCGGCAAAGACGGGGCTTCGAGCGAAGAACGCGGCGATGGCAAGGTTTCCGCGTGTCCGCGACAACAACGGCATCAGAGGTTGTGATTTCGCGTGACGATGGTGGCGGCGGTGGCGGAGGCAAGGTCGTGCGCGACGACGACGACAACGGGAGCTGGGGTTCTGCGCAACGACAACGACAGCGGCAGCAAATAGCGATGGCTTTATGCTAGATGAAAGGAGATAATCCTCATTCGCTGCTACGCCTGAAGCTCAGGCGACTCAGGCTAATCACGAGACAGCATAAATCCGATCAGGCAAGGGCAACGAACCTTCAGGGTGGCAACTGGCAACCAAACAACACCTAAATTATGCTAGGCTAGTGTCAGGCCAAGTCCTCTTCTTAAGGTAGCAACCAAGCAGCCCCTATATACCTAGGCCGGATCCAAACTTCCAACTTTTTCCATCACATCAACCTGTCATACACACACAACTTTTCAGTCATATCGTACCAATTTCAACCCAAACTTCCAACTTTTGAAGGAACTAAACACATCCCTAAATGATGATCTGCGTGTATTAGGAAGGACACATTATTGGTAATATAATAGCACTGGCATGCATAATTGGATCGTTCTATTAGAGTTAAATTAGATTTGTATAGTATAAATATCGTTTGTATCTGTATATGAATCTTATTTAAGAGTTTGTTTTTGTTGTAATCTCTAATCCCCCCCCCACGTTGGGTTGTGAGCCGTCTCATAATTCTCTACATGGTATCGGATACCGGTTTCCTTCTCCTACCTTCCAGAATCTCACCGCAATTTTTTCGCCGCACCCTCGCTGCTCTCCACACCGCGTCGCGTTCTGTCCACATCGCATTGTGCCACGCTCCCCCGCCTCCTCGCTGCGTCGCGCTCCCACGCCACGCCCTCGCGCGCCCCGGCGCCGCGTCGCGCCTCTCTCGCCCCGTCGTGACCACGCTGCCTCTCCGCCATGTCCACCGAATCCTCTTCTTCCTCTACAACCTCGGGAACGATGGCATCTACATCCTCCGGCTCCTCTTCAACCTCTGCTGCCAACGTCGGAGATTCTACCGGCGTGATTTTCGCCAACCCGTATGCCACAGTCAATGTCAAGACCCACGTACCCATAACCCTGGAGCTCAAGAACCCTAATTTCAACAAGTGGAAGACGTTCTTCACTTCTATGTGTGGCAAGTTTGGTCTTCTTCCTCACATCGACGGCACCGCCCCTTCTCGACCCGACGATTCGGCTTGGGCTCAAGCTGATTGTTGCGTTAGAGGTTTGCTCTTCGGCTTCATCTCAGATTCAATCCTCAACATCGTCATGGAACCCGACCAAACAGCTCGCGATCTCTGGCTCGTCATCGATGATCTCTTTCAAGCAAACAAAGAACCTCACGCCATCTACCTCAGCCATGAGTTCCACTCGATGACGCAGGGTGATTTGTCAATCGCCGACTACCGCCAGAAGGTGAAGACTGCTGCTGATGCCCTCCGTGACGTCGGCCACCCTGTCTCTGAGTCACAAATTGTTCTCAACCTGCTGAGTACACTTCTTTTTGGGAATTTCTGTCACTCGATCTGCAGATGGTTTATTTATTTCTCAGCGACAGTATGCTGTTGACTTATTATGGCGAGCCGGTATGTCGGTGTGTCATCCAACTTCAACCCCAGTTGATGCTCAATGTAAACTGTCTGCTACAGATGGAGCTCCCGTTTCTGATCCTACGGAGTACATGAGTCTAGCTGGTGCTCTTCAGTATCTTACTCTCACGCGGCTTGAGATAGCTTATGCAGTTCAGCAGGTATGCTTGTTTATGCATGATCCTCGTGAGCCTCATCTTGCTCTTGTTAAAAGGATTTTGCGTTACATCAAGGGTACTCTACACACTGGTCTTCACATCGGCGCTACACCCGTTGACTCTCTGACCGCTTATTCTGATGCTGACTGGGCGGGTTGTCCTGATTCTCGTCATTCCACATCAGGATATTGTGTTTTCCTGGGTGACAACTTGATCTCATGGTCTTCTAAGCGTCAGACCATTGTCTCTCACTCTACTGCTGAAGCTGAGTATCGTGTTGTCGCACATGCTGTTGCCAAATGTTGCTGGCTTCGACAACTTCTTGAACTACATATTCCTCTTGCTTCGGCTAACTGTCGTTTATTGCGACAATGTTAATGCTTTCTATATGACTGCTAATCCAGTTCATCATCGTCGAATGAAGCATATTGAGATTGATATTCATTTTGTTCGAGAGAAGGTTGCTTTGGGACAAGTTCGTATTTTACATGTTCCGTCCTCCAATCAGTTTGCTGATATCATGACCAAAGGCTTGCCAGTTCAGTTACTCACTAAGTTTAGGTCCAGTCTTTGCGTTCGTGATACATCTCCCGCTTCGTCTGCGGGGCGAGTATTAGAGTTAGATTATATTTGTATAGTATAAATATCATTTATATTTGTACATGACTCTTATTTAAGAGTTTGTTGTAATCTTTATTGTATTGGATATATAAATACAGTCGCCCCATAACCATGTTGGGTTGTGAGGCGTCTCATAATTCTCTACACGCTCCTTGCAAGCTTACTATCTTCGAGTAATACTTGAAATTGCAAATGGCATCTTGCATCATCTCACTAGCTTAGAAGGCCTAATTGAATCAGCCTTTAGGTAAGACGTTCGATCGAGAGGCAGTGACACACACCAAAGCCTCTGTTTGGAACAAGGGAATAAAATCGAATTTTCGCCACCAAAATTCCTCCATCACAAACATGACTAAATTTGTGAGTGCTGATTTCTGAGAAAACATGTGGTAACATTCTTAATAGATTATTCGTGAACACGAGGATTTGAAATAACAAGCAATATACTCCCTCCTTCCCTAAATATTTGACGCCGTTGACTTTTTTAAACATGTTTGACCGTTCGTCTTATTAAAAACTTTTGTGAAATATGTAAAACTATATGTATACATAAAAGTATATTTAACAATAAATCAAATGATAGGAAAAGAATTGATAATTACTTAAATTTTTGAATAAGACGAATGGTTAAACATATTTAAAAAAATCAACGGCGTCAAACATTTTGGGATGGAGGGAGTACTAAAGAGAACTTTTCGAAAATATATCTTTAGAGGCATGGAGCAAGTAATACACGGCAATAATCTATTAATCTGGTGATAGGCAGAAAAGAACACGATCTCACACTCACAGGCTCACAGCGTGTTCATGAGCCAAGAAAATTTATGACCATGCAGGAAACTCAGGTTTTGCACCTTCCAGGAAACAGTGTAGGAATGATGGCTTTGCCTTGTTTAGGCCCTATTTGTTTAGGCTTAGGTTTATTGGCTTAGGGGCTGTTTGGTTGATGGCCATAAGTTACCACACTTTGCCACACTTGAGGTTAAACAAGTTTGACCATGTGAGGTGAGTGTTTGGTTAGCTCCCACAAATGTGGTAAGATTCCTCTTTTGTAATCTAGGTCCCACATGTAAGTGACTCTAAAAAGTGTGGCATGGTTTCATTTTGGTGGCTAGAGTGTGGCTTGGATTTTGATGGCCTCAGCTTTAGCAAATTTAGCTAAGAAAGTATGGTAAGTCTAGATAATGTTAGTATGTGAACCAAACAGCCCCTTAGACTTTTAAGTCAGCTTATTGGCTTATATGATTTATAAGCCGGTGGATTAATGTCTTAAGTTTAATGGTGGAGTCATGCATCTACCTCACATAAGCCAAAAAAGTTTTTCCAACCTACCTTTTGGCTTAATAGTGTTAGAGTGGCTTATGGCTTCAAAAAAGCCAAACGAAAAAGCCGCTTGTTTGTTTAGACTTAGACTTTTTGGCTTACTAGAAGTTGTGTACGTGCAAGGCACGTATAAAACATAAATTACATTTAAAAATTAGGAAGTGTAATAAAATGTCGGAACCAGTGCATAATCATATTTTATGAACATTCTTGCTCTTTATCAACTATTGAATTGAAAAGATTGTTAATTACATAAATATATAACTGAAAGCAAAAAAAAATGTCTATTGAGTTCAACTTCTGTCATTTCAGTCCAGCAGTATAAGGGAAGGTACGCGGCGAACGATTTATAATCCTTCTTCTCACCTTGTACCAGTGATTGAAAAGGGGCACACCTGGTGCGGCGAGGGAATTTAAGACGGGGAACTCATGATCCTAACATATTCACCCGCAATAAATTTTCACTAAATATTCTTTTGAGTTATCTTAAAAACAAAATTATTGTTTGTTCTTTTTATGCCTCTACCCTGCAACGGTCATTCGTTAAGATCATCTGAAAATTGGATGAGCTGAACAGTCAAGCTGCTTGAGCATGACACAGACATACAACTCCAAGGTACTACAACAGGGAATTGGACTAATCATACTGGAAGGCTCAGTGCTCGTCAGAAATATTATGACCAATCTGAGTTTTTTTTCATTTATTGAACCTTTTAATTTTTAATTTTAAAAATGAACCTTCCCAAAACTTACTTTCAAATATGAACCTTTCTGCCACGCTAAGTGCCGGTGACGTGACAATATTGTTTTGCCAAACCAAGCGACGCGGGGTGGAGATGAGGACCGAGTCGCGCCGTCGCGCGTGGTGGAGAGGCGTAGTCAGGCGAGTGTAGTTGGCGGGTGGTTGCGGCGCCGCACGACACCCGGTCGCATAGTCCTAGGTAGCCATGCGTGCGTACTCGCAATCCGAAAATCACTCAACTCAGGAGTAGTGATTATCACGGAATTTGGGAGGGAGGGAGGAAGGTATTTGTACCTGCATCACTGAAAGGAGATCCATTCTGAAGCTTTTCTTAGGGTTTAGGCCTCCCAACAATCACCATCGCTGGGGCTCCCTTGTGGCAGGATTCCATCCCATCTCGCTTGGATTAGATTGCTGCCCTCCCTCCACAAGGCAAGACGACATTCTCGCAGAGACGGGGGCATGGGTGTTGAGCGAGGGGGAGGGGGAGGGGGAGGGGAGGGGCAGCGTGGTAGACGACAGAGGCCAATCCGGAGTCATGGTCGCACAGTCGTGAAGGAATCCGGCGAGCCGACATCGACGACGATATGGGTGAGACAGTGGGTCTGGCGGAAGGGCAGACCACCCTGGTGCCGTCGGGGGCAATCCCGGGCGGGGCTCCGACGGAAGGGGGGAACCACCTCGGCGGGGCTCCGGCGGGGGCAACGGTGGAGTGCCACGGCGGTGGAAGAAGGGGGACGACCTTGGCTCCGCCTCCGGCAAATGGGGAATCCATGGCTCCAGCGGCGGCGGCAGTACATGCGAGGAGGAGGGAGGAGGAGCGACTCGCGTTGGCGGGGGCAGCTGTGGAGTGAGACGGCGGCAGCAGTACACGCGAGGGGGAGGAGCGAGGAAGAGCGGCGCGTGGTGGCGGAAATAGCACACGCGAGGAGGAGGAGCGCGAGTCGCGCGTGGTCATCGCGCGCGAATTGTGTGGTCTTCGGCGCGGTCATCGCGCGTGGTCTTCGGCTCTTTGCGCGTGGAGATGAGGAGGATATGCGGATGGACGGTACGGATCAGGAAATATGCGGATGAACGATAGGGATCGATCCGGGTGATTTCACCAGTAGAATTGGAGGGGGGCAACTCCTCCTTTTTATATTAGTATAGATATATAGATATAGATATAGATATAGATATAGATATAGATAAGTTGGCTTATAAGCCTAATCAAAGAAGGCCTTAAGCGAAATCGGGACATATGCGCGTGCCACGTCGGATTGGAACAGTGCGCGGGGTGGTATTTTTTTCTAAAAAGCCCTCCATTTTTCTGTAATTACATATGAGCCCCTCACAGACAGTGTTTAGATAGGAAAAATCGCGGATAGGGACCTATATGTAAAATGATAAAAGTATAGGGTTTTTTCCTAAAAATAACGCCCCTAACTATACCTGGCCAAATGGGCCGTGCCAAGCCGGGCCGGCCCGAGCACGGTAGTACTGTAGCCGGCCCAGGCCCGGCACGGCACGCCAGCTTGTGGGCCGTGCCGGCACGGCCCGTTATCCCGTGCCGTGTTTGGGCCGATGCCTCAGCCCGTGGGCTGGCACGGCACGGCACGTTTACTGTAGCGTGCCGGCACGGCACGGCCCACCGGCCCATTTATTTTTCCTACGATTTTCTAATTTTTCCCATATATTTCTCATATTTTTTATTTTTTTCCACATTTTATCCTATTTGTACCATATATTTTATGATATATTTCCTAAATTTTCCTCACATTTATCCTATATTTATCATTTTTTCCTTTATATTATGTTTTTTCTGCCTTTTTTCTTTTTTTCCCCTCAAATTTCAATTTTTATGGGCCACATGTACTAGTGGGCCGGCTACCAGCCCACGTGCCACTACAGTAGCCGTGCCGGCCCGGCACGGCCCAGCACCTTCTTGGGCCGTGCTTGGGCCGTGGCCTTGGCACGTGGGCCGGCACGGCACGGCCCGCTACAGGAGCCGTGCCTAACGGGCCGTGCCGTCGGCGTGCCGTGTCGTGCTGGGCCGGGCCGCCCGTTTGGCCTGCTATACCCCTAACCCTAACTCGCCAAACCCTGTCCGCCGTCGCCCCCTTCTCCCTCTTGTCTCTCTCTCACCCTCTCCCTCCGCTCTCTCGCCGCCGTCGCCGCCACGCGCTGCCACCTCCGTCTCCCCCTCGCGCCACCGCGTCTACTGCCGCCGCCGCCGCCGCGTCCACCGCAGCCGCCTCGGGCGGGTCCACCTCTCCTCCACCGCCGCGTCCACTTCCGCCGCCGTCGCCGCGTCCACCGCAGCCGCCTTCGCCGCGTCCACCTCCGCCGCCGCCGCGTCCACCGCAGCCGCCTCGGTCGCGTCCACCTCTGCTGCCGCCGCATCCATTTCCGCCGCCGCTGCCGCGACGCTGTCTCCGAGCGCCGTCGCCATCATCGAGGCGAGCAGCCATCTCGAGCGCCGCCGCTGCCAAGTGCCTCCTCCGGCCGCCGGCGTCCGGATCCGGACTCCATGTGGTCGGGAGACGTCGATCTGACCGGCGGATGTGACGAGGAGCTCGGCCGCGCCACACGGAGCTCAACCTCGGCGGATTGGGCGACGGCGTCGGCCTCGGCGGTGAAAAGTCTCTGTTGCTGCTGCCGCCGTCGGGCAGTCAAGGTTTTTCCTGCCGGTAGAGGTAAAAGAACTCCTTGTGTTGGTTTAGGGCTAGATCTTTGATAATTTTACCTCTAAAGATATAGTGTTTTGCCTTTGATTTGAATTGTTTTCCCCCTGATGGCTGATGCACTTATGCAGTATGGAAAAAGAATCTTCCATGTGCTAGGGCAAGGAAGCCTTTTGTAGTCAGCTCTCTAGACTTGCTTATGCTTCTGCAGTGAGCACCCAGCAATAGGTTAGCTACATTTTTCTTGACTGAATGGTTCGGTACGAATACATGTAATCTTAACAGTAGGATTAATAGTCATGCCTTATCCTTGGATATTAATTAAAGTTGTTCCTTTTCGTTTATGGTAAGATCAAGTTCATTTTTACTATATATGAAGTGCGGTACTTATCTAAATGCTGTTGTGATTTTAAAGGCACAAAAAATGTAGTTGCAAGGTTTTTAATTATTTTCCTACTGTTTATGTATATTTATCCTTTTAGTAACCTAAAAAAACTAATTGCTACTCTTCTTCTGATAGTATGTTGCTTTGTTTGTGTGTTTTTAAGGTAAATCTGCTCTCTTGGTTCTCTGAATTAAAAGGACATACAACTATAGCATGATGATCTTGCAGGAAATTATCATGTCTTTTCAGCAAGGTACTATAACCAAAAGCACAAGTAAATTCTGATGATGGTTTTTTTATTGTGCCTAAATTGATCGTTTACTAGAAGTTCTTTGCTTTAGATTGCTCTATATGAATCGAGTTGTCGAAAAAGGTGCCATTTAGTCCACGGGCTTCACGAAAATCAGTGTTTCAAAGAAACAAACCTTGAAACATTCCATGGGGTTCTCAGGTTAGTTTAATCAAACTACATCCATGGGATTTCGTGATTCATTATGTATAAATTTCATGAATTTAGATGTGGTCGCAGATCGCGGATGGCGGCGGCCACCAGGCGGATGTGGTCAAGGGAGGACTGGCAGCGCTGAGCAACGACGTCTAGGAATAGCATCTCAGGTCAGTCCTCTTGCTCCCTCATCTCGCTCCTTACATATTTCTGGATTATTCAGTTGAGGAGAAGGAATTCACAAAGGAACTGCTCCTGCACCCACTCCCCAATCGCAACGCGCTGGCCCACTTCCACTCCTCTGCGCATCCCTCTGCTGCCAACGGACGCTAGCAACATGTCAAACCCCAAGGCCATCCCCCAGCTGGTATGTGCCCCGTGTTCCCCTTTCCCCAGTACACAGGTCTTGCGACTGCTACTGCCCTTAGTAAGTTAGGATTCGACGGTTAGTGTTGTTTCGAATTGGGCTTGTCTTGTGTGGATTGGCCGTGCGGAGCTGTAGAATCAGGTGATACTAAATGGGAATAGAGCAATTAGCTTATTTTTATCAGCAGGAACAATGAGTGTAGCAACTGCTTCATAGCTTTTTTCAGTTCATTCGCTTTAGTTGGGACTTGGGACTGGATGAGGATTATCACTGTTTTTTTTTTTTTGCATTATGTTGACTATGTCAGTCTTAGTTTTTTTTTGGGACTTGGGACTGGATGAGGATTTTCACTTTAGTGTCCTCTTTTTAAGTAATCTACTGTGAAATCAGTTGCTGGATGTTTCAGTAACCATGACGTGTGGGTTAGTAAATATGTGCGGATTATTACCGGGTAGTGCATTTACCCACATACTGATTCAGAGGAACAAAATATATTGCCATTGATTATTTATTCTGCTGTGAGGTAAAGGAGGATTTAGGTTGCAATTAATAAAATTGTACTACTGCATTTGTCCCTAAGAAGTCACAACTCTTTCTGGTAAAAAATTTAGCATGCTGTTTTACAACTTCTAGATTTATTTGTTTTTCAGTGCAAGTCACTGACTTTACGGTATTGGAGTTCGAGTAGAAGATCAGCTGCTCCGTCATCGACGATGGCCTGATCCACAGATGAATTTTGGTGCTGATACTTCCAGGGAGGTAAATTATTGTTCTATTTGGCACATGCTGGTGGGGTGCGATGTCATCTGTGCCAAATGGACCTAAAAATATTGTTAGCTAGCCTGACTGTCATCAGCCAATGCTTTTCAGTTGGGTGCTCGAAGTTCAGAAAAAGCTGCTAGGTGGATCAGGACAATGGAATCTGCCTTAAAGGTTGGAGTTTTTCTTATTTATTTTATTTCACACAATCATTATGTTCAAAAAAGCACTAACATGATGTCTGTCATGTGAGCAGCCCCCAAGAAAGGATGAACTTGTTAGCTGTTCACATACAAGATGGCAAGCTTTTAGGTAAGCTGCTATGCAGATCAATCTTTATTTTGTCAATTACTTAGCAATGGACTGGAGATTCATGCACTGTTTATTTATTGAGAAATGCTCTTACTGTTAGACTCATCCTTTTCTTTTCTTTTTCAGTTTATAAAGTTTTTCCTCTTTTTGTATCTTTTTCATTGAAAACAGTATGTAGATTCTAAAGGCTACTGTCAAATGTTTGGCACACATTTCATAAAATTTCCAAATTATCTACCATTGTGCTAGCCCTCTTTTTTGAAAGGCCTCCTCTTGTTAGTGCTGGAAACAATCAGTAGTTATGGCTGTATGAAATGCCATGAGATCATTTACTTTAGATTGAATCATTGAACTAAATAGTTTTTACTGTTTTTAGATGGGATGCAGCACATGCTCGTGCTTTCAAGTTACAAGAGAACAATGATGCCTATATGTAATTTTATACATCACCTTTTCTTTTCTTTTCTTTTTTTGTAAAAATATAATTAATCATATGACTGATGCTTTGTTCTGAGTTTGACTGCTAGCCTCTACAGTCCTATGCTCCATCCTCTGTTGTACATATTTGGATAGAAGTTTCATTTTCTTCATCACTTGGGTTGATGTTTAATTATAATAAAAAAGTACCCAACTGTCCTTGTTCTATTGGCTAATCTGTGGCTATATCTTTGCAGGCTAAGCCGCTGCAGTAACCGCATGCACTCAATAGGTAACTATCGTCTTATAATGTACTCCCTCTCTAGAATAAACAAAATTCTAGAAATGTTATAGTTAAGTTTTTCTAATCATTTTCACATAAAATAATCAACATATGAATATTGAAAGTGATAGTAAAAGTTTCTTCTTGGAGGCTGTAAAATGGCAAAGTTGAGTAAATATTCTTAAATTAAGGGAGCAAGACGAAATTATAGTACTACTTTTAGTGATTCAATTAACTATCTTTATTTCTTTAACATGTCAAACAATAAAACCTGTGTCTCTTTACTGTCATTGTTTTCCTTATTTTTACTGTTCTGTGCAAAATATTCTACCAGGTTGGACTGTATTTTCTTCTGTCCATAACGATCCTATGGCATCTGATGTTATTGCACCTTCTCCATGGACAATATTTGACTGTAAAAATGGTAAGTATAAAAAAAATCTCATTTCTTTACATCACTAGATTTTGCGCTGAATCCGACTTACATTTAGGATTCCGTTTGTTTACTGAGGCAAAAGATGGTGGTTCAGAGGGGAAGGTAATTCTTGTATGAAACAAAGGTTGCATATCCTTCTTATGACGATTCTAGCAAGGTAAGGTTGATTCTTGCTTGTGTGCCTTCATTTGGTTAATTACATAGCAGAGCTTGCCCTTTCATGTTCATGAGCTGGTTCTATTTATTGCCAATTGACTTCTCTCCATATTAGCTTGCCAATTGATTTGGTTAATCTTGACACCTCCACTATATTAGCTGGATAATACATGCACTTGGGTGGAAGGATTCATGTGGTCTCAATTGATTATTTAACTTGAAATTGGTACCTTGGATTAATCTCAGTGGATTAATCTTTGCGTTAAGAGTTTTTTTTTTGTTGATGATGAGAGAGGAAATAGGGTGTCCATGCTTCATGATTACTGGTTATGTATGCTTCCTTCATTCTTTTTCATGCTAATGTACGTTTCCTTGTATGATCAAGGTCGGTATTGCCATGGGTGCCTTGGAGCTTAATCATTTGCCTGATTCTCAGCATGCTTGTCTGAAAAGCAGATTGACCTGAGTTTGTGTGGTAAGTGGAGGTGTCCCTGCAAAGTGAAGTCCTCGGTTTATTCCAGCTTCCATTACATAGGAGGAGCCCCATTGATAGCACATTTGAACCGGTGGCTCATGATAAACCAGTTAGTTGACTGAAGGAGCTGCTCCATCTGCTTTTCTCTTTGATCATTTAGCATATCGATGCATACGAACTATGAAGGAGCTGGTCCATCTGCTTTTTTGTCGCAATGATCTGTGTACATGCCCCCTCCTTATCTCTTCGTCTTTAAGGAATAATGTAGTTTGATCCAATGGACGAATGAGATTGTTTTGGTTGGATGTTTACATCATCAGAACGAACAGAATAACTAGATGTGTTATGATAAATACCAATTGTTCTTTATCTTCAGCGTTCAATTTATGGGTTGCCTTGGCCAATAACCTTACTTTTTTTATGATCTATTTCAGCTATAGCTGATGATGGAATTTTTTTTAAAAGTAATATGATTTTAATGGAAAATCGCAAAACTATAGGTCAGTTAGGCGAAATCGCAAGTTTAGCACCCTATCGAACAACCGTGGTTCGACAAGGTACCTATCGAACAACCACAGTTCGATAGGGTACCTGTCGAACTGCGGTAGTTCGACAGGTGATTAAAAAAATCAAAAAAAGAGAAAAATCACTGTTGCACACTGTTCACAATACCCTATCGAACTAAGGCAGTTCGATATGTGTCTGCGAGCACTGTAGCATCACTGTTCACGCAACCCTATCGAACTTTGGCTGTTCGATATGTCCCTGCCTAGCATTGTAGTGATACTGTTCATGTAATTTTTTATTTGTTTTTGGACCACCTACCCTGTCGAACTGACGCAGTTCGACATGTACCTGTCGAACTGTGGTTGTTCGATAGGTATCCCTGTCGAACCGCGGTTGTTCGACAGGGTGCTAAACTTGCGATTTCGCCTAACTGATCTATAGTTTTGCGATTTTCCATTAAAATCATATTGTTTTTAAAAAAAATTCCTGATGAACTTCCTGACCCCACTCTCCGTGGACGACCACCGTGCCTCCTTGCGGTCTTCTCATCGCTCTCTGGTGGAGGTGATCCAGCACGCTTGAACGGCAGTGATGTCAACAATGACCGTGTGTGGACATCTGATCCCCCTCCCTATACACAGGTAGAACCAATTTTTCCTTTTTCTCTTCCTGCTGCCTTTTTATGTTAACTGAATTTATGAAGCAGGAATTTGTTTGAATACATTTGTTGTCATAATTCCAATTTGATAAATACATAAATGGATTCTACAATTGACATAAATATGTGAAAATATGAACAGGGAGTTGGGGCTTCAGACAAATGATGAAATGAGTGTGTGTGTGTGTGTGTGTGTATTTATGATAATGAAACCAGTTTGCTGCAGTTGTCAGATAAGGTGTAGATTTTGGATATTCTCTCTTTGCAACTGCTTTCGATTTCTGTATAATTTTTTTTGTCTGATAAGAAAAACTGAAAAAACAAGCCTCTAGGTTCAGTTTCAGAACTGCATGGTACAACTGTTCCACAGGGTTGCAAAATGCTTAGATGATTTTGACTTACAAATAAGTTCTTTCCAAATTCACAATTCTAATTTGAAGTGGGCATCGAGTAATAGTTGTTCATAAATTGTTTCTCCTCTGTGTATCATGTTCAGCTTTAATATTTGCAACTATCTGTTCCTAAAAATGCTTGTAGTACATGATTTAAAAAATTAACATGTTTTTTCTAGATAAGGGGGATGGCATAAGATTTCCTTCATGAAGTACTTGCAGAGCTATTTATTTATCAGTTGAATTTGCTAAAAAAGAAACAGGTTAAATTCAGACTGTTAATAGATACAGGATTTATTGATATATGTTGTTGTACTCTACGGGCTCAGTTACCCACATAAACATTGTAGTATTCTGCTGAACCTATTACTTGAATTCTGAGGTTGCAACTTCTCAATTGATTCTCTGAAGCCTCTGACTATACTATGACTAACTTAAAATAATCTTACTTGGATTGTCTCTGTGTTGCTAGGATAAGGACACCAATGAGGCAATGAAAGGTGAGGTTGATGTTCTTTGTGTTGGTTACATGATGAGATGCTTGAGACTGAAAATCATCATCTCCTATTTTGCAATTTTTGTAGTTATTTTCAGGTATTCTCTTCTGCCCTATAGGCTGATAGGTTAATGTTTCCAGCTGTCAGAACAAACAAATCAGTAGTTCTTGATGTATTTCAATTAGAACCTTAATTTTCCATTTTACCATGAGGATCCCATGTGTTTCTTTTCCTTGATTTGTACCATTATTTCCAGAATTGTGCAAAAGAAAAAAAAAACTATAAGAAATAATTGAAAAGACCAGAACTGAATGTTGTACTGGATTGGTCTTTATTTAAACTTAATCCAATAATAACCAGTTTTTGTACAAGCTGGTATTATTTTCATTGGGTTGCTAGGTTCCCTATGGAATTGTTATGTTGAGCAGATTCGTGTTCATGTATATAATAAGTTTCTAAAGAAAACAAAGTGTTTCGAAGGGAAAAAGCTGTGTATGATGAAAAAATTATATCAGGATTGCAATCAGCTATATGCTGATCTTCACTACAGTGCATTAACATGCTAATAGGGTGTTTTTGGAAATGCCTTCCAACATGCTATAGGCCAGGGTGGGAGACCTATTGATAATTTTTACACTTACAAGCTTGTTTGCTTTCTCTTCTTTTCCTGTTTTATCAACAGTTTTAATCTGGCCAAACAACAATGGAAATGCATGCTAACGGGATGAATTACTATCAATGTATGTTCCCTCACCTCTATATCTCTTTTTCCTTTTCCCATTTCCCCCTTAATCATGTAACATTCTAACTTCTCATTTCTATCAACAAAATGGCTATAGGGTAGAGCTGCTCTACCTTCTTATGTTAAAAATAAAATCATTTTGAGTACCTCCAAAGGACACACGAAATAGTATCAAATTTATATTAACAAGAGAGTCACATGTCGTCACTATTTTCCCCTTTTGACCACTTCCACTTGTTCAATGATCCGTGAATGTGCATATACTATGCGTAGCTAAATAAACCCAACTAATGGAGGGTCAATTCATTTAGTTATCATGCAAGATTTTTAGTTTAACTATTTCAGATTTGCATAGGGTCTAGGGTTTAGGGACCTCATTAACAACCTCTCCCCTGCTGATTTGTTGCTTTGATTTTTTACTGAAAATTTGCCTAGCTGGTTTCAACAGAGTCCTCTTCTCCGGTCATCTCCTTTCTTCACGGCTGATCACAATCTAAAAAGGTGTCTTTCTGGTAGGGTTGCTACTGCTACTCCACTGGATCTGACATCTGGGAGGGGCGCACCAACCCTAAAAAAAGCTACAGCATTTCCTCTGATTTGTGTTTATATTGCTTGCTGTTTCTCCTCCAACCCCTTCGCTCTGCGATTTCCAACCACCACACGCCGGCCATCACCAAGTGCCCACATGTCAACCGAGTTCTCCAGCTTTACTGTTAGGTTCCTATGCACAAATCCATCCATATCCACTAGATAGAGCAAACAAATGTTTTGCCATATGAACCCTAGCCTAATATAAAGATCCCTTCTGATTACATTTTTGGGTTCTTGCAATTATCAGTTTTTTACGGCCTCACTCACTGCCAAATGATTTCTCCTGCCACAGGATTAGGGAATCCATGCACTGCAGTTGCCCGCGGTTTCTCATCACCAAACATATTTGCAGGTACAGTTTACTACCGTTGTCTTCTACGAATAACGGCACTGACAATAAAAAAAAAATACTATACTGATATGAACTGAAAACAATCTTGCTAAGTGTAAAATTATAAACCCAGAACAAACAAAATCAATTGTTATTTTATTTGCGCCTACAAAAGGATATGTTATATTAATACCTTTTCTTAGCAAATTTATTCTAGATCCCAGCCTTCGTCATGCACAAAGTTCTATACGATCTTTTTCCACTATCAATATCGTTTTACATATTGATTAAATTTCTCCTGGTACATCACCGTATATATTACCATATCCATATACATCGATTGTAACGCAGGCCTATTTAACATGTCTTATAAGTTAACACAAAAGACTATGGTGCCCATCATTACATAGTTTATAGCTAGCGATGCGAAAGTAATTAAGGCTAGAATAAATAAAATAATCTCAGAGGCGATTAGAGCAGTTGCTACCCCTCTACTGTGATCACTATTTTTAGACAAGCTCAAGTCCTCCAAACATGATCAGTATACCACACGGATCTTAAAATATCACAGCACAGTTTGCAACCTTTATAGCAAGGTCTTACCGACCAGTCCTCTAACCAATATATGATTTTGTTCCCACTCTGTGTAATTGTAATTTAAAGTTATTCCTTCTGTTAAACCTCATATCATAGAGATCATGCTTACTGTTTAAATACCTTCACAAAGAAACATATATCAGAAGTACCTAAAACCTTGCTATAGCAGCCATTGGCTCTTCTTCTTCATCGTCAGCCGCAGTGCATGCATCACTTAGCCTAATCTTCTTCACCTTTACTTATTATTGTATCCTTAGATTTCTCAGACGTTGCTTTATCTTCCCGTGCAAACACACACACACACACACACAAAACCCAACATAAATATGTATTCACAGATTCAATCTGCACCTTGTTTTGCATAGTTATGGATCCACCAACATTCTTCACGATCTGGATGACCGCGGCAAATCAGCACTGTGCGGTAAAATCTAAGACAAAACTATCCTATTCAATATATAAAGTATCCTATATACAACAATGTTAATGTATGTTCTTTATTGGCCAGTGTATTCCACCCGCAATTGTGCAAGCATATGAACTCAAGGACGGTCAAAAAAGTTGGTGACAGCACATCACCTTAAGGTCTACATTGAACTGAGGAAAGCATCTAACAACATGTACATGACAGCAGGATGGGCCCAGTTTATAGAAGCAACTGGTCTGCAGGTTCAAGAGCCCGCCGTTTTCAGGGTTTTATCAACCTCGAAGATGCATTTCATCATATTTGCAAAGGACGGTTATCTTAGATGCCCAGTTCCAGACAAACCCAGAGACTCTGAACCGACCAGACAATCGTTTCGCACATCAAGCCCACAAGGTAAATGAACCGTATCTTACAGCTCATCTCCTGGCAAAACAAAAAAAAAAAAAAACATCCTGCTGTATACTGCCATATCTGCATCCATTAGCCTATCAACTTTATTACCTACTCTTGTCAATTTCTTTTTTTTTAAAACATTATTTCACTTGCAGGGAAAGCCACTACAATTACTTCGCCTATCCAATGCTGCATCAAAGGGAAGCTAAAACATGATGGCACATCCACTTCTGCAAGTACACATGGTTCACTTGATATTCTCAATATATTCATCACCATCTCTTTTCACCTACACTGCTATGTTCATTCACATCCCTTGTAACAGGCAACAACAGGCGCACTATCAGCGAAATGTGTTTCTGCACCAAGGACATCAGGTTATCAGCTGAAGTCAAGAACTACATCAAAGATATTGCGCCATTCCTCCAGCCCTCAGACAAATTTTATGTGACTGCCATAAATGCAACATTCATGAAGGAAGGGAGAGTGGTAAAATCACTAGCTCATTCCTCTTTTCTGCACTATACACTTAAAAACTAATGTTCTGTTTTTATCCAGTACTTAGTAAAGGAATTTTCAAAGAAGTACATTGCACCGCTTGCACGATGAAAAGACAGCACAAATCAAGGTACGAATTCCTGGACACCCCTCATCCACCATGGTTCTCCACAGATGCTACAACTTGAAATCGGGATGAACCCGTTTTGTGACAATCAACAACTTCCAGATTGGAACAATTTGCATATTCCACTTTTACAAGACAGATCGCCTGGAAGCAACGGCAGATGTCTTGTGAAGGCAATATGCATCGGCTACAACCTGTCATCCTCCTGTTATCGCCAAGTGACTCTGCCAGGGCTTTCTAAATATCTCCAGCCTGTTTCTATGTTTATTATTAGCGCCCTTTATAGCCTTTCTATAGACATCTAATTACCTTGTAAATATTGCACCCAAGCTAGCATGTGTGCCTCTCACTAGACACCAGGGTCGAACAACATCTCCAGTGCTGTAATCAGTTATTTTGGTCGTAGCTATATGCAATGGACAGCCTATGTGTATCTGTTCCATACCCTTTAATGCCCCGTCGGTCCTTCGTATTATACCATCCATGGTTCACTAGCTGCTCGATATTTTCGCGCTGTTACATACTATGCGTGTGCAATTATATGCAGGGTGCACAAAAAAAAAAAAAAAACTCATCATGTCGTTCCTACACAGATGCATTGTGCACAGGCGGCGCGCCAATGGCGCGCCCCAGCATCTAGTGCAGGTAAAACCGCGGGGTGTGTATCACTGCATCGCCTATCCGTTTCTAGGCAAAACTCAGATAATCACGTTGCCTCTGCTGCAAGTCACGTTGCCTCTGCTGCAAGTCTGCAACCAAGACTTGGCTTGCTGCAAGAAAACAGTATGGCTCCCTGCAAATATGCATCCACAAGAGAACAAGAGATGCACATCTGGGAAAATGCCTATAGATCAACAAGAGAGCATTTTTGGAGAACAAATAATGCACTCACAATAGAACCACATTGGCTGGTCGGTAGGTACCACAAATGGGCAACCAGACGTATGGCCTCCAATGCCGAACTGCTTGAACCAACCCAATGAGCTCCCTTTCATAAGCAGCAAGGCGAGGATGGCGTGGTGCTATCGGCCGACTAAAAAACGCCACTGGTCCAGCGCCTTGATGCAGGATGGCACCAAACCATGCACTCGACGCGTCACACTCGATGATGAAGGGCTGCGCGAAATCTGGAAGTTGCAGTGTTGGGGCAGACGTGATAGTGTGTTGGAGTGCCCGGAATGCGCGCTCCGCATCATCGGACCAAGCGAACGCTGCCTTCCTGAGGAGGCATGTTGTCACGCCCTGAAGTTATTCTCCCTAGCCAAAATTTAATTAATAAATTGTTGCAAGAAATTATTTGTTTAAAGGCAAGAGAGAAACCCTAAATTAAAAAAATACAAATAATAATCGGAATCGACATGTGGAATTTTTCTTGGGTTCTACATGTCAAAATATGCTAACATGATTTTTAGTGGAATTTTCAGAGCCTTGGAAATAATTTTAACCAATTAAAAATGAGCATGTGCATTATTTAAATCCCATGAAAATCTTTTTTTCCTTTTCCCCTCTTTTCTTTTTCCTCTTTTCCTCCTTTGGGCCGTCGGCCCACTCCTCCCACGCCGGCCCACGTCCCTCCCTCCTCCCTCTGGGTCACCGATAGGTGGGGCCCACCTGTCGGCCCCTTCTTCCTCCTCCAGCCGGCCGGCAACCGCCGCCGCCTACCCCGCACACCACGCCACCACTTCCTCCACACCCGCACCCCCACTCCGCGCCCACACGCCTCCCACGTCGCCACCCCCACGCCCCGCCTTCTCCCGCCCACGTGCGCGCGCCCGCAAGGGCGGGATTCAATTCGAATCCCCCCTACTCTCTCTCTCCATCCCCCACGTCGGCGAGAAATCCGGCCGCCTCCCGGCCTCGTCCGTCCCTTCCTTGCCCATAAAAAGCCTCCCCTGAGACTCCTCTCTCTTTTCCCCCACTCGCCGCCCTCTCCCGTGCTCTCCACTGCGCCCGCGTCGCTTACCCTGCCGTCCGCCGCTCGCTGCGGAGCTCCGGCCGCACGCCGTCGCAGCTAGGGCCGCCACGCTGTGCATTCGCCGCCGCTAGCTTCGCCGTCGTGGGAGCTATCCTGGCCGCCGCTCGGTTGCCCCCCTCCGCCGCCGCACCGCTCTCCCTACGCCAAGCCACACGCTGCCGCTTACCGCCGCCTCCAACCACCGCTAGCCATCGCTAGTGCCGTCGCCGCGCCGCTCCGTTGCCGCCGTTGGCCTTGCGAGGTCAAGGGCCGCCTCGTCCACCCCGCGCACCCCGCCGTCCGTCGCTCGCCGTCGCCGTTCGTTGTCGCCTCCT
This sequence comes from Oryza sativa Japonica Group, assembly GCF_034140825.1. Classification (NCBI taxonomy): domain Eukaryota; kingdom Viridiplantae; phylum Streptophyta; class Magnoliopsida; order Poales; family Poaceae; genus Oryza; species Oryza sativa. The sequence continues at coordinate 20,456,779 of NC_089035.1, forward strand.
TCCGCGCCGGCCGAACCCTGGTGAGGCACCCCCTCCCCCGTTTTTCCTCTTCCTCTCCCTCCTAGCGCCGAGCCGCGCCGCCATCGTCGTCCGGCACTTCGCCGCCGGCCGCCCGTGTCGTCGGCCGCTCGTGTCGCCGGCCGCCGCCGTCTTCTCGCCGGTCATGGCCGTCGGTTGCCGATTGCCGCCGCCACATCGCCTAACCAGCCGGCCGGTTTGAAGCCGCGCCGAGCCGACCGGGCGTCTCCCCCTCCCCTTGAGCCACTGCCCGGTGGGGCCCACCCACTAGCCGGTGCCACCTCCTCCCCTTTGAGCCACTGCCGAGTGGGGCCCGCATATCGGCGCCGCCCCTCCCCTTGTTGATGTCATCCGGGGTTATTTATTGCGCGATAAATCTATGAAGGCCTTTTCTTTATTAGTAAAAACACACATAATCTTCTAAAATTCATATCTAATTCATCCGAGCTCCAATTAAGTCCATTCAAGTCTCAGTAAATTCATAAAAATGCATAGAATCCATTAAAAATGGTTTTGTTTCCTGTTTCAGTAGACTTATAGCATGTTTTGCTTGTGTGCTTTGTTTGTCGCGTAGATTTCGGCCGTTTCGTCGACCCGCGGTTCCTCGAAGACGTTGCTGTGGTCTCATCAGTGCGAGAGCAAGGCAAGTCATGCATTATAATTGATCATGCTGTACCCAATTTACAAATGTCCCGCATTTCTAACAAATGTTGCATTATTTTACAATATCATGTGGGATGGGTCCTACTACTCAGCCATATATTGTTTACCTTATGCCATTGATAACTTGGGTATTAAAATGATTAGATGTTGGATTAGGGATTGCTTAGCCATGCTTAGTTCAACTAGTACACAATTGGGGAATTACATTAATGCATAGACTTTGATTATTGGTATAGCTTTGGATTAGTGCCACCGCAATGGTGTTAGTTAATTAATATACACTACATGGTGGGCTGTGGGTGCATGGTTTTGCTAGTCGTGCCCATGGCGATTAAGGACCGGTTCGCGGGATGCCCTGGAAGAATTTATCGTACTTACCACAAGCCAACGTGGGCAACGGCTGGGCTTGTAGTGTAGCTTTCCTCTAGCCGACGTACCCAGGCGAGGGTGGGCGTGATGGAGTTGGGTCGGCCGGGGCGTCCGTTTGATCGGCTTCCGGATTCACCACGGCACGAGAGGGGGGCTGCCCGTTGCCTGCTGGGGACGGGGCGAACCCTGAGGTGTGGTGCGATCAGTTAGAGGGGATTATGCGAAGGGTCCTGTCACGGCCTCTTTCCGGTATGTCGTGGTGGCATGTCGGTGCACGGAAACGTGTCATGGGGCTATCTTGTGGGTACAGTTGTACACCTCTGATTAGAGTAAAACTATTCGAATAGCCGTGCCCGCGGTTATGGGCGGTCGACCAGATTCACCATGATTAGTCTCACCCTAGTTAGCTATTGAACTGGTGTAGTTCAGGTGGTTGGTTGGGCCTGTTGCAACGTGGTGTAGCGTTGGACAGTGATTGGTTAATATTGATTAATTACTACAACTATTTTACTGCTTTCAACTACTGTTTTTAAATGCTAGTTTTATGCAAAAGAACTTTAGCCTCCCTTGGATATATCCTGTATCATACCTCCTCTTCCGGTATGACTTGCTGAGTACAGTGGGTAGTACTCAGTCTTGCTCTCTTTTCCCCCACACTAGAGTTGAAGTTCTTCTCAGTTGGAGATGTCTCGAAGAAGTTGGTTTCGTCGTTGCCGTCAAGGATGCCTGTGGAATGGAATCGCCCGCTGCAGGAGTCAAGTCTTCAGGCTTAGCTCGCTTTTATCTTTTCTGCTGCATTTGTAATCTTTTATATTTTTGTAAGACGTGGATCTGTATGTCAACAATTGTCGTTTGTGTACCCTGGCTGGCCCTGGACAGGGGTTTAATACACATTCAGCTTAGAAATTCTGGTTCGTGAATTTCTGGGCATGACACGTGTCAGGGACGCCGCGATGACGCCAAACCCTTGGATGAAACGCCGATAGTATCTACCAAGGCCGAGGAAACCGCGGAACGCCCGCACCGAATGAGGGGTCGGCCAGTCCAATACCGCTTGGACTTTCTATTTGTCCATGGAGACGCATTCCCCGGAGATGGTGTGGCCCAGGTAGGCCACTGATGTGACGCCGAAAAAACACTTGGAGCGCTTGAGGAAGAGGCGGTGCTGCTGCAACAAGAACATCTTGTAAGTTTCAACACTTCTTTCAAGGAGGGACATGTTATCTATAAGGGCAAAGGAGAGCCCGGGTCCCAAGACAAGCTAGGACCCTGGCCTCCTTAGCCTTCAATCTTAAGATGTAGATCTTGTACATTTCCACGCTCCTCTCAAGGACGACGTACCGCTTGAGGTTCTGGTTAGATCAATCGAAACTAACCGTGGAGGCTCTGGTTGATCCCTTTTGATGAGATAAATCCAATGGCCTAAAATAGCAGGTTTACCAATTTAAATGAAAATCAAGGGTTAGATGTTTTTGTTTCTTGAAGTTTAATCGGACTTTTAGTATATAAGAGATAACCATAATTGCAACAAATAGTACAACTAGCACCCATGAGAAAAAACATTTGGTCATTAATAAAAACAAAAGGAGATCAAATTTCATAGAAAAATTAATTCCATATGTTACCGAAGATCTCAGTATAGTTTTATACCCCAAAGTTCAAACATGCAAATAAAAGTCCTCGGCTTTTGTCCATGCAAGCAAGTCTTAAAGGACCACCTAGATGATTTGGGATAGGACATAAACGGCTTACGGATGCTTTTTCTTTAGGAAAAAAGTATATAGTTAGAAAGAATCTTTAAGCATCATAAAGATTATTAACATTTTAACATTTGAAAAAAAAAGATGCGGGCTTCTCTTTAATATAACTTTGCTTGCTAGCTACTACCCTATATGATTTGCACAGACAACAATCTGACTGCGCATAAATTTGTGCGAAAATTAGTTGGTCATAATATCAATGATATCAAACCGTGGAAAATAAGCCTTCAGCCTCTGCGTTGCTAAAGTTATGCTTGACAAGAAATCTTCTCGTTTCTTACAAGTAATATGCCCATGCTAATAGTAATATGCCTGTGCTAAATTCTACGGTGCAATTATATTTGTCTTTAATAATTTTTCAAATTTCATGTTAGCAAAAAATATTTTTATATGATGTGCATTTGAACTTTAATTCAATTCATATCATACATCAAATATATTTCATGTAAAGTTCTATATGATATTGCGTGGGGACCATAAAACTTTACAATACTTAATTATATATAATCAGTTCAGTATACAATATAAAAGGGCAATATACGCTTAAAAATATGTTAAAAATATAGAATTATTCCATTATTTGTTGCAGCCACAAAATAAAGCATATGATACATATATAGAATATACCCTGCAGGTAAATAACTATCCTAATGTTTAGCATTTGCAGTACACTTAAGAAATTCTCGTGCGCCGCTAGGAATGTTGCTTTCGCACTCATTTTGCTAGTACATCAATAGATGTACAAAAATTGTTGCCTTAGGCCGTCTATCAACTACTGTAGACTCATCGTAGAAACTACAGAGAAGAGGGAACTATATTTGTGAGCGTTGGATGCCAAGCGTACTTTAGATTCCTTCATGTCCCATCTAGAGTTGATTTCTCTTTGGCGGTCTATATGCCTTATCTTTTTATTATACGGTGGAAATAAAGGAGGGCTCGGATCGAGATTTTCTGTGCGATGTCAAGCACCTTTTTTTTGGATAATGTCACGCGTCTCTTTTAATTTTTGCCACATGTTTGATAAATAGTTTATTTTTGGAATTTGTTTGTATTCATATTAAAACGGATAGTCCATTTTAATTTTTTTTTTATATATGTACGAGCATAGTATACTTTGTGATGTGTACGCACAAATTATCGCGTGTGTCGGAGGTGGCTTGCGGCAAGGCCCTAGATCCTGATTCCACCAAATCCAACCGTCGTCGCCTCCATGGCGGATTTGCCGAATCGATTACCGGACGCGGCTCTTGTGGCTGAGCGGCGCAAGGATGACAGGGGGAGGTCGCGAAGGGGATTGGTGTCGCCAATCTTGATCAGGATAGCGATGCGTCAGGCCGCAAGCGGAGACAGGGAGCACGCGAAGAAGAGAACTGGGGTCGCCGACTTTGATTCAGAAGCGTAGTGGCATTGGGCTACGACTGGCGGTATGGATCCTGATAACATGGCACACGAGACAATGAAGAGACGGAGTCATGGCGACCTGACGGTGGAGGCTCAGTGAGGCGACACGAAGACGGCGACGCTTGTGAGAGGATAGGGTTTGATGAAATTGTTGGAGAGGTTGGGGGAGAAGAGTTAGGGCGAGGCGAGGAGTCCCGGACTCCCAGTGGCGGCATGACAGCGAGGTGGTTGTCAGCGAAGGATGGAAACACTGTGGTCGTCAACGGAGGGTGGGCCGGCAACACCATTATAAAGTGGATTTGTCGAGAACAATTATTTTTCCATTGCCACGACGATATATGGTTTAAACTTTAATTTGTTCTCTAGACCGTATGAATATGGATTATACAGTCTATATGTCTTATCTTTTTATTATACAGTGGAAATAAAGAATGGGGCTCTGATGGAGATTTCCTGTGCCATGTTAAGCACGTTTTCTGGATAATGTCACGCGTATCTTTTAATTTTTGCCACGCGTTTGATAAATAGTTTAATTTTGGAATTTTTTGTATTCATATTAAAACGGATAGTCCATTTTATTTTTTTATATGTATATGAGTATAGTCAAGGGCGGATCCAACGTGGGTGCAGAGGGGGACTCGAGTCCCCCCTACACCCACAAGACCCATGGATACCCTCTGGAGCACCCCCTTCAATTTTTTCATCATAAATGATAAACTAAAGGTCTCTAGATGGCTGGAGATTGAATAAACTATGTAATTGAGCACCCCCAATTTTTTTGTTCCTGGATCCGCCCCAGGTATAGTATACGTTGTGCCGTGTACGCAAAAATTATCACGTGTGATTTTTTATATAACTGAATATCGCCAATACTTGTATAATCAGACATGGATTTTGACCACTTTCTTTTACATATTTGCCAAACAAAAATTATATTTCTAAAAAACAACAATCATGTGAATTAAACTGAGTACATGCAGGAATGCAGAACCATTTAAAGGTCGTCCTCACCTCAAGTTGAGACCACCCTGAAGCTCATCCCTCATCAAAGTTACGCAAATACATAATCCAAATAGCGTAGTTAATGAGTTAATTAATGCACTTATTATATGGTTCATATAGACCAATTCAAATCTAAATTTCAACAAACTTAACAAAAAGAACACTTGTACATAATTTTAGGTACTGCCATCCAAACAGAATTCAGTTGTCATTAGAGAATCCTAGAAGTAATATTTAGTGTTGTCGTGTGCTGCACGTTGATCCATTTCAGGTTGTTCACATAAAGCAAAAATGTTCGGTGATACCAGAGAGTTTCAGGCCTGCTGTCCAGTAATTTGACCATATAGCTGGATTTATACTACCAGCAGTTAGCGTGGGCTCTAATGACAAACATAATGGGAGAGTTGTGCGGGTATATGCTGAACATAATTTTCTTCAAGCGACAACAACAATATCTACTGTACTGGATGAATCATTTAGAATGCAAAACATCAGTAAATAGTTAAACTTTACAGGAGCACAGGCAGATTCCATGAAAGCAAATTTGGAGAGAAACCGGCTAGGGTTTAGGCGGATCAGGATCAGTGCATCGTTTGAGGGTTTAGTGTGATGTTGATATTCCCTTGGAGATGAAACAAGGTATTCAGTGTTCTGAGATGAAACAAGGTATTCATTGTTCATCTATTAGCATTTAGGATTTACCTAGCTAGCATGGCCCATTTAGTAGCCACTTCTGCATGTATGAAGCACTGTGAATTGCCTCAAGCCAAATGTCACAGGCTATTATATACATTTTTCGTTGTTTGTATTAACATCATATGATAACTACAAACATGTGATATAATTATTATTTCCGCTACAATTATTTAATATTATCTTACTGTTTGGGTTTAAATTGGTGTACAATTTTTACATGTTGCAACCCAACGCGCAGGCATTTGTTTGCTAACATGGAAATTTAAGTAAGACAATAGAATTGCACCGTAGGAAATTAAAAGTTATTGACACAAGAGAATGTTTCCATGCCTCACCTTGGAGAGAGATGGCAGCACGCACGATGGGCAAGGACTTGGCAGTGGGTGGTGAATCGTGGCGTGAGTACGGATCGGAGGCGGAGGCGGAGGCGGTTGGTTGTCGGAGGAGATCAGTGAGCCGTGACGATGATGACGATCCACTCTGCCGGCCGAGGATCAGTTACTGCCAACATGATATAGTTACTAAAGACAGCCATTCATCTCAAATTTCATACACTCTCACGGCTATAACCTGGCAACTTGACAGTACCTGTGATAGAGATGCTCACATTCAAAATGTAGCAAGCATCAGAAAATGGGACGACTAAATGTATTATGATAGTTCTGATAACCGAATAGCTCTATTATGATAGTTCCGAAGCACGCACTATGTCGCCGAAAATAGAAGAACAGAGACAAATTTTTCTAAACATGTAAATTATAACAGCACCACCAAAAATAGAAGAACAGAGACAAATCATTCAGGGTAAATTACCATTGATTCTGAGATGGCGATCGTTGCCAATAACAATGAATCATTGTGTTTACTGCATTAGTTTTTTTTCCTAAACATGTAAATTATGTCAGCACCATATTATTGAATGTGACGACGCCGAATATTGGCACCATATTAAAATTGAAAGATCGACGGCGTCGGGGACATATGGGAAGAGAGGTGACATATTAGGGATGGGTGAGGGGATCTGTACCTTTCTGCGGCGGAGGAGATCATCGTCGGTGGCGATGCTGATCGGTTAGATGGGCGGAGGCGCGCGAGCAGCGGGGAACCGGCCGGTAACTGTCCCGGCGGCGCAGACCGATGCGATGGTCGGAGGGGCGGCGGGCGGATAGGGGGTGGCCTCGGCGAGCGGTGGGCGGAGGGGGTGGCGGCGGCGAGATGGAGCGCGTGATTTTGCTGGGGGAGGAGGGGAGGCAATCCGATCTGGATCGGATCCGGAGAGTGGTGGGGAGCCGTTGGATTCGAGTCATCGGATATTTTCGATCGTCGGATGTCTAATGAGTAATAAAATCATTTGTTACTATATTATAGGGTACATGTCAGAGGCAGCCAGCAGCAAGCATGTGATGGAGAACACCGGCTACGAAGAACGTGAATTGATTCCAAAGCATCTAGCACAGAAGAATAAATAAAGGGTCCTCCGTGACAAGAATATGGACAAAAGTAAAATTTGTTAACAGAGAAAGGTACCTGAAATTAATTAAGGTCATGTTTGGTTGGAAAAAAATTTTACCCCGACATGTCACATCGGATATACGGACACACATTTGAAGTATTAAACGTAGTCTAATAACAAAACAAATTACAGATTCCGCCAGAAAATTACGAGACGAATTTATTAAGTCTAATTAATCCGTCATTAGCAAATGTTTACTATAGCACCACATTGTCAAATCATGGCGCAATTAAACTTAAAAGATTCGTCTCGCAATTTTCTGGAAACTGTGTAATTGGTTTTTTTTGTTAGCAAATGTTTTGTTGTTGGAACTAAACTTAGTTTCCAAACAAAATTTTTCACGCTGTCACATCGAATGTTTGGATACATACATGGAGTATTAAATGTAAAAAAACCAATAACAAAAAGGGTTAAGTCCGATTTACCCCCTAAACTCTTGCGAAAGTACGCTGTACCCTCCTAAACTATAATACCAGACATATTACCCCCTTAAACTATTTAATCCGGACACTTAACCCCCCCCCCCCCCCGCGACCAATTTCGGCTGGTTTTACCGTTTGATCCGACGTGGCACATCCACGTGGCAAATGATGTGGCATTAACATGAAAATACCCCTACCCTCCCACACACACACTCTCTCTCCCTTTCTCCCGTGAAAAATTCCCCAACCCAAACCCCTAACCCTAGCGGTGGAGGCGGAGCTTGGCGGCGCGGCTGCGTGGTGAACGGCGGCGCAGGTGAGGCTCTGCGGCGCGGCACGACGCTCGCAAGGCAGCGCGGCGCTGCGCAGGCACGATGCTCACGCGGCTGTGCGGCACACATGCGGCTGTGTAGCAAACAGCGCTCGCGCGGCGGCGAGGCGCACGCGCGGCAGCGCAGCGGCGCGGCGCTCGCATGGTGGAGCGGCGCTTGCAGGGCGGTGCGGCACACACGCGGCGGCGAGGCGCACTCGCAAAGCTTCGATCTGGATGCAAAGGTGCAGATGGAGGCCAACGCTGCTAGGCACAAGGAACATATGGGAGTAATAGGGAAGCAAAAGGATACTGGAAATGCTAATCTAGTTAATACATTAGAGAATGAAAGATGTGTGGTTATGTATGCATTAGTAGCATGCGTATTTGTAATTCTGGTGTTGTATGTTAAGCTGTGATCTTCCTGTATATGCAGTGTACTAGCATGTAATCAGTACTGATATATGTCATGGAGGCTATCTGAACCAGCATGTTTCTCAATTTGTGATGGTCATGTTTTGTGCAATAAAGTGTGTGTGCAGTTAGTATAAATCAATCACAAAGGCTATTTGGAATAGCACAAGGCAACATATGCTTCAGTGAACATTTTCAACCAGTGAATGTTTTTCAACTTAATTAAATCACTTAGCCATAACTTTGGCATTACCACCAAAATAAGCATCACTAGCCAATAGCCACAAGTCTGGCTTTACAACCAAAAGAAACTTGTCATCAGAGTCACAAATCTGACATTACAACCAAAATATCTATATATGTCATCAGGCCACAGTCAGCCTCCTAACTTGAAGTTTTTTCCTTGGTGGTCCTTGAGTTGCTGCTGCTACTGTAATAGCATGGCCAAACTTAGGAGAATGCTACAAGAAGAGATGTGTTAGCAATCAAGAAAGCATAGGAGGCTATTCTAATAGTAATTACATGGTAAAAACTTACAATCTTATGTGCAACAGCAGCTTGAACTTGAACTAAGTGGTCTGTGGTAAATGCCCTTTTCTTCACTTTTGAGGAGCTCTTCTTGTCAATAGGCCTAGATTGTGCACTTGACGAAGCCTGAGTAGTGCCTGTATTTCTCTTTGCACAAGTTGTCTTGTTGTGTCCAATTCCCTTGCATCTTCTACACATAATGATAGTGCCCACTTTTGACACCCTGGTTGCTTTGGGTTTTTCATGTGGCTCCCTTCTCCTCTCCTTCTTTGGTCTACCTGGCATTTTAACATAGGAAGGTGCAGCAGGCTTGGGTCTCTTAGATACTGGCCAGCTATGAATGCCTTCCACAGGCTCAAGGCAATGTTCATATGTTGACATGAATGCTTTCACTGAGTAGCAGGAGGCAATATATTCATCAAGGCTATTGGTTTTGTAGTGGATGCAAGCAATAGCATGACAGCAAGGGAGCCCTGCTAACTGCCAATATCTACAAGAGCAAGTTATGCTTTGAAGATTGACTGTGAACCTTTATTCATGATGTTTCACTTCAAATTTGTCATTTCCATTTGAAATTGCATGGCAAAATCCAGATTCTGTAACATAAGCATTGAGTTTCTTAAGTATGTTTGGACAAATTGGTCCTATCCACTTCTCCATTTTGGTCCTATGCTCATGTATCCTAACCATGACTTTTCTTCTGATAGCTTCAAGCATACTGATTATAGGCAGAAACCTAGCCTCAACAATCCATTTGTTGAAGGATTCACACATATTGTTGTCAACCGAGTCACAATTTGATCCTAACTTGAACCATGCCCGGCTCCAGTGACGAGGATCGGTTTTCATGATAGCCTCGGCTCCTTCCCTTGTGCACTGTGCTAGCTTTGCTTTTGCTAACATAAATAGAGGCCTACATGGAGCTTTGGCACACCTCCAAAAATTTTTTTGCCATTCCCTATTCTTGAACTTCTTCCTCCAATTGGCATAAATGTGCCTAGAATAATTTCTATGCTCAGCTTTAGGTATCTAGGTCTCAACAACATTAATAATTCCCTTTTGTTGATCTGATATGACCACCCAACCATCACCATCACCAGCAACAAGATCTTTGAATAGCAAAGCACAAAACCAGTCCCATGAGTCATTGGTCTCTTTCTCCACTACTGCCCAAGCAATTGGGTACATCTGGTTATTTGCATCCCTCCCTAATGCAACCATCTAGTCCAACAACTCTTCTACAATTGGTTGATCCCTTGAAAAAGCAACCATCTAGTCCAACAACTCTTCTACAACCAGCAAGGAATCCTTTCTTACAAGCATTAAGACATACATAGATTCTTTGGAACACAGGAGTTGGACTATCACTATCAAGAGTGACTACTACTGTACTGCCTGGGTTACTTCTTAGTAGCTCAAGTTGGTAGTTAAATATCCTTGAATACTCACACCTTGTTGCATCATAAAGTTTCTTCAGAACATGTGCCTTTGCTCTCTTACACTGAGGAACGCTGACATTTGCAAACATTTCTTCAGAAACAGTAGAAATCATATTCTTGATACTCCATGTTGGGTTATCTCTAATCATCTGCTCATACTTCTCTGCAATTCTTGTTGATGTTACCATTGGATTATCTTTCCTCTGAGGGCATGTGTGTCCATCAGTAAAGATTGTGATTTGCCAACTATTGATCCTACTTGTCTTTTTAAGAAGACAGACCCAGGACACAATTTCCACTCACATTTTGCTCTGACTCTATCACCCTCATCCTTTACAAACTTCACATACCTTCTGTTGGCTAGTGCATGTTTTATAACTGCATCCTTGAACTCTTTCTTACAATCAAATAGCTGGCCTAGAGTAAAAGTCGGAGTGCTGCTACTACTACCTCTGAACCTTGGATACTTACTCCTTTTAGTGATCAACTGACCATCACTGTCCTCTTCAAATGAATCATTTGCACTACTGTCATCATAAGGTGTTGCATTTCCATCATCCTCAATCTGTACTAGTGCTTTCTCACTCCTCTGACTAGCTCTTTCTCCACAAAACACATCATCGAGATCAGCAACTTGACCATCCTTCAGCTTCTTCTGAAACTCCTTAAATGATTTCATGATCTCATTTGCTTCCTCATCCTCCTCTGAAGAGCAGCTGTCCCTACCTAAATAATCACTATCAGAATCAGAATCACTTTCAGCACTATAAGGAACCAACTGATCACTATGTGCTACCATTTGTGCCTCTTCCTTGTCCTTCTTAGCAAGATTATGGCACTGTCTCAGTGACTCAATTTGTCCCTGAGTCTTATCTGGTATTGATGTTACTATCATAACAGGCTTCTTCCCTTTAGTATCCACTTCAAAAATTTCAGCAGCCTCCTCATCTGAAGAAATTTCTTCAATTTCATCTTCAAAATCACTGTCATTATCACTTCCTACATCTTCTACATCTGAACTGTCTTCTTGTGCAACTTGTGTCTCAACATATATATCTGCAACCTCTGCTTCACTAGTACAGTCTGACATCAGTTGGCAAACATTATCGTCCAACAAAACACAAAGACCATCCTTCAGTTCTTTCATTGGGAACAACCAATGCAAAAGCATTGGTTCCTCAACTGCACAATGGTCCTTTAGATGGCCCTTAACCTCTGGCAACGAAACTTTGTCACGGTCAATGTGTGATATTGCTTCAGATCCACCACAGTAATGCTTTTGCCTACCATCGTATATGAACTCTCCATTATAGTGGAACCATACAACCAAAAAGTTCTGAACATCCATCGCAAAGACTCTACAACCAGAAAAAGCAAACCACTAATCATCCATCCACAATTAAATACTCAGAAATTGATAAAGTAAGCTCAACATCCCACTGGGCAGCCATAAACAAATCAACAAATGAGAGAATCATATGAGCATCCCAATCTCACTGTCCTAAATTGACAAATAAATAAGCAGCTCACAACTGAAGGCCGTGCCACGCCGCCGCACGAGCGTTGTTTGCTGCACAGCTGCGCGAGCGTCGTGCCTGCGCAGCGCCGCGCTGCCATGAGAGCGTCGTGCCGCGCCGCAGAGCCTCGCCTGCGCCGCCGTTCACCACGCCGCCGCGCCGCCAAGCTCCGCCTCCACCGCTAGGGTTAGGGGTTTGGGTTGGGGAATTTTTCACGGGATAAAGGGAGAGAGAGAGTGTGGGGGGGGGAGGGGAGGGGTATTTTTATGTTAATGCCACATCATTTGCCACGTGGATGTGCCACGTCGGATCAAATGGGTAAAACCAGCCGAAATTGGTCGCGGGGGGGTTAAGTGTCCGGATTAAATAGTTTAAGGGGGTATTATGTCTGGTATTATAGTTTAGGGGGGTACAGCGTACTTTAGCAAGAGTTTAGGGGGGTAAATCGGACTTAACCCTAACAAAAATTATGGACCCTAATGAGAAGTTTGGTTGTGTTCTTCCTCCTAATTTTACTCGTATCTCTATCTTTTGTTATTATGGCATTGTTTAGTTCCCAAAAACATCACATCGATTCTTTGGACACATGTATGAAGCATTAAATATAGATAAAAAGAAAAACTAATTGCACAATTTGCATGTAAATCGCGAGACGAATCTTTTGAGCCTAATTAGTCCATGATTAGCCATAAGTGCTACAGTAACCCACATGTGCTAATGATGGCTCAAAAGATTCGTCTCGCGGTTTCCAGGCGAGTTATGAAATAGTTTTTTCATCCGTGTCAAAAAGACCTTCCGACATCCGGTCAAACGTCCGATGGGACAACCAAAAATTTTTATTTCACCAACTAAACAGGTCCTATGTTAGAAATTTGGGTTTATTGGATATGGGTTATAAGGCCCTGCTTATACTTGGACAACAAAAGAGGAGATAAGGATGTGATCTATGAAATACTTGATAGATGCTTGGCTAATGTTGAATGGTGTGCTAAATTCCCTAACACTACTGCTTATCACCTTCCCTTACTTTTATGGGGACCATGCTCCTATTTTTATTCTGCTTAATCCCAATTGCAGGAAAATTGGTGGTTAATGGAGGAAGAGTTTGAAGAATATGCAATCAATTCTTGGAATAAGTTTAGGAATTGTTCTTTTGTCACCAAAACCAAAATTTTGAGTTACAGTCTAACCAAATGGAATAAGAAAAAAAAAAAAGCCTCTCCAGCATCAAATTGCTAGTACAGAAGAAGAAATCCTTCAAATTCAGGCTAGCAGTGAGAGGCATCAAATGGTGGATAAGGAAAGAGAGCTTTTTATTTTTTCGGGAATACTAAGGAAAATGAGGTAATAGACAAGTATGATTGATTTTTTTTTTTACCATGATTGAGGAAATTCTATTTTTTTCCTTCTTCTGTTTATAGCAGCTTGCTGAAAAAAGGTTGTGTTTCTGTCTCCTTCTAACACCCAATGTTTTTTCTCTTTGCCTGTTTTTATGCAAAAGCTTGCTGATTTCCATAGGCTAAGAGCAAAAAAAACATTTGGTGTCATGCAAAAGCTTTCTGATTTCCAGGGCAAAGAGAAAAAAAACATTGTGTGTTGGAAGGAGACAGACGACGACAAACGGGCAATTCCAGGTGAGGCAATGTAAGCAGACTGCTGCCCAGCGACTCAATATCGAGAACCTCGGGGTAGTACTTGATGCCACAACGAATCCATGTCTCCACATGTTGATCATTTCGATAACTTCGATCATCCGCCCATTCATATGTACAACGTAGCCGGAACTCATTCAAGGAGACGGCATTGCTATGGAACAAGAGAAAGTTGGTGGTGAAATTCTCAAATCTGCTCCATTCTTCCTCGGCGGCCTCAAAGTCGTCCACCGTGAAATACCCAAACTCCTTCTCGGCTGTGTTTAGTTCAGCGCAAAGTTTGTATTTTGGTTGAAATTGGAGATGATGCGACTGAAAAGTTGTGTGTGTGACAGGTTGATGTGATGGAAAAGGACTGAAGTTTGGATCCAAACTTTGAATCTAAACACAACCCTCGTCGATATCGAATTATCGATAAAGGGCGTGGAGCACCAGAGGTCTTTGATTTCGGGGGGGCATCTCCTTCATCTTCCTCCACACGCGCGCGGCGTGTGTGGAGGAAGATGGAGGAGATCCGGATGGGCTGATGCAGAGGAAGTAACCCGGCAAAATCAGTGGTTGCCACTTGCAAGTGAACCAAAAAAAAAGGAAAAAAGAACACTGATCTTAAACAAAAATTAATCAAGAACAAACTTCGTGTCAAAAAGAAAAAAAAATCAAGAACAAACTACACAAGCAGCACACCGCATGTCGTCCATGACAGAAATATGTCAATGGCCAAGCCACATTCCAAGCAAGAACGAACTGATCATCAGAAAAGCAACAACTTGCATAGAGACATAATGATCCAAAACTATAGTTGATGTTCCCTACTATATGAGTACTAAACTAATATGTAGCGCCGTATATTAGTCGGGCCCGCGAGAAGTCGACGGCTCGCACTCCTCGACTGCCACCAAATTGTTGGCGAAATGTGCTACAGTACTGGTACTGGTGTTTAACTTCAATCCATGCTTTCTGTTTTGATTTCTTCTTCCCTAAAATAATACTCTCTCCGTTCCATAATGTTGCAACCTAGGATGGGATGAGACCCATCCTACGACTACGAATCTGGACATACATGTCCATATACCCATCCTAGGTTGCAACATTATGGGACGGAGGGAGTAGAACTGTGGGAGAGATCGAGAGTGAGACCACTGAATTTTGAGCATGATATCGCCTGACACCGTGTTTAGATCCCAATTTTTTCTTTAAACTTCCAACTTTTTCCATCACATCAAACTTTTCTACTCACATGAACTTCAACTTTTCCGTCACATCATTCCAATTTCAACCAAACTTCTAATTTTGACGTGAACTAAACACAGCCTGAGTTGATCCATCCAAGATTCTAACTTCATTCTCTCTGCAATCTGTAGATGAAAAAGGGATCAAAACTGATGTGGTAGCCTACTGATGTCAGATACCTTAGCGCCTGTTGTCTTAAACAAGAGTTCCTGGCCGTACACATTCTTGAAGTTTGCTTCGTACTCCATAAAAGTAAAATGTTTTCCTTTTATTAAAAAAAAAACGAAACTCTAATAGTGACATGCTACCTAAGTAAGTTTTTTTTTTAAGAAAAGGGTTGCATGGATCCGGCTTATGTAGAAGGCCACAAAACGACATGTTGCCAGGTTCACGCTGGTGATATACCAGCTTCACAATCACCAGTTGAGAAAGCGGAGAAACTTGGTCACACCCAGACCAGAACTGAAAACTCTAAACAAAAGCTTCAGAACTACTCCCTCCGTCCCAGAAAGAAGGGATTCCTGGAAGCCCAAGGTAGTTTTAGGACAAAGAGCAAAAGGCTAAACTACCCTCAGTACTAGTACACCTAATCATTAGGTACAAATAAAGTATTACTACTGCCACACATTAATAAAACAGGAGTAGTACTCCATACTCAAACACACAGGCAGACACAAGGCGCCAAGGTGCCAAATAATTTGAATGAAGAGTTAAGCGCCACTTCATTGGCGGGATGTAATACAAATTTAGCACACCCCACCACAACAAACCCTACAAGTTTCAAATCAGAAGTTTCCCTCCCACTTTATCACTTCATAACTCTGCAAAAACACAAGTTTCCCTCCCACTTTATCCCTTCATATCTCTGCAAAAACACATCCATGGCTTTAGATCTAAATATAGCATTAGATGATGGAGATGAACATGCTATACCAAACCTCAATGAAGCAGTGGCTGAAGAAGCAGCAGTGGCTGATCAGGAGGATGACCAGGTTGGAGGTGATCTCCAGGGAGGTGCCAACCATGAGCTTCCTGGAGGTGATTTCCAGGGAGGTGTCAACCATGTGCTTCCTTTTGATCTCAACTTGTATGCATCTGACCACCAAGGAGAAATACATCTAGGTAACCTTGTAAACATGAATAGAAAACAATTGATCTTCGTAGATATGGCTTGCATAAATCACTCTAAAATCTTTGCCATTTCTCTGTAAAAATGATCTATAACATGTGCATTGATGCAATTGCTATCTTCTTGGAACAAAATTGGTCTTTGATAAGTTTGAGAAAACAATTAGGATTTGATTTTTTTCTTTGATATTTACCAACTCAATTCTGTCAAGAGTTGAGCATAATGAAATTCATCCCCTTCCATAATATCAGAGGTTATACTAGATTCTAGATATGCTAGATTCTGCATGGATAGTTTCCTTTATAGTACTGGTATTGACCTAAATTGTCTGTAGCTCAAGCAACATCATCTTAATATAAAGTAGGAATAAACATGAGAATTCAGAAAGCATGAGCACTGTTTTCATCTATGTGTAAAATCATGAACTAGAATAATAAGCAAACAATTTATATATATATATATATTCCTTTCTAATGTTTTCAGCTAGTACTATGTTAGGTTGTACCTCCAATGTTGTACACAGAGCTCTAAACTTCAGCATGAAAGTTTGTACAGAAACAAACAACTCATTCATGTATGACCCAAATATCAGTATACCAGCAAAATAAGATAAAATCACAATCGGAAGATTTGATAAGAAATGTGTAACACATTTGGGGAAAAATAATCATGAGCACTTCCATCAGTATAACTACTACTGAGATGGATATGTCTTTGACCAATTAAACCTTTGTCATATAAAAGGACACATAATTCAACAGGACATCAAATATGGAACCATGGATCAATATAGAATAATCTGCATGGCAAAAAGTATTGTTTTTGTACATGGTACTCACATGGTATTTGTTATTGTAGACGATGTTGATGTCATGGATCAAGTTCTGCAAGTAAATGGAGGTCACAACCATAATGCCTTTCCTTTTGATCTCAACTTTGATGACGATGAGGAAGACCTACAATACCATCCAGGTAAGCCCTTTAACCGACATGACTATCAGACTTAAAAAAAAGATAAAATGTGGTTTTACCCAAAGGATCATTGTAGAATAATATTATTTATCTGAAACCATGTTTTTAATTAGAAGTTAGTAATATTATATCATGCCAACTACCTACAATAGTCCAACCGTGTCATTTGGTTGTATTAGTTGCAATAACAATTCAGGATTGTAAATTAGACATTTCAGCACATAGTAAATCACAAAGAATAATGAGATTTACCAATAAATACATTGATATCTTGTATTTACATACAATTGTCATGTCAATCGGTTCACTACCACAGCAATCTGAAAGAAAGCACATAAACTAAATTGTGCCAATGTCTCTGTCCCTCTTAGATGTGATATGTATGGTTAAATCATATTACAAATAAAACCATGTGGTGAACCTAAAAAGTTATGCCATAATTTTGAAATCATGTTGATCAATGACAATAAAATATTAAAATTCTGAATTGGTACATATGACTAACCTTATAATTGCTGTTGTAGACATGCAAGAGTACGGCGTGTATGCGGGTGATGTGGATGTTGTTTTCGAACAAGAGGAGTTGGATGATTCAGATGAGGAAGATGAACATCAAAACAAAAATCTAACCAAAATACAAAGGCAACAGATATATGCAGCATTGGCTGGAAAAACTAACAATGGAATCCTGAGAAAAAATGCTACAACTGAAGTTGCAGCAATGTTTAATGTGAAAAGGGCTAGAGTGCAAGCTATTTGGCGAAGAGTGAAGCAATGCCGTGCCCAGGGAATACCAATTGATGTAAGGTCTAGGAAAAAAAAGAATTGTGGTCGCAAAAAGAAAGAAATCAACCTAACAGATGTTGCTAATGTTCCCTTGCAACAAAGAGGCACTTTACGGTCATTTGCATCAGCCTCAGGTATACCAAAGAGCACACTACATAAGATGTTGAAAGAAGGGCTACTAAGACGTCACTCAAATACACTAAAGCCATTGTTGAAGGAAGAGAATAAACAATCAAGGCTGCGGTGGTGTCTTTCCATGTTAGATTGGCATACTTTGCCAAATCAACCCAAGTTCATTGATATGCGAAACATTGTGCACATAGATGAAAAATGGTTCAATACAACTAAAAGGACAAGAACCATTTATATGGTCCATTGGGAGGATGATCCATACAGACCTGTCCAAAACAAAAATTCTATCGATAAAGTGATGTTCTTAGCAGCAATTACTAGGCCTAGATACAATGAAGAAGGTATCTGCACTTTTGACGGCAAGATAGGATTGGGCCTTTCACCAGAAAGGTACCATAACCTCTTCATATATGCATTTTTACTTAGTGATTTGATCTGAAAATTAATTGTTAATCTAACTTGATTATTATACTACTTAGGAACCAGCGCAAAGGACAAGTCATAATAGACCAAGGGGGACTCTAGTCACCAAGACAATCAAGGTTGATAGAAATACCGTAAGGTCATTTCTGATTGCTAAAGTCCTACGAGCTATTATAGCAAGTTGGCCTCCAGAAGAAGCACACAACACTATATGGATTCAGCAGGATAATGCTCCCTCTCATGTCCCAGTGGATGATCCTCAATTTGCCTATGCAGTTTCCCAAACAGGGTTTGACATCCGACTCATGCATCAGCCTCCTAATTCCCCAGATATGAATGCACTAGATCTTGGGTTTTTTGCGTCTCTACAATCATTAACATATAGAAGGATATCTAGGAATATGGATGACCTAATAGATAATGTTGAGCAGGAATTTCAAGCCTATGATGACAACAAGCTAAATAGGGTGTTCCTAACATTGCAATCTTGCTTGTTAGAGGTTATGAAAGCTGATGGAGGAAATGGATACAAGATCCCTCATATGGGTAAAGAGAGGCTAGAGCGTCTAGACATTCTCCCCAATACCCTTAGTTGTGATTTTGAGCTATATGATAAGGTAACAACAGCATTAGCCAACCAAGTGCAGTAAATCATGCAATATGGGAAAGCAATATCATGGTTTCAGCTTTTGGTTAAATGTCAGGATGTACATGTGATAAGTTAAGATCAGTGTTGCGCAAGTAAATGCAACAAACCATGTAATGTGGGAAGTTTTATGATGGTTTCAGCTTTTGAAATATGTAATGTGGGAAATTTATCATGGTTTCATATTTTGGCCAGATTTCAGGTTGTATATATGACGATCTAATATCAGTATTAGGAGTAAATCATGTCATGTGGAAAGTTTATCATGCTTGAGTTTCTAGCTAAACTTCAGATTATATATATATCTATATGTAAGATAAGCATTGCATCCATCATCGTCATATTGTTCGTAATGTTAGGAACAATATTAATTTCATTGAGCACAATAAACCATCATATTTTACAATAATTCTGTAGGATACCATTCATAAGCACTCATGTAATACCATAATTACACATGCTTCCATATACAAAACCAAAAGTTTACCTACTTTCACATACTTGGTCAGGCTACTAATTATAACCACATGATCTCATGTACTACCATAATTACACATGCTTCCATATACAATACCAAAAGTCTAAGTGCTATGTTAGGCCATCATTCATAACCACCAAACCGGCACAAAAGCAACACATAATTTAAGCATTCATCTAAACTTTTTACTCTTAAAACATTCCAGAAAATTCTTTACCGATTTTTCCAAGGCATCTTCATCTTGCATGAGTTCTTCTAGGCCACTATCATCGTATGGATCTTGCGCATATCCCCCAATGACCATGCCAACATCATCGTCGCTATCCTTCATCTCCTCACTGTTCCCATCCTCGCTGCTCCCCTCCTCGTTGATCACATCCTTAGCTTTTCCACTCATATCCTCGATGTTGATTTGCCCGACGAGTGACTTCTCGAACAGGGCCTTGTGGTCGCTATCATCTTCCAATATTGTCCTGCAAAGGATAAAACACAATACCAATACAAGATGGGATCAGTTGTTAGAGACTTGGACTTCCAACATATATTAAAGTATTTGGAATTGTGGTGTAAAGGTGAATCTATCACCGAATGAAACTAAAATGTATTTTGATTCCATTATATAATGGTGCAACATGTGAACAATCAATGTCTAAAATGAAGTAAAGACCAAAGGGACTGATCATGGCAATGATAGCTAAAAATTAGAGTACATCAGTGTATATATGTGTACCCTACATCCAGTGAATTAGTTTTATAACCTTCGAAAAAGAGTTGCGCTCAATAAATGTTAAGCATCCAGGCTATTTCTCGTAGAACAACAGCAAGATCATCTAGTTAATTTAATTGGCTATGAATGGCAATATATGAAAAAGCTACTCCTAACTATTCGTGGGTGCAGTTGGATCTGTTGGAGCAAGCTGAAGCTGTTCAGGGCAAGGTTCCAGAACTCCTTATTCATTATTCTACTCTTAGTGTTACTAGTAGTTTTAAAATAAACAGGTCAAGTAACAGCAGCTAGCTAGCTAGCTGCAGCCAGCAGGGGTCCCAAATTAATCATGCCATGCCATGCAGGAGGGAACAAAACAAGTGTGACAAGCAGCATTCACGGACAATAGTCTACACATTATCTGACCTCCTGTAAAGTAGTTTTAGCTCAACTGAAAAAGAGGGGAACAGGGTGTAGTGACCTAAAAAATGAGGGGTGGAGTGAACCCAAAGACTAATATTTGCTTGTAGCATTTAGGAGTTGGATCCTTTCAACTAATATTGTGGACATAGAGAGTATTATGGATTATCGAGGGTAAGCTTTGTAAGTTTACAATTTTCCCATGACTTCTTTGCCTACAATCAGTCCTTTTTTTAAGGCAAAAAAACCTTATCAATCTTCTAATACTTTTTCAGAGGCCCTTGTAATATTTAACTCCACCTACTTTCTACTTTCTACTTTCTTAATACTTTCTAATATTTAATTATCTCAAGAAATTGGTAGAAACTCAACATATATAATTAATCGTCCACCGGAAACATAGATTGGTTTCAACATATATAATTAATCCCATATTAACATTGCAGGAGATTATATATACTCATAATGATATGCAAGAGAATACAAAATTTGATGGAACATGAAAGTTGAAATAACTGCTAAAAATATCTTCTAAATTTTTCATGTTTCAAGCACGCACTGAACAATATTGTAACGAGCTATAAAGAAAGCGTGCCAACCGGCACACGAACAGAAGAACTCGGTCTTGTTTGGTGCCGCTGAATTGATAACTTTTCCAGACCCTATTCCATTGCTTAAAACAAGCTATTGCAAGGAAATAAATCCTAATTACAAGAAAATAAATCCTAAAATGAACAACTAACCATATAGAGCTACTACTAATGAACACACAAGGGTTATTATTAACAGTATGCAACCACACCCTGTGCATCTGTGCTACATCCGCCATTCAAAGCAGTTTTCATTGCATGACAAGAATGTATTGGTGGCAGGGAGATGGAGCGGGAGATACCTTTGGTGGTACGATGGATTGTTCACCTCACCATGAGATATGCTTGATATACTTTCCACAACTGGAATTAAACCACGCATATCACTGCCAATGTCCCCAGTTGTTGGCGCCGGAATCAGAAAAGGAGGTCAAAAAGCCACCTCCTCCGCTGCTGTCCCCTCCTGCATCAGATCCGCGGGCTCCGCCACCTCCTCCGCCGTTGTCCCCTCCTGCATCAGATCCGCAGGCGCCGCCACCTCCTTGTGCATCACATCCGCCGCCTTGCAAACCTCCAATGCCTTTGCCGCATCTGAACCGCCTCCACCCCTCGCCGTCGCCACCACCTTGCGAAGCTTCGATATTGCTACCGCATTCGATCCGCCTCCTGCCGTAGCCTCTTGAATCAGAACCGCAAGCCGGCACGCCTCCTCCGCCTTGGCTCGCGTATCTTTAATCAAAACTATAAACCGTTCCGCCGCTTCCATGAACGCTGCTACCGAGCCGAATCCTTCCACCGGAGTCGCCTCCTTCATCGGATCTAAACCCTCGCAACTGTCTGCCACCACATCCGAGCGCCCGCATCCTGGTAAATGCAGAACGTCGAAGGGAAAAGCGGGAGCGAGGGGAAGCGGCGTGGAGTGGGGAGGGCCGTGCGGGGAGGATCGGGAGGGAGATGCGGAGGGGGTAGGAAGCTTGCTAAGGTCTCGCATCTGGACGTCGCGGCTTTGATTTGGCCGTGCGGGAGGATCGGGAGGGAGATGTGGAGGGGAATACGCGAGGAACGAGAGAGAGGAATAGTACGCGAGAGAGAAGCGGCGATTCCGGGAAAGGGAAGGGATAAGGTTTCTGTGGTGTGAGAGGAGAGAGAGATCGGGGCCCACTATTGCCCACATATGATGCGACACAGATAAAATATCTGGTGTTTTGTGCACGAATCGCTTTTTTTTTGGGACAAAGTCTCCCCCCCCCCCCAGAAATCGCTTCTTTCTGGGACGGAGGGAGTACCACCACAAAGAAGAGGATTATTTGGAAAGACAACGTTAGTGGCGAGAATAAAATTGTCTCTGGAAACCATATTATTTCTTGTCAGTTACAAGGTCCGGCAAATTGCAGCTAGTGAAACAAATTTAACAGCTCTATATTTGAAATCAACTCTCATATCAGCTAGAAGGAAAAAAAAAACATCAAATTTTAGTAGGAGATGATCCCAGTTTAGAGCATCCCTGCATACACATCAAACAAACAAAGCCATTGGCACCTAAAAGCATATGGCTAGTACTTAGGTCCCGTTCTTTTCTCCAACAAGAGTTGGTTGAAGATTAAGATTTTCGTGGCACGCTTTTCAAACTGCTAAAATTGTGTGTTTCTTATATTAATCTATTTTTTAAGTTTGTAATAATTAAAACTCAATCAATCATACGTTAATACCACATCGTTTTACGTAAAAAAAACACTTAACCTTCATCAGAAGAAAAAAAACACTAAAATTGGTTTAAAAAAATCAAATCTCTCTGCACCGCCGCCCCCCACCCCGCCACACACACACACAATGCCGTGGAACTAAACACCGCAATAGACGTCATCACGTGGGATTGGGGGCAACCCGGTAGCCCGAACCGCGTATCGTCGCCGCCATGACGCCATCGATCGGCTGCGACCTCGGCGACGCCAACCGCATCTTCTCGTCAACTCCACGACTTCCACGCCACCCCACACGGCACGGCTGCTGGCTCGATCGGCACATGCCCGCCCAACATGTGCAAGGGCCTGATGACTAATTTGGCTTTATGGGATTTCAACCTTGGCTGTGTCTAGATTTCTATTTTTTTTCTTTAAACTTAAAACTTTTCTGTCACATCAAATGTTTGGATACATGCATGGAGCATTAAATATAGACGAAAAAAAATCAATTGTACAGTTTGCATTGAAATTGCGAGACGAATCTTTTAAACTTAATTGCGCCATGATTAGCCATAAGTGCTACAGTAACCACATTTGCTAATGATGGATTAATTAGCCTTAAAAGATTCGTCTCGCGGTTTACAGTCGAAATCTGTAATTTGTTTTTTGTTTTGTTATTAGTCTACGTTTAATAATTCAAATGTGTCTGTATACGTCAAAAAAATTTTGGCACCGAACTAAACACGCCCCTTGCTAATAAGTTTGCAATGGTAAAGGCTCGGTGTGTCTTATTATTTGCTATATAGGGTGTGTTTAGTTTACGCTAACATTAGAAGTTTGGTTGAAATTGAAACGATGTGACGGAAAAGTTAGAAGTTTGTGTGTGTAGGAAAGTTTTGATGTGATGAAAAAGTTGGAAGTTTGAAAAAAAAGTTTACAACTAAACTCGGCCATAATACCCGAATACATTCGTTAAGATATTTTTCCCCCACTTAACCTCTGGGCAGTTCATGTTTCGTTTACACTGCGTGATGGTTCAAATTTTAGCAACTCAAAATATGATCACAATTTTTGTATGCAATTCTCAACAAATACACCAACTATAAACTTTACATTTGGCGTGAGTAGTAAGATCTCTTATTGCATAAAGAATGGAATTACAAAGTTACCCATCTTCTCTTTTCTCTCAAGCTCTTCCTTTTCAGCAATCTGTTTTAGCGTAGTCCACCCCTTTCTTGCCCGCTTCCTTGAACTACCAGACATCTGAGCAGAACCAATTGCTACAGGTTTATTTTTCATACTATCGTTTGGAGCTGACTTGGTAGGCATTGTAGGGGCCTTGCCAGTAACTGAACTTGGCATCTCCGCTTTCTTGTTCTGAATGCTTCTTGTCTTGAGCAGTTCTGCAGAATCCTTATGGTCCGTCACATCCACCACTTTGTTCTTTCGAGGAGTAACAAAACTTGATCCAACTGAAAATTCTGCTTTCGAAGGAACATCGGGTTGGCATATTGCAATTTTGTTAGCAGAAACAGGCTCAGTTTCATGCGTACTTTTTTCATTTGTGATTGTTACTACTATTTTCTGTGAGACATTTTCCTCATCAGTAGCTGATGCTGACTGATTCAGTTCCACCGATGAAGACGCTACCTCCTTCTCCATAGATTCGTCAAGAAAATTGGGTACTGGGCTCTCCTCATACTCGTTCTTTACAAGATTTCGTTGTTTCAACCCAGATGTTGACTCTAGTTGTGAGACTGCTCCTTGAGAATATTCCAAGCCCTCTTTTATAGTTACTAATCTCTTGTTAT
This sequence comes from Oryza sativa Japonica Group, assembly GCF_034140825.1. Taxonomy (NCBI): domain Eukaryota; kingdom Viridiplantae; phylum Streptophyta; class Magnoliopsida; order Poales; family Poaceae; genus Oryza; species Oryza sativa. The sequence goes on from NC_089035.1 coordinate 20,481,488, forward strand.
TTATGTCCCCTTTCAACTTAATGCTGGTAACATCCATGCCAACTGGCTTTCTTAATGATAACAAGCCCTTCATAATATTCTTTCCGCTGCCCCTTATTAGGTTTTGGTCTCCACAGAAATGGCACAGGTAGGAAATGCTGTTCTGGCAAGTGTTTAACTTCTTGCGTCGCTTTGCTTTTCTTTTGTTGTTCTTTATGCGGATGGTGCAGTTGAAGCCTGGCTGTAAGACTGTTTCACACCTGCAAAGTTTAGAGAATGTTTCTTCAGAAGTCCTATAGAGATATTGGTCTAATCTAAAGTAGTAATGCTTATGATCCAGACAAATGGGTACGCACAGTAGAAAAAAAAATAGCATAACTAGGAAACTGAACTACCAAGTACACTCTGTTTCACATTATAAGATGTTTTGGGTTTTGAATAGATTCATACATGGGTCCATGTATGCGCTTCATATATTCCAAATTCATAAGGATGTTAGTGAATCTAGATGAAGGATGGAGAGGCCAAAACATCTTATAGTGTGGAACTGAGGGAGTACATAGTATGTTTCACCGCCTACAATCAACGACTCGAGCCTGGCAGACTGGTGGATGACGGCGAGAATGCATTTTCAGACAGGCTACAGGAACATTTTTGACACTGTCTTCGCACTAATTTGCTGGTTCCTGTGGAAGGAGCGCAATGCGCGTGTGTTCGAGCAGAAGTTTCGAAGCACAGAACAATTAGTGTGTGAAATCAAAGAGGAAATCCTTGTTTGGAAGACAGCAGGAGTATTCGCAACTTGTAATGGCGATAGTGAATAATTTGTAAGACCCGTAGCATGCAACTTTAGCTTACTAGGTTGGGGATTTTCCTCATCCATCTCGACAGCATACTGTCGTTGTAAGCTTCAAATGTAACGAACTACAAGATTTTCAAAAAAAAAAAAAAAAAAACAATCATTTGTTTGAACTTAGTGGACAAGGTTACAGGGTATGATGCTCTCATGAACTAGCAGTTTTTAAGCCGTGTGAAACAGTATTGCAACAACAGTGGTTGCCGACAGATAACAGAATAAATATAACTGAAAAAAAATACTACCTAGTGACTTAATCAGTTCAAGCCAATATGAACTGTTGCTTTGTGAATAGGAGATTTGCACAAATTTGGTTAGAACTTGAGTAATCAATCACAAAGAGAAAGTTTGAGAATGATATGCACAATGCAAAGCATGGATCCAACTAAATAAATCATATGAATAGGTTTCGATTTTACAATATACCTGTAAAATAGGTTTCGATTATTTGCTATAAAGAACTTCAAGACTTGGTTATCTGTATCTCATAAAACTGATTCATGAAATGTATCGATCGAGTTCATTAAAGCTACATATCACTCTGTCATTCTCACTGATAGACAAATGTTGCACCAATAAAAAAAAGCAAGTGCAAAATTATATGAATAGCTGCACTAACACGACTAGATAGCATCAAAAGGCTGCCTGATACTTCTATGGTGCATAGGAAATTAGGAATATAGGATATAGTATCTAGCCGGGCAGGTCCTTAAACTGGCTAAAATGCTGCTTAGCATAAAACTACCGCAATTTCTTAGAGGTATGAGGGGGATTATGATACTAATAATATCTGCAATGGTTAAATTCAAGGGAAGGGGCAGATTTTGTTCCTTCAATATCATGCAACAATTTGAGAGACGATTAACCACAAATCAGTAGAAGAATTGAGTACTTTGCCCCACAACACACAGGCAAATTCTGAAGGACGCGAGCATCCGACCGAGGTGTAGTAAGAAGTAAGCAGTGACCCTGACCTCTGGCATAGGAAGGTGGAGGCGGCCAGAGGTATCCCGGCCGCCTCGGCGTTGGCGGCGAGGCGTCGCCCCAGCAGGGCGCCGAGGGGGCCCACCCTGGCCTCCCCGCCCGCCCACGCCGCCAGCCGCTGCAGGTGCTGGACCCTCAGCAGGGAGGCCGCGTCGGCGCGCGTCTTCCCGGAGCTCTCCTCGCGGAGCGACACGGCCTGGTTCCCGGCCCTGGGCGGCGCCGCCGGGGCATGGCCATGGCCACCGCGCTTCTTCCCCATGTAGCCGCCAAGCCGCAACCGCGAGGAAGACAACCGGAGGGCGGCGGCGCGGGAGGGAGTAGGCGGAGGCGGCGGCGGCGACGGCGAGTGGGTCTGGGTCGCTGTGGGCCGGTGCAAGGGCCAGTTGGGCCGCGCCGCCGGTTAATTTGTAGTAGTAGTTTCTTTCAGGAATAGTAAGTCTTTTTTTTTTTGGGGTCTCCCTCATCTCTTTGCCCTTGGTCAAATCACACCCCTTAACCGTAAAATCGGATATAACCCCTCCCCCAACTTCAAAAACCGGTGTAAATTGACTCCTTCGGTGTTTCTAAAAGTGGTTTTGTTCACGTGGCAAGTTGACTTGGTCCAAGTATGCTGACGTAGCGGCCTAGTCATCACAGGAATTAAAAATAGAAGTAGGTCCTGCATGTAAATGATAAGGATGCACTCGACTAACGCGACGACGGTTGCGGGAGGCCAACGCCGCGGCTAAGGGGTTGGCGGTGAGCAGCGACGAACGCACGAAGGCTGGTTCGGCCACATGTGACGACTAGGCAGTGGACTTCGGTCGCGGAGATGAAATCGGCGACAGGGTCGTGGGAAGGGACATGCTCTTGCTAGCATGAAGCTTAGTGGAGCTTCGCTGCTGTGCCCGGATTTCGAGAAGAACTTGTTGATGAGGCCATCGGAGAGGGCCAACCCTAGTGAAGTCATAGTATTCCTCGACATCTGACGAAGAAGAGCAGTGGGAAGCTGGTTTGAGGAGTAGGCGGAGATAGGCCTGCGAGGGGAAGGAAGCTAGGCAGCCATGCGCTGGCTCTGGCTCGCCTCGAGCTCACAGTGTTGGCAAAGGAGACGACATCATCGGTTGGTGGTCTCCGAGCAAGGCGAGGTGGCAGAGGAGAGGAGGGGCCGCCATCGCTTGTCTCCTCTGCATCACCGCCCATCACCGCCAGAGCTAGGCCCGAAGGTAGATCCAACTCAGCGGATTATCCCAACAATGATGGCCTTGGATATCGCAACGACGGTGGCGGGGACCTCGGGAGAGGCGACGAGCTTGGCCAACTGCGGGGGAGCTCGTCCGAGACGAAGCAGATGGAGTCGAAGATTTCGAAAGACACCAGGGTTGTTGCGTTGAGGAATGTCACGATGGCCTTGAGGAAGGTTGCGACCGCGCTGGTCAGCTGCACGAGGCGGCAGCACCGGGCCACCATAGTCGAGGGGTAGTAGATCTTGTATGCCCCAAACATCGCGCCCATCGCAAGGAGGATCCTACTGCTGGCAGTGGCGGGAGAAGGCCACAAGGCAATCCATGGTGGCGGCTCGCCGAAGCTAGGGTTAGATGCGGTGAGCGTACTGTGGCCGTCTCTCTTTTAGATCTATGCCACTATAAATATGCCATTTTAGATAAATGCCACTACTATTCGCAATATCAACTACTCCCTCCGGGTTGATAATACTTGTCATTTTGGACAAGGGCACGGCCTTCAAAAAGTAACTTTGACAACTATTATCTATTATAAAACATATAGAAATTTCAACAAATCTATGATTTTATTGAAGTACTTTTTAAGACTAATCTACACATGTGGTTTTCATATTTTAAGATAAATATTTTAGAAATTATTTGTAGTCAAAGATTTTAAAGTTTGACTTTACCCTTGTCCAAAACGACTAATATTATCAGCCCGGAGGGAGTACTATTAACAACAGAATTTTGCATCAGATTCGGAGAAGAAAGAACAAGATCAAAGCGGATTTGGTGTGGAATCGAGTTGGATTTGGAGTCGGACTGCACATCGGCTGGACACTGTATTGGCTGCAAAACGGAGTCTAAGTTGGTCAAGCTGATAAGGCAAACGGCCGATGCAGCCAATATGGTATGACTTGGGCTCGGCATGGGCCTAAATTGGGTTTAACCGTCATTGCCAATTAGAGATAGAGCTCATTTAAGGAAATTACATCTATTAATTAGGTTATTTATGTCGGTTTTGTGAGGTTTGGTAAGAGACCATCGTATATGGTCTTGTTTGTATTTTATCTTTAGAAAGGTTTGAGTCGTGTCCATAATGGACTGGTTTTGTACTTAGGGTATAAATATGAACCCCAGGCCAATGTAAAAGGAGAGACAATCCAATACAACTTTGGCGCATCGCCACCCTTTTTGTTCTTCTTTTCGGCGAGTTCTCTCGACAAGAGGTAACCGTCTCGATGGCTTGTGCTATCAGGGCTATCATGTCGCTTTAGATATCTTAGTCCTTTTATCATGACCATCTGCTATCATATGTCTTAGTTAATCTAGTCTTAGTATCTCGATTTAGCTCTATCGGCTAGTTTTCGCTTTAGGGCTCTTGCCGGTATCGGCTAAATCGTCTTACTAGATAAGTTTAGCTAAGGCATCTACCATCCTGAAAAGTGATTGATTGCTTGATTGTTTAGACTCTAGGCTTCTTTTCCTACTTTGTGATGCATTATCCCTAGTCTTGTCTTGAATTCTAGAAATTAACCTAGAATCAATCATAATTTAGGATAGTGTCGATGGGGGATACCCGTAGACCGGATAAATAGGGTATTGGGGTACGATGGTACGAGGATCTACGTGATACGACTTCTAGCAAACAAGGAGACAAAGATTATACTGGTTCAAGCCCCTTATCAGATAATAGTCCTAATCCAGTTTATATGATATTGATATGGAAATCCACTATTTATATGATATTGATATGGAAATCCAAATTAGTTTCATTAAATCAATAATTGAATATATTTTCATAATAAATTTGTCTTGGGTTGAAAATGTTATTATTTTTTTCTACAAACTTAGTCAAACTTGAAGTAGGTTGACTTTGACCAAAGTCAAAATGTCTTATAACTTGAAACGGAGGGAGTAGTTTCTATAGCACCACAAAGTTGACAAAAAGCAGAACCTTACATAAGGGCTTTGGTCGAAAATTCGAGGAGGCCCGCGGTGAGCGTGACCCAGAGGTGGTGTCGAGGCTCCTCTCCCACCGCTGCCTTCCCCTCCCTCCCAGCTCGCCGGCCGCCTCTCTCTCCCCCCCTCTCCCTCCTAGGCATGTGAAGAAAAGAGAAGAAAGAAGAGGCTGATAGGTGGGGCTCATATTTTTTTATTTATTTTTATTGACTAGGATGCCACGTCAGCGGAACTAGATATCTCTATTGCTATGGAACCTAAATTGCACAGTTTTGTATAGTTTAGCGGTGAAGATTTCCGATATTGGGGTTTAGGGATGTCAAATGAACTCAAGATAGAGTTTAGGGACAGTAAATGACTTAAAGTTCTAAATATGGGCTGAAACATATATGTAATCTGAGTTTCTCATAGGCTGAGGGCCTGACCCAACCCAAGCAAGAACCATCCGACTCATCCGAGCTAGAGAGAGGATGAGCAGCATTTCCATTGTTGCATTGCCAATTTCTTTTTTTTTTCCTTTTTGTGATCTCATGGATTGCTGAACCACTCTGGCTCCTTGCTTATTCTAGCCAAAAAGAAAACGACACCACTGGTTGCATATGCCTCACCCGTGACATCACCAAACACACATATGGTAGACATGAACGATGACAGGCTGATAAAAAATTAACAGGGTAACACAAGACCCAGCCATGAACGATCGACGAACACATACACACCAGCCAGTGAGGCGAGCAAGCAGCTTGCGTGGCAACGAAAGCGACCAAACGTCACTTTTACCGATTGGTACGATTATGTGAAAGGCGGCATGGCCTATATCATCCATTGGCCACCAAACCCGGCCAAATCATCGAATCAATCAGGTCACGTACGTAGGTGAGGCAGATCGAGATAGGATGACGACCAGGCTACCCTAACTTAACTTAAATCAGAAAGACGTGTGTCACTAACGTGTGGGTTTTACATGTGAGTAATATTTGTCTCCCTATTTTAAGTTAGAAGTTAGAGGCATAGTTATTAGAAATAGATCGAACCGACAGTCCGACCGAAAAAAACTCTGAGCCCTTTACCGGTTTGGTTTGATTAGAAGATCGAATCTATTGTATATACGGTCTTTTAATTGAACCAAACTAATGAGGGCTCTGGTTTCGGTTTTTTTCTACTGGTCCGATCAGGTGGGAGGATATGCACAACAGTCAACAGCTCAAGCACAGCGAAAGCTAGCGAGCGCGTGGCAACCACAGGCCGGCAAGCACGACACGGCTAGGATTAAGCTGTTGATAGCGGCTAGGATTATGCATGGAGATATGCTCGAATATTGTCAGAAGGTTACAACGAGCAAGGGACAATATTGCCGTCGCGTTCGCGTGCCATCGTTCCGATCGGACTTTATCTCGCCACCCTTTCGTCACCCCGTCTCCTGTCTTGGGCGGCTTTTATGCTGCAGATCACGGAACTTATGCTGCGATGGCAGTACAGAAATCGAATTCCCTCCTTGCAAAAAAAAAAAAAGAAAAAAAGAAAAAAAAGAAATCGAAACTTCTACGATTACAGGCAATTTGTATTTACGGGCTGCTATGCAATAACAGACCATATACCATAATTGAATATGAATCTCTTCTTAATTTCTAGCTAATCAAATCTTTAATACCGATTTCAGGGTTAGAACCCTAGCTCTTGATTGGGCCACGTGGCACCACGGTTAGAGCACCGGCCGAATTCTCGGATGGAGAAGGGCGCCACGTATCCCACCTCTCCATCAGCCGCACGATAGTATATCAACGGTGTAAAATACGTCCAGTGGACCTAAATGTATATTGCAAGTTTTAAGAGGGGTTTTTTAAAAACTTCGTCATCTAGAACAGCCAGGAAGCAGATGAAAAAAATCCTATAGGGAAAAAAAAAGAATCTAATAAAAAAAATCAACGAGCAGTTAGCCCCGTCCCTTGCCTAATTCCATAGTTTTGTCACTACGCATAGCCATTTGATTAAAAATTCAGTAAAAAAATCTTCCCACATTGCAATCTTTGAGTGTTTGTTCCAATTGAAGATAAATCTGGAATTAATGCATAGCGAAAAATCCGAAAATGTGGTGCGGATTGTAAAGAAAAAAAGGATAAAAATAAAAAAGTCAATCTTGCCTGCCCGCGAGCCGCCGCCATCTCCCCTCCCACAAATCGCCATCGTCAACCATCAACAGGCAAGGAGAGCCACCTCGATCCTAAAAGAAGCTTCTTTTAGGATGGGGAAGAGAAGGGCGATTGCAGTTGGCAACGCCACACGACAAATCTGGTCGGCCGACAACCACCGCGCACAACGCCATCTCCTCTCTTTTCTCCCCCTTCTTCTGCCGGATTCGTCCGTCACTCATCGTAAGACGGTGCTGACCCGTTGAGCCGTAAAATCCGAGGAAATCGACGCTGGACCACAAGCAGAACTTCCGTCGGCCACCACCCACGCTGAGCTTCGCTGCAGGAGGTGATACGTCATGAGGTGGAGAATATGAGAGAGAAATGAGCAGCTCAACATCTGCCCGCATGCCTGTGGGCAGTGGCGAGAAAAGAAACAAAGGGAGAAGAACGACAACGTCTTCTCTGTTCTCTCTGTCCGCCTGTGTATGCTTTCCGATGCAGGCTGCCTGAGGCCGTGATGACAGAAAAAAAAAAGAGAAATAGGAACAGCGGTGAAAAATGCATCAGGATTCAGGAGGACTGAGGGGAGCACACCTGTCCACTCGATGCACTGGTCACTGGGCAGAGGATAAGACTATACTCCTACAGTTGACGAGTATCAATAAGTAAATCAGTATCCTTCGTGTAGTTATGATTTTTCGCATCCAACTTTAATTGTCCGTCTATTTTTCTTAAAAAATAAAAACATAAGTCACAAATAAAGTACTATTCATGTTTTATCGTCTCATAACGCATGGTACTAAAAAAAATTACGCATGGCTTGTTTAGATTGGTACCATTTTAAAGCATACTATTTTGGGATAAAATATAAATATGTGGATGCATTTTGTTATCAAATATTAGCGATGCATAGAGAATTTTGAACAACACATTTAGCCTATCGTACTAAAACTTAAAATTATTGTCAATTTATCAATTTTTTTACATTACAAAATTTTTGGAAGGTTCATTTGGGCACTAACCAAAACATGCCTTTAACTTGCCACATAGTATAAAACAATAAATAGTATGTATATTCAATGTATAAATATAGTTTATACAGGCTATATAGATGGTGCGCCAATGGTGCGCACACTTTCTTAAAACACAGTACATGTACACACTCATAATACGCACGCACTCATCTCTATGAACCCCAATAAATGCACACAAGCACACCCTAGTCCTATGAACACCTCCGAATGACTAGGCCGGCATATCTTGAGATTGACGATATCACCACGGACGCATCTCTGTTGACGGGTACATCGTCTACCACTGAAAGAATAATTAGCTAAACCCGAGTGGGCTGGTTCTACCATAAAAAACTTACCCAGTTGAGTTACACATAAATTCACCTCCACCTCACCCATTAATTCAATGTGGCTCCTTGCAGGTTGTGCTAGGATGTTTTATAGTACTTGCTCTAAAAGGTTTGTTACGTACTCCCTCTACCGCAGAATAACATCATTTTTTGGCCAATCAATCCAAGGTATACACATTTAATTGGAATTTAGAAAAAAAAAGGAATTGATAAGGACAATAGTGGTATTTCTCCCCACTACTAATTTGTAGGAGAATCGTTAGAAATAAATTTGTTTGGGGGCGGAATAAATAGAACAATATTTTTTTAAGTTGGTGAGAAAAGTTGTGTCATTATAAGATCTATAAAATTGATTGAAGTTAGGCATAGGCATTAAGAGACTATGTGATTAAGTGGACAAATTAAATGAGATATTATGATTGGTTGAGATAAGATAGTCGTTAATCAATTGCTATATTTTGCTATATTATAAGACAAATTTTGAATAAAAACTGTTATATTTGGAATGGAGGGAGAATTTTATTTTATTAATGATCTTTTTTACGTAAAAAAAACACTACGGTCGTTATTTAAAAATGTCCATTTGCAAAACCTATTTATAAATGGACCATGGTTTATTTAGCGGAAGATGAGGCTCAATAATTTATGCTTTAAAAATAAGTATATTTCAAACGATGTTACAATTACATAAAAACTCTTTTTAATAAATCCAACATAAATAGATGAAAATATGATAATTTTTAATTAAATAACTCCACATGTTGAATTAAGAATGTAAGGAAATTGACCTAATCCTACTAAAAATCTTTCGAAATTTCTAAATTGATGTATGTATAAGGATGGGTTAAAAAGGGCGTGCCAAATGGCTCGCCGATTTTCTAGTCAAATCATCTCAAGCTGGCTGGTTACCGACCAACTATTAGTCCACGTGGCAGGGATAACTTGTTAGATAAATATGAGATTATCATCAAGGAAAAAATTGTAAAAGTAAAAAAAACAAAAGTCATCCAGATTCTAGAGTCTTCCGAACCATCCTCCCCCTTCAAGTAAACTATCTGCCCCATTCAATCAAACCAAATACAATATCCATTTCTACAGATAAACGCATAGAGATTTTTCGGCTAGCTTCACAAGGTGGTGGGCTAGAAGATCTAGGTTCAAAACCTCACCCTTCTAATTATTTAAAATTAGATCATTCTCTAATATTTGCATATTTTTATATCTATTTCTATATATGTCTTCTCCGATCAATCAAATTGAACAGAAAAGTTTAGGGAAAATTGAAGAGAAACAAAAGTGAAGGTGAAGAAAATGTAAAAACTAATGGAGAAAACTTCCACCAATAAGCTAGAGGTGAACTGCCGATGTAGCTAAGATGATAATTTCTAAATAAACTAAAAAAGCATGTACGTAAAGTTTCGGGAAAATTGAAGAGAAATAAAAGTCAAGGTAAAGAGTAAAAACTAAAGGAGAAAACTTCCACCAACAAGCTAGAGGTGAGCTGCCAATGTAGCTAAGATGATAATTTCTAAATAAACTAAAGAAGCATGTACTAGGCTCTACCTACGAATCTTTATTGATGGATTGTGGAGATTATGGTTATCCCATATCTATATGGCGGTTATATTCCAGCTGGATATACGGTACCAAATACAGATAAAATATCTTTATGAGGACTCGGGTTAGGTTCTAAACTTGTGTGTCTAGAAAGTACCCGGGATTCTAGCCGGTTACGATTGTATTTTATCTGTAATCCCATATTCCGTTAGGATATGGACTGTACCTTGTATTACGGATCCCTTCCCTTATATAAGGAGGGTCCGTGTGCCTCTTGGGGCACGATTCTTTTTTCTCCCAATCATACAATCAATAACACACTCGGCGGAATCATCCCCGGACAGGAGTAGGGTATTACTTCTTGAATAAGAAGGCCTGAACCTGTATAAAATTTCTTGTCTCCAAACCCATCCACTTTCTTAGCTTGATAGCCACCCCCTTTTATTATTGTCGAAATCTTGTTTCGACAGTTGGCGCGCCAGGTAGGGACGGCGTCAAGTTCTCACCGACTAAGTGCGATGGGTTCCATTTCTGGCATCGACGACTTCGCCTTCTCCCTCGGGCAGGCGTTCCGGTTCGGCAGCCTCAACTTCATCACCAACGACTTCGGCAAGATCTCTCTTCTTTACTCGGATTCAAACCAGTCGGGGAGAAACCAGGTCCCCGTGCCGTTCGGTATTCCGAACTCAGCCGAGGCCTACTCCAAGATCATCTCTCCTGAGTCGGCTTCAAACCACTCGGATGAGATCCAATCTACTCTTCCACGATCAGATCAAGACGATGGGTCCTATCCCTCAATCTTGATGAAACTTCCTGATGACTTGGCCGCCGTCTTCACAGCCAAAACATCTCCCACTCGGAGATCTAGGCGAGCTCCGGCATCGGCCCCGATCCAGTCTAGATCCAGGGAGGTTGGCGTTATACTCCAGCCTCTTGGGACAGTCTCGACGGAAGAGTTGGATGGCTACCTCAGCTCCCCCGACGTCAGTTCTCGACCAACCGAGATCCTCGACTACGACGACTTCGACAACTTCGACGACAGCTATGAGGATAACTACACGCCTCTCTTCTTCGGCGTATTCATGGCTGACAACGAAACGGAAGAACAGCGCCGAGCCCGAGAAGCGGACCAAGATCGCGTACGACAGAAGCTGAACGTCGCCGACTAGAGGAAGAGCGACAGCGACAGGAGCGAGAACGACTACAGCGTGAGCAACAAGATCGCGAACGGGTTGCAAAGGAGGCTGAGGATCGACGACAACGCGCCTTGGAATCCGGGCGATGAGCGAGAGAACTCATTGGGCAACAAGACGTCGATGGAACAGCGGTCTTTCGCACCCCCCAGCAGAACGCGGTTGCAGCAATCACTCTCCTCGACACCCTCCTCAAGGAAGACGCACTCAACCTAGCCGTTCATGTTGTCAACATCTTGAACCAGACGAAGACCATGATCGCTGCCTCGGTTCCAGCCAACTCCGCAGGCACCCGCACCCCGACTGGTAGCCGAGTCCCTCATCATCAGCCAAGCCTCAGCGTCACCGGCACAGGATCTAGTCGCAGGAGCAGGGGTCACGAAGAACGATCTGTTCACTCGCTTCCCGAACGTCACAGGGAGCGCCGAGCTGAACGGCCTCGTTCTCCACCTCGCCAGCGTCCCGTCGACCTTCGCGACACGATCAACCAGCGCCGTGCAGCACGACGTCACCGCCATTCACCAAATCGCTACGACGACGACGTGGATGGAGTAGCTGCCTTCACTAATGACCTGCGTCGAGTGGATTGGCCAGTCGGCTTTAAGCCGACTAGGATCGAGAAGTATGATGGCACCACCAATCCAGAGTCTTGGCTCACCGTCTACGGACTCGCAATCCGCGCAGCAGGAGGAGACAGCAAGGCCATGGCAAACTATCTACCTGTGGCCCTAGCGGACTCCGCCCGATCCTGGCTCCACGGACTACCCCGTGGCACGATCTGATCATGGGTGGAACTTCGTGATCACTTCATCGCCAACTTCCAGGGCACCTTTGAACGCCCCGGCACACAGTTTGACCTCTACAACGTTGTTCAGAAGTCTAGAGAATCCCTTCGAGATTACATCCGACGCTTCTCCGAACAACGCAACAAGATCTCCGACATCACCAACGACGTCATCATCGCCGCCTTCACTAAAGGCATTCGCCACGAGGACCTAGTCGGCATGTTCAGACGTAAACCTCCCAGGACGGTTAAGCAGATGTTCGAAAAAGCCAACGAGTATGCCAAAACCGAAGATGCTATCACCACGTCCAAACAGTCGGGCACCACTTGGAAGCCAAAGAAGGACACGCCGACTGCAGGGGAGAGCGGAAGTAACAACCACAAGGATCGCAAGCGTAAGCCCGAAGAACTTGTGGCGACCACCTCTCCATCTTCCCGACAACGTCCCCGCGTCAACACCTTCGACAAGATAATGAACTCCCAATGTCCGCATCATCCCAACTCCAACCACGTGGCCAAAGATTGCTTCGTCTACAAACAGTTCGCGGAGCAATACGTCAAGAACGCACGCAAACCTGCAGACGGAGATCAGGGCACATCAAAGAAGAAAGATGATGAAGACGATGCCCCGACTGGTTTTCAAGATCATCGCAAAGAACTTAATCACATTTTCGGCGGACCCCTGGCTTATGAGTCCAAGAGAAAACAGAAGCTAACAGAACGGGAGATCAATGCGGTTCAGCCTAACATGCCCCAATATCTTCGGTGGTCAGAGACAGCAATTAAGTTCGACCGCTCGGATCATCCCGACCGAGTGGTCCACCCGGGGCGGTACCCCCTAGTACTAGACCCAGTGGTTCGCAATGTCAAGCTCCGACGGACTCTCATCGATGGTGGCAGCGCACTCAACATCCTTTTCGCTAAGACCCTGGACGATATGCAGATTCCTCGCATGGAATTAAAGCCGAGTAATGCACCCTTCCACGGTGTTATTCCAGGATTGTCAGCTACACCACTCGGTCAGATCACCCTTCCAGTTACCTTCGGCACTCGGGAGAATTTTCGCACAAAAAATGTCTGTTTCGAAGTCGCTGATTTCGAGACATCATATCATGCTATACTCGGACGACCGGCTCTAGCCAAGTTCATGGCCGTCCCGCACTACACCTACATGATGATGAAGATGCCTGGTCCTCGAGGGGTCATATCACTACGGAGCGACATCAAGCAAGCCGTCACATGTGACAAAGAAAGTTGCGAGATGGCTTAAACCCACGAGACCACTCTCGCCCGCGAAGAGATCCGACTGGCCGCGTCCACGGCAAGCGAGGGAGAAGTGCCTGCGACCAAGCTGACGAAGACCAAAGAAAGTGATGCCAAGACGAAAAAGATTCCCTTAGATCCCTCCGATCCTTAGAAGACTGCTGTAATAGGTGCTGAGTTAGATTGTAAATAGGAAAGCGCGCTCATCACCTTTCTTCAGAATAATAAAGATATTTTTGCATGGAAACCATCCGATATGCCTGGTATCCCCAGAGAGGTGATTGAGCACTCTTTACATGTTAAGGAAGACGCCAAACCCATCAAGCAACGACTCCGCCATTTTGCACAGGACAGGAAGGACGCGATCAAGGAGGAATTAACCAAGCTGTTAGCAGCAGGCTTCATTAAGGAAGTCCTTCATCCCGACTGGCTGGCTAACCCAGTCCTGGTTCGGAAAAAGACGGGGCAATGGCGCATGTGCGTCGATTATACCGACCTCAACAAATCTTGTCCCAAAGACCCTTTTGGGTTACCTCGCATTGACCAGGTGGTTGACTCAACGGCCGGCTGTGAGTTACTCAGCTTCTTGGACTGTTACTCGGGATATCATCAGATCCGACTAAAAGAATCCGACTGCTTGAAGACCTCGTTTATTACGCCTTTTGGGGCCTACTGCTACATCACCATGCCCTTTGGATTGAAGAACGCAGGAGCAACCTATCAACGCATGATTCAAAGGTGTTTTTCAACTCAGATCGGTCGCAATGTTGAAGCCTATGTTGATGATGTAGTCGTCAAGACCAAGCAGAAGGATGACCTAATTCCGGATTTAGAAGAAACTTTGACAAGCATTTGTGCTTTCAAGATGAAACTAAACCCGGAAAAGTGCATCTTCGGAGTACCGTCAGGGAAGTTGCTCGGATTTATGGTATCTCAGAGAGGCATACAGGCCAACCCGGAGAAAATCAACGCCATCCTCAGCATGAAATCGCCAAGCTCCCGAAAAGACGTCCAAAAGCTGACTGGTTGCATGGCGGCGCTCAGCCAGTTCGTCTCGCGACTCGGCGAGCGGGGGATGCCCTTCTTCAAGCTGCTGAAGAAAACTGACAATTTCCAGTGGGGACCCGAAGTACAAAAAGCCTTTGAAAACTTCAAGAAATCTCTCACCACTCCACCAGTTTTGGCCTCGCCACATCCACAAGAGCCGCTACTGTTATATGTGTCGGTGACCTCCCAGGTTGTGAGTATGGTCCTGGTTGTCGAGCGTGAAGAGGAAGGCCATATTCAAAAAGTCCAACGACCAATCTATTTTGTCAGCGAGGTTTTAGCCAACTCCAAGACAAGGTATCCTCAGGTTCAAAAGTTATTATATGGTGTCTTAATTACCGTCAGGAAATTATCTCACTATTTTCAAAGTCACTCGGTCACGGTGGTCACATCGTTTCCCCTCGGGGATATACTTCATAACCGCGAAGCGAACGGACGGATTGTGAAGTGGGCCTTGGAGTTGATGTCTTTGGACATATCATTCAAGCCACGAACTTCGATCAAGTCACAAGCTTTAGCTGATTTCCTTGCCGAGTGGACCGAGTGCCAGGAAGACATGCCAGAGGAAAAGATGGAATATTGGACTATGCATTTTGATGGGTCGAAGAGGCTTACAGGCACTGGAGCTGGGGTCGTCTTAATTTCCCCGACTGGAGAAAGATTGAGCTACGTATTGTGGATACATTTTTCTGCATCCCATAACGTGGCGGAATACGAGGTGCTACTCCATGGATTAAGGATTGCAATTTCTTTAGGCATTCGCCGATTAATCGTCCGTGGAGACTCTTAGTTGGTTGTCAATCAGGTCATGAAAGAGTGGTCATGTTTAGATGATAATATGACCGCTTATCGACAAGAGGTACGCAAGTTGGAAGATAAATTCGACGGACTCGAGCTCACCCATGTCCTCCGACATAACAATGAGGCAGCCGACAGGTTGGCCAATTTTGGTTCAAAACGGGAAGCAGCTCCTTCAGATGTGTTCGTCGAACATTTTTATGAACCAACCGTGCCCAGAAAAGAGACAATTGAAGCCATGGACACTCAAGGTGTAAGCATGATCGAAGCCGACTGGAGAGAACCGTTTATAAAATTCTTGAGCAAACAAGAACTCCCTCAAGACAAAAATGAAGCCGAGCGGATTTCCAGGCGCAGCAGACTTTACATTATTCATGAGACTGAGCTGTACAAGAAAAGTCCATCAGGAATACTACAGTGCTGTGTATCTTTGGAGGAAGGGAGACAATTGTTGAAGGATATACATTCTGGTATTTGTGGTAATCATGCTGTTGCACGGACCATCGTCGGCAAAGCTTACCGACAAGGTTTTTTCTGGCCTACAGCTATGTCCGATGCGGACAAGATTGTGCGGACATGCGAAGGTTGCCAATTTTTTGCCAGACAAATTCATTTGCCAGCCCAAGAGTTGCAAACCATCCCGTTGTCCTGGCCGTTTGTGGTCTGGGGGCTTGACATGGTCGGCCCATTTAAAAGGGCAGTCGGCGGTTACACACATCTCTTTGTGGCTATCGACAAATTCTCCAAGTGGATTGAGGCTAAACCGGTCATCACGATCACAGCAGATAAAGCTAGAGATTTTTTCATCAACATTGTGCATCGGTTTGGGGTACCTAATCGGATCATCACTGACAATGACACTCAATTCACTGGTGGAGCATTTAAAGATTTTTGAGAAGACTTCGGCATTAAAATTTGTTATGCCTCCGTGGCACACCCTATGAGTAACGGACAAGTTGAGCGTGCTAACAGCATGATACTGCAAGGGATCAAAGCACGAGTTTTCAACCGACTACGCCCCTATGCTGGCAAGTGGGTAGATCAGCTGCCGTCCGTACTTTGGTCTTTACGCACTACTCCTAGTCGGGCTACCGGCCAGTCGCTGTTCTTTTTGGTTTATGGCGCAGAAGCAATGTTGCTGAGTGAAGTGGAATTTGAATCACTACGATTTCGGAACTTCAACGAGGAGGGCTATGAAGAGGGCCGAGTAGACGACATCAACCGACTAGAAGAAGCCCGAGAAGCAGCTTTAATTCAATCGACTCGATATTTGCAAGGGTTGCGTCGTTATCATAATCGAAATGTTCGATTGCGAGCCTTTTTAGTCGGTGACCTGGTTCTGAGGAAAATTCAAACAACACAGGATCGGCATAAATTATCTCCCTTATGGGAAGGACCGTTCATAATTGCTGAAGTCACTCGGCCAGGTTCTTATCGACTCAAGCGCGAAGATGGTACTATCATCAACAATTCTTGGAATATTGAACACCTTCATCGATTTTACGCTTAGGCATTTCGTTTGTATCTTTCCTCTTTGACTGCTAACTTCAAGTTTTTCCTCGAAGTTTTCAGTCGGGGGGCTACTATAATAATAATGGAGTGTGATTTTTATCAATTCAATTTGCTTACTTGATGTATCAGTGCCCTGTTTGATTTCTTGGCTTAGTCGATGAGGACTGAAAGTTTTTTAACAACTTTTGCGGGTTTTAGGCTCAACAAGGTTTGACAAAAACTTTTAAGAAATCAGGAGCTAAGTTAAGATATCATGCACAGCATAAATTCATCAGTATTGTACAAATTGTGCCTCCATCATCATTAATCATCAAGATTATCGGTACATTAATCAGTATCAGTCTTTTCATCATCAGAAATATCAGGACCAGTCGGTCGAAGATCGGTGTCCTGAAATCTCTCAACTACATCAGCAGCAATTTTGTCAGCCGCTTTCTGCGCATTACTGATGAGGTCAAGAGCAGCTTCTTCGCTCGTCCCGTCCGCAAAGCCATCAATGGCGTCAATATCAACTCTCGGATAAAGGGATTTAGTCATCGCCAACGCCATGCTTGCTCCCATACTTCCAGCTTCTTTGATGTTCTTGAAATATATATCCGGAGCAACTCTCAGCTTGTCGAAAATTTCAGAAGCATCAAGTGCACTCGGGCCGTTGTTATTGAGGAACATCGCTTGAACAATTGGGGCAGCAGCGTTAGCAACCTCATCCTGGGCTCCTTCAAGTTTTTTGATCTTGCCAACCAGGACGTCGAATTGAGCTTGAGATTTGATCTTGCGGTCTGCATCGACAGATTCATATTAATAAGTCAGCATATGGAGGATAATAGCTTTTGAGGTATTGATTGTTGATACCTTCAACTTCCTTCAAAGCCAGGTCTCTTTGTCTTGCCAGTTCTGCCTTGTCATTTTCCAGAGTTTGAATTTGCTTCTCCAACTGAGATATCTTGGTAGCTTGCACTACATTGATTACTGTAAATCAAGATTGCAAAGATAACAGTATAAGTCAGTTGGGCAGAGTTTGTGCAAACCTTTCGATGAGCCACTCAGTTCAAAATTGGATTCCTGGAGCTCAGCAATTCGATTCCTCAGATCATGCTCATTTTTCCTGGCAAGCTCTTTTGTCTCGTGCAGCAGACTCCTGGTGGTTTCAAGGGTCCCGAGATGAGGGACTAGCCTCTCTAAGGTTGCCGTTTTAGCTTCGTTCCTAAGATGAATCCTCTGCAAGACAGTTTAATTAGCGCATGAATTAAATGGCAAACAAGATGGTTGAGATCAGGTACCAGAGGGCTTACATTTACAATGCGGGTTGCCTGACCAAGTGCCTTCTTCAGTAGGCATAACTCTTCGTCCTCTTTTTGCTTATTTATCACGATCCCTTGAGGCTGCATGTTGTCATCCCACCACTTGACCAGAATCGGAGGGCGTGAATCCTCAGCTGCTTGTATGCGGGGAATTTCTTCTTCATCACTGATCATTGGCCCTAATGTATCCACTGACAGAGGTTAGACAATTGGTCAGAGTTATTTGGGTCGACATGGTTTCAGACAAAGTGTTTTACCCGTAATGATTTCTAGACGAGGACGAGTAGATTTGGATGCCTTTAAAGGAGATCCAGATCTCTGGTTATTGCTGGCGTCTTGACCGCGAAGGCTGTCTGCTTGAGCTCCAACTTCTGGAATCTCTTGGCTTAGCCCTGCGTCCGACTGGTTTCCAGTCGGGGGCTCCTGATTAACTCCGGCTTCGGCTTCGGCCGACTGGTTTCCAGTCAGGGGTTGATCACCGGATTCTACATTATCGGTTGCCGGCTGATTGTCACTCGGACGGTCCTCGGCAGTTGGCCCGGTTTCTTTGGAAGAACTTGCGTCCACGCTAGTCGGGTCAGAATCTTTCCCAGACGGATCTATATCAGATGGTTTCTTGCAATTTGATTATCAGTATTATTGCCGCAATGGATGCGCATCAATACAAGAGAGATCGTTATATGAGTTGTACCTAGAAGACTTCCTGATCTTTGGCGCAGGGCGACTGGATGTTTTCTTCCTTGGAGTAGCCTGTTTTGGTAGTTTCTTGGTTGTCTCTCGGTCTCCAGGCCTCCTGGTAGTATCATCGGCTTCGTCGTCACTTAAGACCAGCTTCCTCTTTCGAGAGTCTGACTGGCCGACTGGATCAGAAGCACTTGGTTGAGTTTCAGACCAAATTCTTGGTCCTCCGTTCCCTTGCCCAGTTTGGTGGCGGGGAGATCGGCGTTGAGCGATTGGTGGATCCGACTTTAGCAAAGCAAATTCCTGGGTGTAATATCTTTCATTATTAATTGATTCAACAGGAAGACAAGATCATATTTTGAGGAAGGATGAAATGTTTGAGAGCATACCGGTGGAGGAGGGTTGAATGCGTTGAATGGCACAACGGGCAGCAGATGTGAGTAGCTGACAACAATAGCGTTTGAGAAGATTTTGTACATTCTTTCTTTCATGACCTTAAAGTCAAGAGAATCTGGATCTTCCCGATTTGGATCATGCTTGCCATCAAACTCAAAAGCTGTGCGGGATCTTTCTTTGATTGGTGCTAACCGACACTTGATAAAGTGCCGGGTGATCTGCTCTCCTTGAAGACCCTGTTCTTTCAGCTTTATCATCCTCTCCATCAGTTCTACTGCCTGAGCAGCTTCATCTCCCATAGGCAATGAGTTCCATGTGTCCTAGTAAACCGGAGGAAGACAGCAGTACTCGGGGAGTACGGGCTTAGGATTCTGAACACAGAACCAGTTCGCATGCCAGCCTTTGTTCGAGGTTTTTGGCTCAAGGTTCCTCTGAGTTGGAAATCAGCTCCCCCAACAACGCACGGCTTGCTTTTGTTTGGCTGGGGCTTGAGGAAGAAGATGCGGCGGAACAAAGCGAAATGAGGCCTAATGCCCATAAAAGCTTCGCAGGCGTGGATAAAATTGGCAATATGTACTATGGAGTTTGGATTCAAGTGATGCAAGCTAATCCTGTAGAAGTTCAGAATGCCCCGGAAAAATCTCGAGGTTGGAAGAGAAAATCCGCCATAGAAGAAATGAGCAAATACCACGATTTCGTGTGTATCGGGGGTCGGGAATGCCTCACCAAATGCCGGTCGCCACCCGATGATCTCTTTTGCTGGAAGAACGCCGTGTGCCACCATCTCCTTCAGATTGTCTTCCGTCACATCGGAGGGCGCCCACTGACTCTCGAAGCTTTCTCTTTCTTCCGCCATGAATGTGAACTGGATGGATTGATTTAGTTCGAGATATGGCTGGAAAGGGATGGGGAATCGGAGCGGTGGATGCGGGGAGAAATCTTGTGAAGTTTTTGAGGGTGGATTGGAGCGGATTGATGAACCCTAGTTTGCCCGGCGCAATTTTGCACTGTAGCAGGAAATGGGGAAAATGGCGAGAGTCTCGGCGGGGAAGACGAAGAGACGTTTTTCACTTCGGTATTATTAGGGTATCCGGAGTACTAATGGGCCTGGACCTGTACAGTACTTCAGCCCAATTATGTTTTCAGCGTGGCCCGTTGTGATCCCTAGGGACTTAGGCGCTTTTTGCTTTGGCAATATGTGCTCACAATGATGTGGCCCGATACTGTTAAAATCCTTTTTAACGTGATTCAATAATTCTTTGGAATTATTATGATGCACATGAAAAGGTGCCCGATAGAAAGGTGTTATACCATTTTTGTAAGCTTTTTTAGGCTACAAGAGCTGTTGGGTTAATTTGAGATGACTGGTTTATTAGTAATCATTCTCCTAGCATGTTATATGCTTATTTTGGTTATGATAAGGGTCACAGCCTAGGCTGTTAGACTCATTAATTACCATGATTTTCTGTCATGTTTGGGGGATCATTTTAAGAGTTTCTTGCTCGGATTCCTACCAAATATATCTATTTTTGGGCCTTTTGAGTGTTTGTCACTCGGCCCTTCTTGTATTTTTTGTCCTTGATATATTCAAGTTGAGAAGCAGTCGTCTAGGTATCTTACTAAGTACCATGCGTGCTTCGCTATAAAACCACTCGGTTCTTGACTATATGTTTAGTTTTTCAACTAATCACATAGTCGGGGGCTACACCTAATTAGGTGCATCTACTCGATGCACCATGTTTTATTTTCGCCCTTCACAGTTTTTGATTTTTAGTACTCGACAAGCTGGAGCAAGTTGAATTGAAGCACTCGGATTATTGTTTTTTGTTTCAAGAAGACTATTTTGGTCAACTGCGAAGGTCTCGGGGGCTACTGTGGAGATTATGGTTTGTCACGTCCTGATAAATTCATCCCGAATTAAAAATCATTCGCTAAAAGGAATAATAGAATTAATTAAAATGCGAAAAGAAATTGGCAAACACTAAAATACGTGCAAGAAAAATTCAAATGTGGCCCGGAGAATTTTTGTTAAATTCTCCTTGGTCTAAAAGGAGCCCTCAAATTTTACTTGAATTTTTATAGCACCGGAAATAATTATTAAGCAACAAAAACAATTAACAAAGTTTATTAAAAAGAAAAACCTAAAAATAACCCTCCTTCCTCCTTTGGGCCAAGTCTGGCCCAAAGTCCTCCCTCTCTCCCCTCGGCCCGCGGCCGAAGTCTCCCTTTCCTCCCTCTCTTTCTCTCCCTCTCCTTCTCTCCCTCCTCTTGGGCCCCCTTCCCCTCGGCCCAGCTCCCCCCCCCTCCCCTCCCGGCCTGCCCGGCCCAAGCCGCCTCCCCCTCCTCTCCTCCAGGGCCGGCCGCCCGGCCCAACCCGAGCGGCGCCCTCCCGCCCGTGCCGCGCACGTGCGCGCGCGTGCGCGCCGTTGCCGCGCGCTGACCGCGCGCCCGACCGCGTGGGGCCCACGCGTCAGGCGCGTCGTCTCCCTCCTCCAGCCGCCCGGCCACCTCTCTCTCTCTCTCCCGGAAACCTAGCTCGCTCCCTCCTCCAAATCCGCTTGATTCAATTGGCCAATTCCAAAATTAATTGGGGGGTTTTAATCCCCATTGAATCCTCTTCAATTGCCCCCAAATTCCCCCTTGATTCGTGCCTTCAATCCCCGGGAACGGACGCGCCAAGTCCGGCCGCTTTCCATGGCCGTCGGCCGCCATTCCCGCCGCCGTTCCGACCTCCCCCGTGGCCGGCTCCCTCTTCTCTCATATAAAATGGGATCCTCATCCCCCGTTCTCTCGTTTTAGCCCCCTCCCGAGCCTCCCCGTGGTCCCTAGCCATCTCCCCGCCGCCCTCCTCTCTCTCCCACGCCGCCGGCCGCCTCCAGCCGCCTGTGCCGCCTCGACCGTGCGCCGGCCGGCCGCGCCGTCGCCTCCTCCAACGTCGCCGCCACCTCCTCCACCCCGGCCTGCCCTCCGTTTCGCGCGGTGACCGCCGGAGGCGCGTTCCCGCCGTCGCCCTTCTCTTTCCTCCGCGCCGGCCGCCTCCAGCCGCCTCTCCCTCCTCGCCGGAGCGCCGTCCGGCCGCGCCGTCTTCTCCCTCGGCCTCGCAGCCACCTCCTCTCCCTCGGTCAGCCCTCCGTTTCGCGGGGAAAGCACCGGAGACGCGTCCTCGCCGGCAAAACAGTGGCGTTGCCGCCACTGTTCCACCTCCGGCCGCCACTGTCGCGTTTCCCGTGCGCCGGCCGACGTCGCCACCACCTCCCTCGGCTCCGCGACGCCGCCCTCATCCCCGGCATCACCTCCTCCTCGCCCGAAGCTCGCCGGAGTGGCCTCCTCGTCGGCGTCCAGTACCTCCCCGCCTCCGGCCGGCTCCTGTACGTCGCCGGTACGCCGATCGACGTCGCTGTGTTGTCCTCTCCTCCAGCTGCTCCTCGGTTTCGCCGGAACGCCGTCGCCGCGCCGGCCTCTCCATCCTCTTCGTCGCCGGCGTCCTTTCGGCCACCCATTCCTCCTCGTCGGCTCGTCGCCCCGCTGCACCACCACCTTCTCCAACATCGCAGCAGCGCGTTCCACGCCGTCCCCTCCTCCGCTCAGCCGCTGCTGCCTGCCATCATCGTTTCCTCGTCACCGTTCGTCCTCGCCGATCGACGTCCCGTCGGTCGCCCGGCTCGTCGTCTCGCGGCGCCGCCTCCGTCATCATCATCGCTGCGGCGTGTTCCACGCCGTCCTCGTCCCCGTGCAGCCGCTGCCGGCTGTCCTCGTCGCCTCCTCGCCGGTCCCGGTCGTCGTCGTCGTCGTCGTCCTCTCGTCGTTCCCGGTCGTCGTGGCGTTCGTCCCTCCGTCGAGCCGTTCTCGTCCGTCGTCCGCGTTCGTCAAGCGAGCCGCTGCAGCCCCGTCCTCGTCTTCGTCCTCGGCTCCGCGTCGTCAAGCCTCGTGCCGGCCGCGTCTCGCCTTCGTCCAAGGATCGCCGCCGAAGCCGTCCCCTCGCCGTTCGTCTCCGTTGTGCCCGTCTGTCTCCGCCGCGCCCGTTCGTCGTTGTCGTTCCCGCGCCTCGTCGCGTGGTGGTAAGGATCCCTCTCCCTCGCTGCCCCGTCCTTGTCCTTTCGGTGTCGCCCGTGCTCGTTGTGCGGTTGTCGGCCCCGGTACCCGTGTACCGGTGTCGGTGGTCGTTCACGCGTGCGGGTGGTGACCGTGTAGTGTCCGTGTTAGTGCGCCCGCTCGGTAGCCGCGTGGTTTCCACGTGTGCAGGCCGTGTGGTGCTTAGTGGAGTCCGTTTGTCGGCCACTCGCCTCGGTTGACACACGGGGTCTGCTTCCGTCGACCCGGGGACCATCTCTGTGTACTCGGTCTACCGCGGTCCTTTAGGTTGACATGTGGGGTCCGCATGTCAACAGCGCAGCCTTCCTGTCTCTTCCAGGCTAGCGCTTACACATGTTTTATAGTTGCAAAGCTTAATTATAATAATCCGCAAATCTCCATATAACAGCATTAAACTTCGGATGATCATATCTTGGTCATACGAGCTCCGAATCGACCCGTTCAAGTCTCTTAATGTTTGTTATAACCTAAAGAACCCTGTGCTTTCTTTTTATGTATTGTTATTGCTTCTTTATAGGCTTGTAGCTTTGCTTGTGTGCTTCGCGTAGCTTTCGTCGTTCCGGAGGTTCCCAAAGCGTGGTTCGTGGTCGTCGCCGAAGGTTCGGAAGGCCGTTCTCTCTGAGCAAGGCAAGTCACATCATCCTTGAGCATATTGAATCCCAGTTTATAAAATTATTTTGATTTAAATTAATGCATTATCGCTTTATTTAAATTCCCGCGTTATCACTGTTTTATTTAGCCATGCCTATTTACCTTTGTTAAGACCTTATTATTGCTATTGTTATTATTACCTTGTTCACCCTAGAATAAACAAAACCCCAACTAGTGGACACTCTATTTATGGTTCCACTAGTATGAACTTAGGTAGATGCTGTCACGACCGGAAATAACCCAACGGGCTTTCCTGACGTGCGTGCATTAATCCTTGTCCCAGGAGGCAAGGTACACCAAAAGTTGATACAAATCAGAGTTTAACAAGCGGAAGCGTAAATAGTTAACTTATTACATGGGCAGCGAAGGCCCAGCACACACAGAGACAAACGAGAAACAGCGGAAGACTAGGGCGACGACCACAGGCGCTTGACGGCAGGCACGAGCTAGACACCAAAGCCTTCATCTTCAAGGAGCTCCTCTTCTGGACTTGGGAAAAATTGAGCAAGACTGAGTACAACCACCGTACTCAACAAGACACACCCACAAGTGCAGAATAAATGCAAGGGAGTACAAGGGAATTATAACATAGAGGGGTTAGGGTTGCAGTAAACAGCATTTAAAGACATTTAGTTGCTCAGGGCTATTTTATAAACACGATCTTAGAACTATACAATGTTATTAATCAAGGCCGTGAACCCACACGAACCTGCCTTAACCCAAGGCCTATGATGATTCAGACCGAACTGGCAACCCGACCCTGGGTCCCAGCTCGTCCCAAGCCAACCCAGGCCAACCATTCCATATTTTAGTTGTTAAGCAAGTTTTAAGAATTAAAACACTAACTTGGGTACATTGCTCGGCTTGCCCATAACCGAGGGCTCGGCTATTCGAATAGATTATACTCTGATCAGAGGTGTACATCTTTACCCACAAGACACATCTTCCTCACGTGTAACCACGTGCCACATACCACCACGATATACGGACGGAAGACGTGACATAGTTTCCAACCCATCCTAGCCTTAGACAAGAGTACCGACCCAATCCCGCCTACGGCCGGAACCCCCGGGACAGGCAGGCAAGACTGAGCCCCTAGCAGCAGGGCACCAACCCTCTGCCATATGACATCTCGACTACCGGGCCGCAGCTCGTGTAGCCTTCATTTGCCCTGGAGAATGTCCATCGACCCCCGACTTCATCCATCTTCAATCCGTGTACTTTTGTTTATGACTAGACTGAGCCACAAACTAAGCCTTACCCACTAGACATGTGGAAGTACGGTAGTGCTTTGCAACAGAGGCCCGAAGACCGGTCCTTATATGGCCGAGGTGCTACCATCAAAACCATGCACCCCGAGCCCAGCCTAAAACCAATTTAGGGGATTTTGAATAGAGGGGGCGGTGTGAAGCCAATTCCACAATAATCCAACAATTCCATAGTGTCCAGGTGATATGAATATTTCCCAAGTCTAAAGTTATAAAACCACCTAATGTTACCTAATTAAATTGCGAAGCATCTACCTAAATTTAAACTAGGGATACCACGAGTAGAGTGTCCACTAGTTGAGGTTTTGTTTAATCTAGGGTGAACAAGGTAATAATAATAACAATAACAATAATAATATGGTCATAACAAAGGTAAATAGGCATGGCTAAATAAAACAGTGATAACGCGGGAATTTAAATAAAGCGATAATGCAATAATTTAAATCAACATAATTTTATAAACTGGGATTCAATATGTTCAAAGATGATGTGACTTGCCTTGCTCGCTTTCCCAACCGACGGCTTCGACTTCCACGAAGAGCGGATCTTCCGAAGCTGCAGCGTCTACACGACCAACGGAAAAGAAAAGGCTTTTACACTACTAAACTCCACATAACAGCAGAAACAAAGCACAAAAATGGGTTCTTGACTTCTTAAGGAAAAATTAGAGACTTGAACGGTCCAATTCCGAGTTCAAATGGCCAAGATATGGCCATTTGAAGTTTATATGCTCTTTAAATGGATATTTACGAATTTCTTCATTTAAATTTTAATTAAAAAAAACTCATTTATTGCGTCAGCCGAGGGAGAGGGCGCGCGGACCGGGTCCACGGGAGTGGGGCCCACGCGTCAGCCTCTCGGTCCACGGTGGACCGGGAGCACGCGGCTGGCGGCGGCCGGCGCCGTGGGTCCCACGCGTCAGCCGCACCCGCTGGCGCGGGCGGCTGACGGCCGGGTCCCACCTGGCAGCCGCGAGGGCGCGCCCGAAGGCAGCCTCGCCGGCACGGCCGACGGGAGGGGGACACGCCCGCGCCCCGATGGTCACCGCCGGCGACCACCGGCGCGGCGGAGCGGCACCCGAGAGAGAGGAGGGAAGGGGGAAGCGAAAGGAACGGTCTTCGGCTCACCCCGGTCGACGGCGACGACGGGAACGGCGGTCGAAGCGGAAGAAGGCGGCGGCGCGGTTCGGGACGGCGAGGACGACGGTGCTCCGGCGGTCGGCGAGCGAAACGGAGGCGCGGACGAGGTCGACGGGAACGCGGCGAAGCCGATGGAGGTGACGCCGAGTGGGGAGGAAGTCCGGAGCGACGGCGGCGGCGAACCGGAGCACGGCGGCGACGGCGGAGAGAAGGTGCGATGGTGCGGGCTCGATTCCGACGGGGAGAGTGAGCGGCGAGTGGCGGAAACGGAGGAGCGGAGCTCGGGGATTGATTTTATAGCGACGGGAGAGAGAGGGGGCGGCCGGAGAGAAAGGAAACCGGCCGCGGAGTTCTCGGGCTCCATTGAAGACGCCGGCGACGATTGCGGGATTCAAATCGGACGAATCCGAGGGAGAGAGAGAGGGAAAAGAGGGGGAATCGGGAGAGGGAATCACGGGGAGTAATTCGCCCCTCTTTATGGCGCGCGGGGAAGGCGGGATGCGGCGGATTCGGCGGCGGCGGCGGCGCTAGGGCACGGGCGGCGGCGGGCGCGGCGCGGGGTTGGGGATGACAGGTGGGCCCCACCCGTCAGCGAGGGTGGCGGGCGGGCCCGCCTGTCAGCGGCGCGCGCTCGGGGAGGAGCCGATGGGCCGGAGGGGAGGAGAGAGAGAGGGAGGGAGAGAAGTGGGCCGAGCCGGCCCAAGAAGGAAAAGGGGGGAAAGAAGACTTCTTTTAGGGTTTTTCTTTTTATAAACCTTTTCAACTTTGTTTATTTCTTTTCAATTATTATTTGTGCTCTGAAAATTCCACTAAAATTTATTTACGCATTTTAGCCTTTTAGGAAATATGCAAAAATCCTCCAAGCCTCATTTGACTTTTACATTTGCACATTTTAATTGTTGGAGGCTTTCACATGAATTTTAATTATTCTTTGCACAATTTCGAGGATGTATTTTAGAGTCGATTTGGGACGCGACAAACCTACCCCCCTTAAACGGAATCTCGACCCCGAGATTCGGAAGAACTGGCGAAGAGATCGGGATGGGCTGCCTTCAGCTCGTCTTCACGCTCCCAAGTAGCTTCTTCTTCGGCGTGGTTGCTCCACTGGACCTTGCAAAAACGGATTACCCGGTTCCTGGTCCTGCGCTCCATGGTGTCCAGGATTTTCACTGGCCTCTCCACGTAGGTCAAATCTTCGCGAACTTCAATTTGCTCTGAGTCGGTCTGCTCGGATGGCACTCGAAGGCATTTCTTGAGTTGCGACACATGGAACACATCATGCACGTTGCCCAAGGAGGCGGGCAGCTCCAACTGGTAAGCGACTTCTCCGCGTCGAGCAACGATACGGAAAGGACCCACATACCGAGGTGCAAGCTTCCCTTTCGTCTGAAACCTGTGTACACCTCGCAATGGCGTGACTCGAAGATACACAAAATCATCCACTGCGAATTCCAGGTCACGGCGACGGTTATCTGCATAACTTTTCTGCCGTGACTGTGCCACCTTTAGATTATCCCGAATGATTCTGACTTTAGCTTCAGCTTCTCTCAGGATATCAGTCCCGAACACTTGGCTTTCCCCAACTTGGTCCCACAGGAGCGGTGTCCGGCATTTGCGCCCGTACAACGCTTCATATGGTGCCATTTGTATGCTGGATTGATAGCTGTTATTGTAGGAGAACTCGGCATAGGGGAGACTCTTATCCCAGGTCTTCCCGAAATCTAGTACACATGCGCGGAGCATATCTTCTAGAATTTGATTTAGACGCTCGGTCTGTCCATCTGTCTGCGGGTGATAGGCGGTGCTGAAATTCAATCGAGTACCCAGCTCTTCTTGGAGCTTCTTCCAAAAGTGAGAGGTGAATTGGCTTCCCCTATCAGATACGATTTTCTTGGGAACGCCGTGGAGACTCACGATCCTAGCGAAGTAGAGCTCCGCTAGTTTGTTCCCTCCATAGGTGGTCTTCACAAGAATAAATCGAGCCACCTTGGTTAATCGATCCACAACTACCCATATAGAATCATATCCGCCTTGGGTTTTTGGAAGTCCGGTGATGAAATCCATCCCAATTTCATCCCATTTCCATTCAGGTACTTGGAGTGGTTGGAGAAGTCCGGCCGGTCGTTGGTGCTCTGCCTTGACACGCTGGCACACATCACACAGGGCCACAAACTCTGCAATTTCCCGCTTCATGCTAACCCACCAGTATTTCTCCTTCAAATCTAAGTACATCTTTGTACTGCCAGGGTGGATGGAATAAGGACTTTCGTGAGCTTCCTGAAGTATCAGCTGTTTAAGTTCTCGGTTATCTGGAACGCATACCCGATTTCCGTTCCATAGGGTTCCGTGTTCATCCTCTGTGAAACCAGCGGCTTTACCCTGTTTCATATTCTTGAGGAGTCCATGCATGTCCGGATCATTCTTCTGAGCCTCGCGGATTTGATCGAGCAAGGTGGGCTTGGCTTCCAACGCGGCCAAAAATCCACGACCAACTATGTTTAGGTTCAGGGCTTCCATCTGTTGACTAAGTTCGGGTGGAATGCCACGGACGTTAAGAGTGTTGCAATGGCCCTTTCGACTTAGAGCGTCGGCAACCACGTTGGCCTTACCAGGATGATAGTGAATTCCCACATCATAGTCCTTGATGAGTTCTAACCATCTCCTTTGCCGAAGATTCAGGTCCGACTGAGTGAAGATGTATTTCAGACTCTTATGGTCGGTATAGATTTCACAGCGATTCCCAATGAGATAGTGCCGCCAGATTTTTAGAGCATGAACTACTGCGGCTAACTCCAAATCATGTGTAGGGTAGTTGCCTTCATGAGGACGTAGCTGGCGTGAGGCATAGGCTACCACATGACCGTCCTGCATGAGCACGCACCCCAATCCTTGGCGCGAAGCATCACAATACACCATGAAGTCCTTGCGAGTATCCGGCAAGATTAACACCGGCGAGGAAACCAGCTTTTCCTTGAGAGTTTGGAACGCCTTCTCGCATTGCGGGCTCCACACAAATTTCTCTTCTTTCTTCAACAACTGTGTCATGGGTCGAGCGATTTTGGAGAAGTTCTCGATGAATCTCCGATAGTATCCTGCCAAACCTAAGAAACTGCGGACTTGGGTAACTGTCTTGGGTTGCTTCCAATCGGTGACGGCGGTCACTGTTTCGGGATCCACAGCAACTCCTTTAGCAGATATCACGTGCCCTAAGAATTTGACTTCGGACAACCAGAACTCACACTTGCTAAGCTTGGCATACAATTGATGTTCCCGCAACTTTCCCAACACCAGACGGAGATGGTGCTGATGGTCTTCCTCTGATTGTGAGTATATCAGAATGTCATCAATGAAAACCACAACAAACTTATCCAAGTATTCCATGAACACTTTATTCATTAAGTTCATGAAGAAGGCAGGTGCATTGGTCAAACCGAACGACATCACCGTGAATTCATACAGCCCGTATCGCGTGGTGAATGCGGTCTTCGGAATATCTTCTTCACGAATACGTAATTGGTGATATCCGGAACGGAGATCAATCTTGGAGAATACAGTGGCACCTTTGAGTTGATCGAACAGATCATCGATCCGGGGAAGAGGGTACTTGTTTTTGATGGTGACTTCATTGAGAGCTCTGTAGTCAACGCACATCCTCTTCGTCTTGTCTTTCTTCTCTACAAAAATCACAGGAGCACCCCATGGGGAAGTACTCGGACGTATGTACCCCTTTTCTTTCAACTCTTCCAACTGTTTCTTTACTTCGGCTAGTTCATTTGCTGCCATACGGTAGGGTCGCTTGTGCAGAGGAGTAGTTCCTGGAGCAAGATCTATTCGGAACTCAATCTCTCGCTTGGGCGGCATACCAGGTAGTTCTTCCGGAAACACGTCTCCGAACTCTCTGACGATGGGAATTTCTGACAGTTCTATCTGATGAAGTTCTGAACTTCTAACAGAGGTTGGGGGTGCAAAGAAAACAACCGGTTGTTCCGGCCCTCGGTACAGAGTAACAGTGCGTCTCGCGCAATCCACTACTCCTTGGAATTGTGCCAACCAATTCATCCCAAGAATCACATCCAAGTTCTTGGTGTCTAGCAGAATCAGATCCGAGGGAAAAGGAATCCCCTGAATTTCTATAGGGACGGCAGGGCTATAAAACTTTGCTGTCATAACCCCTCCAGGGGTGGTGATGAGCAGAGGGTTTCTAAGCCTTTCTACCCCCAACTGATTTCTCCCCACGAATGGCACAGATATAAACGAGTGGGAAGCTCCAGAGTCAAACAAAATTGTAGCAGGGATGGAATGAACGAGGAACGTACCAACGATGACGTCTGGAGTTGTCAGCACGTCCTCGGCCGTCACGTGATTCACACGACCCCGAATGACATCCTTCCCGCCGTTGTTGGAGCGGGGAGGCGCTTGGCCTTGCTGACGCCTTGGCTTTGGGCATTTATCCGCAAAGTGCCCGGGCTCGAAGCAGTTGAAGCACAGACGCTGCTGACCTTGAGCGTCCCTGCGGCCTTGAACGGGCTGCACAGCTGGCGTAGGAGGACGGGGCGCACGAGTCCCTTGCTGATTCTGCTGCTGCTGCGGCTGTGGGACGCGCACCACGAATTGAGGTCGAGGCGCTGGGCGAGGTTGCTGCTGCTGCTGCTGCGAGGAGGATCCCCCTGGATAGGGATTGGTGTAGCGAACCCTTTGGTTAGCACCCTGTTGATTGCGGAAATTCGCCAAGCGGCGCTTGTGCGATTCCAACTCCTTGTGCTTGGCTTCCAAGCGGATGCTCTTGTCCACCAGTCGTTGAAAATCCGGATAGTCCCCAGAGACTAGACGGACGGACAGCTCAGGGTCCATTCCTGCCAAGAACTTCTCTTGCTTCTCCTCATCTTCCCGCACATCCTCCGGAGCGTAACGGGCCAGGTTGTTGAACTCATGCAAATACTCCATCACGGAGCGGTTGCCTTGCTTCAACTCTCGGAATTCCCTTTTCTTAAGAGCCACGACTCCAGCGGGCACATGGGTTCTCCGGAAAGCGGCGGTGAAGCGAGCCCAAGTAATCGGCTGTCCCTCTGGCTGCGTAGCCTGGAAGTGGTCCCACCATAGAGATGCAGGTCCCTGCAGCTGATGGGCGGCGAAGACGACTTTCTCCTCATCGCTGCACTGCACCGTGTCTAGCTTTTTCCCCACGGCATGCAACCAATCCAAAGCATCCACGGGGTTGTTGGAGCTGGAGAAGGTAGGTGGGCGGATGCGGAGGAACTCGGCGAGTTTAGAGTGTTGGGGAGGTGGTGGTGGAGCATTCTGTTGTGGCGGGTTTTGGAGGTGGTGGAGGAAAGCATTCATCATGTTGGCTTGCTGGGCGAGGATTTGGGTGAGAATGGCGTTGGTGTCTGGTGGTGGTGGTGGAGGCGGAGGAGGAGGTGGAGGTGGGTTGCCCTGGTGGTTGTGGTTGCTGCTTTCGGGTTGGTTGCCATCACCGGTAGCAGCATTTCTCCTGGTCGTCACCATCTGAAAACCCCACACAGAGCCAGCAAACAGAGAAAGAGCTAACAATTAAAACTAACCACCCACGACTACCATTATTCTTAAATTTATCACTGCTATTAAATTGGTTCATTAATGTTCAAGTTGCTTAGGCAAATAAAATAAGACAGGCTCCGACATAGTTACACCACACACCGGCATAACCATGCCCCACACGACTCCAAAAAAGACAAACGAGAAAGAACACACGCGCAAGCCTACTAACTGCTCGTCTACCGCTGCGACGGGCCAGGACGGAAGGTGAGCAACAGCGCACCCTCCGAGCTACCAACGCCGGAGGCTTCCCCCTCCTGGGGAACCACGGGCGCAGGCTCGGCACGAGGGGTCTCGACGAAGCAGGTCCACGCCAGGGACTGACGAACAAGCTCGGGCCTGGAGGTGCTCTTGCGGGCGGTGATCTTCTGGCTGCGGCAGACACGGCGACGCTTGGGGCGGCAGATCTCTCCCTGGGCGACCTTGAGCTGGTGCAGCTGCGCCTCCACTGCGTCGAGGTCCTTCTTGAGCTGCAGGTTCTCCTGACGCAGCTCCAGGATCTTCATGTTGTTCTCGACCATCCCGCGGCGTACCATCTGATGGAAGTCGATACGAGCCGCGTCGTACGCCTCCACCATGCGTGCCAGGTGCACGATGGTAGCGTCATCCTCCGAGCTAGCATCCCGGAAGGTGGCGTAGTCGCGGGCTCCTCCGCGACGAGGGTGGTAGCGGTAGGGCGAGTGCTGCAACTCGTCCGGGTAGCGCTGGTGAAGGGTGCCGATGGCGAGGAGAGCGGCGTTCTGGCAAGCGGCGGGGAAGGAGTCTCCACCCGCGGTGACTGCCAGCGAAGTCCGCTCGGGGGAGCCAGAGAGGATCACTGCGGTGACCTCCCACCCAGCGTGGGGCTCCGCGTCGTCTCCCTCCTGATCCGGAAGCGGCCTGGCCTGGTAGTCCTCTCCGTGTGGATACCCCAGGACCACGCACATGCCTCGCAGCTCCAAAACGAAGCCAGTCATGTCCAAACCACGACGGGTGACGCTGCCGGCCATCTACAAACAAAAACAAAAAGAGAAACAACATTTTAAAGGTCAGATTTTGATGATAAGTGAAGCAGCAAGACAGAGAGAGACTAGACAGTTTTCACAAATAACAAAGGATTTTTATTTTTGAAAATATTGCTAAGGCTTGGGATCTACGGCTCGTCCTAGGGTCAAGGGAGGCTCTGATACCAACTTGTCACGACCGGAAATAACCCAACGGGCTTTCCTGACGTGCGTGCATTAATCCTTGTCCCAGGAGGCAAGGTACACCAAAAGTTGATACAAATCAGAGTTTAACAAGCGGAAGCGTAAATAGTTAACTTATTACATGGGCAGCGAAGGCCCAGCACACACAGAGACAAACGAGAAACAGCGGAAGACTAGGGCGACGACCACAGGCGCTTGACGGCAGGCACGAGCTAGACACCAAAGCCTTCATCTTCAAGGAGCTCCTCTTCTGGACTTGGGAAAAATTGAGCAAGACTGAGTACAACCACCGTACTCAACAAGACACACCCACAAGTGCAGAATAAATGCAAGGGAGTACAAGGGAATTATAACATAGAGGGGTTAGGGTTGCAGTAAACAGCATTTAAAGACATTTAGTTGCTCAGGGCTATTTTATAAACACGATCTTAGAACTATACAATGTTATTAATCAAGGCCGTGAACCCACACGAACCTGCCTTAACCCAAGGCCTATGATGATTCAGACCGAACTGGCAACCCGACCCTGGGTCCCAGCTCGTCCCAAGCCAACCCAGGCCAACCATTCCATATTTTAGTTGTTAAGCAAGTTTTAAGAATTAAAACACTAACTTGGGTACATTGCTCGGCTTGCCCATAACCGAGGGCTCGGCTATTCGAATAGATTATACTCTGATCAGAGGTGTACATCTTTACCCACAAGACACATCTTCCTCACGTGTAACCACGTGCCACATACCACCACGATATACGGACGGAAGACGTGACATAGTTTCCAACCCATCCTAGCCTTAGACAAGAGTACCGACCCAATCCCGCCTACGGCCGGAACCCCCGGGACAGGCAGGCAAGACTGAGCCCCTAGCAGCAGGGCACCAACCCTCTGCCATATGACATCTCGACTACCGGGCCGCAGCTCGTGTAGCCTTCATTTGCCCTGGAGAATGTCCATCGACCCCCGACTTCATCCATCTTCAATCCGTGTACTTTTGTTTATGACTAGACTGAGCCACAAACTAAGCCTTACCCACTAGACATGTGGAAGTACGGTAGTGCTTTGCAACAGAGGCCCGAAGACCGGTCCTTATATGGCCGAGGTGCTACCATCAAAACCATGCACCCCGAGCCCAGCCTAAAACCAATTTAGGGGATTTTGAATAGAGGGGGCGGTGTGAAGCCAATTCCACAATAATCCAACAATTCCATAGTGTCCAGGTGATATGAATATTTCCCAAGTCTAAAGTTATAAAACCACCTAATGTTACCTAATTAAATTGCGAAGCATCTACCTAAATTTAAACTAGGGATACCACGAGTAGAGTGTCCACTAGTTGAGGTTTTGTTTAATCTAGGGTGAACAAGGTAATAATAATAACAATAACAATAATAATATGGTCATAACAAAGGTAAATAGGCATGGCTAAATAAAACAGTGATAACGCGGGAATTTAAATAAAGCGATAATGCAATAATTTAAATCAACATAATTTTATAAACTGGGATTCAATATGTTCAAAGATGATGTGACTTGCCTTGCTCGCTTTCCCAACCGACGGCTTCGACTTCCACGAAGAGCGGATCTTCCGAAGCTGCAGCGTCTACACGACCAACGGAAAAGAAAAGGCTTTTACACTACTAAACTCCACATAACAGCAGAAACAAAGCACAAAAATGGGTTCTTGACTTCTTAAGGAAAAATTAGAGACTTGAACGGTCCAATTCCGAGTTCAAATGGCCAAGATATGGCCATTTGAAGTTTATATGCTCTTTAAATGGATATTTACGAATTTCTTCATTTAAATTTTAATTAAAAAAAACTCATTTATTGCGTCAGCCGAGGGAGAGGGCGCGCGGACCGGGTCCACGGGAGTGGGGCCCACGCGTCAGCCTCTCGGTCCACGGTGGACCGGGAGCACGCGGCTGGCGGCGGCCGGCGCCGTGGGTCCCACGCGTCAGCTGCACCCGCTGGCGCGGGCGGCTGACGGCCGGGTCCCACCTGGCAGCCGCGAGGGCGCGCCCGAAGGCAGCCTCGCCGGCACGGCCGACGGGAGGGGGACACGCCCGCGCCCCGATGGTCACCGCCGGCGACCACCGGCGCGGCGGAGCGGCACCCGAGAGAGAGGAGGGAAGGGGGAAGCGAAAGGAACGGTCTTCGGCTCACCCCGGTCGACGGCGACGACGGGAACGGCGGTCGAAGCGGAAGAAGGCGGCGGCGCGGTTCGGGACGGCGAGGACGACGGTGCTCCGGCGGTCGGCGAGCGAAACGGAGGCGCGGACGAGGTCGACGGGAACGCGGCGAAGCCGATGGAGGTGACGCCGAGTGGGGAGGAAGTCCGGAGCGACGGCGGCGGCGAACCGGAGCACGGCGGCGACGGCGGAGAGAAGGTGCGATGGTGCGGGCTCGATTCCGACGGGGAGAGTGAGCGGCGAGTGGCGGAAACGGAGGAGCGGAGCTCGGGGATTGATTTTATAGCGACGGGAGAGAGAGGGGGCGGCCGGAGAGAAAGGAAACCGGCCGCGGAGTTCTCGGGCTCCATTGAAGACGCCGGCGACGATTGCGGGATTCAAATCGGACGAATCCGAGGGAGAGAGAGAGGGAAAAGAGGGGGAATCGGGAGAGGGAATCACGGGGAGTAATTCGCCCCTCTTTATGGCGCGCGGGGAAGGCGGGATGCGGCGGATTCGGCGGCGGCGGCGGCGCTAGGGCACGGGCGGCGGCGGGCGCGGCGCGGGGTTGGGGATGACAGGTGGGCCCCACCCGTCAGCGAGGGTGGCGGGCGGGCCCGCCTGTCAGCGGCGCGCGCTCGGGGAGGAGCCGATGGGCCGGAGGGGCGAAGAGAGAGAGGGAGGGAGAGAAGTGGGCCGAGCCGGCCCAAGAAGGAAAAGGGGGGAAAGAAGACTTCTTTTAGGGTTTTTCTTTTTATAAACCTTTTCAACTTTGTTTATTTCTTTTCAATTATTAT
Organism: Oryza sativa Japonica Group; assembly: GCF_034140825.1. Classification (NCBI taxonomy): domain Eukaryota; kingdom Viridiplantae; phylum Streptophyta; class Magnoliopsida; order Poales; family Poaceae; genus Oryza; species Oryza sativa. The sequence continues at coordinate 20,517,375 of NC_089035.1, forward strand.
TTGTGCTCTGAAAATTCCACTAAAATTTATTTACGCATTTTAGGCTTTTAGGAAATATACAAAAATCCTCCAAGCCTCATTTGACTTTTACATTTGCACATTTTAATTGTTGGAGGCTTTCACATGAATTTTAATTATTCTTTGCACAATTTCGAGGATGTATTTTAGAGTCGATTTGGGACGCGACAGATGCTTCGCTGGTTAATTAGGCAACATTAGGTGGTTATATAACTTTAGACTTTGGGAATTCTCATATCATCTGGACACTATGGAATGGTTGGCTTATGGTGGAATTGGACATATCCCTCTCTTCCTCTTTCAAAGCCCCTAAAACCTGTTTTTTGGTGGGGTTTGGGTGCATGCCAGTTGTGGGAAGTAGCACCCCGGCCACTATAAGGATTAAGCTCAGGCCTCTGTTGCAAAGCACTACCGTACTTCCACATGTCTAGTGGGTAAGGCTTAGTTTGTGGCTCAGTCTGGTTATAAACAAAAGTACACGGATTGGAGATGGATGAAGTCGGGGGTCGATGGACATTCTCCAGGGCAAATGAAGGCTACACGAGCTGCGGCCCGGTAGTCGAGATGTCATGGCACAGGGCTGGTGTCCTGCTGCTAGGGGGCTCAATCCTGCCTGCCTGTCCCGGGGGTTCCGGCCGTAGGTGGGGTTGGGTCGGTACTCTTGTTTATGGCTAGGATGGGTTGGGAACTATGTCACGTCTTCCGTCCGTATACCGTGGTGGTATGTGGCACGTGGTTACACGTGAGGAAGATGTGTCTTGTGGGTAAAGATGTACACCTCTGATCAGAGTAAAACCTATTCGAATAGCCGCGCCCTCGGTTATGGGCAAGCCGAGCAATGTACCCAAGTTAGTGTTTTAATTCTTAAAATTTGCTCAACAACTAAAATGTGGAATGGTTGGCCTGGGTTGGCTTGGGACGAGCTAGGACCCAGGGTCGGGTTGCCAGTTCGGTCTGAATCATCGTAGGCCTTGGGTTAAGGCAGGTTCGTGAGGGTTCACGGCCTTGATTAATAATACTGTGTAGCTCTAGGATCGTCTTTATAAAATGGCTTTGGGCAACTAAGTGACTTTTAAATGCTGCTTTCTGCAAAACTTAACCCCTATATTATTACCCCTTGTACCCCCTTGCATTAATCATGCATCTGCCGGTGTGGCTTGCTGAGTACTGTGGTTGTACTCATTCTTGCTCAATCTTTCCCCTCTTCAGTAAGAGAAGCTTTGGAGAAGATGTCTTAGGTGGAGTCCTGGCTTATACCCCAGTTGAGCGCCTGTGGAGATGGAGCCGTAGGCCCGCTAGTCCGCTGCTGTTTATTTTTGATTGTCAGGCCTGAAGCGCCTTTGTAATAATGTAAATATTATCGATATAATAAAGATGTGTCTTTTATATCATGTTTGTGTGGTGTACCCCGGCTTTTCCTGGGACGGGGATTAATACACTAGCGTTCGGGAAAAGGCAATTTTCCCGGTCGCGACATGGTTATCCCATATCTACATGGCGGTTATATTCCAGCTGGATATACAGTACCAAATATAGATAGAATATCTTTATGAGGACTCGGGTTAGATTCTAAACTTGTATGTCAAGAAAGTACCTGGGATCCTAGTCGGTTACGATTGTATTTTATCTGTAATCCCATATTCCGTTAGGATATAGACTGTACCTTGTATTACGGATCCCTTCCCCTATATAAGGAGGGTACGTGTGCCTCTTGGGGCACGATTCTTTTTTCTCCCAATCATACAATCAATAACACACTCGGCGGAATCATCCCCGGACAGGAGTAGGGTATTACTTCTTGAATAAGAAGGCCTGAACCTGTATAAAATTCCTTGTCTACAAACCCATCCACTTTCCTAGCTTGATAGCCACCCCCTTTTATTATTGTCGAAATCTTGTTTCGACATGGATCATGGCTTGTTTAAGTTGAATATGAGACTAAATAATCAGTATTTTAAAAATATTAGATATCTTAAATATTTTTTTTGAGATTAGATATCTTAAATAATTAGACTTACATAGAAAACACATAATATAAAAAGATGGAAATATGATGATTTTCAACAAAATATGATCGACGTGTTAAAGCAAGAATTTAATACAAATTAAGATAATCCTATTAAAGACTAGAAGAATTTAATCCTATTGAACGGGCTATAAAAAATTTAATCCTAGCGGGTACGACTCCATCTGGGTAATCGTGGATCGACTCACGAAATCAGCTCATTTCGTGCCAGTGAAAACCACCTTTGATGGAAAGAAACTAGCAGAACTCTACATGACCCATGTCGTATGTAGATTTGGCTGTCCCAAGAAGATTGTGTCAGACCGAGGCACTCAGTTCACCTCAAGGTTCTAGAAGCAGTTGCATGAAGCTCTCGGAACCGATCTAAATTTTAGTACAGCTTACCATCCGCAGACCGATGGTCAGACAGAAAGGGTAAACCAAATCCTAGAAGACATGCTACGTGCGTGTGCCCTGGATTTCGAAGGCACTTGGGATCGTTGTTTGCCGTATGCTGAGTTCTCATACAACAACAGTTATCAGGCCAGCATTCAGGTGTCGCCGAATGAGGCAATGTTCGGTAGAAAGTGCCGCACTCCCTTGTGCTGGACTGAGGTGGGCGAAGCGCTGGTATTCGGTCCTGACATGCTCAAGGCAGCAGAAGAACAAGTTAAGCTGATCCGAGAACGTTTAAAGACAGCGCAGAACCGTCAGAAGAATTACGCTGACAATCGGAGGCGTGACCTTGAGTTCGAAAAAGGAGATCATGTGTACCTGCGGGTATCACCTCTCCGTGGTATGAGGAGGTTTGGGATGTCCGGCAAGTTAGCACCCCGCTACATCGGCCCCTACCTCATAACCGCCAGACGTGGCGAAGTGGCTTATCAGCTTGAGTTACCTGAAGGTCTCGCAGATGTGCACAACGTGTTCCACGTATCCCAGTTAAAGAAATGTCTTCGAGTTCCAGAAGAACAAGTTCCCCTGGGTAATATCGAGCTGGAAAAGAATCTGACCTACAAGGAAAGGCCGATCAAGGTTCTTGAAGAGGCAGAACGTCAGACCCGAAGGAAGACTATCAAGTTCTACAAGGTCCAATGGAGCAATCATTCTGAAGATGAGGCAACCTGGGAACGAGAAGATCTTCTCTGCACCGAGTTCCCGGAGCTACTCCCATAGGTGCTGAATCTCGGGGTCGAGATTCTTGTTAGGGGGGGTGGTCTGTAGCGCCCGTTCTGTCGTGGCGCCTAGCGGGAAAAACTATCTCTTAAAAACCCTATTTGCGAAATCCGTTTCTTTGCTTGTTGTCTAGTGTCCGTGCCATCTCAGATCTCAAATCCCCGATCTATCATCGAGTTCAATCCCGAATCCAAATCCTTCCCAAATCAAATCCCTCCGCAAAAGTCTATTTTGCCTCCCTTGGGTTCGATAGGCCGAACTCCTCTCGGCCCATCTCCCCCTCCCTCCCCGGCTCTCTCTCTCTCTCTCCCTCTCTCTCTCCCTCTCCCCCCGCTCTGCCCGTGAGCTGCGCACGCGTGCGCGTGAGCCGCGCCGAGCCGAGCGCCCTCCGCCCTCGCTGCCACTTCTCGCCGAGCCGCCCCATTCTCTCGGGCCGCGCCCTAGCCGCCCGAGGGAAGTCTAATTTCCCTCCCTCCTTCTTTTCTTTTCTTTTCTTTTTCAAAAAGGATTTAAATAAATCCTTTTCCTTTTGACCAAAAATCCAATAATCTTAGAAATTCAATATCTTCCCAACCGTAAGTCCGTTTGACTCCGTTCAACTTCCAAAATTCCTCAAATCTCGAGATCTATCTAATGGCATGCTTAGAGGTCAATAATAAGGCTTTATTTTCGCCGTTTGCTGAGTTGTCCCGTTTCGCGTGTAGTTTCGGAGCCCGAAGACCCGCAGTGCGAGGATTTCGAAGATCAAGCTCAAGATCTCGAGCGAGGCAAGCCACCTTTGAACATCTTGAGCCTATATTTGAACTTAATTATGTTGCTTGAAAAATATTATGCATCGATAGGATCGCACTTAATCTGCTTGTCCCGTCTGCAAGGCAGATTGGCGGACCCACCTAACTTGTTGCATCTGATCCTTCCTTTGTAATTGTTATACCATGTTCCCTTGTACCCACCTAGTTGCGCCTCGGTATTCGTGCACTCTGCACGGGTATCGATGGTCGCCTTCAAACTTAAAATCTGAGAAACATCTTGGGTAAAACTTGGGTTTTACAAAAGACTTGGAAAACCCGACACCTGGGTTGGTGCTTGCGAACTAAATGAATCTCCAAAACCGCGGACCAGGGAACGTACCGGGTGTACGGTTTCCCGCTCTTGCACTTAAGGACCGTTTCCTTGAAATTTTATCCGAACATAAGACAAGTACGACCACATGGGTGGAATGGGACACCCCTGGCTGAGTAACTAGCTTATCGGGGGAGCCATGATGCTAAGAGACATGTGGATTCGCCGGGGTGGTGTCGGGGAGGACCCCTGGGCTTCCTGGCACAGTATGGTCTGGGACCTAATCTGGTGTTGGTCTGGGACCCCTCTCGTTGGCATATGGTGAACCTGTGTCGGCTTTCGAAATGCCTTGTCATGAAAGCCTTAAGGTCTCTAGTCGTGGCCGTTCTGCACGGGCTGGATGATCCGGGTTAGTAATGTCGTCTGGGTAAAGTGTACCCCCTCTGCAGAGGTTATTAAACTGTTCGAACAGCCGTGCCCACGGTCATGGGCGGATGTGAGGTGATTCCTAGCGCAGTTTTGTTTGACTACTGCTTTGTGAAATTTGCGGATGTGGTTTGGGATTGATGTTTGGAAAATCTGCGGCTGATGGGATCAGCCAGGCCCGGGTGGCCGTTTGAAAGTTGTTGGCCGGGTGCCAACCTAGATCGATTCAAAAGACTGATACATTGCACATACTCCGACCGAACGAGACGCATTGTCTCATCCGTGTCGTTTGAGAAGCACTCACTTAGTTGTTTCAGAAAAGAGTTTAAATAAAATCAATTGCAAAAACAACAGCCTTTCCTTGAAGTCTGCATTAAACACTTATTTTCCATGGCTTGCTGAGTACTCCTGTACTCACCCTTGCTCTATATAAATAATTCCCCCCCAGTTGCTAAAGAAGATGAAGCGGATCCCGCTGACGAGGAGTTCTTCCAGGAGCAAGCCGGCTACGATGAGTTTTAGGGTTTCGGCCTAGTTCCCAAGTCGCGCCTGTGATGTTTGGTCCAAGTCTTGGCTTCCGCTTCCCTTTTGTAATGCAGTTGTGAGCTCGGGATCTGTCCGCAGCCCAACATGACTGTACTCCTACTCTATAATAAAGAGACCTCTGTTGCTGTGATACTCTGTCTTCCTGTGATACCAGCACTGTTTCCTGGGACTGGTATCGATTAACAGGTTAATTTGGAGCGTCACGGGCTAGTTCCGGTCGGGACTAGTTCGGGGCGTGGCACTAACAAGTTGAGGGACCTTGCGTGTACTTTTTCCTACTTTTTTTCAATGCAGCTAATTAATATGTAGAATGACTTATGTATTTAATAACAATGAATTTCCTGACTATACTGCTCTATGACTGTATCAAGTAGTCGAATATGTTCATTTTTTTTCATAAGAGTTTTTGTCCAAACTCCTTTTCGTAGTAGTAATACACATTATGCCTAAGGTTGTGTTCGTTTCCCAGGTTAGGAAACAGGGGCAGATCTACAGTAGAATGGCCGCTGTCAGGCGACACCGACGACTTTCAGCAAAATCTATAATGAAATTACTTATCCATATGTTATAACACTATGATATAAACATAATTAGCATGCTATGACACCGATAGACACGTTATGACACCAACGAATCGATTTTCTGGATCCGCCACTGGTTGGAAACACATTTGTAGTGCACGAAAAACGTAATGGTCTATTAGCGAGTGATTAATTAAGTATTAGTTATTTGTTTAAAAAAATTGATTAATATAATTTTTTAAGCAACTTTTGTATAGAAACTTTTTATAAAAAACACATTATTTACTAGTTTGAAAAGCGTGCACACGGAACATGAGTAAGATGAGTTAAAAAAAGTTGGAAAAAGAACTCAGCCTAATATTAAAGGCAAATTTTGCTACGGGACATCGCAATCATGTGGTTTTAGCTCAAGGACACCGCGAAAGTAAAGTTTTGGCGGAAGACATCCTATAATCGTGGATATTTGCCGATGAACACCGCGCCGTCTAAAGGATACTTGTCGTGCTGACGTGGCGGACGGGAGTCTGTTTTTTTGACGTGGTCGGACGTAAATACCCTTGTGCCACGTCAGAAAAAAAAGGCCTCCCGTCAGGCCACTCCCCACCGCGGCCAGCTACCACTTTCCCCTCTCCGCCGCCGCGCCAAGCCGTCCGCTCGGCCGCTGCCACCACGCGCGGCCACATCTCCCGCGCGAGCACCACCCCCGCGCCACTGCCACTTCGCCACCACGACTGTCAGCACCTCCGGCCTCCATCTCCGCCGAACGAATCGCCACCGCGACCACCGCCGTCTTCGTCTTGCTCGAGACCACAACCACACTGCGAGCGCCGGCCCGCACGGGCGCCGCCTCCGCGACCACCCAACGCCTCCACCTCCGCCTCCTCTGCCCGGCGCTGCCCCGGCACCTCCTCGCTGCGCCGGCCTTTTCTCCCCATCCACCCAATGCCTGCCGGCGGAAGTGGAGCTGCTGCCTCAGGCGGTAGCCGAGTGGTGGAGCGAAGACGACGGCTGCATCTGGCTCACGCCGCCGCCGCCTACTGCCATTGCTCTTGCTTCCACCATCGAGGTAACCGCACGCACAAAAGTGATCGATCTAGAACAAACAATAATGAGTGATATACAATAATCTGTGAGTTAATTAATTAACCAAGCTTAGCTTGATTGATGCAGGAAATCAAAGAGAGAGGTCGGGATGTTGAGCCTAATGTGCAATTAACACCAGCAGCAGCTCGCTTTGATATAAGCTCGCCTACGCCGAGGCCAAGGGGCGCGTCTACCGCGGCCACCGCGTCTGGCAGATCAGCTTCGGCTCAGGCTTCAAGTGCAACAGCACCGTCTGGCGCGCACTCCGCGACGTGCCGCCCGTGTCCGCCTTCGTCACGGCGGCGTGGCCCATGGCCTTGCTCGGCGGCTCGTTCGCCGCCGGCGTTGCCCGACGCTGTCGCCGTCCGCCACGCTGCCTCCCCATCCACCCGACGCCGCCGGGCCGCCTTCAGGCTGCCACCGTCGCCTCGGCCCGAGCCACTGCGGCCGGTCGCTGGCCGCGCCGTCATGCGCCTGCCACATCCCGCTCGGGCGCGCACGCACGTGGGGATTAAGGGAAACGAGAGGGAGAGAGATGAGGAGGAGAGATCGAGAGGAGAAGAAATCGAGAGAGAAGAAAAAGAAGAGGAGGGAGACATTGTCAAGTGGTCTCCACGTAACCTTATTATCTCTTGCACAGGGGTATTTACGTCCGACCGCGTCAAAAAAACGGCCTCCCGTCCGACACGTCAGCATGGCAGACGGCGCGGTGTCTATCGGCAAATATCCACGATCATGGGATGTCTTCACTTTCGCGGTGTCTCTGAGCTAAAACCACACAATTGCGATGTCCTGTAACAAAATTTGCCAATATTAAATAGCCGTGTTTTAGGATGAAAGGAATAAATATTGCCTGAATGGTGCCATAAAACAGGAATTTTATGGAGTGTTTACGGTTTACCACGCGCTATAGTTTCTTGCCTTCCATCACCAATCGCCAGTGCACAAGGTCGAGGGAGGAGAAGAAGTAGCACAAGAGGAAGCAGTAAACCACGGAAGAAGTAGCTGGCAGATCCACATCAAGACGGGGGAGAGAGAGACGAGACCCACGTAGCAGCAGGAGACAGACAACAAGTCGTAGTTACATGTACAGTACGCATGTGCGCGGGACTCTCATCCCGGGCGCCGCCCACGCATCCGCTCTCCGGATGAGACCGACCGGATACGCGTAATCGTACTACTACTATCGTATCGTTCGTCCTGGTGGAGTACTACTATACATGACACGAGGGAAATTAAAAGAGAAAAACGCGAGGATTTATCCTCGACAAAAAACCAAAAAAGAAAATCTCCCCACGATTTCACGGCCAGGGGCGGAGCTACAGTGATGCCTATGTATTCCCAGGAATACCCAACTTTTTTTATCAAAAAACAACTATACTTCAGTATATACACATAACACATATACACATATTAGTTGTCCCCACTCCTCCAGAGTCCCTCGCTCGGCTCACGCCTCACCCTCACGCGCAAATGCGCTGCTCGCCCGCTCCCCAATTCCCCATTTGATTCCAAACCCTAGGTGGCGGCGTTCGGCGGCGGCACGGCGGCGCGGCGACCAGCGGAAGCGGCAAGGCGTCCGGCGACCGGCGACGGGAGCAGGGAGCTAGACCAGCGGTGGCGCGGCGAGGCATTCGGCAGCGGCGCGACGCCGTGGCGAGGCATTCGGCGGCGGCGCGGCGAGGCCGCGAGACGGCAACCGACGGGCGACCGGTGACGGCGGGAGCGAGGCCACGAGGCCGAGGGGCAGGGGCGCGGCGACGGCCGGCCAACAGCTGCAGCTCAGCGGGACAGCGCCCAGCGGCACTGCGGCAGGCGCAATTTCAGGTGACAAATCAAGAGTTCAAGATTCAATCAGTCCTAAATCCACTCACTATGTGTCCATGTCTGATGTTTTTTTACCTTAGTCTCTGAGTAGTTTCTTTTTCCTGTACTTTTGTAGTTCTGTAGATTGAAGAACTCTCAAAATGAAGAAGAAATCGATTGATTTGAAGACTTTGTGGGATAGACATTCAAAGTCTAGGAAGGTAGGGTTAGGTTCTGGTTCTGGATCAACAACACAGCCAGTTAGAATTGACAGTGAAGTTGCTGTTCCTTCTGTTCAGCCGATTACAGATGCAAATGAGAGTCCAGTTCAGATTCAGATTACTGCAGTTGAGGTTGTGCCTGAGGTAGCAGCCAGTGATGCAGCAAGAGATGTGACAGAACCTGAAACAGAGGTAGCTAGCAATGATCCAGACATAGCAACAGCAGTGACACAGCAGGAGCAACCTTCCACTTGGTCTCCTATCAGAGATTGGTCTCCCATCAGAGATGGTGATGATGAAGAGACAGAGTATGACTCAAGTGATGAAGCTATTTATGACATTGATTTACTTTGTCATGATCCTGGAAGGCGAATTGCAATCAAAAATTATGATGTCAATGAACGGAATTCTGTGATAAGGGGATATATTGCATTAGGGCCATGCCAACCACGCAGCCACAATTTTCCTATAAGGAAAATTGGAGGTAAGCCTCGGCGCTTCCTTCCTAGTTGGTATGACGAATTTAAATGGCTTGAATATAGTGTGGAACAAGATGCTGCATTCTGTTTTATTTGTTACTTATTCAAGCATAAAATTAATAATTCTGGTGGAGATGCATTTGTAAATAGGGGATTTAGGAATTGGCACATGAGAAAAAGGATTGCAAAACATGTTGGTGGTATGACTAGCTTTCACAATGTGGCACAAGATAAATACAATCACTTCCTTGCACCTAAAACAAATATTGTTGAGAGCTTTGCTGCCACCAATGAACAAGACAAGGCTAGATATATGGCTCGTTTAACCTATTCAATGAAGTGCTTGAAGTTTCTTTTAAGGCAAGGTTTGGCTGCCCGTGGACATTATGAAAGTGAAAAGTCACTTAATAAAGGAAATTTCCTTGAGATGTTGAGTATGCTAGCAGAAAACTTTGAAGAAGTTGGTAAGGTGGTTTTGAATAATGCTCCAAAGAATTGTAAGTTGACTGCTCCCGAAATACAAAAACAGATAGCTAATTGTTGTGCCAAAGAAACTACTAAGCTTATCATGGAAGACCTTGGTGATGAATATTTTGCAATACTTGCCGATGAATCTAGTGATGTGTACCAAAAAGAACAGTTGGCTCTTTGTTTGAGATATGTTGATAAAAAAGGAAGGGTAGTTGAGAGGTTCCTTGGTGTTGTTCATGTTGAAAATACTACTTCCTTGACACTTAAAGCTGCAATTGAATCATTGCTTATGGAGCATTCCTTGAGCTTGTCTAAGGTCCGTGGGCAAGGCTATGACGGTGCTAGTAACATGAAGGGTCATGCTAATGGACTAAAGAAATTGATTATGGATGAGTGCCCTTCTGCCTATTATGTCCATTGCTTTGCACATCAACTCCAATTAACACTTGTGGCTGTTGCTAAAGAAAACCCAGATTGTGTGTGGTTCTTTGAGCAACTTAGATTTTTGTTAAATCTTCTTGGGAATTCTTGTAAGAAGACAGAAATGCTTAGAGTTGCACAAGCTCAAAGAATTGTAGAAGAACTAGATTTGGGTGACATTGAAACTGGAAAGGGTTTGAATCAAGAAATGGGTTTGGGCAGGCCAGCAGATACTCGTTGGGGATCTCACTATAAAACTGTTATGCATGTCCTATCTTTGTATCCTTCAATTCAAAAAGTTCTTATAATGGTTGGCAAGGATCGCTCTTTTGGTGCAGAATGTGCAAATGCACAAACAGTGTTGACAATATTCCAATCATTTGAGTTTGTTTTTATGGCACACTTGATGCAAACAGTACTTGGGTTCACATCTGACTTGAATCATGCTTTGCAGAAGAGGGATCAAGACATTGTTAATGCAGTAGGACTGATTTTATTGACAAAGTTTCAATTGCAGCAATTACGCGAGGATCCTGGATGGGATGATTTTCTTCAAGAAGTGCAATCTTTTTGTGTGAAGCATAAGATCAAGATCCCTGATATGGACTCTTTCTATCGGCCGGTTGGAAGAGATAGGAGGTTCTTTATTAAAATCAAGAATATGCATCGCTTCCATGTTGACATGTTTCTAAGTGTCATTGATAGACAACTACAAGAGCTTAATGAACGGTTTGATGAGGTAAACACAGATTTGCTCCTTTGTATGGCTGCATTTAGTCCTATAGATAACTTTGCTAGTTGGGACAAAGATAAGTTGATTAAGCTTGCACGGTTTTATCCTAATGATTTCTCAAGCACAGAGATGAACCATCTTCCATCAGCATTGAAGCTCTTCCTCACTGAGATGCGTATAGATGAAAGGTTTAGAAAAGTAAAAAATCTTGCTAATCTTTCCATTATGATTGTTGAAACAAAATTGCACAATAGACATGAGATTATTTCCAAGCTTCTCAAATTGGTTCTGGTACTTCCAGTAGCAACAGCTAGTGTTGAAAGAATATTTTCTGCCATGAATTATGTGAAGAATAAATTGAGAAACAGGATGGGGGATCAATACTTGAATGATTGCTTGGTCACATTTATTGAGCGTGAGATGTTTTTGAAAGTCAAGGAGTGTGATATTATAAACCGCTTTCAAGCCATGAAGGAACGCAGAATTAAAGCTACTCTTCCAAGCCACGAAGGAACCGAAATAGAAAATTAGAGATACCATGTAATAATTTGTAATTTTATTTCTTAGATTATCGGTATTGACATACTGTGAACCATTGATTTTTTTTACTATGAATTTTTTTGTTAGACGGGAATACCCAACTTTCAAATCCTGGCTCCGCCACTGTTCACGGCGACATATCCCCCGAACCCCCGCATGGTTATATCTTGCGGACGGGACACGTACGACGGCAGCCAAGCCAGCCGCCCAAACCAGCAACCAAAGAAACAGCTAGAGAGAGAAAGAAACCCCGGATTACGGATTCCTCCCTCCCCCAAAGGCCAAAGCCTCCCACCGCCGAGCCGCCGCCGCCGCCGGCTTTCTTGTTTCTAGCTTCCTTTGATGATGAACGCTCTCGGTTTATCGGTGGCGGCCACCAGCACCGGCTCCCCCTTCCACGACGTCTGCTGCTATGGCGCTGGGATTGCAGGTACTACCATTGCTTCTTCTTCGTCTTCTTCCCATTCTCTCTATCTCTCTCTTCCCATTTTTGGGGTGCTTCGATGCTCTTTCCTTTCTTGCTTCTTGGTAATCTTGGTTGGATTGGGGAGAGGTTTCAGATGTTCTTGGCAGTTGATTGTGCCTATTTGATTCATGTTTGCTGTCTGTCACCCATTACTGCAGGGAACATCTTCGCTCTTGTGCTCTTCATCTCCCCGCTGTAAGCCCCCGGCCCCTCTCTGATTTCCCCCCACTTGTGATCTTCTGATTTCTTGGTCCGGATTGGTCGGATCGCTGCAATAATGCCGACAACTGAGAATGGCTGTTGTTGGATTTGATTTCAGGCCGACGTTCAAGAGGATCGTCCGGAACGGATCGACGGAGCAGTTCTCGGCGATGCCGTACATTTACTCGCTACTCAACTGCCTCATCTGTCTCTGGTACGGCCTCCCCTTCGTCTCCTACGGCGTCGTCCTCGTCGCCACCGTCAACTCCATCGGCGCCCTCTTCCAGCTCGCCTACACCGCCACCTTCATCGCATTCGCCGACGCCAAGAACAGGGTAACTTAACTTACCTTACCTTACCTGCCACCTTCATCAGATTCCCAGCATATGCTCTTCTGACCATTGACTTCTTCTTTTTTTTCCATTACAATTATATTATCAGTATATACTGGCAGTGTAAAGAAGTGCATATGTTAGGAATTTGATAGAAAATTGAAAAAGATGTTTTAGTAATTTGTGGTTCGGATTTAATCTAATTGTAAGTACCCGGTCCTAGATCTCCTCGTTTATTAGTGGAGGACTGTCCTGAGCGCCATTTGATGATGACACACTTAGCGGCAACACTGTTTGACGATAGAATAACGAAAAAAAAAGGAGACAAATTTACCCTTTCAAATTTTATACTGCAATTGAAATTGAATTGAGTATAAGATCAAATCAATCTACACAATTATATCATTTATACTGACAGTATTATACTAGTAGTATATTGTACCATAAAAGTTCTCTAACGAAATGGTGTGTTGCTGCAGGTGAAGGTGTCCAGCCTGCTGGTTATGGTGTTCGGCGTGTTCGCTCTAATTGTGTATGTTAGTCTGGCGTTGTTTGATCACCAAACACGGCAATTGTTCGTCGGTTACCTCAGCGTTGCGTCCCTCATATTCATGTTTGCGTCCCCCTTGTCCATCATTGTGAGTTCTAATGAATTGCACTTCTTAGTTTTTATAATCCACAATAAATTGTAGTTTCAAGTAAACATTGTGCATTTTGATACAGTTAGCCTTGACTAATCTTTTCATGTTCTTGAAATATTCTTAGCAACAGTGTATTGATCCTTTTCTTTTATGCATTTTTTGTCTTCAACAGAATCTGGTGATCAGGACGAAGAGCGTGGAGTACATGCCCTTCTATTTGTCACTCTCTATGTTCTTGATGAGCGTATCGTTCTTCGCATATGGAGTTCTACTGCATGATTTCTTCATATATGTAAGATTCCAGTTAGCTGTTGCTTTTGCTTAGTTGGCTGTCTAGCATTATATCTGTTCGGTGCATTCATCTTGTTGAATTGTCAATTTCAGATTCCAAATGGGATTGGAACCGTTTTGGGTGTCATTCAATTGGTGCTCTATGGCTACTTCAGAAAAGGATCAAGAGAGGACAGCCTCCCATTGCTAGTCACACATACATGAGCACACCAAGGAACAAGGTCCTGCAAGCAATTTGCCTGCCTTTGTTTCTTGGAAAATCATCGGTTCTCTTATCAGTTATCACATATTGGATTTTGTGTTGGTGGTGGTGTTTACTGTTCTTTTGTAAAATTGTTTTGTGGTTTGAAATGTACAAATAGATTTTGGTATACCATATTGAAAGTAGTTTTCCAGCTCTGTTGCTAGCTGCCACATCATTTCTTGGTTCTTGGATACCTTTGTATATCAGAAACAAAAATCGTCACAATCTACAATTGGAGCTGTAAGAGGTGAAATTTATCTAGCTAAATCCGAAAGCTAGCATTAACACTTACTATTTGTTCTAAATTTCTGGCTCCTGATTTAGCCAAAGGTTGGTGAGAAAATTCAAGTGGTCTCAACTTGGCTTTCCAAGGGAGTAGCTTTCATTGGGATCGCTTTCTTGCAAGCTATTGGTGTCTCAGTACAGCTTGCACGTTTTGTTTTGTTGAACACAATAATACAGAAACGTCACCCATCTACTGATTTCTAGTACAGAGCAGTTGATAATATTAAATTGCAACTGGTCCTTGATCAATTCAGTTGCTTTCTTCATCCAAATGTCAGTTACATTGCCTTAATTGGACGAAATTACAACCAGGAAGCTTGAATTCAGAGGAGAAAGTTGACCTGATGTTGATATCTCTGTTTGGCACCAGATTGAGGTTATCAGAAATTTCTGAAGATATAACAAGTGCCGTGGTTATCCGATTTAGTTCAAGTTTCTGTAAGAAAGATAGCTGATTCATGATTTCTCCTATTCGTACACAGCGGCACAACTAGGCAAGTGATCTTTTTCTATTTTTTTGAGATGGAGTGATCGTTTGTTGTACAGGTAACAGGTCAGCTTCGCTGTAATGTGATCAAGTTTTTATATTTGAATATAGGTACCAGGTTCCTTAAGTGTACAGCATCATTGTTGCGTAGACTTAATCCACGATTGTGGTTTGTACACAACATTAATGTGAAGACAATGATAGAAAAAAAATATTTTAAGTCGGGTTATTTGACCTTGCATGAATGCATGAGATATCTCGTGACAGTTACTGTATTTATTAAGATAAGTGCACTTGGGACCAATAATTATTTTTCACGTGCCTCACGGCTTGGCAACGACAGGTTGCCTCCGGATTATCCGTATTTGACGAACAAAATTTCGGTACCTGTATGAATCATTCAACGATTTCTAGCAGGTGTTGATACGAGGAACTGGAAACATTTAAACTTGGACCATCGACAATTTCACAAAATTTTATTGAGATAAGTATTGAATAAATATGGTGGAAACATTTAAAGTTGGACCATCGACAATTCCACAAAATTTTATTGAGATAAGTATTGAATAAATATGTTTTGTTCTTTTGGCCTGGAAGGTGCACAAATGAGATGAATCAGAGTTGCATAAACATTGACCAATGAAAGAATGCTATATCTCCTATCAGAAAGATTAATCATCTTTCTGCCCTAGACAGGGTAATCAGCAAATCCAATTTGTGTACAAGAACGAATCGGTGGCTTCTTTCCTTTACAGTGGTGATAATAGTATCTAAAAATTCTGACAAATGATGAAGTTACCAACAAGGCTTTGTGGTTAGTATATTCGCTCAGCAGTGGAGACGGGGCGAAGGAACACAACGATGACAGTGATGTTGTCCTTGCTGCCACGCGCTGCCGCCTCCGTGGCCAGCCGCTTGGAGCACATTCCAGGCTCTTTTACTGTGTCCTTGATGATGGACAGGACATCCTCGTTGCTCATCACGTCCCACAATCCATCACTTGCCATCACCTACAGGTAACCAAATGAAGTGGTGTGAATCTATAATGAGGTTTCTTATCTTTGATGCCATGTTTCAGTGCATCTCTTGGGTGTTCGCAGAAGCACCAAAACTAGATACCCTGTTTTGAGGTTCATCTCTAGAGTATTATGTATGAAGTCGAAACTTTGCAATGACCTCTCTTTTTTGAATGGTGGTGTTTACATTAAATTAGGAACAACACAAATATACATATTAGAAGCATAATGCCCAATAACGTTGAAAGAGTTTCATTGCAGCCAAGCAGAGCCAGGCATGTTGAGGGGTTTCTCAAAGAAACGTAGTTTAGTTACTTCCCTAACAAATAATTAGAAAAAGTAATTTGCCCATTCAATGCAGATAATAGAAATTTTGGAGAAGTAAATAATACTGGATCTCTGATATCATTATAAGATATGAAAGCAAAATAAAGAAAAGGGCCATTGGTCTATTTCTCAGAACTTAAGAATTTTCATACATAGGCTTGGATTTACTACTATATTTTGGTGGCAGTAATTGCTCAGTGTTCTACAAGGGAGAAATAAAGGTATTGCTTGGCTGAAATAAGACAAGCATTCACAGCCAAACTTCCGAAGCTGATGCCAATCATTCAACTGAACAGATTAACAGCGATCGAACAATAATGACATAATAATTTTTATGCCACACTGGTGTTAGCTTTGGTATTCTAAGATATAACAAATTGATGTATGAGAATGAAAGAAACCGCACAGATGAGAGAAACAAAATGGACATACCAGGAACTCATCATCAGGTGATAAAATGGTTTCTATAACCTCAGGTTGTGCTGTGACTGCTGGCTTAAGATCATCATCGCCAATGGACCGTGTGACCTGTCAAAAAATAACCACTCGTTTGTGTAAACTACAGACCTTACGGTTATCCTTTTATTTCTGCAAGAAATAGTATAATTACGCCGATGCAAGTGTCAAGGGATCGTTCATAGTGTGCAAAAGCATAGAATGATTTTTTTTTTTTGGGGGGGGGGGGTGGTGGGGGGTGTTGGGGGGGGGGAGGTGGGGATAAGAACGAATAATATTCCCAAACCAATTAACCCAAGTAGAATCTTGGGCAGAGTAGCGTATGTATCTGTGGTTGGACCTCAGCAAGGTAAGCTTGAAATCCATGCCCTTCTTTGGACACTGTGTGCTAGCATATACCTTGGCTGAGTTCCAATAGGCATTTCCGTATTGTATTATTCATAGTACAGAAAGGAATATTGCTTGCTGTTTACGTAGCTGACAACCCCATTTGCAGAAACAGCATAATATCACTTCAACAGTTCTAAAACCAACTGAAAAAAAACTCATGGATAGAGGGCGTATAATGTTATGTGAGCATTTTTTTTTTCTATTGTTATCAAAATTAATGATTATATCATGCATCTACAGCTAATCATGGCTACCATAGTGAATGATACTCATGCGAGCACATGCCATAAAGAGCAAAAGCTAGCACCTGAAGAGCAGCTGCACCAACACGCCATGTATCTATTTGCCATTTGACTTCAGTTCCTTCCTTTACAATCCGTTCTCTTTCCTTTGGACAACTAGCAACATGATCCTACCAAGGCAGAATGAAAACATATCTTATGTTATAATGCTTAAATTTCAAGAAGCGTGCAAAATAAAGAAGAAATATTATGCGGACCCTGGTCATAGGAAATGGTTCACCAGCACGGTTCAGAATTGCCCGGCAATCACCAGCATTCGCTACAAAAAGCTTGTTTCTCACTATCAGTGCTGTCACTGCCGTGCAACCAGGATGCCAATTTTTCTGGGTTATCCTTTTTGACTTCTGGTGAAGAATTAATTCCTCTCGAAATGCTATGTCAGTCCTTACAAATGCTTCTGTAAGGGCATCAGTTGGGCTACGAGAAAACAGAAGTCAGATTGAGACTTCAGGCATGAAAAATGTCATCAGATTGTTTGCATTCATTCCATACCTTGTATTGGAATTAAACTGTTTGAGAAAACCAGGGACTGCTCGAACTGAGAACTCAGCAGCTGCTGAACCTGTAGAAATTGTGGTGTAAGATATGGTAATGCAAAAGTTAGTAAAGAACATTGTCAATTGTTGAGTTGTAGACCTCTGTGACCATCAAAAATGCCAAATGCATGCAGATCCTTTTCTTCGCTCATGTGGGGAAGCATAAAATGGGTATCTTCCATTGTTTCTCTTCGACCACATGTTGCAAAAGATCCCCAACTTAATGTTGGACAGTACTTAGAGGACTGATCGAAAATATCAGACCAATGGTCAACTGTACTGTCCAATTTGTTTCCTTTTGCAAACAACTCCCCTTGGTTCAACCAGCTCAATGCTTCTTGATAGTGGTGAACTTCTGTGTTGCCATTTTGACTCTTGTTTGCAGGAGATGCTAGTGAGCAAGAATTTACAGCTATATGCTTTTCAATTATTTTTAACTCTTCAGTTATATCTTTAAATGATGGTCTCTGTTGAGGATCAGAGTCCCAGCATCGCTGGATAAGTGACAAGAGGCTAGGTGGAGCACCAGACTCAGGAAGGGCAAGAGCTGGGCGCAATCCTTGAGAAACAATTGCTGCTGTAAGTTGTTGTTCGGTGTAAGTCATTTCAAGAACGGTGTGTGCCTAGAGAAAAATCAATGAGTTCCCAATTGTAGAAAATAGTGTATCTCACATGTTTGCTTCAGCAATGGCATTATATACGTAATTAAAGCTAATACAGGGCTAGAGGCGCACATGCATGATTGTACAACCAATCATATATGAAGATAAATGATGCTATAATTTCAAGTATTTGGATATAACAGAAATAGTCAACAGGAACTAAAGATTATAGCAAACAACCCAAATTTCTAAATGGGGTAGAATGTCAAAGCACTTAATGTACCTTTTCCATTAGGGCAGCATGAAATAAATGGTATTCAAGTGTGGGGATGGCTAGATGCATGTCCAATTAGAATTTTTAACAAAATGATGTTATATAATTTAGAAACCATACACAACAACCTGTGCTGTTGGAGTGAAAATGTGAAAGAGACAAAGATAAAGAACAAAAAATACGTACCTGTGCTTCTGCTCGTAGGTCTGTATAAGGCACCACACCCGTAAGTAGCTCACTGTAAATTGATGAAAAAAAAATGAAACTGTTAATACATGAAAACCTAAGCTAGTTGAGTATTTTCATTTGTTTTGAATTTATTTTATGTACACAGGGTAAGAAAAAGCCTGAGAAAGAGTGGGACAGAGTGTGCAAGTAACATTTGGAACCATGCAGCTTTGTTTCAAATGAGCATTTCACATCAGCTGGCCAAAGTATACAATTAGTATAATTTAGCCAAATGTGTCCCTCGTCCCTTTTAAAGTCATGTTATTATCAGTGGAAGTGAAATCCGTAATGTTCACAGTTCAACAGAAGCAGCATGTGTATGCAGATGAGTATACTGTGTTGTCACCAAAACCAGGTTGCACGACTAGATATGCAGCTAGATATAGTCAATCAGTCACCATGTCAAAGCATTTATTAAAATTTAAAAGTTAAACTTGTATATATTTTCTTGCAGGACTTAACAAGACATGATCATAACACAATAAAAATTGGTTGATTGGTTGCTTATCTTAATACAGTGCTAATATCACTGCAAGCCACACAACCAAAATAAAACGTGATTTATATGAACTAGTATTCAACAACAGAGAACAAAATGATAGGAATATCACATTTTGTGATCATGGCCCTTAGTTACAGATATGAGAGAACATTCGTGTAGGTTTCCATGTCCAACATTTGTTCAACATGGAATATATCTCCCCGCACAAAAAAAAATAGAATACATCACCTAGCAGAAGTGTATATGTAATGCAAGTCTATATGGGAAACACCAAATCCTCCAACACAGAAAAGGCAATTTACCTCCAAGCAACCATCTACATATGTGCGTGGACTGGTTATATGGTACTTAACAGAAACAGAGGCAATATGTCATGCATACCACCAAGAAAACACAAACGTATTTTCTCAGGCAATGGAGTACACATTTGAAGTATATGAGGCCAAACTGCAGTTAATACCAAGAGAGAAATGGCTTACTTGATAGATATTGCAAAGCTATATACATCTGATTTCTCTGTATGTATGTCCTTTCTCAAAATTTCTGGTGCCATGTATATTAATGTCCCAACCATGTTCTTTTTATGGAAACCACCAGTAGGCTTGCCAGATGATCTCCAGTTTTCAACTGAAACATGCTTGATGTCCTTCTGGTACATGGCTAAGCCAAAATCTGCTAAATGTGGATGGAAGTCCTTATCTATCTGTACACAATTATTAGACTTTGTTAATGTATGTAGAAATGCATTATGTGTAGAACTTAAATCATTCAATATAGAAGACAAAATTACCAAAATGTTTGCAGGCTTTATATCTCTGTGTACTATGCCAAGGATGTTTAGGTATTGGAGAGCCTTTGCTGCAATATACATTGAAAATAAATGTTAATTTGCGCTTTATCAACAACAGATGTTCAATTCAAGTTAGAGCCAGCAAGAAACTTCGAATTAGAATAACAAACTAAACACAATGACATATTTCTCATTCTGAATTAGTAAGAACTAATTGTTCATACTTGGTTCATGGACTTTAAGAAGATCTTACTATCATCCTCTTATCTATATTTCAGGAGGAATATTTTTGTTTTTATTTCACCTAACATTCAGGGGGGAAATTAGCTATCCATGAATTAATTTTACATTTGTGCATTCGGTTACATAATAAGCACCGTACCACAAAAGGTTAGCAGAGAAATACAGTGGTATATTAATAAAAAGGAAATGAAAAATCGTTCAAAAATCGCTACATGTGAAAGGACAAAAATGATAGGGAAAAATTCGGTATTTTCAACAGAAATGCTGCAAATGTGTCGGAAACATTTATCGTGCCATTATTTACTCTAAGATCAAGAACAAGGGTTTTCAGAATATATCTGCATTGAAAATACTACATGACCATTGCAATCCTGATCCTAGCCATATAAAATAGTGATCTAGAGCATATGAAAGCAATTCTGCGTAGGATCCTGATCTTAATTACCTTACTTAAAATTGCTAGCACAAAAGAACATAACCAAGTTACACCCTCACTAGTTTCTAAAAGAAGTCACTAAACGCAGTAGATAATATTAAAGTTATATTGAGAAATAGAAAATGTTCATGTAGGCCAGAACTCACATGTTAATAGAGTCCAGAATACGTATGATACGATGACAAGAAATCATCGCGTCAAGCTCAGAAGTGATACAGGAGTTAAAAAGTTGCTTAATTGCTTGAAACAAGTGGGGAACTGCCAACTCACGATTGAATCAAACATATCAAGATGGGTCCTAAAACAACAGCATTCCCGGTTTGAAGGCAGCCATGTTTTATGTCTTATTCTAATATAGAAAAGAAACATACACATGACACGATTCAATCTCTCAAAGAGTAAAAGGAAACTTGATTGCAATAAATTGGGACCTAGATCAGTGGCAATGGTGACCACTTGCTGCACAGAAGGGTTCCACTCCTCAACATGTATCTTGTCCGCAAGGTTTGGAGGTTCAAAGAAATCAAAGAACATCAAGTAATTCGGAGGACGTGCATGTGCTGCGACCAGTCTCGCCAACCCTGGGTGATCCAGTTCACTGCACAGACATAGACCCATTTTATTTCAATGAACCTGTCAAGAGCAATTCTTGAAGAAGTATGTTTTCACTTATTCAGGATATAAACAACCATTTTCAAGCCAAGAGTTGAAAGCTGAAATGATAGTTTGCAAGTTTTACAAGCGTTACATGTCATAATTACAAGTGTCAGCAAGTATCCAAGAAACTAAACTCCCTGCTTTTCATCATGAAATCAATCAATATTTGCAACAGCTTAAAGCTACCATATACTATTGCATAAGGGTTCGTAATTAACACTCTGTTTGCACCAAAAGATTACCGCCTAACGATCAAGCAATAATGGAACACAAGCACTGGTCAGGTGGTCATCCTGACTCACCGATAAATTTATGATCACAAGTCTCTGCCAAGCTATAAAATGCTAGCTATTCCATCGGTTATGAGCGCTAACTTCCATCTCGAGCATCAGCAACCCAAACGACAACAGTGAGAGAAACTCGACAGGCAACGGAACAAACATGGGGAGTACCCACCAGAGCAGCTGCAGCTGGTAGTGGAACTTGTCGAGGTCGTCGGAGGTGGACAGCACGGGCTTCTTGGCCGCGACGCGCTCGCCGCCCAGCCGCGCCTCGTACACCGTGCTCTCCGACCCTGCGCGCGGCACATTCCATTTTCCTCGTCAGAACTAGTAGAGCGTAGAGAGAGAGAGAGAGGATTTAGTTACCTTTGGCGATGGGGGAGAGGAGGGAGAAGGAGGAGGGCGGGAGGTGGAGCGGGATGGCGGCGCTCCGGCAGCACCCGCGCACGCACCGGTTGGACTCCTCCGGCGGCACCTCCACCCCCATCTTCCTCGCCGCCGCCGCCGCCGCCGCCGCCGCGGGAAGACGAATCGAACACGGCGGTGGCGGAGGAGGCGATCAGGCGGATTCAGAAGGGAAATCGTATGGGCTGTGCCTGTGGACGGGGCAGGGGCGGCGTGGCGAGGAGGCGGCCAACGACTCGAGAAATGGGATTCGTTGACTTCGTCCCTTGTCTTTTGTCTGCCTCGCTGACGTGTGGGGCCCACCCTCACGTACGGATCCACATGCCAGGGGCTGAAGGCGACGAGTAACCCACCTGACCCCACCACCAGTCTCGTCTGAGGTGTGCACTTTTGTGCTGTGGAAGAGAGCTCACTTTGGGCTCAAGCGTCAACTGGCATCGTCATTTTCTTAAGCCAATGATTCCGTTCAGGTTACATTAGAGAACGTATTAGTTCTACAATGTTCTAGAGCTTTGTAATTTTAAATACAATAATAAATAATAATCACAAGTCAAAAGTTTTTAAGTCCAGTCTTCACCAAAAAGATGATCAATATATTCGGCTTGTATTTTCTTTAGCTACACGGCAGCTAGTTGCAGCCGCACAACACAAGCGCTGGCAGCCGAATAGGCCCTATACTCTTTCCTCTCATAAGTTGGATGGATGATGATTTGGTGTCATGATAATACGATATATATTTAGGCCAACTCTATGCTAACAAGTCACAACGGCAAAGGGAAAGTGGAGATCACTGTAATTTCTTGCAATGGATTGAGCCCAAGTCAAATAAGTCTCAGCTAATAATCAAAATTGATTTCAACTATGAAAATATAAAGTAGTATGAGTATCAAGGTACAATAGAAACATCCCTAGCTATACGGCTGCCATATATACACTATTTGTTTATTGTGATAGCTAAGAATAGGAAGTGGGAAATGAAAATTGTTGCCGAAACCAATGGCTCGAGTGGTATAATTAGCACCCAAGTATTTGGCTGTTTTGTTTTGGCTAAGACTATGTATTGTTATGTGAGTTCCGAGCGCAAGCATCAGCGACACACCCCCCTTATCAAAAGTTATAGTATTTGACAGCTGTTAGACGACAAATAAAGAATATCAAGGAGGTAGTCTAGAGAATATGTAGGATCAAGCTAGGTTTCCCCGGGAGGATGGTGACAATGGATTTTGAGTGGGTGGAGGTGGAGCACGATGGTTGATGCCATTGGTTAGTGACGGATATTGTAAGAGTGAGAAGACCTGACCTGTTGAATCAACTCAACCAAAGGTGTTTCATTCTCATGATAAAAAAGAAAAAGCAAATTCATTCTTATTTTATACAAAGGCAAGAAATGACATTATAGTGGAGATGAGGTGCCATTTTATATGTCATTTGCAAGTGGTATTAGAGTTAAATCCATATCTAAAGGTGTAATCCCAAATTTCTTCTCGTCATCCGAACATCGGATCCCTAGATTTAGAACTACAATCATGTAAAAATCATTCCAATAAAATCAATTTAATATACAAACATCAAATCTACTCCATCCATCCAAAAACAACCTAATCCTGGACATATTGTTTTATTTTTTTACGGGAGGGAGTATTATAGATTAAGATTCAGAGCTATGCTAAATACTCTATCCGTCCCAAAATAAGTGCAGTTTTGTACTGCTCATGTCTAAGTTTTATTTTAATTTTTATTATTATTAGTACTTTTATTGTTAGTAGATGATAAAATATTAATAATACTTTACGTGTGACTAGTTTTTTTTAAAAAAAATTCATAAATTTTTTAAATAAAACGGACGGTCAAATGCTAGATACGGATTACCACGGCTACACTTATTTTAGGACAGAGGTAGTAAAACCTAAGTTATCAAAATTACAACCTCCAAACAAATGATCCTCCTATTTCCTTATAACTTAATTTGGCTCTTTAGGCCTTTACCAACGTGTCACTCGACGCAACCAAAGAAGAACAGATAAAATATCTGTATAATCCGCCGCCCTGGTCGTGGTCGTCCTCCTCACCGCGGTCGCCTCTCTCACTTCACTCAACTCACTCACTGCTGCTGTCGTACTTGTGGCCACTGCTCTGCTCCCTCCCCTCGCCTCGCCCTCAGATCCATCCAGCCCCCGCCGCCCCCCGCAACCGCGACATCCACCGCCCCATCCCCCATGGCCGCCGCCGCCGCAGACCGCCGCTTCAAGATCTTCGCGGCCGCCGACGCCTTCGGCCAGCCGCTCAAGGACGCCGTCGTCGCGCACCTCCGCGCCCACCCTTCCGTCGCCGACGTCGTCGACCTCGGCGTCGACAAGTACTACGCCGCCGCCGCCGCCGTCGCCCGCAGCGTCATCGCCACCCCCACCTCCTCCTCCGACCCCGCCCTCGAGGCCCGCGGCGTCGTGGTCTGCGGCACGGGCGCCGGCGTCGCCATCTTCGCCAACAAGTACCCCGGCGTCTACGCCACTCACTGCGCCACCGCCGCCGACGCCGCCAACACCCGCTCCATCAACGCCTGCAACGTCCTCGCGCTCTCCGGCCTGGCCACCCCGCCCGACGCCGCCGCCGCCATCGCCGACGCCTGGCTCGCCACCCCGTTCCGCGCCCCGTGCCCGGCCTCCGGCGACGCCCCCTGGCCCGACGACATCCAGCGCTTCTTCGACTCCGCGCCCGCCGAGATGGCCGCCATCCCCGACATCTCCTCCGCCTCCGTCCCTGACTCCGCCTGCGCCATCTGCTGCCTGAGGAAGGGGATGGAGTTCGAGCCGGTGGGGATCATGCCCGGCGGCGAGATGCGGATCGTGCGGGAGAGCCCCACGTCGGCGTACGTCCGGTTCAAGGCCGGGAGCGTGGAGCCGGCGCACCACCACACGTTCGGCCACGACCTGGTGGTGATCAGCGGCAAGAAGAAGGTCTGGAACCTCACCAAGAAGGAGAGCTACGACCTGGTCGACGGCGACTTCCTCTTCACGCCGGCCGGCGACGTGCACCGCGTCAAGTACTTCGAGGACACCGAGTTCTTCATCCGCTGGGACGGCCATTGGGACATCTTCCTCGACGAGGACCTCGACGCCGCGCGCAGAGCCATCGATGCGGAGCTTGGAGCAGCAACCGCCAAGTGAGGCTGCCATGGCCCATGTGTTGTGATGATGAGGTTGTTTGCCAAGGTGCCTCCATGTCCCCATTCCTTGTGTTTTAGTACTACCATGCTTTGTTCTACAGAATGTTGCTGGTTTGACCTTGATATGCTTGTACAAATAATAAAATGTGTATTGCAAGGTTGCTGGATCCTTGGTCAAGGTTGAAACTCATGCCTTTTCACAATTTTGTGGCAATTATGTTGATTGTTATGGTTGTCAATTATTTAATGTTAGCTGTTACGCAACCATGAGAGTGTTTTGGCTTGAATAGTACTTGATTCTATTTGTTTCATGACTCTCAGTGTCCCAGAATGTCTGAAATAGTTCGATTTCTTTAGCTGGAAAATGACCCTCTAAAAGATAGATTTATCTCTGATGCAAAGCATTGAACTGGTACAAGGTACAAGTTAAGAACACTGAGACTACAAACTCCAAAAAGAATAGTTAATAAGTCCAGCTTACAGTTGTTTCAG
Source organism: Oryza sativa Japonica Group (assembly GCF_034140825.1). Taxonomy (NCBI): domain Eukaryota; kingdom Viridiplantae; phylum Streptophyta; class Magnoliopsida; order Poales; family Poaceae; genus Oryza; species Oryza sativa. The sequence goes on from NC_089035.1 coordinate 20,542,929, forward strand.
AAATTGAATAGAAATCAGATGATAAAATAAAAACAACATTTGAGAATTTGGGTTAGTTAACTATAGTTCTAATGGAGTGTCGAACCTGCTCCATAAATTCAACTGCAAATCTCGCCTTTAGGCTCCAATGTGACAATTATCTGATGAGCATTTTATTTGAAGGATAAAGTCCTTCTGAGGACTCTTAAACCTTGCAGAATTTCAAACAACGTAATGTTTTTGGGAATCTCGAGTTTGCAGTAGTTCTAGCATGGTCAACTTCTTGGAGACTTGTTGTGGATGGCAAGATTTGATTACAAGCCAAGCAATGTCGTTGAAAAAAAACAAGGAGTCTTATACGTAGTTACTTTTGTATAGCAACAACCAAAGATCAGTCTTCGCGATAGATTAACCATAAACTAGTTGCAGTTTCAAATTTGGTTGCAAAATATTTGCTTATTGTTGCTCCCCTACAAGCTCAATGCAGAAGCATCTTGCAAAACATTTGGAACAATGTCCAGTGGTTGGGCTGCTCTCATGGCTCATAGCTGCTATACTGTGATAGTGTTCTGGCCTCCTCTCTGAAAGTATTCTTTGAGCCTGAAGAATCTTAGGTAGATCAAATTCTGTGAGATTTGTCAGTAGGAAGTATGTTAGATAACTTTCAGTGATGAAGTTCTATAATCATACCAATACAATTAAGTGAATTGACTGGAGTACCTGATAGTTTTAGCTCCAAAACCACATATTCGGTGATTTTCCCCAGAAACTGGAAATTCTCTTCCTTTTCTAATGCACCACATTTCACTTCACAATTATAATTGATACTCCTTCCATCCACAAAAGTTAGGCATATTTCACATTTGAGTTTTTCCAAACAAGTTGTTCATATTTGTAGTCTTTATGCATCCAAGACTGAAATGAAAGATAAATTAAATGTTTGATTAGAATCCAAGGAGTCATCTAAATACTCATTGGTTGCATGCTTGCATTCACTCCTTGATTTTGTAACATGCAAGATGATTTAATATCTTCTTAGTCTTGGTGACAAAAGTAATAGGTGTAACTTTTGTGGATGGAGGGAGTATCAATTACCATTAAAGAAAAGTATTGTCCCCACTTCTGGGCAAGTGTTTTGGCCTGATTTCAAGGATTTAATTCATAGAGAATAAGCAGAAAGAACTTAAGAGTAGAGTGTGTGATCATAGATTAAAAAAGTAGTAAAAACTGACATCATGTCTCCTCCATCTGCTAAGGTTGATATTGGCACATGAATATAACTATGTTATATAAATTCATATAAATTAAATAGCTAATAGCACAGCCATTTACTGTCATAGTTGTGCAATTGGCATGTGAATAAGTTGCTGTTTCTGTTCTTACTATCCATCGAGTTCACATCTGGGTTCTGATTGGTTGAGAATTAGGTTTGTTATCGGTGTGCTAGTTCTTCTCCTCATCTGTAATTCTCTCCATCTTGCTTCCTGTTAATGCTTGTTATCGAACATGCTTCCTAGAGAAAATATTGTCACTCAGGTAACCTTTTACTGTTTAATGTTACACCATTGTTTATTGTCCTTGAAGGGCATTTATTCTTTTCTTTCCAAGTTGTTAATGTGTCACTGATACTATCATGCATAATGGAGTTCAAGCATCATTCATATAACTGCTGCCATCATTCAGTCACAAAGCAAGCAATTCTGTTGATGTACCAAGTGATGGAAACAACTCTAAGTATGCACCAATTTAATATAAAAAGGCAGTATGAACATCAGTGGGACAGTCAATCAGTGATACTATTATGTTCTACCCTCAAACATCTTCAACCTATCAGCACCATAATTGTCTCATAACGCGCATGATCTCTGACTTGCTTGGGACCATATCATGGCACTTTCCATTTCTTTTCTGTTAAGTTAAGGTATCACCTGTAAGTTGTATCTCTCACTTGTCATAGGCATGCATTATTGCTGTTCTTCAGATTTCTTAGTGCTGATAGAATGTTAACCCTAGTCAGATGTCTGGCTTCATTGATTCTAGAATCCGAATGATATCACATTGATCAGTTTTGATGTGTTTCATCCGTTTATGTTCCTTTTAACCTCGACTTATGTTTTCTCCGCCTTATTCTTGTTTTATTGTTTTGGCCTCAACACAATGTTTCGTGTCCACCAGTTTAAACTTTAAACGTAGTAAATCATTTCAGAAATTTAATGATTGCTAACTGTAGTTTCAAATGTACCATTCTTTAAATTGCAGTCCCTCTTGCAGAATTTTTATAGAAATCATCACCATCTCTTGAAAGGAGATAACAGTGAAGTGGGTATCTAAACTATAGTAATGCTCGACATTGCAAATTTGCATAACGTGGCTGCCTCATTCAGTTATGGGTCCTGCTACTTTTGGAAATGTCTTTATGTTGTAGCAACTTATTTTGTTGTTGAGGCTTTGAGCACTAGTAGCTAAACTTAATCAAAACGCACACAAAAAGGCCTTTTGCACCTCACAGAATGGGACCTTATACCCTTTCTACGATATGGTAATATGTTTACTTTATCTTTTTACCGGGAAACTGTAGATATCTTGAGTAGCAATTACCTAGTTTATGCATATTTTCTTTATGTTTGCTTGGTGATAACTTGGAAGCAGTCATGGTTGACAACTTGACAACCACAACCATTGAAAAAATGGCATTCACAAGCAGCATTCTGATGCTATAACACTCATGATCTGTGTCCGATTTTTGGCTGATATCAATGGGGCAGAAAAGTTTGCATCCTATATTATAAAATGTTAGCCACAAACATGATGCTGAAATAATTATCCTTGAATCCTGGTGAATTCTCACCCTTCAGGTGCTGCTGGTGATGATCAACAAATTGCTCTTGCTCCAGTTGCTTGTTTCACATGGCTGACGACACATCTATGTCTGCTGGTGATGATCAACAAATTGCTCTTGCTCCAGAACTGCAGACTCTGTTCTGGTTATGAACATATTATGTTTTCTTTCCCTCTAAGCTAGATGCATCATGCATGTCAATAAGGGCTCAAGGCATCTTGTTGTTTTGGCCTCTTGGGGGTGGATCAAGAAGAAAGATAAGATGCACCTTTCTGCCTTTTTAGTGTTGCATTTCCCAAACGAGATGTTGCTTAGGGAGAAGAAATTGCGTTGCTTAGGGAGAAGAAATTGAGAAACACGATGAAGGCAGTGTAAAAGGTATACTCGTAAAGAAGAAAAATATTGCATAGCCCATTTGTCATGCACATGGCTAGTGTGCATTACCAAGTTGACATGATATATTTCATCACAAGCACTACTACAAAACATAAAACATCAAATAGGTGTCGCCACTATAGGTGCCGGTAGTGCTAAAACTGGCACCTATAGGCCTTTTCCCACCTCCGCGGGTTGAAATCGTAAAAAATGGACACCTTTAAGCAATTATAGGTGTCGGTTCCAAATAAAAACCGACACCTATTATATTTTGTGCCTTTTTTTTAAATCGACACCTATAAAATATTATAGGTGTCGGTTTTTTTAAAAAACCGATACCCAAATCGAGCCGAGCCGGCGGGCCCCACCAGGACGAGATAAGGATAAGGGCGTCACTAGTGGCTTCTCGATCTCTCTTTCTCAGTTTTTCTCTCTCTTGCCCCCTCCTCCTTCTCCCTGCATACGGCATCGTCGTCGGTGGCTTCTCCCTCGGCGGATGCGGCAGTGGGTGAGGCGGCCGGGGTGGCGACGGCAGGCGGAGCAGTGGCGGCCCCACGACGGATCCGGCCTCGGCGGTGGCCAGGGTGGCGACGGCGGGCAAAGCAATGGTGGCGGTGTCGGCGGCCAGGGTCGGCATCGGCGGGCGAAGCGGTGGTGGCCCCATGATGGATCTGGCCTCGGCAGTGGCCGGGGTGGTGACGGCGGGCGAAGCTGCATCCAGCGTCGGCATCGGCGGGCGGAGCGGCGGCTCCCGCAATGGATCCGGCGACGTAGCGGCAATGGTGATTGTTTCTATGAAATTGTTGAGGGATATGTGATTTGTGATTCTTTTATCTGTGATTTGTGTGAAACTTATGTGATTTGCTTTGAGAGATATGTGTTGGATGAATTGATTTGTGATTCTTTCATCTGTGATTTGCGTGAAACTTTTGTGATTTGCTTTGAGGGATATGCTTGGATGCATCGATGGTGACAATGTGAAACTTCTTGTGATTTTGTTTTGGATTGATGGTCTCGGGGTGACGGGTCTAGGGGTGACGGGGAACATCGGCTCGATTCGAGCCGATGCATCGAGCCTTTTTTTTTTTTGGGTTCGCAGAGGTCTCAAAGGTGCCAGTTTTCAAAATGGGATTGGTGCCGGCTCCCTAATCAGTGCCGCTAACATAGTGCCAGTTGGGATAACCGACATCAAAGGGGGTCTCCCAACCGGCACTGAAATGCATTTCTGTAGTAGTGAAGGGAAACAAATCCTTTGCAATATTGCTCTCTGACTTTGAGGGGCTAGCATGTGGGCCCCACAACCAACGAGCCCACATGTCGGTGAACCCCGTAAGAGGAGAATACTGCATAGGAGAATCATCCCATCACATGAGTCTAAAATCCCATTTAGGGGGTGTTTAGATAAAGGGGCGTAAAGTTTTAGCGTGTCACATCGGATATTTTATAGGGTGTTGTATAGGGTGTTTGGGCATTAATAAAAAAACTAATTACAGAATCCGTCAGTAAACCGCGAGATAAATTTATTAAGCCTAATTAATCCATCATTAGCAAATGTTTACTGTAGCACCACATTGTCAAATCATGGAGCAATTAGAGTTAAAAGATTCGTCTCGTAAATTAGTCGCAATATATGCAATTAGTTATTTTGTTAGCCTATATTTAATACTTCATGTAGGTGCTCAAACATTCAATGTGACAGGGTGAAAATTTTTGTGGTGGGATCTAAACACCCCCTCAAGTTCTCGGTATGGTTGATGGGTGTTGGTGTCAGGATTCTAGCTCTGCTTCTGCATTTACTGCCTTCGGAAGAGTGGAGGATGGTGCTTCTGGTTTTGGTGGGAATGGGGTTGGACCGGAGGGAAGTTTTGCAAATTGTCCATCAAGCTCTATCTGTTGCTGGAGGTGGGGAGAAAGGGATGGAGGAAGATGATTGCGTTATTCATGGGCCATCGGTGTTAGCTCTTAAGGCGCCACGAGCGCCGTAACGATGCTGAGCTGGAACTGCCAAGATATAGGCGGTCACATTGGCAGTAAGAAGATGCATTACCTCCTTCGTATCATAGCATCTACTATGTCACGGGTAATTTTCATTTCTTAAAAAAAATGATAGTGAAATGTCGCAGGTAATTAAAAGGGATAATCAAAATGTTCAACAGGTAAACACCCAAACCCTTCCCCTCATGAATCAAATTTGGAAAAATAAACTGATTCCTCCAAGAGTGAAGACTTTTGCTTGGAGATTACTCAGAGAGGCTCTTCCTCCCAGAGGCTAAATTGCAGAATGAGAGATATTTCGCTCAACTTTGGCCGATGTGGGCAGCTGGAGTCTGATTATCATCTTCTTTTTGCTTGTCCTTTCAGTAAACTAACTTGGAGAATTTCTGAGGCTAATATATCTATTTTTGTGGCAATTATGAAAATCTAGGAATAACTTAAAATTTCAGAATAAACATAGAGAACCTACTGATGTTTGTTTTGCAGCTGAAGCAATGGGGAAGACTTATGCCAAATTCTCATCTCAGCAGGAAAATCAAGACGAACATGACGAAGTTACTACTCACATAAGAATACCAGATATTCCGAGGGGTAATAGGTGTTATGTTGATGCAGCCTGGGTGGATGGCCATGCTGGAATTGGAGTTTTCTTCCACATACCAAGCACTCATAATGCACTTTTTCTAAAGGCTACTATTTTGGTAGCTCGATCATCTTTGCAGGGAGAATTGATGGCTCTTCAAATGGCGATGGAGGTAGCAAAATTTTTGGACTTTGCATGTACCATTTTCCTCACCGGCAACGAGACGATTGCAAACACAAAATATCTTAGTCAAATTCAAACAAATTTGAATTTGAAGATGAGCCAGGAGCCAGGACACGTCTGAGGCTTTTCCTTAGTCAAATTCAAACAAATATTCCGGACAATTTGATGCAGGACAAATGGATTCCCAGATAAATTAACAAGATGGCAGACATATTGGCTAAGGATGTGAGATATTAACTATCATCAGAACTAGTGCATATTTTTCAAAATATCTCTCATCTAGCCTATCATAATAGAAGAGATTAACTATCATCAGAACTAGTGCATATTTGTCAAAAATATGCAAAATATCTCTCATCTAGCCTATTATAATAGAAGATGTTATGCAAAGAATATGAAAGGTCGTTTCAGTTCAATAAACTGTATGCTGAACCGTGTAGTATGTTTCTAGTTTTTTTTTTCAATAAAGTAATTTAAAAAGAGAGGAAAAAAACGATTGCATAGCGCATGTGTCACGCGCTTGGGCTGCTAGTATGGCGGATGCTCCTCAGGGCTTAGAGGGAATTCATCAAATCAATTCATAAGTAAGTTGTTTTAGGGATTGCTACGTGCACATATACCACGCACGCCGTGCTGCCAACTAGCACACGAGCTCACTCGTGCTCTTCGTGTGCCTCCACTTTGGCACGCCTGGATGGCGCCGTGGCCACCAATTGAGGAGCAGCGTGCCGGCTTGGCTCCCCGGTATGGGACTAAACCCAAGCAACAACCGTTTAAATGTCCCTTTGTATTCGGAAAAAGTACACTAGAGGTCCCTGAACTTGTCACCGAGATACGAAAACATCCTTGAACCGTAATACCAGACATCCTAGGTCCCCTAACTTTACAAAACCGGACACCGGAGGTCCCTCGGCGGTTTTCAACCCGGTTTTGTTCGACGTGGCGGCTGAGTCAGCATGGGACCCACGTGGGCCCCACATGTCAGCCGGCCACGTCAGCCTCTCTCTTCCCCCTTTCTCTTTCTCTATTTCTCTTTCCTTCCTCTCGCTCTTTGCTCGCACTCGCAGGGACGACGCCGCGGAGGCGGCCGGGAGGGAGCAGCGGGGCACGCTGTCGATGCGGCGGCGAAGGAGGAGGAGGACGCCGGCGGTGAAAGGCGGTGGCTGGCCCGGAGCTCGGCGGGGCGAGGCAGGAGAGGCGGCCCTATCCATGATGGGGAGCATGGCGGCGGTGGCGGCCCCATCCCCTTGGAGGCGCCGCCGCCGATGAGGCCGAGCGTCGTATCCCTGCCCGGAGCCGCCGACGACGACGAGGCCGAGCGCTGCCACTCCCCATCCGCGGCGGCGGCCCGTGGGAGGAGGACAAGGCGGCGCGGTGATGCGGGAGCAGGAGGCGGCATCTCCCCTGCCGGCCGAGCACCGCCACTCCCCATACGCTCTCCCCTTGCCGGCCGCCGCGCGCCTCCTACTGTCCCGCGGCCGCCGTTGTTCTTCTCCCCAGCTTACTCCCGCCTCGCCGCTGCTCTTCTGGTGACCACCGCCTTCCAATCCCTCCACCGCCGCCGCCATCTACGCTCGCTTCCTCACGTGCCTCCCCGCCGCCGCCGATCCTGATGCCTTCTCCTTCTCGCGCGCCTTCCACGAGCTCGCCGCCGCCACCGCCAACTTCTCCTCCTCCCACCGCGGCGAGTTCTTCCTTGTCGTTCCGCTGCTCCCTCCGCGGCCACTCCGCCGCGGTGTTCCGCCGCCCGCTCCGCCGCGACCAGGCGCACATCACCGCCCACCTTGCCGTCCTCGGCCACTGCCACCACGAGCTCCTCCCCGACGCGTCGCTGCCACCTCCGATTTGGGTTTCCGCCGATTTGACTCACGGCAGCCTCAGCCCAGAGCGAAGAGGGCGGGGGAGGCCGCCGCCGCCGCCGCTGCCACCTTGCTCCCCCGCCAACAGAGACAAGAGTGAGAGGGAGAGGAGGAGGAAGGGAGAGAAGAGGGGGGAGAGGGATGAGGCTGACGTGCCCGGCTGACATGTGGGGCCCACATGGGTCCCACGCTGACTCAGCCGTCACGTCGGATAAAACCGAGTTAAAAACCGCCGAGGGACCTCAGGTGTCCGGTTTTGTAAAGTTAGGGGACCTCGGGTGTCTGGTATTACGGTTCAAGGACGTTTTTTTTTTATCTCGGTGACAAGTTCAGGGACCTCCAGTGTACTTTTTCCTTTGTATTCTACTCGTTTGGGCCCAACGTGGTGGTCCCGCGTTCCGTCTTTGCCGTCCTGTCGGCCTGCGTGCTACTGTGGCGAACAACCATCCTGAGTTAATTAGGTCTTGGTTCTGTGTTTGTTTTTTATCTCTGAGAGCAAGGCTAATAATACAGACGACTTGTTAACTATAAAGTTCTTTTAAGTCTTCTCTCAGCCCACCCATATAATAGTTAGCTCTTTACAATTAATATAGGATCCACTTGTGTCTCTCACAGAATTTCTTGGTTCTTATGTCTAAGCCGGCTGTAAGTTTACAGTCCGCTTCTCCTCCCTCTCCTCTCTTCTCTCCTCCACTTCAGCATTTAGTCGGTTTATAGCCTACTATTATACTTGCTCTTGGTTCTTATGTCCAAGCCAGCTGTAAGTTTACAGTCCGCTTCTCCTCCCTCTCCTCTCTTCTCTCCTCCATCACAGCATTTAGTCGGCTTATAGTTTACTATTATACTTGCTCTGAGCTTGTCTAGCCCGGCTAATGATTAGCTCGTCTAGCACGCAGGATCGAATGGTCCATCTTCGCCGATCGATCAAGATCCTTTTTTGGTTCTTGGTTGGAGTCGCGCGTATTGTAGATTTCTGTAAGCAGATTTGTGATTTTTTTTATCTCTTAGTGTTCTGTGGATGGTAATTGATTTATTCGAGTTATTAAGTTGGTATTACGAATGGCGCCCGTCTTAATTTATAACAAACCTATAAAAAAAAGGGACAATTGCTTATTTGACCCCGTTTTGAACCCTAACTACCAATTTGACCCTACTTTTCACAGTTTGCTTATTTGACCCTCCTTTTTAAAAACGAAGCCCCCGTATGACCCTGTTCTGTTAAGGGCATCTAACGGTGTTAACTGAAGCACAAAATATCTCTTTTGCCCTTACTCATTTGACCCTATTGCATGTGGGACCCACCCGTCAGTTCTCTCTTCTCCTCTTCTCCTCTCCTCCTCTCCTCTCTTCTCTCTTTTCTTCTCTTCTCTTCTCTTCTCTTCTCCTCTCCACGGATCGGCGAGAGGGCGAGCAGGCGCCGATGGGGCAGCGACTTGCGGCGACGGCATTGTTAGGGCGGCGGCGGTGGTGCTCTGAGGAGGCGGAGGGAGGAAGCGGCGGCAGCGGCTGACGAAGTGGCGAGTTGCGGTGGCAGCGCACGGAGGGGGTGAGCAGCCGCGCCGGCTCGTGGAGGGAGGAAGGAAGTGGCGGCGGCGGCAGCTAGGGGCGCGGAATGAGGGAGGTGGAGGCGGCGGCGCCGGCGCCGGCGCAGGCGGGTGGAAGGAGGGAGAAGGCGGCGGCAGCGGCCCCGACGCAGGCGCGCGGGTGGAGGGAGGAGGCGGCAGCGGCGGCCCCGGCGCAGGCGCATGGGTGGAGAGAGGAGGCGGCGCCGCCGCCGCCGGATCCGCTGACCGCAGCTCGAGCTCCACCCCTCGGACTCGCCGCTGCCACTCCTCCTCGTCGTCGTCGTCAGCAGGGCCGATGCCAGCTCGCCATCTCGCCATTCACTGCCTCTCCTGTGGTGGATCCGTGGAGGAGAGGAGAAGAACTCGCCGCCGCCACTCCTCCTCTTCGTCGTGACCAAGGCCGGCGCCGGCTTGCCGTCTCCGCCGCCCCATCAGCGCAGCCGCCGCCCCATTAGAGCACCAGCACCGCCGCAAGGAGAGAGAGAGAGTGTGTGTAGAGAGAGAAATGTGGATAGGGTTGAGGGTGGATGGATAGGGTTTCCTAAGGGTATTATGGGTATTATGAATAATAGTTGCATTTCTTTTTTTATTTTAAATAAAAACTTAACGGACTAGTGGAAACAGGGTCAAACGGGAGCTTCGTTTTTGAAAAGGAGGGTCAAATAAGCAAACTTTGAAAAGTAGGGTCAAATTGGTAGTTAGGATCCAAAACGGGGTCAAATAAGCAATAGCCCCTAAAAAAACAGTTTCATCTATCATAAGCTTGAAGGTGACCATAACACTGCTTGAAGATTACTAGTACATATGATCCATATCTAAAATCACTCACCCTTGTGTTCCACTTGTGTTTGGGGAGCCTGTTTTAATTATCAACGAGTGGTCCACTCATTTATTACATACTAACTAATAAATGGTTATGTTTTTTTAAAAAATAATGTAGATCAAATGATCAATATGTATTTCATCACTCTGCATATTACATGTTAAAATTTGACTTCTACAAGTTTAAAAAAACAACAAATTCAACTACAGATATACTCATTTATTTAGATTCTAGAGATAAATCTGGACACATATTTATCGAGATTCATCTTTAGAATTGGATTTTTTTGACAGAGAATGTATCAAATTTGACATTTACAAGTTATAACAAAAATAATAAAATAAGTTCTAAAATCTATATGTACTCTCTTCATCTTAGAAAAAAATCTATATGTTCAGAAATATCTCTAGGATTGGGTGTTTTGTTTGGGACATTTAACCAGTTAGGAGCCTTTGGGCCTGTCTAGGAGAGCTTCTAACTGCTGCAGCTTCTCCCAGAATCAAAAGCTCCCCCAAACAGTCTAGCTTTTGATTCAGATCCTGAGAAACTGTAGTTGTAGAATTCAGAAAATAAACTAGAAGCCAGAAGCTAGGAAACCCAGCTTTCCAGATTCTGAGAAGCTGGCTACCAACCAGCTGCTTCTCAGAATTTTAAACTCCACTAAACAGACGTTTTATTTCTTTTGCAAGGGTGAAGGAACAACTTACGGAAAGACACCCATCTACATTAATGATACTATTGTTTAGATTGACAGAGGTTATTAATAGCCACCCATCTAACGAGAGGTTGAAGCCCTCCTATGAATCAAGAAGAGCTTAAACATCTAAAATGGGACACACACACATCTATATCCCTATCTCCACTATTCAAAAGGTGCGTGGATGCATCGCTTGTGTTGATAATTAATGGACGAACAACACGCACGTCGATGTCGAAAGGGCGAACAGCACGACGGCCAGTAGCGGATCTACAAGTTCCCTTGACGGCTGCTGGTGTCGTAGCCTCCACAAAAAGAAGTAAATAAATTAGACAATTATTAAGTGATAATACATTGGTTAATGCGGTGGAGCCTGGGCACCTGCCTGTGGTGGCCGCCACTGAGGAACGGACGATGAGAGCAGCATGATTAGAGCAGATACAATAGTAGACTATTAGCCAATTATAAACATATTTTAATGATATGAAAGATGAAAGAGAAGAGCAGCGGTCTACAGATCTATAGCCAACTACAACACGGACTACAAGATGCAGTGTGTGTATCGCAGGTGGGACCATATATTAATAGTATAGTAAGTAAGTAACTATCTATCTATCTATCTATCTATCTATACCTATACTAATTGGGCACTTTTTAGGAGCTCTCACGTTAACCAGAAAAATCTGACCGTTGATTAGATTAATCTCATTATGATGACCGTAGATAAAAGATCTCACCTAATGGGCCAATTTCGAAGGCCCAATCAATCTGAATACCAATATCAATTATGTGATACGATCTCATCTCTTTTTTTAGGGATTCGGATCAGGTGAAATTGCTATTGTTACTGCAACTTTAGCAGTAGCACCTGATCTGACCATCCACGAAGCATCCGACGTCTACGAATCAACAACCCTTTAGTCCTCTCCATCTCCGGTGGGCTTCAAGAGTGGAGCGGTGGAGGCGGCACCAGAGCGTGGTCACCAACAAGACGGAGGTATCAGCGGGTGAGAAGGGTTCAAGGCCAGGAATTGTGCTGCTTAGCTTTGTTACTTGCCTGATGCTCGTGGTTTGGCGGTGATTTGGACTGGTAGCTAGGTGTAGGATCGAACGAGGAGGATGCGAGGTTGGCTTGGTCTGCTCGCAGGTTAATTACTGCCTTGGCGTTTGACAGTGACAGTGCAGATTATCACTTTATGGGAGTTCACAGAAGAACATCATGATGAAGCACGAAAAATAGAATCTGCTTGACCGGTTAAACACTGTCACAACAATGGTTTGTACGAAGGTCCCGTAGTTGTCAACTTGTCATGAAGTAAGAAGAAGCACCGAGCACTTCCATTGACATGGAGAAGAAAGAGAGCTCTACCGCTCAAGGAAGAAGATGACCTTTTGGGTGCTAGCTGGTGCAGTGGTGTGAGCCAGCCGTCTGATTTTTTTTGAACGGTTCAGATTGGCTACTGCCAAAGTTGCAGTCTCTATAGGGACTGCACCTGATCCCGATCCTTGTTTAGATATGATAGGTTCTCATCTATATGTACGTATATACTCTCTCGATTTTCATGTGTTCCTCGATTCATGCCACGACGGGACGAGCGTTGGGCCGGGCCGCGGCCATGTCGTCGATGTTGAGGCGTCGACCTCCTTGGAGTTCGCCTGTTGCTCGGTAACGCTCCGTGTCGAGAACCGCTTCAAAGCGCAATCAAGCAAAAAGAGAGGCAAAGATAGGACGCACATGACATCACGATCTCGATCGGGACCTATCCGACCAGTTTCTGGAGTCAGTCAAAGCTTCAATTGGTACTTTTAATTTTTAATTAGTTGGTTCTTTACATGTTCCTGATCTGAAAAGTGGTTAACATGCAGAGTATCGATCTGGATTGATAACGCTCTTCGGCGGAGATGCCACAGCATGACGTTCGTCTATGCATCTAATCTAACCTGTTTTGGTGTTGCATGGCTCATGCATGTTGGCCTGGTTTGCACATACCGCAGCGGCACAGCCATCAACCATCAGTAGACGATTATTGAGCAGCACGATCTAATGCCAAAGGGCCAGACCTTCAAGTACGAAGTAAGCACGATCTAATGTTTTTTTTTTCTAATCTTTACGTTTTGATGACTCTATGTACTGCTTGATTGTATCTCCTAAAGCTATGTTTCAATCAGCCTCATTCTTTCCACGCTAATTAATACTACAGCAAATATACCAACATCGGCTATTCACTTTTAGTTGTAATGTAAGTAAAGAGCAACACTCAGGAGTTATTTTACACTAACAACAATGTAATATGTGGAGATTAATCAAGTGCAGGCAGACAACGGCAATAGTTTCAGAATTGTTAAATCATGAAAAGATATAATCCGGACTCCAAAGTGAGTGCACCACGCTAATTATTAATTATGAATTTCAAAATGATTAAATCATTAATAATTAAAATTAAAACTAGAATCTTTGTGCAACATTTGGAATTACTGAATCATGAAAAGAAATTCAGACTCCAGACCTAATACAATTTGGTACAAATACTTATTAATTCATCTTTTTAAAAATCATGAGTATAACAATAGGACAAACTAGCAGTTACAATATTCAAATTTTGAATTGTTAAATTGAGAACCTCGAAGTACCAGAATATATATATATATATATATATATATATATATATATATATATATATATATATATATATATATATATATATATATATATATATATATATATATATATAATATATATATATATATATATATATATATATATATATATAAAATAAGAGCAATGCTACACGTACTAAATTTTTCTTACTAAACTTTTACTAACAATCATCTCAACCGTTTGATTTAAGTAGATGGAAGTTACAAAAAATCTAGATGCACTCATAGCATGACATAGCATGACACATCAGTGTTAGTAAGAATAGAAAAAGTTAGTACATATAGCCTTTTCTATATAATAACCCATGCACTTCACGGTTCGGCACCATGATAAATTGATACATAATATAAAAAAAATTCAGGTCAATAAGTTCAGGCCATTAATAGTACAAAAGATCAGTACTGATCTACATTGCACAATTTTCATCCGTAGTAGAATATCATCCAGTTAACAATGACAAAAAAACTGAGCTTTTCAAACGATATCAAAGTTCAGAACATCAAGACTAGAGAAGCAAAACTAAAACATACCTTTTTTATTAAATGCACTGGTGCTTTTTTGCAACAGAATGAATTAGGATTTTTTTTCAATAGAATGAGTAGCAAAACATACCCCCTATCCGGTATGTTTCAGATCACTGCAGTTCGTACAGTTAAATAATTAAAACTTATTGCCTATCACAATAACATTTTTAATAAACTATATATATAATTGTAAGAGTGTTGCTCTTGACACAATAAGGTTGTAAAACAACTTTATTAATTATTAATTATGTATATATGTAACTCATACCAATATAATGACTGTAGATATGTACCAAAGAATTTGTGTTAAATAAAACATCAAACTAGAAGAATTTGTGTTAAATAAAACATCAAACTAGAAGTACCAAGGATTGTTTAGTTCTAATTTTTATAGAATTTAATAATTTTAGAATTCAAAATTAATGAATATGACATCAGACCTTTAGTACTTGATTAACATAATTAAAAAAACTAAATTAATAATTACAAAACATCCAATTCCATGATCACAATTTTAATATTTATTGCATCAGGTAGTAATAGCCCGTGCAACGGGTTGGCGACTAGTTGTATGAATTGGCTATTAGATTTGCTATAGGTGAATTGGAGCTAATAATGGGCTATACTATTAAACTTATTAAACTTGCTCTTAGAGCGGCCGAATACGTTGGGCATAGTGATACGCTACGGGAAACAATTCAAAATTTCTCTACAGATTGCTCTTCATGCTTCCAGATTCGTGAGGTAGTAATAGATAGATAGATTTGTCACACGTTCGTGAGCTTAATAATCTAAACATATATTTGAACTCCAGATTAAAAAAAAACGAATTTTGAACTAGCAATTTTTCTGATATTTATATACCATTGCACCGTTTTGGTATGCGGTTTAGCTAGTTCTCGCTAAACGATCTATCACGTCCGTTTTCGTTTGATTCACCTTTTTTTCCTTTCTCCTCTTTTCTTTATTTCGTCTTCTTTCCCATCCACTATCCACCAATTGCAAGTACCCCACTAAAGTAGGATTATACTTAACCCCTAAGCAAAACCTCTGCTATAAATTTCGCCCCTCACTCACTAAGGTTTGGTCGCTCTCTTGCAGTGGCAGCGCCGCACTGCTTAGCTAGCTTTGCTCTCGTGCAGTCGTCTTCCTTCCTCTACTGGTTCTACATCTTCTACTCATCAACCAAACCCTGCAAGAGTTTTCAAGTCGTTAATTACTCTTGTTAATTAAGAGTTGTCCCCGGAGCAAATCAATCAAGTAACCAAGTAATTAATTACTTACGTTCTCTCCGAATTGATAATACTTATCGTTTTGGAGCGGTATTTTGTCTGACGGATCGGAGGTGGCTGGGTGATGGAGGAGGGGAAGCGGAAGCGGGAGGAGTACTCAGACTCCGAGCAGCGCTCGCGGTCGCGCGCGCGCAGGCGGCGGCGGCTGGCGGCGCAGGCGGCCGCGCTGCGGTCCGAGAACGGCGCCGTGGAGGTGGCCGCGCGCGAGGCCGTGGGCCGGTGCGCCGCCGTGGACGCCGAGAACGAGCTGCTCCGCGCGCGCGAGGCCGAGCTCGCCGCGCGCCTGCGTTCTCTCATCGACCTGCAGCAGGCACAGCGCATGCATGAGGCGACGCCCTCTTCGCCGCCGCCGCCGCCGCGGCCGTCGACCTCTGTCGATTTGAATCATTCGATCAAGAATAAGTAGATGGCTCAGGTTATCGATGTATCGATCGTGCCAGGGTTTGCAATTCTCATCTTGGAGGTTATTGCCACTCGCCACCCCATTTGTATGGATGATTACCGCGGTACGTAACGTAACTGCGTCTAGGGTACTGACAAAAATCAAACAAAAATTTACTAATCGAAATTTCAATTCGAACGGCGAGACCAATAGGATTGGAAACGGTGACCGATCGGGAAAAAAAATTATATATCAAGGGTGTTTGCGCAATGTGTCGATTTTATCGAGTCAAATGTTTTGAATTATCAGATATCAGGAAATTAGAAGAAAATGAAGAAACATCTACAAAAATGCGTGGGGATTTTGGATAATTATATGGAAAAATATCTCTATAACTGTAAAAGGCCACAATTATTGGCCTTTCAACACCTACCACAACGCAGCGCACGTTTCAAAAATATCGTGAGAAAGAGAAAAAATAAATTATACTTCAGGTACATGAACTTGCGTGACGGGTATGAATAAGTACAATAACGTCTTTTAAAAGCACACATTCAACATTTTACTTTTTTTTTTTTACAATTTTGAGCATCGGGGTGCTTAGATTTGGCACAAGAATAGATCCAACACCCACAACCACATTATGGAGGAGAGGGTTTGTTAGTGAGAGCCTGAGAGGACAGATGTACTCTAGTAACCCAAGCCATCCGACCCCATGATAGTGCTGCTCATCGGTCCGTTTGATCATTTGGGACCGTATATATTGAATGATAAGCGCTTTATTACCTTCTGGATTTTCATGCATTTATTCTTCTAAATACTAGAGTTTCAAAAGGATCTTTCAATGAATTTTGTTTTTTTTTCCAAAGGTCGGGACGAATCAATTAGGACGGTAGTATATTATGGTCAATATTTTTTTTATAAAGCTTAGTGTCGAAACTAGATTTCGGCAATAATAAAAGGGGTGGCTATCAAGCTGGAGAAGTGAATGGGTTTGGAGACAAAGGATTTATACAGGTTCATGCCTTCTCATTCAAGAAGTAATACCCTACTCCTGTCCGGGGATGAATCCGCCGAGTATCTTATTGATTGTATGATTTGGAGAAAATCAACACATGCCCCTAGAGGCACCCGGACCCCCCTTATATATGGGAAGGAGTCCGTGTTACAAAAGATAATCTATATCCCTAACGGAATATGCAGATACAGATAAAATACAGTCGTAACCGACTAAGTCTCAAGGTATTTCCTTGATGTACAAGTTGAGAAACAAACCCGAGATACAAATAAGATATTCTATCTATATTCGGTATCCTATATTCAGTCCAAATATCATCGCCGTGTAGATATGGGATATCCATAATCTCCACAGTAGCCCCCGAGACCTTTGCAGTCAACCATCATAGCCTTCACAAAGATAATAATCCGAGTGCTTCAAACTTTTCATGCCAAGGCCTGCCGAGTAGCGAAGACGAAGACTGTAAAGGGCGAAAAGATAAAGAATATGGTGCATCGAATAGATGCACCTAATTAGGTGTAGCCCCCAACTATGTGATTAGTTAACAAACTAAACATATAGTTGAGAACAAAATAATAGCACAATCGTGCATCATATGACAAAAGCATACACGGCGCCTAAAGAAGCATTCTTAGCCGACTGCTTTTTAGCCATAATTAAAAGGAATCCGAGTGGTTAACACTCTAAAAGGTTCACGAATGAACACACTTGACAGGCATCCGAATAGAAAACTCTAAAGATTACCCACCAAATATTATAAAAATTATGGTAATGAATAAGTCTAATAGCCTAGGCTATGACTATTTACCATAATGAAAACAGGCATATAACATACCAAGGAAATGACTATGGTAAAAACAAGTCATTCCAAGTTAACCCAGACAGCTTTTGTAGCCTAAAAAAGCTTACAAAAACAGCATAACACCTTTCTGTCGGGCACCTTTTAATTTGCATTGCAATAATTCCAAAGAATTATATGACCGCGTAAAAAGGATTTTATCAGCATTGGGCAACACTATTGTGCGCATAAATTGCCAAAGCAAAAAATGCCTAAGTCCCTAAGGAGCACAATGGGCCACGCTGTTAAAAGTACTGGGCTGAGGTACTGTTCAGGCCTAAGCCCATTCGCACCTCCGATACCCTTAACAAGAAATCCCGAGATCCAAGCGACACTTCATCTTCCCCGCCGGAACTCTCGCCATTTTCCCCACTCCCTGCTACAGTACAGAGCTGCGCCGGCAAACTAGGGTTCACCATTCCACTCGAATCCACCTTCGAAAAGTTCATCAAAATCCTTCCCGTGATCTACCGCCTCAATCCCTCACCTCTCCCTAGCCATCCCTCGAATCAAATCAGCGCATTTGGAAAAAATCAATGGCGGAAGAGAAGGAAAGCTTTGAAGGCCAATGGGCGCCATCCGACGTGACGGAGGAGAACCTGAAGGAGATGGTGGCGCACGGCGTTCTCCCTGCCAAGGAAATCATCGGGTGGCGGCCAGCGTGCGGTGAGGCTTTTCCGACCCCCGATACACACGAGGCTGTGGTCTTCTCCCATTTCTTCTATGGCGGCTTCGCTCTTCTGACCTCAAAATTTTTCCGCGGGATATTAAGCTTCTATGGAATCAGCTTGCATCACCTAAACCCAAATTCCATAGTTCACATCGCCAATTTCGTCCATGTTTGTGAAGCCTTCTTGGGAATTAAGCCCCACTTCGCTCTGTTTCGCCGAATCTTCTTTCTCAAGCCCCAACTAAACAAGAGTAAGCCATGTGTAGTCGGAGGGGCCGGATTTCAGCTGAGGGGGACTCTGAGCCAGAAGTACTTCTCTATGCCCTTTAAGACCTCAAACAAAGGGTGGCATGCAAACTGGTTTTATATTCAGAATCCTGAGCCTGCTCTTCCCGAGTACTCTTGTCTTCCTCCGGTGTACCAAGATACCTGGAACTCTCTTCCGATTGGGGATGAAGCAGCCCAAGCCTTGGAGCTGATGGATCGCATGCTAAAACTCAAAGAACAAGGCTTACAAGGAGAGCAGATTACTCGGCACTTCATCAAATGCCGATTGGCACCAATTAAAGAAAGATCCCGTACGGCATTCGAGTTTGACGGCAAGCATGATCCTAATCGTGAAGAACCAGATTCTCTGGATTTTAAAATCATGAAGGAGAGAATGTGTAAAATCTTCTCAAATGCTATTGTCGTCAGCTACTCACATCAGCTGCCAGTTGTGCCATATAACGCATTCAATCCGCCTCCGCAGGTACGTATCCGAAATCTTCAACCCATGACCAAAACATAATCTTGTCTTCATGTTGAGTTAACTAACCGTGGAGGCATCTCATTCAGGAATATGTATTGATGAAGTCTGACCCCCCAATCACTCAGCGCCGGTCTCCTCGCCAGCACACCGTTCAGGGAGGTGGAGGGCCGACAATCAGATCAGATCCGCAACCTCAAACCTCCAATCCGACTGGGCAGACAGGTTCTCGCAAGAGAAAGCTGGTGCTTAATGACGACGAAGGCGACGACGGCAACAAATCTGGGGACAAAGGCTCGCCCAATAAACTCCCAAAGCATACCACTCCCAGGAAAAAACTGGCTAGTCGTCCAAGGCCAAAGATTAGAACATCTTCCAGGTATAAACCTCTTGGTACCATTTCACTTCGACATGCTTCTCTCATGGAAATAATACTGAATATTGAAAGAACACTTTGCAGGAAACCATCCGACATAGATCCAACTGGAAAAGATCCTGATCCGACTGTGACAGAACCAAGTTCATCCAAGGATTCTGAGCCGACTGCCGAAAGCCAGCCGACTGGCGCCCATACTTCAGGTGATAAGGCCAATCCGAGTGACCAGCCTCCGACTGGAAACCAGTCGGCAGCAACTGAAACTACAACAACCCAAGAGCCCCCGACTGGAAACCAGTCGGATGTAGGTCCAGATCAAGAAACTCCCGAAGTTGAAACGCAGACGACAACTTCTCAAGGACCAGAGGCTGGTAACGACTCGATGATTGGGTCTCCAGATAAAGAACAAGGATCACCCCACGCTCAGCTAGGAACACCCTCAAGTAACTCATCTTCTCAAGTGATGCCGATTTAAATAACTTCAGCTTATTCGTCTAATATCTTGGAAATACATCAGGACCACCAGGCGATGACGAAGAAGAAATTCCTCGCATAAAGGCGGCTGATGACTCTCGTCCTCCTATCTTGCTCAAATGGTGGGACGAGAACTCATAAGCTGCCGGCATCGTCATAAATCGTCAAAAAGAAGATGAGGAAGTGTGCCAGCTGAAGAAGGCACTTGGAGAAGCCACTCGCATTGTGAATGTAAATCTTCCGGGTGACTGCCTTTGATGACTTTGTTTTCTCTTCAGCAAAACTAAACCATGAACCATCATGCAGAGAATCCATCTTCGCAATGAGGCCAAGACCGCAACTTTAGAAAAGCTGGTTCCTCATTTGGGAACTCTTGAAGCAGTTAGGGACCAGCTACACGAGGCCAAGGAGCTCGCCAAAAAGACAGAGAAGGAATTAAGGGACCGAATTGCTCAGCTCCAGGATTCAAACTTCGAGCTGAGTGGTTCATCAAAAGGTAATCTCTAGATCTGTCCCATTAATTTACGCTGTCGTAACTGTATCCTCAACCATTTGGATTTCAAACAGCGCAAGCCGCCAGGATGGCTCAAATGGAGAAACAAATTGAAGCCCTGGAAAGAGACAAGGTAGAACTGGCTGCGCAAAGGGACTCGGCCTTGAAGGAGGTTGAAGGTACTGCCAGCTGACAATCTGAACTTCTCTCTTTTTAATGCAGTAGATTTTTATCATAAATGTGTTTTGTAGACCGCAAAATCAAATCTCAAGCTCAATTTGACGTCCTGGTTGGTAAGATCAAGAGGCTTGAAGGAGCAAGAGATGAAGTCGCTAATGTCGCTACACCACTCGTCCAAGCTATGTTCCTCAATAACAGTGGTCCGAGTGCACTCGACGCAACCGAAATCTTCGACAAGCTGAGAGTTGCTCCGGATGTATATTTCAAGAATATCAAGAAAGCTGAAAGTATGGGAGCTAGCACGGCATTGGCGATGACCAAATCCTTGTACCCGAGGATTGAAATTGACGCCATTGATGGCTTTGCAGACGGGACAAGCGTAGAGGCTGCTCTTGATCTTATCAGCAATGCTCAAAATGCGGCTGACAAGATCGCAAGTGACGTCGTAGATCAATTTCGCAACACCGACCTTCAGCCGAGTAGTAATAACTCTGATGATGAAAGGACTGATTCTGACTGAGCATAAATGTAGCAAATGGAGGCATAACTTGTACAATACTGGTGTATTTATGCTGTGCTTGATAATTCTAGCCAAGTCTTTGATTTCTTAAAAGCTTTTATCAAGCTTTGTTGAGCCTAAAACCCAAAGAAGCTATTAAAAACTTTCAGTCCTCGCAGACTAAGTAGAAAAATCAAACAAGGCAATGATAGACCAAGGAAGCAAATTGAATTGATAAAAAATCACACTCCGTTATTATGATGATAGCCCCCGACAGACAACTTCAAGAAGAAAACTTGATGTTGACAGTCAAGATAGGGAAGTACAGTGATAAGCTTAAGCGTAGAAACGATGAAGATGTTCGATGTTCCAAGAGTTGTCGACGAGTGTACCGTCTTCGCGCTTGAGTCGATAGGAACCTGGCCGGGTGACTGCAGAGATGATAAATGGCCCTTCCCATAGAGGAGATAACTTGTGCCGATCTCGTGTAGTTTGAATTTTCCTCAAAACGAGGTCGCCGACTAGAAAGGCACGGGATCGAACATTGCGATTATGATAACGTCGCAACCCTTGTAAGTATCGAGCCGACTGAATCAAAGCTGCTTCGCGGACTTCTTCCAGTCGGTGCAAGTCATCCACTCGGTCCTCCTCGTAGCGTTCTTCGCGGAAATTACGAAAGCGCAAAGACTCGAATTCAACTTCACTCGGCAACATTGCTTCTGCCCCATAGACAAGGAAAAAAGGTGACTGGCCTGTGGCCCGACTGGGTGTAGTACGCAAAGACCAAAGTACTGATGGTAGCTGTTCCACCCATTTGCCGGCATAGGGTTTTAGCCGGTCAAAAACTCGCGCTTTAATCCCTTGAAGTATCATGCCATTGGCTCGCTCCACCTGTCCATTGCTCATGGGATGTGCCACTGAGGCATAGCAAATCTTAATTCCAAAGTCTTCACAAAAGTCTTTAAAAACTCCGCCAGTGAATTGTCTGCCATTATCAGTGATGATCCGATTGGGCACTCCAAATCTATGCACAATGTTGATGAAGAAGTCTCGAGCGTTATCTGCTGTGATTGTGACAACCGGTTTAGCTTCAATCCACTTGGAGAATTTGTCAATGGCCACAAAGAGGTGCGTGTAACCGCCGACTGCCTTTTTAAACGGGCCAACCATGTCGAGCCCCCAAACCACAAACGGCCAAGACAGTGGGATGGTCTGCAACTCTTGAGCTGGTAGATGAATTTGTCTGGCAAAAAACTGGCAACCTTCGCACGTGCGCACAATTTTGTCGGCGTCGGACACTGCAGTAGGCCAAAAAAAACCCTGCCGGTAAGCTTTGCCGACAATGGTGCGTGCGGCAGCATGGTTTCCGCATATCCCAGAATGTATGTCTTTCAGCAATTGTCTCCCTTCCTCTAAAGATACGCAGCGTTGCAGAATCCCTGAAGGGCTTTTCTTGTACAACTCAGCTTCATGCATAACATAAAGTTTGCTTCGTCTTGAAATCCGCTCAGCTTCATCTTTGTCTTGGGGGAGTTCTTGAGAAGTCAAGAATCGTATGAGGGGCTCTCGCCAGTCGGCTGCAACCATAGCTACGTCATGAGTGCCCGCAACTTGAGTAGTATCTTTGTGAGGTACTGTCGGCGTATAAAGGTGTTCGACGAAAACATCGGAGGGCGCCACCTCGCGCTTGGATCCAAAGTTGGCAAGTCTGTCGGCGGCTTCATTATTGTGTCGAAGAACGTGACTGAGCTCGAGTCCATCGAACTTGTCTTCCAATTTGCGTACCTCTTGTCGATATGCCATCATGTTGTCGTCAAGGCAGGACCACTCTTTCATAACTTGGTTGACGACCAGCTGTGAATCGCCTCGAACTATTAGACGCTTTATCCCTAGGGAGATCGCAATTCGCAGTCCATGAAGGAGCGCCTCATACTCGGCGACGTTGTGGGACGCCGAAAAATGTATCCAAAGCACATAGCTTAATCTTTCTCCAGTTGGGGAAATTAGAACCACTCCTGCTCCAGTGCCCGAAAGTCTTTTTGATCCGTCGAAATGCATGGTCCAGTGCTCCATCTTCTCCGCGGGGGTATCCTCCTGGCACTCGGTCCATTCGGCGACAAAATCAGCTAACGCTTGGGACTTGATTGAAATTCGGGGCTTGAATGATATGTCCAAAGACATCAACTCCAAAGCCCACTTAGCAATCCGTCCGTTTGCTTCGCGGTTGTGCAGTATATCACCGAGTGGAAATGATGTGACCACCGTTACCGAGTGACCTTGAAAGTAGTGAGATAGCTTCCTGGTAGTAATTAGAATACCATATAACAGCTTCTGAACCTGAGGGTACCTCGTTTTGGAGTCGGCTAGGACCTCGCTGACAAAGTAAATCGGTCGCTGGACTTTCTGGACATGGCCTTCTTCCTCACGCTCAACGACCAAGACTGTGCTCACAACCTGGGAGGTGGCTGATACATACAGCAACAACGGCTCCTGCGGGTGTGGTGAGGCTAAGACCGGTGGCTCGGTGAGGAGTTTCTTAAAATCTTCGAAGGCCTTCTGTGCTTCGGGTCCCCATTGGAAATCATCTGTTTTCTTCAGTAGCTTAAAGAAGGGCATCCCCCGCTCGCCAAGTCTTGAAACAAATCGACTGAGCGCCGCCATGCATCCAGTCAGCTTCTGAACATCTTTCTGGGTACTTGGCGGTTTCATGTTGAGGATAGCAGTAACTTTCTCCGGGTTGGCTTGGATACCCCTATGAGACACCATAAAACCAAGCAGCTTCCCTGACGGTACTCCGAAGGTGCACTTTTCAGGGTTTAATTTCATCCTGAAAGCGCGGATGCTCGCGAAGGTTTCTTCTAGATCCGAGATTAAATCATCCTTTTGTTTGGTCTTGACGACTACATCATCCACATAGGCTTCAACGTTGCGGCCGATCTGCGTTGAGAAGCATCTCTGGATCATACGTTGATAAGTTGCTCCTGCGTTTTTTAGTCCGAACGGCATGGTGACATAGCAGTATGCTCCAAAGGGCGTGATGAATGAAGTCTTCAAGCAGTCGGATTCCTTCAGTCGGATCTGATGATACCCCGAGTAGCAATCCAAAAAACTGAGAAGCTCATAGCCGGCGGTCGAGTCGACTACCTGGTCAATGCGAGGCAACCCAAAAGGATCTTTAGGGCAAGACTTGTTGAGGTCAGTATAATCAACACACATGCGCCATTGCCCCGTTTTCTTCCGAACTAGAACCGGGTTTGCCAGCCAGTCGGGATGATGGACTTCTTTGATGAAGCCTGCCGCTAACAGCTTGGTTAATTCCTCCTTGATCGCGTCCTTCCTGTCTTGTGCGAATCGGCGGAGTCGTTGTTTGATAGGCTTGGCATCTTCTTTGACATGTAAGGAGTGCTCAATCACCTCTCTAGGAATACCGGGCATATCAGATGATTTCCACGCAAAGATATCTTTATTGTTCTGAAGAAAGGTGATGAGCGCGCTTTCCTATTTACAATCTAACTCGGCGCCTATTACAGCAGTTTTAGTAGGATTAGAAGGATCTAGGGGAATCTTCTTAGTCTTGGCTTCGCTTTCTCCACTTTTTGAAGTCTTGGTAGCGGGCACTTCTTCTTCGCTCGCCGTGGCTGCAGCCAGTCGGATATCCTCTCGGGCAGACGCCATCTCGCGGGTTTGGGCCATGTCGCAACTCTCCTTGTCGCATGTGACGGCTTGCTTGATGTCGCTCCGTAGGGATAGGACTCCTCGGGGACCAGGCATCTTCATCATCATGTAAGTGTAGTGCGGGACGGCCATGAACTTGGCTAACGCCGGGCATCCGAGTATGGCATGGTATGCTGTCTCGAAATCGGCGACTTCAAAGCTGATATTCTCTGTGCGGAAGTTTTCCCGAGTGCCAAAAGTGACCGGGAGGGTGATCTGGCCGAGTGGAGTTGCGGATAATCCTGGAATTACTCCGTGAAAAGGCGCATTGCTTGGTTTTAGCTCGGAGCGAGGAATCTGCATATCATCCAAGGTCTTGGCGAAGAGGATATTGAGTGCACTGCCACCGTCGATGAGGGTTCTGCGAAGCTTGACATTACGGACCACTGGGTCTAGTACCAGGGGGTACCGCCCCGGGTGGACCACTCGGTCAGGATGATCCGAGCGGTCAAACTTGATTGCAATCTCTGACCATCGAAGATATTGGGGCGTGTCGGGCTGAACAGCATTGATCTCCCGTTTGGTCAACTTTTGCTTCCTTTTAGACTCATAAGCCAGGGGGCCGCCGAAGATATGGTTGAGCTCCTTGCGGTGGTCTTGAAATCCTACCGGGGTGTCGCCGTCGTCCTTCTTCCTCGACGTGCTTTGTTCTTCGTCGGAGTTCTTCCGTGTAGTCTTGGTGTATTGCTCCGCGAATTGCTTGTAGACGAAATAATCTTTGGCCACGTGGTTGGAGTTAGGATGGTGCGGGCATTGGGAGTTCATGATCTTGTCGAACGTGTTGACGCGCGAACGCTGTCGAGAAGAGTGAATGGCGGTTGCAACAAGTTCCTCAGGCTTACGCTTGCGGTCCTTATGATTGTTACTTCCACCTCCTCCCGTAGCCGGCGTATCCTTTTTTGGCTTCCAACTGGGACCCGACTGCTTTGATGCGGTGACGGCGTCTTCGGCTTTGGCGTACTCGTTGGCTTTTTCAAACATAAGTTTGACTGTCGTGGGAGGTTTACGCCCGAACTTGCCGACCAATTCTTCGTGGCGAATCCCTTTGGTGAATGCGGCGATGATAACGTCGTCGGTGATTGTCGCGTCCCAAATCGACTCTAAAATACATCCTTGAAATTGTGCAAAGAATAATTAAAATTCATGTGAAAGCCTCCAACAATTAAAATGTGCAAAGATAAAAGTCAAATGAGGCTTGGAGGATTTTTGTATATTTCCTAAAAGCCTAAAATGCGTAAATAAATTTTAGTGGAATTTTCAGAGCACAAATAATAATTGAAAAGAAATGAACAAAGTTAAAAAGGTTTATAAAAAGAAAAACCCTAAAAGAAGTCTTCTTTCCCCCCCTTCCTTTCTTGGGCCGGCTCGGCCCACTTCTCTCCCTCTCTCTCCTCTCCCCCGCGGCCCATCGGCTCCTCCCCGCGCGAGCGCCGCTGACAGGCGGGCCCGCCCGCCCCCCTCGCTGACGGGTGGGGCCCACCTGTCATCGCCTTCCTCCCGCCGCTCCCGCCGCTCGCCCGTGCCCTAGCGCCGCCGCCGCCGCGGATTCCGCCGCATCCCGCCGTCCCCGCGCGCCATAATGAGGGGGGAATCATTCCCCGCGATTCCCTCTCCCGTTTCCCCTGTTTTTCCCTCTCTCTCTCCCTCGGATTCGTCCGGATTCCTTCCCGAAACCCTCGCCGGCGCAATCAATGGCGGCCGAGATCTCCGCGCCCGTTTCCTCCCTCTCCGGCCACGCTCTCCTCCTCCCGGTGCTATTTAAACGTCCCCCGTGCTCTTCTCCTCCGTTTCCGCCACTCGCCGCTCACTCTCCCCGTCGGAATCGAGCCCGCACCGTCGCACCTCCTCTCCGCCGTCGCCGCCGTGCTCCGGTTCGCCACCGCCGTCGCTCCGGACTTCCTCCCCACTCGGCGTCACCTCCTTCGGCTTCGCCGCGCCGTCGTCGACCTCGTCCGCGCCTCCGTTTCGCCCGCCGACCGTCGGAGCACCGTCGTCCTCGCCGTCCCGAACCGCGCCGCCGCCTTCTTCCGTTTCGGCCGCCGTTCCCGTCGTCGCCGTCGACCGGGGTGAGCCGAAGACCGCTCCATTCGCTTCCCCCTTCCCTCCTCTCTCCCGGGTGCCGCTCCGCCGCGCCGGTGGTCGCCGGCGGTGACCATCGGGGCGCGGGCGCGTCCCCCTCCCGTCGGCCGTGCCGGCGAGGCCGCCTTCGGGCGCGCCCTCGCGGCTGCCAAGTGGGCCCGGCCGTCAGCCGCCCGTGCCCGCGGGTGCGGCTGACGCGTGGGACCCACGGCGCCGGCCGCCGCCAGCCGCGTGCACCCGGTCCACCGTGGACCGAGAGGCTGACGCGTGGGCCCCACTCCCGTGGACCCGGTCCGCGCGCCCTCTCTCCCGGCTGACGCAATAAATGAGATTTTTAATTAAAATTTAAATGAAGAAATTCGTAAATATCCATTTAAAGAGCATATAAACTTCAAATGGCCATATCTTGGCCATTTGAACTCGGAATTGGACCGTTCAAGTCTCTAATTTTTCCTTAAGAAGTCAAGAACCCATTTTTGTGCTTTGTTTCTGCTGTTATGTGGAGTTTATTAGAGTAAAAGCCTTTTCTTTTCCGTTGGTCGTGTAGACGCTGTAGCTTCGGAAGATCCGCTCTTCGTGGAAGTCGAAGCCGTCGGTTGGGAAAGCGAGCAAGGCAAGTCACATCATCTTTGAACATATTGAATCCCAGTTTGTAAAATTATGTTGATTTAAATTATTGCATTATCGCTTTATTTAAATTCCCGCGTTATCACTGTTTTATTTAGCCATGCCTATTTACCTTTGTTATGACCATATTATTATTGTTATTGTTATTATTATTACCTTGTTCACCCTAGATTAAACAAAACCTCAACTAGTGGACACTCTACTCGTGGTATCCCTAGTTTAAATTTAGGTAGATGCTTCGCAATTTAATTAGGTAACATTAGGTGGTTTTATAACTTTAGACTTGGGAAATATTCATATCACCTGGACACTATGGAATTGTTGGATTATTGTGGAATTGGCTTCACACCGCCCCCTCTATTCAAAATCCCCAAAAGTGGTTTTAGGCTGGGCTCGGGGTGCATGGTTTTGATGGTAGCACCTCGGCCATATAAGGACCGGTCTTCGGGCCTCTGTTGCAAAGCACTACCGTACTTCCACATGTCTAGTGGGTAAGGCTTAGTTTGTGGCTCAGTCTAGTCATAAACAAAAGTACACGGATTGGAGATGGATGAAGTCGGGGGTCGATGGACATTCTCCAGGGCAAATGAAGGCTACACGAGCTGCGGCCCGGTAGTCGAGATGTCATGGCAGAGGGTTGGTGCCCTGCTGCTAGGGGCTCAGTCTCGCCTGCCTGTCCCGGGGGTTCCGGCCGTAGGCGGGATTGGGTCGGTACTCTTGTCTATGGCTAGGATGGGTTGGAAACTATGTCACGTCTTCCGTCTGTATACCGTGGTGGTATGTGGCACGTGGTTACACGTGAGGAAGATGTGTCTTGTGGGTAAAGATGTACACCTCTGATCAGAGTATAATCTATTCGAATAGCCGAGCCCTCGGTTATGGGCAAGCCGAGCAATGTACCCAAGTTAGTGTTTTAATTCTTAAAACTTGCTTAACAACTAAAATATGGAATGGTTGGCCTGGGTTGGCTTAGGACGAGCTGGGACCCAGGGTCGGGTTGCCAGTTCGGTCTGAATCATCATAGGCCTTGGGTTAAGGCAGGTTCGTGTGGGTTCACGGCCTTGATTAATAATATTGTATAGTTCTAAGATCGGGTTTACAAAATAGCCCTGAGCAACTAAATGTCTTTAAACGCTGTTTACTGCAACCCTAACCCTTTATATTATGATTCCCTTGTACTCCCTTGCATTTATTCTGCATTTGTGGGTGTGTCTTGTTGAGTACGGTGGTTGTACTCAGTCTTGCTCAATTTTTCCCAAGCCCAGAAGAGGAGCTCCTTGAAGATGAAGGCTTCGGTGTCTAGCTCGTGCCTGCCGTCAAGCGCCTGTGGTCTTCGCCCTAGTCTTCCGCTGTTTCTCGTTTGTCTTTGTGTGTGCTGGGCCTTCGCTGCCCATGTAATAAGTTAACTATTTACGCTTCCGCTTGTTAAACTCTGAATTGTATCAACTTTTGGTGTACCTTGCCTCCTGGGACAAGGATTAATGCACGCACGTCAGGAACGCCCGTTGGGTTATTTCCGGTCGTGACAAGTTGGTATCAGAGCCGCCCTTGACCCTAGGACGAGCCGTAGATCCCAAGCCTTAGCAATATTTTCAAAAATAAAAAAAAAATCCTTTGTTATTTGTGAAAACTGTCTAGTCTCTCTCTGTCTTGCTGCTTCATTTATCGTCAAAATCTGACCTTTAAAATGTTGTTTTCTTTTTGTTTTTGCTTGTAGATGGCCGGCAGCGTCACCCGTCGTGGTTTGGACATGACTGGCTTCGTCTTGGAGCTGCGAGGCATGTGCGTGGTCTTGGGGTATCCACATGGAGTGGACTACCAGGCCAGGCCGCTTCCAGAGCAGGAGGGTGATGACACGGAGCCCCGCGCTGGTTGGGAGGTCACTGCAGTGATCCTCGCTGGCTCTTCTGAGCGGACTTCGCTGACAGTCACCGCGGGTGGCGACTCCTTCCCCGCCGCTTGCCAGAACGCCGCTCTCCTCGCCATCGGCACTCTTCACCAGCGCTACCCGGACGAGTTGCAGCACTCGCCCTACCGCTACCACCCTCGTCGCGGAGGAGCCCGCGACTACGCCACCTTCTGGGATGCTAGCTCGGAGGATGACGCTACCATCGTGCACCTGGCACGCATGGTGGAGGCGTACGACGCGGCTCGTATCGACTTCCATCAGATGGTGCGCCGCGGGATGGTCGAGAACAACATGAAGATCCTGGAGCTGCGTCAGGAGAACCTGCAGCTCAAGAAGGACCTCGACGCGGTGGAGGCGCAGCTGCACCAGCTCAAGATCGCCCAGGGAGAGATCTGCCGCCCCAAGCGTCGCCGCGTTTGCCGCAGCCAGAAGATCACCGCCCGCAAGAGCACCTCCAGGCCTGAGCTTGTCCGTCAGTCCCTGGCGTGGACTTGCTTCGTCGAGACCCCTCGTGCCGAGCCTGCGCCCGTGGTTCCCCAGGAGGGGGAAGCCTCCGGCGTTGGTAGCTCGGAGGGTGCGCTGTTGCTCACCTTCCGTCCTGGCCCGTCGCTGCAGTAGACGAGCAGTTAGTAGGCTTGCGCGCGTGTTCTTCCTCGTTTGTCTTCTTGTCGAGTCGTGTGGGGCATGGTTATGCCGGTGTGTGGCACAACTATGTCGGAGCCTGTCTTATTTTATTTGCCTAAGCAACTTGAACATTAATGAACCAATTTAATAGCAGTAATAAATTTAAGAATAATGGTAGTCGTGGGTGGTTAGTTTTAATTGTTAGCTCTCTCTCTGCTTGCTGGTTCTGTGTGGGGTTTTCAGATGGTGACGACCAGGAGAAATGCTGTTACCGGTGATGGCAACCAACCCGAAGGCAGCAACCCCAACCACCAAGGCAACCCACCTCCACCTCCTCCTCCGCCTCCACCACCACCACCAGACACCAACGCCATTCTCACCCAAATCCTCGCCCAGCAAGCCAACATGATGAATGCTTTCCTCCACCACCTCCAAAATCCGCCACAACAGAATGCTCCACCACCACCCCCACAACACTCTAAACTCGCCGAGTTCCTCCGCATCCGCCCACCTACCTTCTCCAGCTCCAACAACCCCGTGGATGCTTTGGATTGGTTGCATGCCGTGGGGAAGAAGTTAGACACGGTGCAGTGCAGCGATGAGGAGAAAGTCGTCTTCGCCGCCCACCAGCTGCAGGGACCCGCATCTCTATGGTGGGACCATTTCCAGGCTACGCAGCCAAAGGGGCAACCTATTACTTGGGCTCGCTTCACCGCCGCTTTCCGGAGAACCCATGTGCCCGCTGGAGTCGTGGCTCTTAAGAAAAGGGAATTCCGAGAGTTGAAGCAAGGCAACCGCTCCGTGATGGAGTATTTGCATGAGTTCAACAACCTGGCCCGTTACGCCCCAGAGGATGTGCGGGAAGATGAGGAGAAGCAGGAGAAGTTCCTGGCAGGAATGGACCCCGAGCTGTCCGTCCGTCTAGTCTCTGGGGACTATCCTGATTTTCAACGACTGGTGGACAAGAGCATCTGCTTGGAAGCTAAGCACAAGGAGCTGGAGTCGCACAAGCGCCGCTTGGCGAATTTCCGCAATCAACAGGGTGCTAACCAAAGGGTCCGCTACACCAATCCCTATCCAGGGGGATCCTCCTCGCAGCAGCAACAACAGCAGCAGCAACCTCGCCCAGCGCCCCGACCTCAATTCGTGGTGCGCGTCCCACAGCCGCAGCAGCAGCAGAATCAGCAAGGGACTCGTGCGCCCCGTCCTCCTACGCCAACTGTGCAGCCTGGTCAAGGCCGCAGGGACGCTCAAGGTCAGCAGCGTCTGTGCTTCAACTGCTTCGAGCCCGGGCACTTTGCGGATAAATGCCCGAAGCCAAGGCGTCAGCAAGGCCAAGCGCCTCCCCGCTCCAACAACGGCGGGAAGGATGTCATTCGGGGTCGTGTGAATCACGTGACGGCCGAGGACGTGCTGACAACTCCAGACGTCATCGTTGGTACGTTCCTCGTTCATTCCATCCCTGCTACAATTTTGTTCGACTCTGGAGCTTCCCACTCGTTTATATCTGTGCCATTCGTGGGGAAAAATCAGTTGGGGGTAGAAAGGCTTAGAAACCCTCTGCTCATCACCACCCCTGGAGGGGTTATGACAGCAAAGTATTATAGTCCTGCCGTCCCTATAGAAATTCAGGGGATTCCTTTTCCCTCGGATCTGATTCTTCTAGACACAAAGAACTTGGATGTGATTCTTGGGATGAATTGGTTGGCTCAATTCCAAGGAGTAGTGGATTGCGCGAGACGCACTGTCACTCTGTACCGAGGTCCAGAACAACCGGTTGTTTTCTTTGCACCCCCAACCTCTGTCAGAAGTTCAGAACTTCATCAGATAGAACTGTCAGAAATTCCCATCGTCAGAGAGTTCGGAGACGTGTTTCCGGAAGAACTACCCGGTATGCCGCCCAAGCGAGAGATTGAGTTCCGGATAGATCTTGCTCCAGGAACCACTCCTCTGCACAAGCGACCCTACCGTATGGCAGCAAATGAACTAGCCGAAGTAAAGAAACAGTTGGAAGAGTTGAAAGAAAAGGGGTACATACGTCCGAGTACTTCCCCATGGGGTGCTCCTGTGATTTTTGTAGAGAAGAAAGACAAGACGAAGAGGATGTGCGTTGACTACAGAGCTCTCAATGAAGTCACCATAAAAAACAAGTACCCTCTTCCCCGGATCGATGATTTGTTCGATCAGCTTAAAGGTGCCACTGTATTCTCCAAGATTGATCTCCGTTCCGGATATCACCAATTACGTATTCGTGAAGAAGATATTCCGAAGACCGCATTCACCACGCGATACGGGCTGTATGAATTCACGGTGATGTCGTTCGGTTTGACCAATGCACCTGCCTTCTTCATGAACTTGATGAACAAAGTGTTCATGGAATACTTGGATAAGTTTGTTGTGGTTTTCATTGATGACATTCTGATATACTCACAATCAGAGGAAGACCATCAGCACCATCTCCGTCTGGTGTTGGGAAAGTTGCGGGAACATCAATTGTATGCCAAGCTTAGCAAGTGTGAGTTCTGGTTGTCCGAAGTCAAATTCTTAGGGCACGTGATATCTGCTAAAGGAGTTGCTGTGGATCCCGAAACAGTGACCGCCGTCACCGATTGGAAGCAACCCAAGACAGTTACTCAAGTCCGCAGTTTCTTAGGTTTGGCAGGATACTATCGGAGATTCATCGAGAACTTCTCCAAAATCGCTCGACCCATGACACAGTTGTTGAAGAAAGAAGAGAAATTTGTGTGGAGCCCGCAATGCGAGAAGGCGTTTCAAACTCTCAAGGAAAAGCTGGTTTCCTCGCCGGTGTTAATCTTGCCGGATACTCGCAAGGACTTCATGGTGTATTGTGATGCTTCGCGCCAAGGATTGGGGTGCGTGCTCATGCAGGACGGTCATGTGGTAGCCTATGCCTCACGCCAGCTACGTCCTCATGAAGGCAACTACCCTACACATGATTTGGAGTTAGCCGCAGTAGTTCATGCTCTAAAAATCTGGCGGCACTATCTCATTGGGAATCGCTGTGAAATCTATACCGACCATAAGAGTCTGAAATACATCTTCACTCAGTCGGACCTGAATCTTCGGCAAAGGAGATGGTTAGAACTCATCAAGGATTATGATGTGGGAATTCACTATCATCCCGGTAAGGCCAACGTGGTTGCCGACGCTCTAAGTCGAAAGAGCCATTGCAACACTCTTAACGTCCGTGGCATTCCACCCGAACTTAACCAACAGATGGAAGCCCTGAATCTAAGCATAGTGGGTCGTGGATTCTTAGCTGCATTGGAAGCCAAGCCCACCTTGCTCGATCAAATCCGCGAGGCTCAGAAGAATGATCCGGACATGCATGGACTCCTCAAGAATATGAAACAGGGTAAAGCCGCTGGTTTCGCAGAGGATGAACACGGAACCCTATGGAACGGAAATCGGGTATGCGTCCCAGATAACAGAGAACTTAAACAGCTGATACTTCAGGAAGCTCACGAAAGTCCTTATTCCATCCACCCTGGCAGTACAAAGATGTACTTAGACTTGAAAGAGAAATACTGGTGGGTTAGCATGAAGCGGGAGATTGCAGAGTTCGTGGCCCTGTGTGATGTGTGCCAGCGTGTCAAGGCAGAGCACCAGCGACCGGCCGGACTTCTCCAACCTCTCCAAGTACCAGAATGGAAATGGGATGAAATTGGGATGGATTTCATCACCGGACTTCCGAAGACCCAAGGTGGATATGATTCTATATGGGTAGTTGTGGATCGATTAACCAAGGTAGCTCGATTCATTCCTGTGAAGACCACCTATGGAGGGAACAAACTAGCGGAGCTCTACTTCGCCAGGATCGTGAGTCTCCATGGCGTTCCCAAGAAAATCGTATCTGATAGGGGAAGCCAATTCACCTCTCACTTTTGGAAGAAGCTCCAAGAAGAGCTGGGTACTCGATTGAATTTCAGCACCGCCTATCACCCACAGACAGATGGACAGACCGAGCGTCTAAATCAGATCCTAGAAGATATGCTCCGCGCATGTGTACTAGATTTCGGGAAGACCTGGGATAAGAGTCTCCCCTATGCCGAGTTCTCCTACAATAACAGCTATCAAGCCAGCATACAAATGGCACCTTATGAAGCGTTGTACGGGCGCAAATGCCGGACACCGCTATTGTGGGACCAAGTTGGAGAAAGCCAAGTGTTCGGGACCGATATCCTGAGAGAAGCTGAAGCTAAAGTCAGAATCATTCGGGATAATCTAAAGGTGGCACAGTCCCGGCAGAAAAGTTATGCAGATAACCGTCGCCGTAATCTGGAATTCGCAGTGGATGACTTTGTGTATCTTCGGGTCACGCCATTGCGAGGTGTACACAGGTTTCAGACGAAAGGGAAGCTCGCACCTCGGTATGTGGGTCCTTTCCGCATCATTGCTCGACGCGGAGAAGTCGCTTACCAATTGGAGCTGCCCGCCTCCTTGGGCAACGTGCATGATGTGTTCCATGTGTCGCAACTCAAGAAATGTCTTCGAGTGCCATCCGAGCAGACCGACTCAGAGCAAATTAAAGTTCGCGAAGATTTGACCTACGTGGAGAGGCCAGTAAAAATCCTGGACACCATGGAGCGCAGGACCAGGAACCGGGTAATCCGTTTTTGCAAGGTCCAGTGGAGCAACCATGCCGAAGAAGAAGCTACCTGGGAGCGTGAAGACGAGTTGAAGGCAGCCCATCCCGATCTCTTCGCCAGTTCTTCCGAATCTCGGGGTCGAGATTCCGTTTAAGGGGGGTAGGTTTGTCGCGTCCCAAATCGACTCTAAAATACATCCTTGAAATTGTGCAAAGAATAATTAAAATTCATGTGAAAGCCTCCAACAATTAAAATGTGCAAAGATAAAAGTCAAATGAGGCTTGGAGGATTTTTGTATATTTCCTAAAAGCCTAAAATGCGTAAATAAATTTTAGTGGAATTTTCAGAGCACAAATAATAATTGAAAAGAAATGAACAAAGTTAAAAAGGTTTATAAAAAGAAAAACCCTAAAAGAAGTCTTCTTTCCCCCCCCTCCTCCTTTCTTGGGCCGGCTCGGCCCACTTCTCTCCCTCTCTCTCCTCTCCCCCGCGGCCCATCGGCTCCTCCCCGCGCGCGCGCCGCTGACAGGCGGGCCCGCCCGCCCCCCTCGCTGACGGGTGGGGCCCACCTGTCATCGCCTTCCTCCCGCCGCTCCCGCCGCTCGCCCGTGCCCTAGCGCCGCCGCCGCCGCGGATTCCGCCGCATCCCGCCGTCCCCGCGCGCCATAATGAGGGGGGAATCATTCCCCGCGATTCCCTCTCCCGTTTCCCCCGTTTTTCCCTCTCTCTCTCCCTCGGATTCGTCCGGATTCCTTCCCGAAACCCTCGCCGGCGCAATCAATGGCGGCCGAGATCTCCGCGCCCGTTTCCTCCCTCTCCGGCCACGCTCTCCTCCTCCCGGTGCTATTTAAACGTCCCCCGTGCTCTTCTCCTCCGTTTCCGCCACTCGCCGCTCACTCTCCCCGTCGGAATCGAGCCCGCACCGTCGCACCTCCTCTCCGCCGTCGCCGCCGTGCTCCGGTTCGCCACCGCCGTCGCTCCGGACTTCCTCCCCACTCGGCGTCACCTCCTTCGGCTTCGCCGCGCCGTCGTCGACCTCGTCCGCGCCTCCGTTTCGCCCGCCGACCGTCGGAGCACCGTCGTCCTCGCCGTCCCGAACCGCGCCGCCGCCTTCTTCCGTTTCGGCCGCCGTTCCCGTCGTCGCCGTCGACCGGGGTGAGCCGAAGACCGCTCCATTCGCTTCCCCCTTCCCTCCTCTCTCCCGGGTGCCGCTCCGCCGCGCCGGTGGTCGCCGGCGGTGACCATCGGGGCGCGGGCGCATCCCCCTCCCGTCGGCCGTGCCGGCGAGGCCGCCTTCGGGCGCGCCCTCGCGGCTGCCAAGTGGGCCCGGCCGTCAGCCGCCCGTGCCCGCGGGTGCGGCTGACGCGTGGGACCCACGGCGCCGGCCGCCGCCAGCCGCGTGCACCCGGTCCACCGTGGACCGAGAGGCTGACGCGTGGGCCCCACTCCCGTGGACCCGGTCCGCGCGCCCTCTCTCCCGGCTGACGCAATAAATGAGATTTTTAATTAAAATTTAAATGAAGAAATTCGTAAATATCCATTTAAAGAGCATATAAACTTCAAATGGCCATATCTTGGCCATTTGAACTCGGAATTGGACCGTTCAAGTCTCTAATTTTTCCTTAAGAAGTCAAGAACCCATTTTTGTGCTTTGTTTCTGCTGTTATGTGGAGTTTATTAGAGTAAAAGCTTTTTCTTTTCCGTTGGTCGTGTAGACGCTGTAGCTTCGGAAGATCCGCTCTTCGTGGAAGTCGAAGCCGTCGGTTGGGAAAGCGAGCAAGGCAAGTCACATCATCTTTGAACATATTGAATCCCAGTTTGTAAAATTATGTTGATTTAAATTATTGCATTATCGCTTTATTTAAATTCCCGCGTTATCACTGTTTTATTTAGCCATGCCTATTTACCTTTGTTATGACCATATTATTATTGTTATTGTTATTATTATTACCTTGTTCACCCTAGATTAAACAAAACCTCAACTAGTGGACACTCTACTCGTGGTATCCCTAGTTTAAATTTAGGTAGATGCTTCGCAATTTAATTAGGTAACATTAGGTGGTTTTATAACTTTAGACTTGGGAAATATTCATATCACCTGGACACTATGGAATTGTTGGATTATTGTGGAATTGGCTTCACACCGCCCCCTCTATTCAAAATCCCCAAAAGTGGTTTTAGGCTGGGCTCGGGGTGCATGGTTTTGATGGTAGCACCTCGGCCATATAAGGACCGGTCTTCGGGCCTCTGTTGCAAAGCACTACCGTACTTCCACATGTCTAGTGGGTAAGGCTTAGTTTGTGGCTCAGTCTAGTCATAAACAAAAGTACACGGATTGGAGATGGATGAAGTCGGGGGTCGATGGACATTCTCCAGGGCAAATGAAGGCTACACGAGCTGCGGCCCGGTAGTCGAGATGTAATGGCAGAGGGTTGGTGCCCTGCTGCTAGGGGCTCAGTCTCGCCTGCCTGTCCCGGGGGTTCCGGCCGTAGGCGGGATTGGGTCGGTACTCTTGTCTATGGCTAGGATGGGTTGGAAACTATGTCACGTCTTCCGTCTGTATAACGTGGTGGTATGTGGCACGTGGTTACACGTGAGGAAGATGTGTCTTGTGGGTAAAGATGTACACTTCTGATCAGAGTATAATCTATTCGAATAGCCGAGCCCTCGGTTATGGGCAAGCCGAGCAATGTACCCAAGTTAGTGTTTTAATTCTTAAAACTTGCTTAACAACTAAAATATGGAATGGTTGGCCTGGGTTGGCTTAGGACGAGCTGGGACCCAGGGTCGGGTTGCCAGTTCGGTCTGAATCATCATAGGCCTTGGGTTAAGGCAGGTTCGTGTGGGTTCACGGCCTTGATTAATAATATTGTATAGTTCTAAGATCGGGTTTACAAAATAGCCCTGAGCAACTAAATGTCTTTAAACGCTGTTTACTGCAACCCTAACCCTTTATATTATGATTCCCTTGTACTCCCTTGCATTTATTCTGCATTTGTGGGTGTGTCTTGTTGAGTACGGTGGTTGTACTCAGTCTTGCTCAATTTTTCCCAAGCCCAGAAGAGGAGCTCCTTGAAGATGAAGGCTTCGGTGTCTAGCTCGTGCCTGCCGTCAAGCGCCTGTGGTCTTCGCCCTAGTCTTCCGCTGTTTCTCGTTTGTCTTTGTGTGTGCTGGGCCTTCGCTGCCCATGTAATAAGTTAACTATTTACGCTTCCGCTTGTTAAACTCTGAATTGTATCAACTTTTGGTGTACCTTGCCTCCTGGGACAAGGATTAATGCACGCACGTCAGGAACGCCCGTTGGGTTATTTCCGGTCGTGACAGTGATGTCGGAGGTCTTGTTACGTTGTTCAGAAAATCGCCGGATGTAATCTCGAAGGGATTCTCCGGACTTCTGAACAACGTTGTAGAGGTCGAATTGTGTGCCGGGACGCTCGAAGGTGCCTTGGAAGTTGGCGATGAAGTGGTCGCGTAATTCGGCCCAAGATCCAATCGTACCACGGGGCAATCCATGGAGCCAAGATCGGGCGGAATCCGCTAAAGCCACTGGTAAATAGTTCGTCATGGCCTTGCTATCTCCTCCTGCTGCGCGGATCGCGAGACCGTAGACGGTAAGCCACGATTCTGGGTTGGTGGTACCGTCGTACTTCTCTATTCCAGTCGGCTTGAAGCCGGCTGGCCAATCCACTCGACGCAGGTCGTCGGTGAAGGCTGCTACTCCATCAAGGTCGTCGTCGTGGCGGTCCGGCGAATGATGATGGCCTCGAGCTGCTCGGCGCTGTATGATTGTGTCGCGAAGATCGACGGGGCGGCGACGAGGTGGTGAGCGAGGCCGTTCCACTCGGCGCTCCCTATGATGGTCGGGAGGCGAGTGAACGGACCGCTCGTCGTGACCCCTGCTCCTGCGATTGGATCCTGCGCCAGTGATGCTGAGGCTTGGATGACGGTAGTCATGAGATCGGAAGTGGGGGAGTCGGCTGCCAGTCGGCGTGCGGACGCTTTCGGAGTTAACTGGGATCGAAGCCGCAATCATGGTCTTTGTCTGGTTCAAGATGTTGACGACGTGATCAGATTGATTGAGCTCGTTTTCCTTGAGGAGGGTGTCGAGGAGGGTGATCGCGGCAACCGCATTCTGTTGAGGGGTGCGGAAAACCGGTGTCCCTTCAACATCTTGTTGGCCGATGAAATCACGCGCTCGGCGCCCTGCTTCCAAGGCTCGCTGCCGTCGGTCCTCAGCCTCCTTCGCGGTTCGCTCACGCTCCTGCTGCTCACGCCGTAGCCGTTCTTGTTCTTGTGCTTGACGCTCCTCCTCCAGTCGGCGACGCTCAGTCTCGCGACGTGCTTCGGTTTCCCGGGCTTGGCGTTGCTCCTCCGTCTCGTTATCGGCCATGAAGACGCCGAAGTAGAGAGGGGTGTAGTTGTCATCTAGGCTTCCGTCGAAGTCGTCGAGATCCGGGTCGTTGTAGCGAGAGCTAAACTCGTCGTACTCTACGATGTCGGTGGGACGCGAGTCGACGGTGGGAGAGCTGTAGTAGCCACCCAGCTGATCCGTCGAAACCGTGCCGAGTGGTTGGAGGATGACGCCGACTTCCCTGAAGCTAGGCGAAATCGGTGTTGAAGCCGACTTCCGCCTAGGCCTACGGGATGGAGACGCTGTCGTGATGGAGACGGCCGCCAAATCGTCGGGGAGCTTCATCAGGATCGGTGGGTAAGCCTCATCATCTTGATCTGGTGACATTGGAGAAGATGCGATCTCGCCCGAGTGGTTTGAAGCCAACTCGATTGAGATGGTCTTGAAGTAACTTTCAGCCGCGTTTGGGAGTCCAAACGGGACTGAAATCCGGTTCTCTCCCGACTGGTCTGACTCCGAGTCAAGGAGAGAGATCTTGCCGAAGTTGTTGGTGACGAAGTCGAGGCTGCCGAACCGAAACGTCTGCCCGGGTGGGAAGACGAGGTCGTCGATGCCGGAGACGGAACCCATTGCACTGATCGGCGAAAAGCTTGACGCACCCCTACCTGGCGCGCCAACTGTCGAAACTAGATTTCGGCAATAATAAAAGGGGGTGGCTATCAAGCTGGAGAAGTGAATGGGTTTGGAGACAAAGGATTTATACAGGTTCAGGCCTTCTCATTCAAGAAGTAATACCCTACTCCTGTCCGGGGATGAATCCGCCGAGTATCTTATTGATTGTATGATTTGGAGAAAATCAACACATGCCCCTAGAGGCACCCGGACCCCCCTTATATATGGGAAGGAGTCCGTGTTACAAAAGATAATCTATATCCCTAACGGAATATGTAGATACAGATAAAATACAGTCGTAACCGACTAAGTCTCAAGGTATTTCCTTGATGTACAAGTTGAGAAACAAACCCGAGATACAAATAAGATATTCTATCTATATTCGGTATCCTATATTCAGTCCAAATATCATCGCCGTGTAGATATGGGATATCCATAATCTCCACATATGGGATATCCATAATCTCCACACTTAGATTACTTATACTATTAAGGGAAAAAAGAGAAAATATATGCTTTATTAGAATTGTGGCGTTTTCATAAAAGTTAAAATATCTAAATATTATATATAAGCAGAAAATACATATCTATACTACTACAAAAGACACTAGTGGTGTTGGTGGTTCTACCTCCACCACTACTTTTATACTTTTTATAGATTAGTCCTCGATATTTCCTCATATTATACAATAGTCTGATATTTGTTTGAATCGAGTCTGATATTATACAGTAGTCTGATATTATGTATCAAATAAGCAAATATGTTTATATATTTTCTTTTTCCCATAGAAAAACGTGGATAGTTTACTAGTATATTTAAAAAATGGTTATCAGGATTCAATCTTAGAAAAGAGTAAATTGTTTATGTCCTTTAGTTTTTCTAATTACTGTTTTTACTTTCTTAAAACATAGGATATACCGTTATGATACTTGCCACTACTATAAAAGACACTAGTGGTGGTGGTAGAATAATCACCCTCTCTAGTTTTATACTTTTATAAACTAGTCCTTGATATATTCTGATATTATAAAATAGTCTAATATTTGTTTGAATGAAGTGAATATTATGCATTCAAATAAGCAAACATGTCTATAACA
Source organism: Oryza sativa Japonica Group (assembly GCF_034140825.1). Lineage (NCBI taxonomy): Eukaryota > Viridiplantae > Streptophyta > Magnoliopsida > Poales > Poaceae > Oryza > Oryza sativa. Next base: position 20,583,664 of record NC_089035.1, read on the forward strand.
TATTATCATATATTTTCTTTTACCCATAGCAAAGCATGGGTATTTTGCTAGTTTATTTAAAAAATGGTTATCAGGATTTAATCTTACAAAAGAGTAAATTATTTATGTCAATTAGTTTTTCTAATTATTGTTTTTATTTTCTCGAAACATAGGATATCCTGTCACGATACTTGCCTCAAATAATTTGCAACGAATTTTACAAATAAAATATTTCTCTATTGTTTTTAGTTTTTTGATTTTTCTTTTTTTCCACTCATTTACGTATTTGCACTTGTCCGGTCACTCATGGTTGGGTTGTGGCGCCATGTGGTCCAGCTACGTACATGGAGCGGCTCTTCTTTTTCTTTTCTTTTTCAATCTACTGCTATAATTTGCACGCTCGCTAGATTGATCTACATGGTTTCTTACCCGTCACTTTTTCTGCCTCTTGTTTATCACCACTTTCACTAAACTAAAGGATGGTGAGGGTAACCAATCAGTTAGCATGAAAACCAACAAACATGAGATAAATAGATTTGTTTGATTTTTGCAGTATTTAGATAGACAAAAAAGTGAAACAACTAAAAATGACCAATCATGAAAATAAAATTTTTAAAATATTTTTTTGGTGAAATGGTGTGTCTGAGAATTTAAATTTAATATTTTTCAGGGGACTCAAACATGGAAGAAATTTCCTTGGTCCCGAACATATAAGTGAGCATCATATGAGTATATAGAGGATAGAATTTTTCCAATACATGAAATAAATTGTGTCCTATACAGAAAAAAAATGAACGTTTACTTTATATATCTAAGTTATCATTTTCTTTGGATTACAAATAAGATCACCAAAACATAGTTATAGGTGTAAGCTGCCATGCCATCAGTTTGCGACGTTACAATAATTTTGTTTGCGTGGATAATTCCAGCCTGATTCGCACGGAAGTCAAGATTCGTACGAAAGTCAAGTTACTATACCAAAATGAACTATTTACAACTTGTTATACCTACGTGCATCCAACCATGTAAGTTCATATACTGCGAGTACAGTTTAAAAGAAAACAGAATACAAGGAAAAGCGGTTAGATATTAAAAGAAAACCCCACTTTATAGTATGTTGACATCTCAAGTCCTAAATCTATTGTTTGTTAGTGGCATGGACCTCTGTAATCCACGGATATTTTTACTAGTTGGATTTAAAAATATTACACATCGTATTTTTCATAGCAGATGGCTAAGCCTTGTAAATAGTACCGGCCGGGTTCTTGACCCATTAATCATTTTTCTTAATTCCCTTGTTCTCATTTGGCTTGGCATACTAGATATTTCACGTGAGAACGTCACTTTGTTCGGCAGAATACAATAATTTTTGTATCCCTCTATCCTAAAATATTTTGTAAATAGAAAAAAGTACGAATTACCCCCCGAACTATCACGGTCGTCCGAATTCCCCTGAACCACAAAACCAGATATTTTTCACCTCCAACTATACAAACCGAACGAATTACCCCCTTGACCAATCCGTGGTGGTTTTGGATTGGGTCGAGGGAGGTAATTCATCCAGTTTGTATAGTTGGGGGTGAAGAATGTCCGGTTTTATGGTTCAGGGGGGTAATTTGGATGACCGCGTGTCACACCCCGAAGTTTTCCTCCCAAGTCAAAATTGTAATTTGCAAATGACCCTAAGAAAATGCAGGTGAAATCAGGAGAAAACCCTAAAGAAAGTAATGCAAATAATAATCAGACTTGACATGTGGAATTTTTCTTGAGTTCTACATGTCAAAATTCATTAACAGGATTTTTAGTGGAATTTTCAGAGCTCTAGAAATAATTTTAACCAATTAAAATTGAGCAAGCAATATTTTATTCCAGGGAAAAATCCTTTTTCCTTTTCTTTTTCTTTTTTCCTTTCTTTTTCCTCCTTTTTGTCAAATGGGCCGTCGGCCCATTTCCCTTTTTCCTTCCCTCCTCCTTGCTGGGCCGGCCGCAGGCCGAGGCCCAGTCCGGCAGCCCAGGCCGCCCCGCTGCCTCCTCTCTCGGGGTCGCCGACAGGTGGGGCCCACCTGTCGGACCCGTCTCCCTCCTCCCGCCGATTCCGGCGCGCCGCCGCGCCCGCAACCGTCGCCGCGCCCACGTCTCCGCCTTCCTCGGGCCACGTCGACCACGCCCGCGCGTGCGCCGCGTCTCCCGCGCCCATTCCCCTCTCTCTCCCGCTCGCGCCCGCGCCCGAGATGGCCGGGATTCGAAAACCGAATCCCGCCTCTCTCTCCTCCCCACTCCCCCGCGTCGGCCGGCGATTCCCGCCTCTCCCGGCCACGTCCGGTTCCCTCTTCCCCTATTTAAGCATCGCCGGCACCCCCTCTCGCTTTTTCCCCATTTCGCCGACCTCTCCCGAGCTCCCCATCGCTCCCGCGCCGTGCAACCACCCATCGCCGCCATTTCCGCTACTCCGGCCGCCGCTAGCCGCCGCTAGGCTCGCCGCCGTCTTGCGCCGTCGCCGCCGTTAGATTCGCGCGGCCGAGGTCCACCTCGTCCACCCCTCCTCCGTTGAGGTTCGCCGCCGGAGTCCCATCCCCGTCGTGTGCCGGTGAGTGACGCCATGGCCGCCGCCTTCGGCCGGCGCCCTCGCCCTCTCGCACTCTTCTCTCTCTCTCTAACCCCTCTCCTTTTGTTCGTTAGGTGGCTCCGGAGCTCGTCCCGCCGTCGCCAACATCCTCCGTCGCCCGCCGTCGTCGACCGGTGTCGGTGAGGCCTCTCCTCCTCGTTTTCTCTCTCCCGCACCGTTTAGCCGCCGCGTCGCCGCCTAGCTGCGTAGCCGCCGCTCCTCCTCTAGCCGCCGCTCTCCGCCGCCGGTCGGTCGCCGTCGGCCGTCGCCTTGCGCCGCTGCCGCATGCGCGCCGCCGCCGCGTGAGCGCCGCGCCGCCGGTGCCATGGTCGCCGGTTCGGCTTGCGCCGTGCCCGCGCACCCCGGCCGCGAGCTCCCGCCGCCGTCCGATCTACCCTTGGGTAGATCGGGGCCGTCGGTCCGGCCGCCACGTGGCGCCGCCGCCCCATCCTTTTCCCCGGGTCGCTGACCTGTGGGTCCCGCGTGTCGGCGCCCTCTCTCCTCCCCGTGCCGCTGACCGGTGGGCCCCGCTTGTCGGCGCCGCACTCCCCCGTGCTGACGTCAGCCCTGGTTAATATTGCGCAATAAATTGTTTAAGGTTTTTCTTTTATAGTAATAAACACAGTGAATCTTCTAAAATTCATAACTAATTCATCCGAGCTCCGTTTAATCCCATTCAAGTCTCAGTAAATCAAGAAAAATGTGTAGAATCCATTAAAAATGGTTTTGTTCTCTGTTTCAGTAGTCTTATAGCCTGTTTGCAATGTTTGCTTTGTATGTCGTTAGATTCCGATCCCTCCGACGCTCCGGTGTACTTCGAGATAGTCGCCGAGGTTCCTCCAGCAGCAGAGCAAGGCAAGTCATGCTTGTCACTTGATCATATTGATCCTATATTGCAAATGTCCTAATGTTTTCTTTCAAATACCGCATTTGTTTTGCAATATTACTATGGGATGGTTACCTATTGTTACAGCCATGCTATTTTGATACCATGCTCCTTTGTTAGCTTGGGGTTATAACATGATTAGAGTTTGGACTAGGAATTGCTTAGCCATGCTTAGTTCAACTAGTTCACAATGGGGAAAATCATATTAATGTTTAGACTGTTGGTTCTAATGGTAATGTTGGATTAGTACCACCGCTCTGGTGTTGGTTAAATAAAATGAATCACATGGTGGGCTGTGGGTGCATGGTTTTGCTGGTCGCACCCATGGCAGTTAAGGACCGGTTCGCGGGATGCCCTGGAAGAACTTATCGTACTTACCACAAGCCAGCGTGGGCAACGGCTGGGCTTGTAGTGTAGCTTTCCTCTAGTCGACGCATCCAGGCAAGGGTGGGCGTGATGGAGCGGGGCGGGCCCTGCGACGGCCTCTGTCGCTTCCGGATTCACCTAGGCACGAGAGGGGACTGCCCGTTGCCCGCTGGGGACGGGGGTGAAACCTGGGGTGTGGTGTGCTTGGCTAGAGGGGGTTATGCGAAGGGTCCTGTCACGGCCTCTTTCCGGTATGTCGTGGTGGCATGCCGGCGCACGGAAACGTGTCGTGGGGCTGTGTCTTGTGGGTACAGTTGTACACCTCTGATCAGAGTAAAGCTATTCGAATAGCCGTGCCCGCGGTTATGGGCGGTCAACCAGATTCACCGTGATTAGTCTCACTTTAGTGTAATCCTTTAATTTGGATAGATTAGGTGGATGGTTGGGCCTGTCACAACGTGGTGTAGCGTTGGACAGTGGATGATTAATACTGCTTAATTATTACAACTGTTTAAATCTTTCAATCTCTGTTTATAAATGCTCGCTTTATGCAAATGAACCACTTTAGCTCTTCTTTGGTGATTCCCTGCATCATACCTCTATTCCGGTATGACTTGCTGAGTACAGTGGGTAGTACTCAGTCTTGCTCTACTTTTCCCAACCCCCAGAGTTCGAGTTCGGGTCAGATGAAGGTTTCTCCGAGGAGTAGGCTTCGTCCGTGCCGTCGAGGATGCCTGTGGAGTGGTGTTCCCGCTGCAGTTAGTCAAGGCTTAGCTCCCGTTTCTTTTGTTTTCCGCTGCATTTATGTAAGATTTTACAATGTTTGTAAGACGTGGATCTGTATGTCAACATTGTCGTTTGTGTACCCCGGCTGGTCCTGGACGGGGATTTTAATGCACATTCTGCTTGGAATTCTATTCGGGAATTTCTGGGCGTGACACCGCGATAGTTCGGAGGGTAATTCGTACTTTTTCCTTATAAATATAATACTTCCCCCTTCATATTATAAGATTTTCTAGCACTGCCCACATTAATATATGTTAATGAATCTGGACTTATGAATGTGGACAGTGCTAGAAAGTCATACTAGAAAGTCTTATAATATGAAACAGATGAAGTAACTTCTTTACTACATTCTCTTATCCAACAATCACAATATTTGAGCTTTTAATTTATCCAACTACTTATTTTTCTCAACCAATCACAATATTTTCTCAAAACTTCTTACTAGCTACTTGGTAATAGTATTTAAAGGAGTTTTATTTTTATTTTTAAATACAGTTTTCGATTCGAACAAATTTCATCATAACCTCAATCAATTTCCATTACTCATGCACACCCGTAAGCTCGTTACCGTGGTAACCAAGCGGTTAATGGCCGAGATTAAAAAACCTTGGTTGTGCCCACCAGTTTAAACAGAGTGAATCAT